>NW_025408588.1:1453833-2180749 GCF_019650295.1 Cercospora kikuchii
CGGGATCGATGGCTGTGGGGAAGGTGAAGGAGGTGTATAAGGTTTTGGTGCCTGTTGGTGTGGCTGCTGTCGCTCTTGCGGGTTTGTAATTGGTGTGGGATCGTAGATGGGACGAAATGATGATGCATAATGAGGAATGTGATATGTCAACGTCTGTATTTTGGTTAGCGCTGCGGTATTAAATGTTTCATTGCATGATTGCAATTTACTGCTATTGTCTTGGCCGACACCGTCTGGTCTATCGTCTACTCATTGTCAGTGACTTCGGCGCAACGGAATTCTGTTAGATGTCATGGGTTTGCCATGTATCTGGTCCAAGCCAGACGCCTGATAGTACATGTACTACAGCAGTGAGCAGCGCTCTATGGCTTGCTGACTCAAGTCCGCTAAAAATGCAGCGCGCATAATTCAATAGTCTGCCCATCCATATTGTACAACAATGGTGTTTTCGCACAACTCCATACGCTCGACAAACCGTGATGCGTATCTCAGAAACGCTTCGACTTCCAATAAACCGAGCCGCTGCAATCGTTGTCGATGTAGCCAGATCGTCCGTCATCAGAGATGTCGTTTGCTGCCATCCCAACTCTGCGTTCTCTAGTAATGTGTAAGGAGCGTCATAACAGGCGACCAGGTGCCACAAACCCAAGGAGCAGAGGTCTAGTGAAGGACGCTCATGCCTCGAGCCAGAAACCTCGTGACGCTGCGCCCAGGTGACCTCGCGCAAGGAAATCTGGCAAGGCAAGGGGATAAGTTTGGCAGGCTCGGAGACTTCTAGAATTCGAGCCTGTCGTTCGTGTTGCGTCGCCCACCAGTTTTCTCTGCCCTAGCCTTATCAACCTCAACCCTAGATTGTATTGAGTCGTCGTGTGACCGGAAGAGTATATTCGTATCCATTGGCAGCTCCAATTCCCGCTTGATCGTCTCCCGGATCTTGACGTTCCTGCCGCCATTGTTCTTGGTCCATATCGAGATAACGTCCTCCGTTTGTCGAACGCTCACGACGGCTCCGCAGACCTCGTCACTGGCCTCGTTGAATTGATCGCCGACCATTGTCATGACAAGGCGCTCCCAAAGTCGATCTGCCACGCCCTTTTTCAAGCGCATTGTGAACTTCCCGCCTTGCTTGTTCTCGTCATCCTCCCATACTGGCCTTATACCTTCACGGAACAAGTGGTAATCGGAAACGGGCGGGAGTTGCGATGGGCGCTTGAGGTGTGTGTACACCTTCCAAAAACTCTCTATCGTATCCATCCTGAACATAGGTCGAATAGACTTCTCGTAGTCTGAATTTTTCGAGGTTGGAGGCCTGTAGTATACTACCCATGCATATTTGATGGGGTGTTCCGCACCCGACTCCGAAAGATCGGCTCCCGCAGCATTTTGCGGTTCGGCTGCGGATAATGTGCCCAGCGACTTCTTCAACGTCGGAGCAGGACGCCGAGATATCTCTTTCGCCTCGTCACCTGAGTCCTGCCTCGTGGAAGCGGCCTTTGTCGGATCGAGTGTGCCACCGGGAGTTTTGGGTGTCTTACCACCTCCAAAACTGGCAAAGGCACCACTGCCCAGGCCGAATGCAGATGATGCTCCTGTGCCTGTCGGAGACGAGACGCCAGATGTGCTGATGCCGCTCAAGGAACCAAACGGACTCTTGCCAGACGAGCTGAATCCGCGCTTAATCGAAGGTGAGGCGTGGCTGTCTGCGCGGTCGCTCCTGGTGGTGGAAAGGTTGACTTTGCTGCTACTATTGGTCGCGTGCATGGTCAGCAGGAGCGCGGGATGTGGTCTGGGTAGAAGCGGCGCGGGACGACAAGTGTCATTGACAGGGTGAAGTCGCGTGGTGACAATGGAGGGAGAATGAGACGTTGTGAAGCGGTTGTCGCATGACGTGGGCTGCGGCAGACTTACTTCGATCGGCGAGCCCAGAGGTTGGATGGGCTGTCGTTGGTGTCCTTGTTGGCCATTGAGGCCTCGGGGCGGAGCAGGAAGAGGAGCCGGTCGCACAAGAATGGGCTGCCGTGTCTGCGAGCGTGGTGGAAGCGCGAGGCGGGACAGACGATGCGGACTTCCGATGCGTATATGCGTGCGGTGGGTGGGGAGGATTGGGGGTCGTGGCACTGGAAATCGTCTCGTCGCAAGCGAAAGTTCGTGAATGCGTTGTAGGGCTATGGTAAGAAGCGGCGCTGAAAGAGGATATGATGGTGATACAGCAAATAAGAGTGTGGTGTAGCGGCAGCGATTGCGTGTTTGATGGTATAAAGGTACCTCAAGCTGCCGCAAAGTCGAAGAAGTGGTAGGTCCTGCAAAGAGGGCGGGCCCGCAGTTTACCCGTCGCGCCTTGGCAAGCCGGCTGATGAAATCTTTGACTTTGACCTCGCCTTCTCCTCTTCTTTTCCATACCAAGACCATTTACTCAAATCTTCGGCTTTCCCGCAACTTCGGTTACCATACGTGCGGTTGGACGATTCCGAATGTGGTCGAGAGTGACACCACCTTCAAAACCGGCTGTTGGAGGGTAATCTCGCAAGAGATGGCTCCCATGATTGGCTGTCGACCTAAAGGATGGAACATACCATTTGATCTGCCACAAGTCTTACTCAATTGTGTCAAGCCAATGTCTGCGCGACTCCTAATACCACGGTCTCGCCTGGAGCAGGCGTAAACTTCGCATGCGCCTGATCCCTTCCTTGGACGCTAAGATGTTGCCACATCCTGCGCATGCGTACATGTATACGAGATGTCCTAGACGTGTTACCATTTGCGATTTCGTCTGAAAGAACATATCGCACAGGATGGGTCGCCACGGTAAGCTCTTGAACAAGAATTTTCCACTCATGCTGTGATGACACCTCATGAAGAGCTTTCATCTGGTAAACCAAATCTCGCCCAACCGCTTCAACACATTTTCCAAGATTCTGGTTGGGCTTGCGGACCATAGGCAAAGTCTGATCACTACTCGAGCACTTCATTTCATCGTTCATCGCGGAGACGGAACAGTGCTAATGAGGACTACAGGTAAGTCTACATATTCATCATACATGAGAATTCATATCTGGTCTATTCACTCGTTCAATGCATTACAACTTTTCTTCATTCGCCAAATTTCGCCGCTCGCCTACAACAAGCAGAACGCTAGGGCCACGATTAGTGCGATCACGCTCGTATGTTTTTGCGCACTCGTCTTCGCGCCACCGCCTGTACTCGAGGGCTCCGGTGCGCTTTCCGTTTCTGGCGCTGTGTTGCTCTCCGAGGGCTGCGCTGTCGATGAAGAGGCCCGCGAACTTGTTCTCGAAGCTGTCTCTGTGGTCGACGATTCCGACGTCACGAGATCTGCTGTCACCGTACTACCAGATGCAGCGACTATGATCTCAGCACCGCTGATCGAAAATGTCGTCCCGGATATTGTGACCGCTGGCCCTCCGGGCAGAAGAGTCATTGAGCCGATAACGATGTTCGTGGCCAGAGTCGGCGTAGCAACAACGCCATTTGGCATCGTGATTGGAGAGCCTGGCTGCGCATTCTGCAAGGACGAAGATTGTCCGCTGATGTAGATGCCTCCTCCGGTCGCAGGGAGAGAGTACGTTGTTCCAGAGACCACAACTTCCGATCCAGGCAGAAGCGTCGTACCAGGCAAGATCAACTCCATCACACTTCCCACAGCTACGCCGCCGGCAGTAGGCAAAGGTGATGCGACGCCGTTCACTACAACAGAGCTTCCGCCATCTGCGAGGGAATACGTGGTTCCAGCAAGAACCACGCCAGGCCCACCTTCACTCAACGTCTCGCCACCAGGGAGATCGTACGCGACACCTGCAACAGGAGTTGCAACTGCGCCGCCAAAGGTTATCGGCGCCCCGAGGGGGACTACGAGCTCTGAGGTCTGTCCATTCACCACGATTGCAGAAGCACCCGTGGCCAGGCTCAAGGTCGTTCCTGCTACCGTGACGGCTTCGCCACCTGGACTGATGGTCTGAGAAGCGATCACAAACTCATTGGCAGCGTTGGCAGTAATCGTATTTGGTCCAAACGTCCACTCTGGCGCTGGCACATTCGCGGGTGCTTGGGGTTGTGCAATCGGCGTAGGGTTTCCGTTGACGATTATTACTGTAGCCTGCGAAGGAAGTTCGATCGTGTTACCACCTTCAGTCACAACAGAACCTGGCGCAAGAGTTTGATCACCGACGATGAACTTTGTGCTACTATCTCCGGTGATCACGGTGCCGTCCAACGTGATTTTTGGTTGAGGCACAGGAACGTATGTGAAGACTGGGTTGCCTTCTGTGACCACATCTGGCTTGTTGGCTTCCTCAGGAGGGTTCATTCCAATCACACTGGCAATAATGTCGCCGATGTTCTGTGTCGTTGGCTGTTGAGCAGGCGCATTTGGTGTGTCCAAGGCCGTGCCGGGCCTTCCAAGCTGAGGCGCCTTTGGACTTGCTGTCACTCGTGTCGGTGTCGCCAACTCATCCCCAGGCTTCGCGATGATGACGGTAGGCGCTGCGACAATGGTAGTCTGGGGCCCGTCGAGCGTGGTGCCAGGCTTCGCGACGACCGGGGTTTCAGTAGGCCCAGGAGTGTCCAGCTCGTCTGCTGTCGTCTCGATTACTGGAATTTGAGTCACTGGGTTCGGCGCTTTATCAGTCGTGGTTTGGATGTCCGGCTCAGGCTTAGGGGATCCGGCCGAGGGCTTCAGCGCTCCGTTCATGGTCATCGTAACATGACTGGTATCTGTGAGCTGATTGACAGGAACATGCACAGTCGGCTCGCCGTCTCCACCAAAGTTTGTGCACGAAGCAATGTCCGGGAATTCGCTCTTGATCTTCGGTATTCCAGCAAGAAATTCTGGAAAATCCTCTGGCAGTCGAAACATGTACGCATCGACTGGCCCAGGCAAAACCCCAAACACCACGCCTTCTGCCCAGTCAGTGAAGTTGAAGTTGCTATAATCTCCATCCGGGAAAGATTTCGCAAAGGTTGTGTTGATGTAGACATCTCCGGATGAGCCCGGGATAACAGGCCATGCACCATTGAAGCCAGTGATGGTTGCGGTAGGATAGACGCTTGACACCTGGGTTGCAAATCCGCCACTGGGTGTGATCACTGAGTAAGAGGTGTAATCAGTAGTCTCGTAAGTGGCCATGCATTCTTTGCTTGTGTGAAGATTGATGGCGGAGAAGAGAAAGTACGGAGTGGGAGCGTGGATCGTAAGCGATTGATCCGGAAAACTCGTGACAGTCGTGACATCGATCGAGGTCTTGCCGTAGAGAACTGCATTTGCTGGCAACAAAGTATTCGGTACACCGGAGAGGATATCAGTGGTGTTGTAATATATCGTTGAGTAGTCGAATTTTGTGATCGTGGTCGGGACCGTTGATGTGCATGTCGCATTCGAGAATCCTCCGCAGAACCAGTCCGTGGTCGTTGCTGTCGCGCTTATTGGAGAAAGGGTGTATTCCAATGATTGCATTTGATGTGCGCCATAGAACTCTGTAGCGCTGATCACTGTTTTCGTTGTTGAGTTGCCAGGGACGAGTGTGTTATTGTACTGCAACCATGTTGTGATTACAGTTGCGACTGTGAGATCCACGCTCGAGGTCCACCATGTATTGATGCCAACCCCATGGGGATATATGTAACAGCACGTCTCTGATTTGCTCTTCGGAGGGGCCGTTGTCGTCGAGCGGATGCTGGTTGTCGTGTTTGTAGCTTTCGTCGCTGAAGGCAGGCTTAGACTCGCTGCGGTGGCAGGTCTGCTACTAGTAGTAGTAGTAGTACTCGCTACGCTTGTGGCATTCAACAGGTCTACAAAGGCTCATCAGTATCATCGAGATGGAGACTTCTGCGCGAACAAACCTTGTCGGATATACACGCGCCCTTCGCCAACCGTTGCGGCCACGAGGGCAAGTAGAGAGTACTTCATCTCGGCGTGCTGCCCTGTGAGAACTTCAAGATTGCAACATCAATAGAGCAGACCGCAGGACAAGACTGTGTGAGAGCATGAAAGACAGCAGAAATCAAGTGGACACATCAAATTCATCCGTCTTACACTGTAGCGACCACCGCCATACTTACAAACCCTTTATCGGGCACAACAACGACAGGGCTGTTGCTGTCTTCCTAATAAAAGCGGCATGGTGCGACGTGCGGCTGAGC
The DNA here is from genome assembly GCF_019650295.1 of Cercospora kikuchii. Lineage (NCBI taxonomy): Eukaryota > Fungi > Ascomycota > Dothideomycetes > Mycosphaerellales > Mycosphaerellaceae > Cercospora > Cercospora kikuchii. The sequence goes on from NW_025408588.1 coordinate 1,459,987, forward strand.
AATATGTAACCAATCGACTGTGGAATGTGCAAGCAGGATGTGGGACCTGCAGAATCCTTCGACACACTTAGAACTTCTTAAAGGGCGAAGGAGCTGAAGGATTTTCGGCGCCGACGGGAGGACCACGGGTCAGCCACCAGCGCGTGGAAAGGCGAAGATAATGGATTGAGGTGCCGCTGCATGTTCTCGCAGTTGTTGGTTATAGTAGGAGTCAAGTAGATACAGATGCAACTGATGCAAGTCGTGAGTTTGGGCTTGGCAACTTGCTTGATCGTGGTCTAAATTCGGCTGCACGTGATGCTAGGTTTGCGGAACGACAAGCCGAACGACCGGCCGGCCAGGCATTGGTTGTCAGTGAACACGAATTGCGTGATGGGCTGCTCTTGCACTAGAAGTGTAATTCAACCACACTCTTGCTATTTCGCTTTACACTCTCTATTAGATTCTTTCCTGTGATTTACATGCCGTCACTGTGTTACGAACATCGTTACACTTCCTCCTCGATCGTCTCTGGCAACAAGCGAGTGGTTTCGTCCACTTTGTGATCCTGGATCTCAACTTTACGCCCCTGCGTCCAGACATATGCCACCAGCATTACACCAAAGACCAATCCGAGAGAAGCAAGAATCACGTTGATGGGGATTGGGTTGTCGTGAAAGACTTCATGATTCGCGGCATCGATCAGTGGCTGGCTGAGATTGATCAATCCACTGAAGCAAATGATGGTTCCATACACTCGCCCAAATGTAGCGAAGCCGAACACTTTGGCGGCGTAATCACTAATGCGATGTTAGCTGCGCTGATTGGAAGCAGTCGGACCCGAAGTTTGACTTACGACATGGCAGAATAATACAGCGGCCTCAGCAGAACGAACAAGATGACATTGCCGTAAGCAGCCCACAGAAACGGCAGCGAGCCCAAGATGCCAACTGCTGTGATCAGAACCACAAGAGCCGCCAACATCACAGCGGTAGATGTGTTGTCAAGCAGGAAGCCAATAAACGGAGTCGCCGCCACGCCACCGATTGGAAGAGCAATATCGAAGAACGAGTTGACTGTTCTCGCCAGCTTTTCCGACCCGAGCATGTATTCGTATTGCGACCTGATTGTTGCGATGAAGAAGTTCATCCTGAGCATTTGAAGAACGGTGAGGAGAGTGATCAAGATGAACCAAGGAGAGAGCATCTGCTCTTTGGCCGATTTCCCGTGCAAAGCTCCCCAAACGCCACTAGCCACAAGGTGCTCTCCCTGCTTCTCGTCTCGAAGTTGACGCTCTTGTGCATCACCGATCAGATCTTCGAGCTTCTGCAAGTTGGACTCACGATGCTCGCGTCGCTGTGCACGGAGCCGAGAAACTTCGCCATCGCTGAATTCGTCGTCCGAGTCGTGGACCTGTCCCAATGTCAGCACTATTCTCCAGAGCCGTTAAGAAAATGGAGTCAACTCACATCGCGAGTGACATCTTGCGCCTTTTCGATCTTGCGCTCCAGCTCGGGCAAAGTCTTGTAGCCGTCGGCATTCATTACAGTCAGTTGAGCGACGAGGATGAATGCTGGCACAAGCAGGAAGCCAAAGAAAAACTTTTCCGGGCCAAATTTACCTTCGCTCGACTCGTACGCCAAACGAAAGAAGAGGAAGACTGCAGCCTGTAAAGTATCGCGTTAGTCGCTAACACAAAGAACAGAGACAGTCACGCTTACTGATGCATCAAAAGCGCCCGTCACCATTGCTACAATCGTGCCAGACCATTTCGGAAAAGCGTTAGCGACTTGAAATGATGGGACGAAGATGAAGGTGCCACCAAGACTGAGGAAAATGTTGCCGGCAATGTAGCCATCGAACTCGGAAATGGCAAACGCAAGTGCCATCAACAAACTGCCTACAGCGAGGCTCAAGCTTCCAATGATACCGGCTACTCGAGGACCGTACCTGTCGAGAATCGTGCCGACAATAAGTGCTGATACATTACATGTAGTACTCGCAATTGCGAAGAATGTGTTGAGCCTAGGAAAAAGTCAGTAAAATGTGCGATGGCACGTCGATTGGCAGCCTACCTCAAATCCTGCTCATAGCAAACCTCGACACCCTCTTTGAGCTCCTTCTCCGAACAGAACTCGCGATATACACCTTGATCAACAAGAATGGGCTTCAAAGCCGCGAATCCAAATACAATGCCGGATGCAAGCCAACAAGAAATAATTGTGATGATGACCTGAGCTTTTGTCATTGAGTCAGCATTCGCTCCCGCGAAGTTGAGAGGTAACACTCACCAAGTCGTTGTGCCGTAGAGACTTTGTAGGCAGTCACAGCACCCTGAGGATGTGCTGGGTAAGATTCTGTCTCCGGTTCATGCAGGACATCGTAGGAGACCACTCGTCGCACAGATTTGACAGAACCATACCTCAGGTCTTTGCTGGGCGGCGCATGGGGCTCATAGTCAATGCCGTCTATCGATGTGACACGCTGGAGCAGAGACATGGGACTTCCAACCTTGAATGCAGGGAGGGACACTGTACAAGACCTGTTGAAGGCGTGCTTGTAGAGGAGGAACAGTAGCAGACAACAGTGGCAAGTTGAGAGGATCAGGTATCTGCAAGATAACGCGTCTCACGGTATGGCAGGGACCACTACTTTACTCGAAGCTTCTGCTCCACCACCAGATCTTCTGACAAGCACGATAGACACGACAGACGCGACGGACGGCCAGGCCTTCATCAAATTCTGCTGCTGAACGCCACTCCATTTGCTGTCTGCCTCGCTTTCGTGTGTCACGCTCCATCTCTCGCCGGGTTTCTTTGCTCGATTGTGAATAGCGTATGTGGAGTCGAATATGGCCGATAGCGTCTCATATCGGTCTTGGCTGCCGAGTTCACCGCGCCTGCTTCCCTTGTTCCGCTTTCGCTCAACTTGCGACTTTTGCACCACCATCAGCATGTTTTTCCCATCAACAGGCCAGAAACCTACGAAAGATTGCTCTATCGCATTCGTGCGACCGCCGCTCCTCGCACGGTGTGCAGCATTTGCGACGACACCAACTGCATGTGACACTTGGAAGCAGAATCCCGCTCAGCCAGTAGCGTTGCGCAAGCTCACTTCTGGCATTTCCGGTGCGACAGCTACTCTCAAGCTGGAGCGCTTGAAGAATGATAGCCGAATTGCTATAGCTGATCTCCGGGCCTGGATCGCCCGAGCGAAAGCTGTCGGCAAAGGTTGGTTACAACTCGGCCCTTAGGGCTCGTCTACTGCGCCTGCTTACCGACCACCGCGAAGGATAGTACAGTGCCTCACATGCAGACGGGGAACGGTTAGCAAGGAATATATTGATTTCTAGGCATTTGCTTCCTTTTGGGCAGCCGATTCAGTGCGCTTTTGCTCCAATCGCCGGACTCTAATTGGCAGGACGACTCCGAGAAGCCCTATAGCGTCTGTTAATTGGGTCGATATTGAGCGACATTAACCAACAAATGCCCTGCTCATTTCTGAGCTTATACCCATGTGTTCCGTGTATGCATGTGAGGCACTGTATAAACGAGCTCTTCCCAGCTCGAGAGACCTGATGCATGCCACCTCCAGCATCTTGTCTTTCATCCCATGCACGAACGAGGGTCGAGACTGCAAGGCCAGCATATTGAGTATCGCATCGCGACAGTCCAGCAGTGCACGAACAGACGGTGAGTGTATCAGCAGTGCAGGTACGAACTTTCTTTACAGCTTGGAACCATGCGGCTACATATACGACCGCTACGCTACGGACTAGACACCGCGCGCACACCTTCTTTATTCAGTCCTCATACTCTTCATCGCAAGAGCAAAGCAGGGATCCGAGCTATCATTCGGCCTCGAGACGAACAATGCGTCATCATCCGCGAAAAGGATATCGGAACACGAGCACAAAGTATCACTTCGGAGCGTAGCACGAGCCAGACCGCTCGGACTTCATTCCTCGTTCAACAGCAAAGTGGAGTTGCGCTCTTGGCCGATCTGATCACGGTGATGATCTGAAGGCATGGCGTTTTCTTCGTGCCGCGCCATTGAGATACGCCACAGGCCACCAGCAATTGTTGCACAAAGTCTATGCGACTTCAGCAAGCGTGATGCTTTCTCGCATTCAACTCCGTTCTGCGATGCGTGGCACAGGAGCCCGCAATCTGCTCGTGCACGAAACTCCGATCGTAGAGCGAGTTTGAAGCTGGAGGTGTCTTATATCCCCGCGCCACTCATGCCACCACGGCGAGCACTCTGCAGCCATGTCTTACCCTGCCGCGACCATTAATCAAACAGCAAACACCGATGTATGCAGCTACTACGCGTGGCAGATCGCGTGAACTGCCAGACTTCTATCGCCATTTATGCTGATCAATCCTCCTATCGCACCCCGCTCACTGGTAGCGAGATTATGCGTCTTGGTTGGCACTGCACGCCAAAAGCGATCGCACTCAAAGGCTCGTGATGCGACGGCTCCTTCCCAATGCCAACAACGCGAACATGTTCAAGGCTTTGTTCCTACGTAAAAGGCGTCCATAGCTTCACCCTGATCTGCGTGTCGACCATGCGTCTAAGATTACACACGCGGTCGCCAAACTTTTAGCATGTTCGAGCTCGTAACTTAGTCCGAAGCCATCCCCTGTTTAGCAGCCGCTAACCTCACCTCAAAGTCCGGAAATCAGGATTCTGCCTGCGGGCAACAACATTCCGTAGGGTTTTGCGGCCACGCACAGCATGTGTCTGAGGATGAAATACATCCCGTAGCAGGGTAAGCGAAAAAGACAAACCAAAATCCTTTGACAGATCCTCCAGATTTCCACCGCATGAAGGTGACACAAGCCCGCCCATTTCACAAGTTCTGCAGGAACCCGCCTCGCACATCTCACGACACCTGGACACTGCCACCCTTGCTGCGCAGCAAGACTAGACTTGCCTCCGTCCAGGCGTGGGTGGTCATGGATCTGCACATCGCCAATTGAATCAAGCCTGGGCTCCGAACATCTACAACCCTGATGCCGACGAAGAACCGGACCACACAGGATGCGAACAAAGGAACGTCATGAAGAGTGTGCGTCTCCTCATCTGCCTGCCATGCGCAGAACCGCTGGAAGGCATCCGAATCGATTCGCGACTCTGCTGCCGTCGTTAAAAGAACACCGGAACTCCGAATCACCTGAACGCGACGAGATGGATCCGAGAAGGGATTCGGAGGTGTCGTCCCCCAGCTCCCTGTTCTCCGGCACGACCTTCTGGACAGAGGCCTCCGACGACGACAATCGACCCGAGCCTCCACCGCTCATCCACTCTCTGTTCGAGGAGCTGTCGCAAACTTGGCAATTCGTCGTGGCAGATCCAGTATCGCGAAGAGCCATCATCGTGGATCCTCAGCTAGACAACGCACCATCAGCAACTTCAATCTCCACAATCGCTGCGGATCGTGTATTGTCAGTCATACGCCAGAATCGCTATGTCGTCGAGCGTATCCTCCACACCCACGAATCGAGAGAGCACCCTTCCTCAGCCTGGTATCTCCGAGCACAACTTCTCCAATTCACCGGCCACGCACCCAAAGTCACCATCGGCAAAACAATGGCAGCTGTACATCGCATGTACAAGCGAAAATACAGCATGCGGGCTGCAGATGGCAGTCCATGGAGCAGCGAGTACGAAGACACCAGACTCGCAGATGGTCAGACCTTTTCCATCGGCAACCTCAAGGCAACGGCGCTACACTTCCCTGGTGGAACGTACGCATTCGTCATTGGCCAGCATATCTTCGCAGGTGCTTCCAAGGCCGAGCTCGAGCTCCGCGCTCGGAACAACATGTTGATCGGCGATCTCCAGAGTTTCCGCATCTACACCAGTAACGATGCTCCGCCGGAGAGAAAGGCGCAGTTGACGCCAATCTATGAGCGGGAGCGGCCGATCGGGAAGAGCGGAAAGAAGCTGGTGATTCGGTACGCTGCAGAAGGCGGCCTTGAGGACCTGGAGGAACTTGATGGAGCCTGAGTCTTCGGTTGCCCAGGATGGCAATCGGGTCGATATTTCCTTGCATCATTTGCATGATTCTCATGATACCCAGGATCGGAGTTGGAGGCGGCATTCCCTCGAAGTTCATGCAGAGCTCCTTTCCTTTATTAGTTTTCCTCTTTAGCATTGATCTGTAAAATAGTCATGTGTCATCCCGCGGAGTGGCGTTGGTGTATAATGTATCAATAGTCGACATGGACCGCCGAAATGTCCCATCCGCGTCAAAGACCAGCAAGCTCTCCGGGGCCCATTGCAAGTCCTTGCATGCCGTCGCTGTAGAACATATCGAACCAGGACATGTCAGGTGCGAAGCCAGTCATGTCGCCAATGGCGCTGTCGTATGATGATGCTGACTGTACAGATGCGGTCTCTGCACGCGGGTGGAAGATCTCATGCGCTGCCTTCTTGAGCTGTTGTCCGACGTATGTCGCAATCGACCAGTTCCGACTGAGCGACTTCAGCACGCCAATAATCAAAGCGACTCGATCACGATTCGGTTCTGTCGTGGCTTTCGGATATGCCGAGCATGCGGAAAGCTGGACGACGCATGCGAAAACTAGTCCACAAATGAAGAAAGGTGAGTATCTCTCGACAGGAAGCGATGCCAGATTTGTCAATTCCTTGGAAGCCGAAAGCGCCTTAGCCGCATGCTGTGAGGATGTAGGCGAAACCTGCTCCATATGGCGACGCGCGCAAGCAATTTCCGCTGATGCTGGCATGGTTATCGGTAACTCGCTTCTAGGAAAGTGTAAGAAGATGTTAGAAATATAGACGAACAAGAATGCTTGAAACATCATCTGGTCGACCTCGCCGCTGCGCAGTACAATACCAGCTTTGTCGTTTGGTATGTGAAATTTCCAGCTGGCCATGGCGTTATCGATCGATTGAATGCTGTCGGCGTGCACTTCGTTCGCGCTCGATACGGCTATCACTCGTGCCAGTATGCGAATTGCGTCGATGCGATATGAAGCCGAGGAAAAGTGCCAATCCTCGTCGCCGAATAGCCGATCATCGTACTTTTCCAGAGAGAGTGGCTGAGGGATCCTGCATTGTTCATAGACCTCGGCCTCACATGGGAGCAGAGTGGTGATGTTGACCGAATTGCTCTTGAAACTCGTTTGCCGATGGAGAGAGGCGAAGTATCCATCTGTAACAAACAGCTCCCACCATGTACGTCGCAGGCTTTCCTCATACACTGTGTCTCCACGACCTTGCTGGAAAGCAAACTCAGCCTGATACATACCGAGCTCCAACGCCACATCTGCGGCCTTAGATATCGCAGCCATCGCGCCCAAAGGTTCATATCGTGCGTGTAGAGACATGGAATAAAGCAACGACGCTTGGACCATTTCAGGAGATTTCTCGTTGCTGTTGGCAGCAAGAGCCTCTGCAGCCGTGGAGCGGATCGTATCGCTTGAGATGTTTGGCGCATATTGGCTGCCTATGAACCTGACGACCAGTTTGAGGTATTCTGGGTAGCCTTGATTGAGAAAGCGGCTTCGTGGTACCAGCATGGGGTGGCTTGGGTGAAAGTTGGCATAGTATAAGTTGACCAAATGTTCGTCCTCCGACCGGAGCGATGACGGCGTGCCCGAGGTGGACGATGCGGGAGTGGAGACCTAAAGCATCACAACATCAGTGACATTCTCTCAAGCTGCGGATAGTCGTGGCCTGGCGCATGACTTATCTTGTCCGCAGCAGTGCGAACGGAAACTTAGAGATCAACCACGTACCTGTTGCCCTGTATAGCTACTGCCGTCGCGGCTTTGATCAGTCCAGGAATGCGGCGGTGAGAGGTCTGTCGAAATGTTGGATATCCTTTGTCCATTATTGGTCTCCGGAGTGTGGGTCGTGTAAGAAGCGGCGACTGGGAGTGGCCGTTGTGGTTGGTTTGCTCCTTGCGCCTGGCTCGTCGCGACTTGTCTCTTGACACGCCCTCCACATCCACGCCGCGATGCTATATAGCTACAATGCAGGCCTCGATCGCGACAACGAGAGCAGACGGGTGTCATCGCGTCGCATTTCAGATGCTTCTCGCGGCAGGCTATGCTTCACCAGTCAGCAAATGCTCTCGACCCCTTGAATTCTCTGCAGTCTACTCGCTGCTTCATGATCCAACGCACGTACCCCGACAAGCCAAGGGCGATGGACGCTGCGATGTTTGCGCCATCATGGGGACTAAGCCAACCCGTCTCAGTCAACAAGACTGCGCGCGATAGATGGAGCGCTCCGTTGGACAGTACCTGCCGCCGGTAAGTGCGTGAAGTGGATCGATGCGCCAGAAAGATCGACAAGATGGAGATCCACGCTCTGCTTGTGTATTCTTAGTCGCTGCACGCGCTGGTTCGCTAGCGAGGACTCCAGAATCCAAGGTGGGATCATGAACAGACTTGCGTACAAAAGGCGCCAGCGCTGCGAGTAAGGACTGTCCACTCTTATTGAACCAGTCCTGAGTGGCGAGGTATATTGAGCGTTGACGAAATCGACATGAAGGCCGTGGGGCTGGAACCGAGATTCTGGGCAGGAAGCCGATGAGATGCAACTGTGGTTCGGAGCGATAGTGCGATGCAAACACCCTTCTTGGGGAAGCTTGCATTCGATGTCCTCGGGCGACAATGTTGTTGCATTCGAGGCTCTCGGGGACGCTCATACTTGCAGGGAGCAGTCGGCGAGTAAATATCGCAAGTATGCAGTATTACAGGGGGTAGCCCGGCCTAGTCGTACGATGATAATCCAAAGTGGCATTGCCGTGGCTGCCGTCCGGAGTTCCGCGTGGGGGCCATAGACTCTTCGCAGCGTGCGAAAATCTGTACTGCGTGAGCACTGACTCAAGATTGTTAAGCTGTATTCATTGACGAAGCGACTGGGCTTCTAGAGTGTCGTCTGCCATCGGATCAAGTACGCTGCCAGAGTTCCGGTTGATCCTTCGGTATAGTTGTCGCTGTGCACTTGTCGGCGACTCAAATGCAACTCATCCCTGCACACACCCTGGTTGTCAGCTTGGGAGCGAAGAGAGTTGTGGGACTTCATGTTATTGATGCGCCCATGCGTTCGCATGATTCCGTGATTGCGCTGTGTCTCACCAAGATGGCCATGCCTACATGATCTGTATGCATCAGCAATTTGAAGTTCAGTATCTACTTGCTGGCCAGAAAGTCGGTATGTGTGAATTGACGCCACGGCAAACAGGGAAGCAGGATTCCCACCAGGCAGGGCTTGATCAGAAGGTATGACTTTGCCGCATTACTCCGGCGGACTTCTTCCACGGCATGGCCGCCTTCGCGCTCGGATTGCACTTCGTACTGTCGCGAAGCCGAGAAGCATTGCAATGTCAGTGTGCCAATGTCGTGCTCATCAGCTGCAGCAGGAGCCACATGATCTGGGAGCGGTCACCAGACGTAACCACGTCAAGAAGCGAGGGCAGCGTGTAGGCACTGGCGAACGATCAGATTTGTTTTCCGGTTGACGCGGTCATTGTTGGAGGTGAAAGCCAGGACCAGAGTGCTTCCCGTCCAGACTCCAGAGCATGCGCACGAAGGTTCTTATCATGATATCTGATAGTTCGCAATACCTTCAGCCAGGTCCCGATCACGGCTCCGAACAGCCACAGCGCGCAATCTGGCGTCCGCCGACGGATCCCACTTCCAACGCCTCTGGACGTTGGTGTATATCCACGACTTTCTGTTGAAGCTCGAACGTGGAATAGGCTCTAAATTCGAAGTACGTTGTTGAACAAACCAGCCGATAGCTGCCTGCGGAGGTGGAGGTAAACTGGCCGTGCATTCTTACCCCTCGAAGCCATTCGTGTGTTGGCAAGTGCGCGTGTACCCGCGCATCTGACGGTCGCATGTCTACTGATATTTTCCAGTCCTCTCTTGGTTCCGCCCGACTGCAATTACGGTTGGAGCGCGACCCGTACCACGCTTCAAGGCCAAGCTGGCAATGCCCTCTCGCCATCCTCATCAAGGCAAAATACATGACTCTGTATGCGACCGTACTACAGGTCCAACAGCAGCGTGGATCGAGTGCGCGATATTCGAAGCACGCGACGAAGAGCGAGACATTGGCCACTCTGGTCGATGCAAAGTGATGGGCTCTGCGCGCTGCACGAGCGCGTGTCAAAGCCTGCCTCCGTGAGCAACTGGATCTCATCCGACTCGTCCGTTCGAACCTCATCACTCGCTTGCGCGAAACACACGCAAGATCCGGCGTCGTTGTCCAAGCAAGCGGAGTGCCCGAAGCTGGCGGCGCCGACCTATGCACGCCGTGGCACACTTCAGGTCGCCACGTGGTCGTCGAGGTTGGCGCGTCGCAAAGACAGCCGCGGTTCGTCCATCACCTCAAAGCAGACCGAACTAGGCCGTTTCAATACCATCTATCACGCTACTGACTCCCTATGAGGCTTGGCTGAAAACGATGATGGCCCACTAGGTTCTCGACTCTCGAGCGCTTGTCCAATTACGGTCGACTCTCACTACTCCGCCCAATTCTCCTCTGCAACCTTCCTTCCCGCGAGACACTGATTCGCCGCTGACTTCTTCGCGCGAGCGCATGTTTGCTGCACGTTCTGTCAAGCGGTTCCCGCGTGACTGGATTTCGGCCGAAGGAGACCAGCACACAGTGAAGATCAACGCCTGTAATTTTAGTTCACAATTGCAGATCTACCGCAAAGTCTGGAAGTTTGCCTGAGCAACGCAACACAATGGACACTTCCTCAAAAGGGATTCTCTTTGCGATTAGTATCATGTAGCTGATGTGAGCAGTGTTTCGCAATGCGACTGGCAACGCGAGTTTGTTGCAATCTCGCGTGGACAGCCACGGTACCGACAAGACAGCATGCGCTTTCACATAAGAACGCCACTGAACTGCCAATCCACGCGGCAGACATCTGGCCCAGTCCCGAATGGACCAAGTGCAAGCCACAACACTCGTGCACTTGGCCAAATAGGCAAAACATAGAGTTTCGCTCCCTTACTCTGCGGCGAGACGCTTCGGTCGAGAGCGGTGGGACGAACGCCCTCTCACCACAAACGACTCGGCAACGGTATGGCGAGATCTGGGCGCGAAGGTTTGCCTGTGTCCCATGCTTTCCATGTGTCTGCTTATATTTGCCTCGCGCCTGCGTACCGTTGTAGCTCTGGACATTCGGTCTTCTGCCATCCCCTTTGATCGATAGCGCTTCCTCGCTCCAGTCACTCGTTCAGTTCACTCATCCTACCAGCGACGATGAAAGTTGCAGCAATCACCGTGGCATTTGCTGCCGGGTCTGCTCTTGCGTCCGCGCCAGTGTTTCCATCCAATACCCAATGGAAGAAGACTCTTTTCCTCGACGACTTCACTGGACGATCTGGCACGACCTTCGATGGCACCAAATGGCAAGCTGCAACCGGCACTAGCTATCCAGGTGGTCCTCCAGCATGGGGAACAGTACGTCGAATAACGTGAAAGGCCCTTCAAATCGTCCATTACTTTTGCTAACCTAATCTTGTTTTAGTGGGAAGTCCAGACATATACAAATACCGTGGGCAACGTCCGTCACGCAGGAAACGGCGAGCTGTGGATCGTCCCAAGAAAGATAAATGGCAACTGGACAAGTGCTCGTCTCGAAACAAGGCAAACAAACTTCAAAGCGCCAGCCGGCGGCAAATTGCGCGTAGAAGCAAGAATCAGAATGCCCAACGTTAGCGGTTCCAGTGCTGCCGGATACTGGCCAGCCTTTTGGGCTCTCGGAGGATCTTTCAGAGGCAACTACTGGAACTGGCCTGCGGTCGGAGAGATTGACATCATGGAAAATGTCAACGGCCAGAACACTGTGACAAATGTCATTCACTGCGACAAGAATCCAGGGGGAATTTGCAACGAGCCCTCAGGTCTGGGAGGTACTTATTCCTGCGATGGAGGTAGATGTCCCGGCAGCTACCACGTCTACCAGTTGGTCATCGATCGCTCGGTGAAGCCTGAGCGCATGCGATTCTACGTCGACCAGCGTATGGTGAGGGAGGTTTTCCAGTCTACGCTTGGAAGTGTTTGGGATCAGACTGTCAACCAGGGATTCTTCCTGATACTCAACGTAGCGATCGGTGGTGCTTTTCCGGATGCTGTTGCTGGGTCCAAGACTCCTACTGCCAGTACCGTCGGTGGACGCGAGATGGCTGTTGATTATGTTGCTGTTTGGTCGACATAAGTGCGCAGAACAAAGCATTGATGGAGTAATTGGGAGGCATTTGTTGTATGATAGACTTATGATACCCATGTGACAAGCAGAAACTCACATAGAGCAAGAACGGGAGAAAATTTACTTGAGTCTTGAAAAACTGCGCATCTGTCGTTCTGGTCCTGGCAAGCTATGCATCCTGGTCTGGTTGGACTTGTGCGAGCGCTTGAATGGCAGAACTCAAGACCTAGCTAATGAGTGCCATATGACACTTCGTGCAAGACCGCGGTCACTGTGACCGAAATCATGCGTGTCGAAGCGTGCCTTCGAGATCTACGGGCTTCCTGGTGAGTACCGACAATGTTCATCGCAATTCGGAGCCCAGTTCGGCGGAATTAGAGTGCTTTTGCATCAGCCAAGTGGCGTGAAACGGGGTGATGTTGTGTGACTTTAATGGCCGTCTCTGGGTTTTAACCAGGTTTATCACAGACACTCCAGAAAATGAGTGACTACACTGTCACTACATCTCATCACGCAATGTTGTCGACAACATTGTACGAGTCGCTTCGGGTCGGCGGGTTTGGACCCGTTCATTCTGCCGAGGACCGCCAACGAGGGGCATCGTGATGCAATCAGCGAGCAAGTGCCAGACAATTAGTCAACTGCATAGCAGCTCCATCGTCTCACAAAAATTGACAGTGGTTGATCCAAATCAATTCGATAAATCTGCACTGACGCACTAGAACTACGCACAGATCGGAAAGCCCTGAAACATCATGCCAACACAGCCTGACAATCCGGAGCCCGCCCATCACGAAGTCGACTCGATGCTCTCACGAAAGTTTGGCAAGGAAGTCGCCAACTACTTTTCCGGCTCGCCATTGAACAGAGTCGGCTTCCTTCGCGGCGACCACTCTTTCCTCTCGCAAGCACTCAAACACGCCTCGACCAGTTTCCTGCTCTGCAATGAGCTCCAGCCGCTCGTCCAGCCTGGCCTGCCTGCAGGCAAAGGCAAGCTGCAATACGTCAAGTACGAAGACGTGAAGCCCATTATCGGCGAGGACCCATTCGCGTTATCCGAGAAAGAGTTCATCGAAGCATATGCGAGCGACAAATACATTCCGCAGATGATCTTTTTGGGTATTGATGAGAAGGCTACGAATGGCTTAGAATACCAGGCGAAGAACCTGTACAAAGGAGCACCATACTTCGCTGTCGATGTCACACCGCGCGAGAATGTGGCAGATGCCTGCACAACGCTTATCGAGCGATTGAAGAGCGAGAAAGGATATGAGTTCGGAAAAGGAAGAATCATGGATATCGAGCCTCAGGATGCCGCAATCTATGCCGAAGCAAGACAGCTTCTGGATTGGAATCAGAGGAATCCATTCTGCGCAGCTTGCGGACACAAGACACTTTCTGTGAATGCTGGGTTCAAGAGGACGTGTCCGCCTACGGACAAAGCTGCACAAGCGGATAAGGTGCAGCGACCATCGTGTGTCACACGCACAGGAATCTCCAACTTGTGTTTCCCTAGGACAGATCCTACTGTCATTATGGCTGTAATCAACTCCACCGGCGATAAGATTCTGCTCGGACGACAAAAGAGATGGCCTCCGTACTGGTACTCTACTCTAGCAGGGTTCGCAGAGCCCGCAGAGTCGATCGAAGAAGCTGTGCGGAGAGAAGTGTATGAGGAAGCAGGAGTGCAAGTGGGACGAGTCATTATCCACTCTACACAACCTTGGCCATACCCGGCGAATCTGATGATTGGCGCTATTGGCCAGGCGATTCCAGGCGATGGCGAGAAGATCGATTTGGGCAATGATCCAGAGCTGGACGACGCGAAGTGGTTCTCATTCGATGAGGTCCGACACAGCTTACGAGTGGGCACAAGTGGGCTGGGAGAGGACGCTGGACCAGAATACAAGGAGGGTGATTTGCGCCTGCCGCCTCACACGGCTATTGCTAATCAGCTCATGACGGCTGTGGCCAATGGATTTGCTTCTGGCGAGCCGAAGATCTGATGAATTACAGCACACTGCACCAGTCCGTGAGACTCTAGCAATCAACTGCACAACAGCCTCTCAGTGTGTCTCTCTGGGCACTGTGAATCTTGAAAGATTGTCATGACATTTGAAGCGAGCCTTCAATAGAGCGGCCCGGAGTTCACCAGGACAGAGCTGATGGCTCGCAGCTTCATTTTCAACCAGTCCTCGGCCCCTATACTGTGGCCATAGATGTATATGCGTGGCTTTCCACGTCAGAGATGAAGTCACCAACGCATAGTATAGATAGAGCTTCTCATTGACTGTACAGGTCTTTCTGTCATAATTCTACAATTCGATGCATCTTCTTCCTCTACTCTTTCTTTACGCAACGAAGCTCTTCCTTCTCGCACCAAACTTTCGGTAATTCTCGTGCATAGCGTGCGATTTCAATGTCCTTGATTCTCCCATAGCTCCCCTCTTAAACTCACTTCTCTCTAATTGCTCACAGCCAATTCATTCGGGTCAATCGAGCCCGTCCCCCTAAACTCCCCACTCAAACTCAATCCGGGCCCATTTGTACTCGACAACACAACCTCATGTATATCCTTCGGTGTCTTATCCGCAACCCCGGCAATATCCTTCCTCACCTGCTCCACAAAAGCCTTAATATTCCTCTGCACATCCTCTGGCTTGAACCCTAGCTGTCCAATCGCCAACCTCACCACACCCGCTCGCTCACGATACTCGCTTCCACCCACCATATCCCTCACCGTCGCCGCAACATCTTTCACCACAGTCCCCAGTTTCGCCGAAGGCATTAAACCCCTCGGGCCCAGAATCCTCGCAACACCCGATTTGCCGAGTTTGGGGAGGGAGTCGACGTGTGCGATACATCGGTCGAATTCGATATTGCCAGCTTTGACAGCTTCGAAGATGTTGTCTTCGCCTACGAGGGAGGCGCCAGCTTCTTTGGCGGCTTTTGCTGCAGGGCTGTCTTCGGGGGCTATTACGCAGATTCGAAGGTCGGTTTTGACGGGGTGTGGGAGACGGAGGCGGTTTCGGACTACGGCACCGTTTTTGGGTGTTTTGAGGCGGAGGTGGAGTTCGTATTTGGATGAGCTGGGGGAGCGACCGACTTCTGCGGCGCGGAGGTAGCTGGAGGAGGAGGTTAGTCTGGTTTGTTGTTGCATATTGGGAGAGAAGTGCATACCGCATCGCATCTACGAGAGAGAATTGGATTGCATCTTTTAGATTGGGCGCGTCATATGTTGTCTTTGCCTTCTTTCGCTTTTGTGACGCGGGCACATCTTTTCGTTTGTATTTGGCGGCATTGGCAGATTGGACTGCTGTGCGGATTTGTGTTTGATGCTGGATCGGAAGGAGAAAGGATGGAATTATCGTTGCTGTTCGCGTCTGATTCGTTGCGGCGCGTGATATCGAGGAGAGACAGGAAGGACAATATCGCGCACCGGATGCCATTTTCGAATAGTGTATTGAGGACGTGGACGTTGTCACCTGGAGTACTGTACAGGTCGGCTTGCTGTAATCGAGATGGAGTTGCGGCCAGGCTCGGGAGTGCCAGTTTCATTAGCCATTAATCAATATTTGGCGATAACAGCTACTTTCACATGCGCTGCTTTGGACCACTGTTGCAATGCCTCACCTTGCATCTAATGCCTCCTAGTACGTGTGATCATGTCGCGCTTCCAGATTGGCGCAACGCCAACAACTGCCTCAGCAGTCTCTACACCTGCCGCTGAACCCTCACCAGCCTCGACTCCAGCTCGAAGAAATTCTTCGGACGACTACGATGATGATGACCTCTCTACACTTCCATATCCCACGGAGTTACCTCGTTCAGACTTCCTGAAACCCGACTTTGACGCGCAGACCTATCTGTCGTCCTTACGAAACCGCCACCAGACATTAGAAGACCTGCGCTCAGATCTACGCTCACGCAGCCAATTGCTGAACAAGGAATTGCTGGACCTGGTCAATGGCAACTACGAAGAATTCCTGTCTCTCGGATCTGATTTGAAAGGTGGAGAAGAGCAGGTCGAGGGCGTTCGAGTTGGTGTGTTAGGGTTCGCGCGCGAGGTCGAGGGCATCAAGAAGGCTGTCGAGGAAAGGAGAGAAGAGGTCAAAGAATTGCTGGATGAGAAGAAGAGTATCCGTCGAGAAGTCGTGATTGGGAGACTTCTCTTGGAGGTCAATGAACGTGTTTCTGAACTGGAGACCAGTCTTGGTATCAATGTAGATGCCGAGGACGAGCAGGATCTGGACGACGACGATGAGGAAGACGAAGACGGATCCGAACCTGCAAGTGCACAACTTCGGAAACTCCAGAAGCACACTCAACAGTATCTTATGGTTCAGAGAATGATTGATCGCATTGGCGCTGAGCATCCATTCTTCGTTGCCCAAAAGGCCCGACTGGATGAGATTAGGAAAACCATGCTCCTGGATCTTGCGGCGGCGCTGCGACAAGCGAAAGCTGAGAAGTCTCAAGAACGCACCCTGCAAGTCATCAAGCTCTACGCGGATCTTGGTGCAGAGGCAGAGAGTGTCAAAGTGCTGAAAGCCGGCTGAAAAGATGGCGTACAACGTTATTACTTTCTAAGACACGTGTCGGCACGTCTCGAGCTCGAACCACGAACTATCGCACACGACGAGCAATGCGTGTGCATCTCATGAGCCTATGGCCAATCGCACTGAGCCCTCAGAGCGTGTTGAGCTTTGAAAGCGTCATCAAGAAGACCGTGGTTTTGTTGGTTGAGCATTGTCCGTGCTCGGGACCTGAGCTTCGCGGCCTCTGGAGTGGCTACACTTCGAGCACACTGTCTCCACCTGACACTTCAGGCGTTCGCTTCCTGTGTGCTAATGGGCTTCTCTCATGCCAGGATCAGCCCATGGTCTAGGATGTCTCCAACTTCGCACTGCACGGCCCTACGTCTTTCGTCTGCGCACAATAGCAGGAGCGAGTGGGATCAGTAGCTCTCAGCCGCCTCGAATGAAGGGCCAGCGAACAGCGCCACGCGGTGGGCCAACGATGCAATGGCTTTTGCACGCCGTCGGTTCGATCCACCACCCGAGAGATCCATCTCAGACCCTCATCTCAAAGCTGCTTCGAAGGAGGAATATCTAATCAGCCATGTCTGAGCGTATCAGTTAAACAAAGCACATCTGACAGCCCATCACCACTATGTTGCAAGCATTGTTCGCAACTGCTTTGCTATATAAGTCTACAGAATGGATTGTCTGGTTTGTCCTCCAGGACATTCACTTCTTTCGCCGCTGCAACAGGCTCTCCACAACAGGTGCTGGCCACCTATTTCAACTATTATTCCCCTTACCTTCTGTCTCCCATTCACGGAAAAGCCGCTCACACTACCCATATTCATCCTCGAAGAAACTGCATCTACAGCTGGTCCCACGAAATCTTACAGTTACGACCTTCTTAGCAACACCATTCTACGCCACCAGGATGTACGAGACCCAAGAAGAATTAATCGCTCGCTTCAGCCGGCTACAGCATCTCAGCCCAGCACAGTTGGCGCAGTTCTCGCGGGACATTGACACGCTACGTCCAGGAAACTACCATGACAACCGAGAGATTCGGCGCAAGGCAATATGCAATATAGTTGGGCGTCTTGGGCTATGCATTGAGGATGCCGCGGCTGTGGTCAATGACCTGATGATGCTCTTCGACGCGAGGCATGGATGGGGAGTCACACACCGTGATCCACATCCACCAGCCCGAGCGTACAGACGGTCTAAAAGAAATCGAATGCCAACTCCTGATCCCGAAGTGGTTGAAGAGGAGGAAACGATTGAAGGTAAATCACGGCATACATGTAAAAAAGAACAGTCAAAGGCTGATATTAGCATGTTAGACTACCAGCAAGGACTTGGACCTCCGCAAGGACCTCCTACTCCAGATCCAACTCCCTGTCGGCTGTCCCTAGAACCCGGAGCACGGTTTGATGTATCTTGGCCGGAGCCGCCGACGCCAGCTCCATGGTTGAATACCCCTGTTCATCAAGAAACTATTCAGTCGCTCTCTCTGGAAAACAGCATGCTGCGCGCAACACTAACTGAGCGCGACTACGAGATCTTCGAGCTGGAGTTGAGCAACGGCCGTCTTCAAGTGGAGGCCATGTCGGAGCGAGCGAAGCGACGCAGGGTACTGCAGAGATTCCGAGATCTGGCTGACGAGGAAGACTGAAAGGCTTACATGTATGACTGAGAGGCCTGGAGCCGCTGTTCAAGGCGGGTAGTCACCTGGACAACGATCGGAAATGTGGCCTTGGATGTATGATTGTGGCAGACATGGACATAATTGTGTGCATGCAACATAAATAATATTGTACAAATGGGAGGCTGTTTGAACTACTAAGTTCCAATTCTCTTCACATCGTTTACTTCGTAAATCTCATTGCGTCTTACAATCATTCCACTGCTCAAAACAATTTCGATATTCGATCACAACTTCGCAGCCTTCCTCTCCTCTTTCCACAACCCAACCAACCCTTCTCCACTCGTCCCCAATACCGGATCCCTCTCCGGCTTGGGCACTTTCCACACATCCCTAAAATGCTTCCCATCATCCTCCTGCCCCACCGCAAAATCCCAAGCACTCCCAATTGGATACGCGCCCAACATCGTGAAACCCTCCAACTTAATCCCCTTCAAGACCTCACTCGGATCCTCCACCTTCCCAATCCAATTCTCATCTCTCCCAGGCGTCAACAGATCGAATTCCGCCTCCGGCTTCGTATCATACGTCTTATGCGCCAACCCTGCAGGCAAAACGAACACATCTCCAGCTTTGGCTTGAATCTCGATACCACCTTTCTCCCAGGCTTCGCCATGAGTGTTCGCTTCAAGGTCAGAGGAAGTATCGGCTACGCCGAAACGAATTGTGGCGGTTCCGGAGAGGACGGCCATGCATTCGTGAGCGGCGGAATGGTAGTGGGATTGTTGGGTGGGACCATAGCGGAAAATCCATTGTACGAGCCAGTTGTTGGAGTGGAAGAGTTGGTAGACTGTGCTGGGGTCGTAGGTGGAGGGGTTTTGAGGGTGTCTTTGAGTTAGGAGGCCTGGGTAATGGAGGAGAGGGTAGGGGTTGTTGGGAATGAGGGGTGTGGGCGGGAGGTTGTAGGTTTTGACTCGCACCATAGTGAAGATTGTATCAAGAACTGTGTATAATGGGACAGTGTGGTTCTTGGTTGATGATTAGACCTACATTTTGCAGACGCAGCTTACAATATATCTACGACTGTCGTCGGACTTGGTGTGCGAGAAGTGGCATGTAGCGGATCGTCTTGCCTCTTTGGACTGGAAAGGCGGGGTCGTTCGCGGTCGTGGCTCCGTTGTCACTCGGTCTCCTGCACGTCATCTTTGGTGTAGAGATACGGAGATGCTCTCTGATCGGCATCGGTATATGTCTTGAAGATTGCGATGAAGTTCGCAGGTCGGATGTTCTTTGTTGTCAATGATAGAGTTCTGCAGCCCCACTCTGTGGCTGAGGTCTCAGAACCTGTTCCCTTTGCATGCCGGCTCGGCAAAAAGACGTGGCAGGAATGGATGACGTTCAAGTTCCAAACATCGTGGTGGAGAGGCCGGAAGGGCGGAAGAGTTGGTAGTAGCAGGGCATAAGTGCGCGATATATTGTGCAATCCGTTTTTGAGAGCCATGCTCAGCCTTGTTCGCTCTCAATGGCAAGGCTTTGTTGCTCCTGCGCCGAGTACCCGGGGACCGACCGAGTTGCTGCTTACCAACGGATTACAAGCCAGACCTAGCAGTATAACACTTCGACCTTGAAGATCTCATGTAAACATAGAAACATCATCCCAAACAATCGCTTCCCGGCAGCTACAATCATGCAGTTATCCTTCTTCGAGCGGCTGCCCGCTGAACTACGCAATCTATGCTACGAGTATGCCCTGTACGAGCCCGACGGAGCTGGGATACGAAACGAGCCAAGTCTGCTGTCGACCTGTAAGGCGATCCGCGAAGAAGCCGAGCTGATGTACTATGCTATCAACGCCTTCGAAGTCACCATTCACGAAGATCATATCGACCATGCTTTGTGCCAATGGCTCGAGGACAAAGCGGGCCCACGGCTACGTTCGATTCGAAGTCTGTCCTTGCATGTGCAAATGCCATGGATATCTGCTCAGCCCACGGACACCTCCAATGGCTTGCCAGAGGGCGAGGACGATGAATGTGGCTCTCTTGGCTGTTTACATCTCATGCATATCATGAAATCACTCAGAACGGCCTCTTTCAATGACCGATCG
Organism: Cercospora kikuchii; assembly: GCF_019650295.1. Taxonomy (NCBI): domain Eukaryota; kingdom Fungi; phylum Ascomycota; class Dothideomycetes; order Mycosphaerellales; family Mycosphaerellaceae; genus Cercospora; species Cercospora kikuchii. Next base: position 1,480,449 of record NW_025408588.1, read on the forward strand.
CTGGAGAAGGTGGTCAGGTTTACGCTCAATGATGCGCGGGACGATGAGCATTTCGACAAGATCGAACATATGTCGACGGCGGATCAGGATCGGTACAGGGGGGCGAAGTTTTTGATTCTATCGCTGGTGCACGGAGAGTCGACCACAGTGGAGGCTCTGGAGAGCGACGACTGCGAGCGGCGGTTAGAGGAATTGGATCATGAGCTTCGGGAGAGACGTGCTGCGGCGTGATGTGCAGCGCTCGGCTGTGGCAGACACGGGAACTCATTTGCAATTCATATACTGCGAGATGCTGCTTCAGCACCTTGGCATGAGTCTCGTTGGATCGTGATGCGCAGGCGCTGGACAGATTCCAATGATTCTCAGCAACGAATTCTAGCTGCGCGACTCGTGGCGTTGTATAGTGTGCCTGCGCAGTACGGACTTCTTTTCTTCGCCCCAACTGTGCATCAATCTCATCTTTCCGTTGCAGGAAGGGTCGGTATTTCAATGTAATGGTCGGCGTTGTTGTCCTGGACTCTGTCGAGGTGAATGTCTCGTGTTGATGGTGGGCGGCAAGTGCTTTGAAAGTTGCTACTCACTCCGGCTTGCAGAACTGAACTCCATCCACTCTGACCAACGCTGTGACAGCACAACATTCACACGACTACCAGCGCACTCCGTTCCTCATCCCACACACCTCGTCTCTATCAGCCTCATTCGATCTCCAGCATCTCCTGAGCTTTCTTCTTCGCGGCGAGAATGTCATCCTACCCGATCGAGCAGAACGCTGTCGCCCACCGCCTTGAGCATTCGAGCAGTCAGCCAATACAGGTAAGCAGTAGCAGCCCCTTTCATCTGACTTCAGCCATTGGAGGATATCTGTCGCCGCCTCAAAGGCAAGTCACGGGTCTTCAGTCGAGTGCGCGCTGCGGTGGCACTTGGCCATCAAGGCACGTCCTGAGTGCCAGCGTCCTCAATACATCGAAACGCCTGTGGAAGGCAGTACACATGGAGGAATCCTACAAGAGGAGTCTCGGACAATGCATGCTGCGTCGCAGCTGGACACCGACGGCGCGAGGGCTTGGTCGACTCTCCAACACGGGTTTGTCAAACGAGCCTTTCACGAGGAAAAGCCATGGTCTCCAGCTCCCGACCATGGTTCAGGATCTCGGTCTATCTCAGCGATGGGCGAGGAGACGCTGCAGGCTATATTGTGCTGCGCTTCCTGCCCGCTGTCGGGAACCGGGTCGCAAAGGAACAACTGTAACCACGGTAGCTTCTGATGAGCTGCGTGTGAGGTCGTCCGGCAGAATGACTTCCCTAGCCATCGCCGTCGTGGTGCCGACAGGTATGCTTCTTCCCATACTGCTGATACGGATCCGTCGCATCGGCCTGCTATCCTGCTTCTGCTGCGGACGCTTTCGAAAGCTGAATAAACTTGCTCTTTTCTGAGTACTCTTGCGGCTTCCTTCGCTGCTCCCAGAGCTTGCCTCCGGCACGCTTGTCAGAACTCGGCGCATACCTGGTCGAGGTATTTGTGGTCTTGGGAGGGTGGCATTCGCAACCGTGATTTCGCCCAGAGGAGGCATATGAGATCCATACTCGTCAGCCAAACTCAGTCGTGTCTTTGCGCATATCTCTGCGATGCCATCGATAGCTATCTGGAAGTCCCGATTGCCGTCGACCGACCGGAGAATGTCCGCAAAAGCATAAGATGAGATTGGAGGCAGTGTTTGCGCATCGTGGATCCTCGCCACAGGTCTCTCCGTAGACCTCTTGCCATCTGTGTATGCTTTCACAAGCACCGGCTGCGCCATAGCGACATGCTCGCGAGAGGTGCAGTAGCACAGAGAAGCCAAAGAAGCCCACAATGGTGATACAGCTCCTGAGACACTGGAGCAGCAAAAGCCTGGTCCTCGCGCAGCCAGCTTGGCCAAGAATCGACCGGAAATGCAAGGCAGACCATCATCACATTCAATCGTATAGGGAAGCTGACGGCGCTTTTTGCCGTGTCATCGTTCCGGTCAATGGAATTTGAGACCTCAATGACGAATTCGAGAAGACACCCTGCCTGTGCCTGCGCTTGGAATTCATCTTGCGGACCTGGCTCGCTGCGGGTCCCCGACTTGTGGCTGCCTTTCGGTTGAGGGCTTGGCTGGATTCGTCTCAACTTCACTCCTCTTTGCACGCTTTCGACTTGCACACTTCCCGAGAGCACGCATATCTGCATCGAGCTGAAGTTGCATTATGTCGCAAGAAGAAGACTTTCGGATCAAAGGAGCCGCTCAGGTAGCCGATACTCCTGCTCAAGATCCGACAGAGTCTACAGATCAGCCGAAAAAGTTGGTCGAAAATGCAGACCAAGCTGAAGAGGCTGAGCAGGTGAGTTCAGTAACTCTCACGACATGGAGAAAGGAATTCCGGCCACATCTATGTCGCTCTAGACGGACCATATGGGTGCCATCGATGCATGTCGAAACGATCCGAGGTGTCCGCCCGCTTGCTGTGGCGCGTGTACTGTCAGGCCTTCGCACGTGGACGTGCGCTAGGCGCATCCTTTCGCGCTACAGCATAATATACAGATTTTGTCCATTCAGGGTGTGCTAACTTGCTGTAGGCCCAGGAAAAAGAACAGGAGGGTGAAGAAGTAGTCGCCGGCGAGACGAACGACGAAACGTCGGCAGACCGCGTAAGTAATAAATGCTGCACGCTCTTCCTCGTCTCCTTCCGATTTGGCATCCACACTGGTCGTGTACACTCCGATAATGGTGTGTCCTTCCTCCCAAGGCATACTGCAATTGTCCAGGTCTCCTCCGGGCCTTCGCGCAGCCAATCCGCTCCACCAGCTCTTGCCCCGGCGTCCTTGAAGCGATCGTGTCTCTGGCGTCCGGCTCGGACGCAAGCTGTGCTCGAAGCACCTTGTGCCATGTGGGTTGCTGAGAAGAGCCCTCGACGGCTCATGACGGCGCCGATGTTCACCGAGTGCTCGATGAAGGAGAGGATTGGTGCACGGGACGGCCATTTCTGCCTCGCGCTCTTCGAAGGCTCCGCTGTCGAGCAGTCGCTGCTGGATGTTGTATCAGGTTTGCAATTTGCCTGAGCTTTGCGATTGATTCCAGAGGGAAGCCTGTTGGTGCTGCTACTACAGCTCACCGAACCATCCCGCCAGCTCGCACGGACCCTGCATGTTTGACTCTGGCGATTTTGCTCAACCCACTACCCACCACCCTTTCTTCCTTTTATCTCGCACTTCATTAGCACCACCACGCCAACACGTCAGCAAACATGGCGACTGACGGATACCAGAAGCTGCGAGAGAAGTACTATTGGTACAAATGCGAGAATCCCTCGCAGGGTGAGGGCATTCCCACCCACTACTTCACCAACACGAAGTCCGGCGAATCAAGCTGGACAGAGCCACCAGAGCCATATTGGCTCTACAACACCGAGCTGGGCGGTCCAGACCCAGTGGGTTTGCAATACCCACCAGGCGTTGAGCGTAAGTTCTCTGGTGTTCTCTTACACACTGTGCCATCTAACACGACAACAGAGCCGAATGCCGCGCAAAAATCCGCAGAAACACACCCACTGCGGTACAACCCAAGAATCCACGGCGACTACGACCCAAACGCCGACTACGCCAAGTACACCGAGCAGCGCCTGGCAGAACAAAGCGGCGCCACCACCTACAGCGGCGCGGCTGCAGCAACAGCCACTGGAAGCGCCGACTACAGCTCCATCATGGCCCTCAACGCGCGCACGGGTAGCGCTCAACCATCACATCTCTCCGCCGACCGCCACAACGACTTTGCCAAGAGTGGCAGGCAGATGAACGCATTCTTCGACGTCGACGCCGCCGCCAATGCTCATGAGGGCAAGTCGCTCAAGGAAGAGCGCAAGAACAAGAAGCTCAGCAAGGCCGAAGTGAAGGCATTCAATGAAGCACGCAAGGAGAAGAAGCAGAAGAAGCGGCTGGCGTTCTACAAATCATGAGCGGGAAAAGTCGTGCCTTCTTCACTTGTACTTTAGTTCTTCCTTCACTGCATTAACGCCAAGCGATACCCTGGAGCAGGCGGGCGTCCTCACTTTCATAGGATACTAAAAATGGGAATTGTCGATGATATGTGCTTCTGACCACAGGTCAATTCCAATGCTAAGAGATATACAGCTGGGTCCATACTGATGAGGTGGAGGCAGGCAGAACACGGAGATGATGCTGCATGCTTCTGATGGTAAGTCCACTTCAACACCTTCAAGTGGCCAAATGGCCCCCATGCTAACAATGCACTTTTGACGGAGAACCGGCTAGACAGCGTATACTTCTGGCAGTAAATCGACTTCACTGCCTCCAGAAGTTCAGCCGCCTCCCACACCAACGAGGCGAAGCTAGGCGGAAAGCTCAGAGCATGATGTATGCTTCTGATTGGAAGTCCATCTCAGTGCCACCATGTATCAATGAGCTGCGACACTGATGAGAAGAATGCTGGCAGTGAGCCGGTGGAACGGAATATGTTTCTGGTAGTAAGCCTGTCTCCACGCCTTCAAGTGTCCGGCTGACCCCCATACTGACGCTTGGAGTACAGCAGAGAAACGATGGGATTATGAGTGCTTCTGGAAGCCATTCTTTGTGGATGCTGCCAGATACCGAACTGCCTCCCAGAAAAGCAAAGCGAGATTCAAGGAGAGAATACCTGTCAGATGCTGACTTCTAGCCGCATACTCTTCTTATTGCTCACAGGTACGCTGACCGCTCAGATATCGGCAAGCAGAGTTCTGCAGAGAACGGCCAATTGAGTTGTGGGTGAGTTCAAGCACCATGATTCCAGCATTTTGCTTCAATCAGCGAACTTCCAGATTGTGCTCGTTAACGTGCCAATAGCGCCCTTCGTCCTGCGTATGACCAGGTGGAGAGACGCAGAGACGGCATCATGCTTCTGCTGTAACTATCTGATCAATGCTACTAAATGTGCGGAATGGCTCGTGGGCTGGGGGAACAGTTTCGGGAAGTGCGAACAAACTTCAAAAGAGAACAAGACTCGAGCAAGCTGGACATGGCTGCAAGTGGTGTCTTCATGACAGCATGGTGCTATTGGCAATTCATCATGGGGTATAGAACCACGGCGTGGAAAGAGAGCAGTTAGATACCACATACGTGGGTGCAAGCAACACGGTGGATCGTGGTTTGCTTTCAGCAGCAAGCTACAAGACTGCGCTTACTGATTTCGAACAGCGTCCGGTCTCATGCTGGGTCTTAGGCGGAGGCACAGCGCCACTTGTGTGCCGACATACTCATCTCATCAACGCCGCCAAACTCTGCTCCACTCGCCGACGGTGCATTCCAAGACGCTTTGCGGGAGTTGTTTGCAAAGCTTCGTAAGATTTCGCGTATCAATCTCACCGGCAAGAAGGAAAAAGTACTAGCCGCGGAGGATAGTATCCTACGCGCCCCCAGAACTCTACATCTCAACCCGTCCGCCGTCAAGCCCGCCCGGAAATCAAGGCAGAGCAGAGGAAGGCAATGGTGGTGGGAAAGTATCACTGGAGGCTCGTCGCTCATGTTTCTGCTCCACCGCGCAGTACAATGCTACCAAGTCTCCGAAAGCCAGGGAACGAAAACCCGCATTTCCTGTGAGACGTACATCTTCTTCGTGATGCTTCCATCGGCAATCTCATCCCCTGCCATCGTCGAGGAATCTCCGGCTTGATTCTCGCTGTGCCGTCACCCGGAGAAGGACGCTATAAGATTCTAAGTAGAGCAAGAGTAGAAATCTGGAGAGCTCGACAAGATCCACATCGCGATCAACATCGACTCTCCCGACTGGTACATCAGTCCAGACGTCAATATCGTGCTCACCGAACGCGACAAGCTGGAGAGCACAGCACTCGCTTGCCCGTTATCATTTCCACCTGAGTTCGAACGGCTGCTCCAGTCTTCCACTGCTCCGACACACAGCCATTTCTTTGCTCTGCCATCGCCTCAAAAAGGCACAGGGGGTGTATATATCATTATCTACGAGAAGTCTGGCAAACAGCCAAAGCTCTACATTTGCTCAGGCACATCGAAATTGGTCAGTATGCCAGGAAGAACACCACAGTAGCATCCTGACAACTACTCGACTCTGCCACACCTCGTTGTATAGGCTCTCGAAGAAGGCTCCGCGACCTCGCATAATGGTACTCTGTACCACGCACCAGTCCCGCGACCTGAGATCCGTCCAAGATCACGAAGATTCGGAAAGGCTACAGAGGACATGTCCTCTGTCGACTTCATGCCATCATACCACACCCAACAACTGGATCACTATCATGAGCATCCGGTGCGCTGGGAGCGGGATGCGACACGCTGGACTCCGTTGTGTTCCCATTCGCCTCTGAGGAAGGGATCAAGGGCGATCTAGGGCCCGCTAACGAAGAGCTTGAGATAGCTGCAAAAGCGCGAGCAGATTGGAAGCGTGAACAATATAGGCAAAAGGTACAGAATTTCACTCGTGTCTCCGCCAAAAAAATCCATCAGAACGCTCACAGATCTCCAACTGGGGCTCGGTATCGCAAGCAGAGATAGCCAGAGATACCGCGGATTCGTGCTGAGTGAGGATATTCACTTAGCTATGCTTCCGCCAAATGGACCAACGACATGCTTCCAGTTGTCCAGCCAGCACTCGAAAGCACGAATGCACTCTGAAGAGACGTTGAGAAGCGGTCTGACATCGAACATCGGTATGATACATTACTACCTCCCGAAGCCGATAACATGATGCTAATTCTATGCCTCCTCCATTCATCCCAAAGACCAGTCTTTTCGCGGGTATCCATTTGATAGTACATGTCAAGAAAATTTCCAGGATGCTCATTGTTGTGAAATAAGCCCCCAACGATCGTGTCGGTGTGTATGCTTTGTCCTCCCCCCATCGTGAGAAAACACCGCAAACACCATTAAAGCCTCCCATCACGCATGCACAAACGTTTTCCCGCTTCGCCAGATCCCAGCTCACACACATATCCCAAAGGCAAGCAATACCGGCTCGCATTACCTCTAGTACTCAATCCTTCGTGGAGAAATGTATAGACAGGCATCCACCCGTCCGTACCACAGCGTACAGAATCTTCCAAGTCCCAATCCACCACATGCTCAGTCCAACACAGTAAGCCATTAGTCCCTCATCGCCACAAGTCTTGCTTGCTTCCTCTCCGTTGATGTGCGCCATCGCCGAAGATCTTCGGAGGAGCCATGAAGAAACTGCTCCGATCGGACTTCCCGCCGCCAAAGCTGCCGAATCTAGAACCTCGGTGCCCGCTGCCATCCGATGTCGTAGGTCGTGGGGCCTCTTCTTGCGGTACAGCCAGGAACCCGCCGAATCCATTCCCGACAATGACGGATTTGCGAGCCTCTCCACCAAACCCGCCTTGTGCCCATTGCGGACCGAGACCACGACCTGCGCTGTATGCACTCAGCGGTCTGCCGCCTGAGGCAATGACGCTGCTGCGTTTGTCTGAGGGATTGTTCTGCGGAGTGATGGACGTGAAAACCCATTCTAGCTCATCCATGCCTTTGGAGAAGACTTCGAGGGTTTGATTGAAGCCGCCTCCTTGTAGTTGTGCGAGGTTTTTCTTAGAGTCGGGGCTGCCGAAGCCCATCGGTAGTGGCGGAAGGAGGAGCAGTTCGGGGAAAGTCTGGTCTCGCACGTAGAGGGTGGTAAGAGCTGGAAGAGAGTTCTGGTGAAGGGAGGACGCCAGATATGCGTAGTACGACTCAGCGGGTTTCTGCAGGCCGTGGATGTCTTCAGCGCTGCTGATTTCAAAATGCAGCGTCTGCAGCGAGATCGAGGAAAGTGCGGGAAGTTGTTGTGCAGCCAAAGACAGCGACTTCCCTACCGTCTCAACAATCGACAAATGTGACAAGTGGCTGGCGTTCCAAAGCACTTGATGCAGATCTTGCACAGTGATGCCAGTGTTTTCCAAACTTAATGAGAAGAGCATTTCCCGAATGTGCGGTGCTTCCAACCAAGAATCCAAACCTTCGGCAGTGACGTTCGGAATGTGTTTCAGCTTCAAGCGTTGGACTGCCGGGAAATCAGGAAGTTGGCCAGGAGCTGGGTGGAACATGCTATCGTCGACCCAAGGCATATCCGCAAGAGTCAGGTCGTTCAAAGTGGGCAGACTGCCGAGCACAATACGCAGGGTAGCCGGTTCCAAGGAAAGTCCTGTAAGCTCTAACGTCTCAATGGCCTGCCAATGTCTGTGTGCGAGCAGTTCTAGTGCATCCTCTGAGCCGCCGCGATATATCATTTTCCTGATGTCGGGACAGCGTGCTTGCAGTTCTTGCCTGAGTCCCAAGCATGTCGGATCGCCGCTGTAAAACCCGTCTGGCAAGTCGACGTATCTCAAATTCGGCATGGCAGCCACAGTCCGTGCAAGGTCTCCTTTAGCAGTCTCGCGTGTCATGTAGGGGATCTTGAGGAACAATGTCTGCGAAGCCAAGTTCGACTGTTCGCGGACTGTTCGGCATAACAGTGACAATCTGATGTTGGGTATCTCGACAGGCTCCACCGCACTCTTGTTTCGGAAGTGTCCCTTCGCCGCCTTTTTCCGCTTGTCTGCCAGTATGTCTTCAAGTTCACAGTAGTGCACTGCATCGATGCGTACGCTGGTGTAGAGTTGCTGCTGTGCTGAGGCATACCACTTCCTACATGTCTGAGCACAGTGTGCGAGGTCTCGGAGATCGCAGAGCATGCAGCCATCGCCAATTTGAGATTGCTCGCATTGCTCGTAGGTGTAGTCTTGGGTGTGGGGGCACACATAGGAGAAGATGTTAGTAAGCACCTTCTCGGGCAGTCGTTTCGTCAGGTCGCGGCCCATGTGTCGAGGGAGCGGCGGCGAGGAAGGGTAGTTGGCATAGTTGGGCCGTGGCGGGCTGTCCTGCTTCAGTCGGGATTTCGAGCGAAAGTGCTTGAGGAAGCCCATGGCTACGGTGGTGGGCCCGAGGCTGCGGCCAGCGGTGGAGGTGGGGGCGGAGCGGAAGTCGACGTGCAGCAGCGGCGGAGCGGTGGAGGTAGGTGGTGCTGTTGGTAGTGACAGTGACGGTGACAGAGAGCTGCCGGGTCGCTGCAGGGAGAGTGGAGTGTGGTATGCGGGAGCAAGAAGGCGATGCCCGCTGGATTGTATGTGAACAGCAGCAAACGCACAGCTGCACGTCGGTAGCGCAGCGCAGGGTCGTGGAGTCAGTCTGAGCGCGCTTTGAGCCCTGCCGCCCCTCGCACTCTCTCCTGAAACACGGGAAGCCCGCTTAGCCCCGAAGCATAAAATCCACAAGCGCGCCTCGTCGCGTGCGCTGAAACGGGCTATGAGGACACTCAAACCAGTCGCACCATCCAGCAGAGCCGCTCTACACGTTCACAGACCAACAGCGCCTCCTCGAGCGGCGACAGAGTCCCTCTTCATTCTTCATCCATTCACCACCGCTTCTCCCGCCCCCGGAATGCGGCATTCACAGCCGACGAAACCTCCCAACTCCCGCCTGCCACATGTCTCACAAAGCTTTCCATTTCTGGCGCTGACGATGATAAGCACAGACCGCCCTGTCTCCAGCTACCTGTCCTATTTCTTATTGCTCTTCAGCAGAACAACCTAAACCCATCCCCAGCAAGTCTCACCATCGTTTGCCGGTTTGCCCTCATATCGCCGCTCGGGCTGATGAGTGATGGCAAGTGAGAGCCAGCAAGTCAATTCCGGAAAGAGCCACTCAGCTCTTCCGCTTTTGCCCAGCTTCGGTCTCCGTGCCACGCTCCTTGGCTTACCTGTACGCGTTGCAAACGCGACACTCATCCGCCTACCAAGTTGCTGAGGCACTGTATCTCAAAAGCAAGGCAGGCGTTGGATCAAGTTCCCAAGGAGCCACCACAAAATACTCATCTCTCTGGATCCTGCTCGTGATGTCTGGGTCAAGTTGTTGATATGACCGATCTTGCTGCTTGACGACCAGGCAGAGAGACAGAGGAAAAAGGTCATCGCAGTAGATACTGAGTTCTGTAATTACATTATATTCTACAAAGGTCCTGCCATCTATCTGTAGCTGTAGCGACTGGAAACGGGTCATAATGAAACTTTCAAAGGCCGTTGCTAACGCTCAATCGCTCGCCCGCTTGATACAAAGAAATGCTCGACGGTAGACTAGACCTCCCTCCTTTTATCGTATATTCCATTCCCACTTCGTCAGATCACAAAATTTCACCACGCCGAGGGAGATCGTCTCTTTGCAAACTTGGGGTCGTACTGAGGTGGAATGTAGTACCCACCAGCGTTGCCACGTTCGGCATCGTCCCACGCTTGCTCGATCTTCTCGCTGCGTCTGCTACGTGAAGATGGGTTGCTATTCTCGCTCCTGCACGCGATCCCAGCATTGCCTCGCTCGGTCTCGTCCCACTCTTGTTCGATCTCCGAACTGAGCTTGCTGCGCGAAGATCGCATCTTCTCACGGCTGCGCTCACTGTGTCGCGTGTCTCGCGAGCGATGGGTGTGGGATGAATTTTGCGTATGTCCAGAGCGCTCGCTGCGTCGCGAGTGATGAGTACCGGAGGCAGTGCGCTCGGATCGATGACTTCGTCTACCGTGTTTGCGACCGGATGAGCTGTCCGTATCTTGCCCGCTGTGTCGTGAACTCCGAGACTCCTGGAATTTCGGGCGCTGACTCGACTGCTTACCGGACTCGCCTGAAATGCGCTGCTTCTGACTCAACTCGCTGCGGCGACTCCTACCGCTTCCTGCTTGAGTGTCACGGCTCTCAGCTTTCTGCTCGGAGTACTACGCCGAGTTCGAGCGCTGATGTCGCGAAGATTTTGCCGAGCCTGTAATGAATGATACACCGCTGCCTTGGCTGTGCTGGGCCTCAGGCGGCGCTAAATTCGGGTTCACGGACTCTTTTGACTCGCCTTGTCGCGAAGATCGCTCTGACCGATGTGAGCTCGTTCGTGGGAACTCGCGGCCCTCCCAAGCGGCATGGCGATACCGATCGTCGTGGTAAAGACCATTCTGCGTCCTGCTGCTCTCCGTGATCGAGTGGTTGTGACGAAGTCGTAACCCATGCTCCTGCATCTGCTTCCACTCCTCATATGACATGGTAGCACCTGTTGGAAACGCTTCGCTCGGCAGCATGATTCTGGACTGAGGCGAGGAGGCATACTCGGTGGATGAGCGGCTGAGCGGATGTGGTGAAATCCAACCTTTGCCAGCAAATATTGTCAGCTCAGGCTTTGCTTGCCTGAAGTTCTTGCGGCTCAGCGGTGAGTCAGGAAGCGGAGGTAGCGGTGGCTCGTCTGCCTGCTTTACAGATGGAGAATGCTGCGCGCTGCCAGAATTGCCGTCATCTCCGGCCCGCATCGATCGTGGATATGAAGTGGTGGAAGAGTGGTGCGACGCAGCACTTGACTTCCTAGAATGATAGCTGTGCATCGAGGGGCCTTGACTCTTGCGGCTTTGATGGGTCGAAGCGAGCGATGGTCGCCTTGTAGCTTGTTCTGACAAATTCGTGTTTGAGAGGCGACCCTGCTCGTACTCGGGCCATTGCTCTATACTTTGTTCTTGCGGATGTGTCCAACCCTGCGACGCCCGTACCGAAGGCGTGCCAGGCGAAGGGAACATTGTGGATCTCGCACTTGCCGCGGTACTCTGAGGACGACTGGAGGCATGGCTGGTGGCACGGTTGCGCGACACAGACTTGAAGCTCATGGTCTTGATTGGAATCCTGGTGCTGCGAGCACTAGCAGCTGCCCACGCATTGGCCTTGGTGTCGGTGCCTGTGGTAGCGCCCTGGCCGACTTCTTCGAATGTGCCACCCGTCACAGCGGCGGATGTCCTGGTCGGAGCCATCGAACGGCTCTTTCTGGAAGGCAAGCGCCTCAGTTGACCAGAGGCCGTGATAGACTTCGAGTCTTTGCTTCTGCCGCGAGTCTCTATCGGACTTCCCGCGCGCCGAGACCCGGCGCCTTCGTCACGTTCATTCCCACGGAAGCCAAGGGAGGTTCCTGGTCTAGCAGCTTGTCCTCTGCTTGCTGGTGACATGCATGGTGATCGTGGAGCCCGCATGACTTGCTTGGCAGCTGCAAACTTCAGGGTGCGGTTCTCTTGCGCAGCTTCGATCCATCCATCAACAATACTCTGGATTTCGTGCGACGCAGCTTGCGGAGTCCGGCGCGGCGGTACCTTTGACTGGCCGCGGTCCATGACTTCGAACTCAAATGCTTGGGGTGTGGTTGACTTCCAGTCTCGGAACCAGTTGGAATCGTTCCTGACAGAAGGAGTTTTATCCCAGACACACTCCTCCTCGGGCCACAACACGTCAGATGGCGATTTGGAATCTTTGCGCTCCATCGGCGGCTTTTCGACGATAGACGAGCCGCTTCCCTCCTCTTCGGTGAGATCCGAACCAGTACGCTTCCTGGCATGCCTCTGGCGTTCGAGATCCTCCAAGTCGAACTCCTCAACGATAGGCTCAAAGTTTCTGATCGACGGCGACTTCGACCCGGCAGACTTAGGAATGGTCACCTTTGACGCGCTGACAGGTGTCAGTGTCTGATACACAACGTTTTGAGCAAAAGACACCTCTTCCCATTCCACCGGGGCAGAGTTGGTTTCCGGAATCTTCAGCGCTAATTTGGGGGTGGGTTGCCTGGTAGAGCCTTTCGAGGAACCCTTTGTTGAAGATGCGGGCCGGATGTTGACTGTGGGTACCACTGCCGATGCCTCCTCCGCCTGTTCAGCGCTGTGCTTGGATACAGACGCTATGGTCGCTGCCTCATGTACAGGAGCCGTCCAGGCCATCTCAATCTCGCCGAATTCCTTCTCCGATTGCTCCTTCTCCTCTGGTGATCCTCCATAGAAGCCCGAAGGTCTACTCTTGTGCGACGAGGGTGGTCTTGAGGTGCTACGACCCGGTGATGGCTTGCCCACTGTTCTCACGATATCAACCGAGACGCTCCTTGTATATTGCACTGATGGGCGTTCGATGGGTGCGGCGGACACCTTTGACGAGTTGTTTGATCGAGCGGACTCGACTTCCGCTTGCAAACGAGTGCGGTCGGCGATGCGCTTCGAAGATCTTGATTCCCAGTCGTTCTGTCGTTCAAAGCGATCGGCCTTGTCAGAGGATCGTGGGGAAGCCGATTGCGAGATCGATGGGAGTTGTGGTACAAGTTCATCAGTGGGCGTCAAAAGTATTTCAGCTGCAGCTGCTACAGATCGCTTGCGACGCAAATCGTGGTGCGCCACTATGAGCTTCTCTTTCTTTTGATGCTTTGTGAGCTTGCTGGCCTTCTTCTTGCTTGCAAGTGTGGATTTGTGATCGGTGGGACCAGTATACCGGAGGAAGTCCTGTAGGGCCTCAAGTCCGGACTCTCGATTCTTCGTACGTGCGTCTCGTGCTACCGGCTTATTGGGACGACTGGCGATCAGATCTACAGAGCCTCTTGTCCTATCCCGCACCTGACCTTCTTCTTTTGTCGACGAAAGTGCACGTGCCTTGCTCGCTCTGGACCCGAATGCTGGCGCTTTGAGAAACCCATCTGTCTCTGCTTCATATTCATTCTTGCTCCCACCACGAAGAAGGCGAGGTCTATCGAAGCTTAGTTTTCTGCCCGATAGCTTCAAGGGTGGAGGATCGGAAGAAGCTACAGCACGTGTCGGGTCCTGTTGCACCCGTTGCTTGGCATCTTCGGAGCGTGTTTCAGAAACCGGAGGCGCCTGTTCTGACCCAGCGTTTTGGTTGTGGTCGTCGAGGCTTTGCTTGATACCACGAAGAACCTCGTGCTCCTCGGGGAGAATTGGCGCCACCTGTTCCACTGCTCTCCGGTTGCGAGCTTCCGCGCCGGCTTTGCTTGCAACCTTGGCATTGATGTCTTGTGCTGTCTGTCGCCTTGCCTCATCAACTCGACGCTTCTCGTCGATAGTAGCGCGAAACAGCTTTCTCAACAGGGTCGCATCCAGAGCTTTCGGCTTGACAGGACGAGAAGTATCGTCGGCAGGCGACTGTGGCGACTGTGGGAGGGCAGTCAAGGCAGGAGTTCGTAATGCGTTGAGCTCTCTCGTGGCGAATCTTTCTGCTACACCGGCTGGAAGGATTCTAGACTCGTCGGTGAGGTTGTGAGGATCGATCGGGCGAGCTCCATACATGGCTTCTGGCCATGGACTCGAATGGTGTGGCTGCGCAGATGTTGCGGAAAGTGGATGTTCCCATTCGGTGGGACATCTGTCGTCGATGAAAGAGCTGACGCTGCTATCCGAGTCCCACTGGTCACTCGAAGGTCGATCCATGGCGTAGCTGTTAATGATGCTGTCGATGCGTCCTTCAGAAGTTCGAGTGTGTGTTGGTGAAGGCGGATGAAGCCTGAGTGGGTTTGAGACATCTTCCACCACCCAAGCCCTCACTTCAGTGGCAGCCATGAGCGTGTGTGTCTCGCATGCGGGGGTTGTTCTCGGTAGTTCGGATAGCTCTCCGATGTTCACTCGATATGCAGTGACGTTGTCGAGTGACCACTACGGCGAAGTCGCGAGCAACGCCATCAAGGCAGCAATGAGTGAATTTCGGTGGAGGGCAGCAGCTTGAAGGTATACAGTTCCAAGCCTCTTGAGAAAGTTGATGGCAGCACTATTTCGAACCTGTCCACGACTCTCATCGAGCGCCTCGTGCAGATGTTAAGGTTACGGTGCGGCAGCTGCGACTCCGGTAATTTTAGACTAGCGTACCGGTTAGCGTGTTTTTGTGGTATAGCCCACTGAATTCACTTACTCGCAGCTGCAGAAGACCTCGAATTCTCATCAGTGCTGTCAAACTGCTGTAGGCGTGAAGCGGGAAGTCGCAGTCGCGTGTCGCGTGCGAACCGTCGATGAGCGGGCTCTGGTCAACGGCTGTCCAACATACGGTGCCGTCCGTTCATGCATAGTTCCTAGTCACGTATCATTCGTACAAACCGTATGAGCTCGCTGTAGCCACTCGTCTCCCATGTAGCCCGCGATCTCACACGTGAAGCTTTGCCTGGCTTCATCGCGGGCGTTTGTGAACGCAGAAGGAAGCCCAATGGTCGCCCAAAGTCAACTAACAGCATACAAGGGCTTCGCTGCCTCATAGCTGCAAGCCTAGAGTCTCGCCTTTTCTCGTACCTGCTCGCTCTCCCACTGTCTTTTGATCCACCACCCGCGGACGTAGTGCCACGCGCCACTGGCCACGGCTAAAGGCGGGCAGAGCAATAGCAGCCAGGCCCACCATTGCGGGCTACCGCTCTTGACTGTCGCCATCACGGTGTCGATCTGTCTCTTGAGATTGTCTTTGTCGCCGTCATTCCAGACGACTACTCCCGCCTTGCTGCCTCTCCGCAGGCACCGCTTCGCCTTGTCCCTCACGTCCCACTGTGCAGCAACTCTATTCTTCGCGTCCTCTTCCGTCAGGTGCTCATCCCGCGCGCGCAGACGTTGCATCTGAATTGCCGGGTCGCTTACTCCTACGACCAGTATCGTGCCGCAGAGCGGCTCCCAACCGGATTCGAAGAGTAGAGGCACATCCAGCACGCATGCCCAACTTCCGCGCAGGTATGCGAACAACATCTGTTTGTACATCTCCCTCCTGACAGCAGGATGCACGATTGCATTCAATTTCTTCTTATCCTCGTCCTTTCCCTCTCCAAATACCCTCCTGCCGAGTGCGGGCCGGTTCAGAGCTCTGCCTTTGCCATTGGGACCGTTCTCGCCTCCATTCTCCGGTGTGGGCTCTACGAGTAAGTCGGGTGTGGAAGGTCCAAACGTCGACACGATCTGGTTGTAACCGTGCGTGCCGGGCTCGACTACTAGTCTGGCAACCTTGTCGGCGTCTACGATGGGGAGGTTGTACGGCGGAGCGGCGAGTATCGAGGAGACAGTCGACTTGCCGGTCGCGATAGAACCTGTTAGTCCCAAGAGCAGCATCTTCACTGTCGCTGGGTGGAATGGATGTATTCGAGTGTCTTTAGCTACGTAGAGGATCTAAGTGAAGCTCCGCGGCCCTGAGCCGAGGTGACGCAGTCGTCAACCCCATCATTTCACAAACTCCGTCTCATCCAACATTCTTCACCTCACGACACTCAACGTGAAGGATATCGTCGCAACACAAATTCTCACGACTTCCAAGACAAATGTCGTGATTGTACTGATCCGCTTTGACAGGTGCGCTATACGCCACAACGGCTCATCTCGACGTCTGCTATAGCCAGGATCATGATGGAACCACTCTGTCGGGTCACTTGACTCGTGAAGCCACGGGCCTGAAACGGGGAGACGGCAGGGAAATCCTCTCCGGTGTCTTCACCGCTCTGCTATACTATTGGAGTATATGACAGGTCTGTGGAAGAAAAGCTCGATTGCCGTACAATGTGGCTCTCTGCGCATAAATCTAAACCGCCTCACAATTTCGCGTCACCAGAACGTGACAGTCTTGGGCTGTGGGGTGCGGGCCCAGAAGCCTTTGGATTCTGTAACAACTAGCACCGCTCTATATTTGTGCTATCTACACAAAGCTCGGATCGTGTCCTGGTCATGTGACTCAATCAGCCCGATTGAAGATGTCTAGGCCTAGCTAGCACCAAGCTACTCGTCAATGACGGCCGCGAACTTCTCAGTCATTCTCTGCACCAACTCCTCGTACTTCTTGGTGATAGCCTCCTCGCCTTCTGAAGGAATCTCAAATTTCATGCTGCGCAGCTCGCTCTGTACGTCCGAAGTGCTCTCGCGCACCTTCGACCAGTTGTGACCTTGTGAAATAGCCTTTTGAGCTTCGTCGTGGAATGTCATCATGGCCTTCATCATCCAGGCAGTCTTCCAGAGTGGACAGAACTGGTCGTATTCTGAGTAACCATTCTGCTGCAAGAAATCCTCCTTAATTAGAGTGGCAACATCAAGCGTGATCTTGTCACTGTCGCCAAGCGCTGATTTGCCGACCAGCTGCACGACTTGGTCGAGTTCCTCCGATTGGGAAAGCAGCTCCCGAATACGCTCGCGGTAACGCGGGAACTCAGGTGCGTTTTCCTGGTAATACTTTTCCAAGGCCTTGGTGTACTTGGAGTACGATAGAGCTGTATTCACTGAAGGGAAATGCTTGCGTTGCGCGAGCTTCTTGTCAAGACCCCAGAAAACCTGCACGATACCGAGTGTCGAAGTTGTGACCGGATCCGAGAAATCACCTCCAGGCGGTGAGACGGCACCGACGATAGAGATGGAGCCTTGACGATCCGGCGAGCCCAGTGAAACGACCTTTCCAGCACGCTCGTAGAATGAAGCAAGCTTTGCTCCAAGGTAGGCGGGGAAACCTTGATCAGCAGGCATCTCTCCAAGTCGACCAGAAATCTCACGAAGAGCCTCAGCCCAGCGAGAAGAAGAGTCTGCCATCATGGCAACGTTCTTTCCTTGATCGCGAAAGTATTCAGAAATTGTGATGCTGTTGAGAGCAGAGAGTCAGTATATGCATTGCTTGAGTATGGGTGGAGCGGACGGGAAAGGGGTTTTCGGATTTCCGCATCTCTGCTTGTGACTTTGGCCCGGGCGTCTTGCAAGGCGACAGCCGATCTGAATGTGCCTCTCGCGCAGAGACAAGCATCGAAAAGCAGAGAGTAGACAGGTGTGTGCATGTGTGGACGTTCGGTGTGTGGTTGGCTGTGTATGCGAAGGAAAAATGTCAACTCACCCTATAACGACGTTAGCATTGGTCTCTGACTACGAGCTGCGACTGCGGCAAGCAATGCGGCCAAGCCCACAATCACGAAGCGTATCGTGATCGGCGAGGCATCGCAAGAAGAAATTTGGACTCTGCTTACCAGTATAGATGGAAGCCTCGCGAGCAGCTACAGGCATGTTTGACGTGTTTGCAATCAAGCAAGTACGCTTCATGATAGGCTCCTTACGCCCGTCGAAGTCGATAGTGAGCTATTCGGAGTGTATTAGTGCGGGTTTGAAAACTACAAATGTTGTTGTACGCACCTCAGGGAAATCCATCAAGACTTCGGCCATCTCGTTACCACGCTCACCACAACTTTTGATGTCAGCATAGCTTCCCAATTGTTGAGTCCTCTTGAGACTTACCCAACGTAAACAATCAGGTCACTATTGGAGAACTTGGAGAGCGACTGCGAGATGACAGTCTTGCCGCATCCGAAAGCGCCCGGAATGCAGACAGTACCACCCTGCACACTAGGGAAGAGGGCGTCAAGCACACGCTGACCGACAATGAGCGGATCGCCTGAGCTCAATTTGTCGTTCGAAGGACGTGGCACACGGACAGGCCATGGGTGCATCATGCTGTATTCGAACTTTTGTCCCTCAAACTCAACCTCCAAGATCTTCTCGTCGACAGTGTATTCGCCCTTCTTGGGGTACTTTGTGATCTTTCCACGCGCTCGCGGTGGCAGCATGATCTTGTGATCCGACAGCAGAGTGTTCTCCTTCACCGAGCCGAAGACATCACCACCTGTAATGTGGTCGCCAACCTTGAACTTGTCGTTTGGTGTGAACTCCCACTTTCTTGTGCGATCCAGTGCAGGCACATCGATACCTCTGGGAATGTAGATGCTGTTCGATTTGTCGCTAATGGCCTTGAGTGGTCGCTGAATTCCATCGTAGATGGTCTCCATCAAACCAGGTCCCAACTCCACAGACAGAGGCTTGCCTGTGCGCAGGACAGGATCGCCAACAGTGACACCAGCGGTCTCCTCGTACACCTGGATTGTAGCCTTGTCTGCATCGATTCGAATGACTTCTCCTACAAGCTGATCAAAGCCGACTTTGACCAGCTCGTACATGGCCACACCGACCATGTTCTGCGCAACAATGACAGGACCAGAGATGGAGAAGATGGACCCTCCCTGCTCCTCGCCATCTTGCTGCTGCTGCTTCTTGTCGCCTTTTTTGCTCATGTTTGCGGTGTTGTGTGGTGTATCTGGAGCTGTGCCTAGCTCTGGTGTTTGCGGCTCGATGATGATGCGTGGCGGAGAAGCTTTGACCTGGGTGCCCGGCACCTCGTCAATGACAACAATCGAAGGCCGCCGTTCCTTCGTGGGAGATTCGGGAAGGGGGATTTGCGATGGCGACGTGGGAGGTAGGGTTGCCGTAATAGGTTCGAAGCTGGTTTCGAGAGGTTCAATACTCGGTTGCGCTTGGGCCTCAGGTGACCGCTTTGCGCTGTCCTCGCTTGACTGTGATCGGGTACGGTTCACGAGGTCAATCAATGAAGGACGGTATCGCAGCACTGGACGCGGGCGGAGTCCAATCGCGTTCATTAAATCAACTCCATTGGTGTTTGCGACTGAACGTGAGCTGTTGGCCAACTGTGAGTATTCAAGCTGCCAACTTGGCAGATCATCGTCAGCCTCGAAGGCCATGCTCTGTGCTTTCAGAGCAGTTTAAACGACTTGTATATTGATCTACATGCTGTCTACTCTCGTCTACACCCATCTTCGAAAGGGTTGGTGCCTATGGCGTTGGTGCATGATCGCACTGCTCACCGTGTCAATACCATACACAAGGCCATCCCTACGCCAGTGCTGAAGGACCGTATCGAGCATGCGCGAAGGCAACGAAACCGCCCTTCTGTCTCAATCGCCAGACTCTTGGCCCATCGAGCTGCCAGCAAGTTTGCACAGCTTGAGCAATTCACATTCATGACGCCGTTCACAGGCCGACGTTGGGAGTCCACGCAGGCGATGATACAAGGAGTACTCAGGCTTGTCAGATTGTGCACAGGCAAAGATGCTTCGAACTGGCCTTCGTGAAACATGTGTAGTGTGGCCGACATCATTGTTCCGATTTTGCCAATCTCACGCTGCTCGTGAAAACATAACCCAAGTTATCTCACCGCGCCCCGGTATTTCGAGACTGCTTCAACTTCTCAGACTCTACAAGCTGTGGCTGCAAGTCATAAATCCATGATCTCCCAGAGATAGGCAGCAGCTTCGGCGGAATTCTTGGTAACGAGCTGCAGATAGAGACACTTTTTAGTGCGATTACCATGATCAACAGCAAGTAGTGTGAAAGACCTGACTGCTTTGAGTTGATCATGTGAGAGGCAGGCGGTGCGGAGATTCGTTCAGTACATGTATACAAGGAATTGAAGAGGGTGAGTTCAGCCACGCACGTGCAAACTGGTGGCAGGTGGCGCGTGCTTTTCAAGGGTGCTGCAGTAGGCACGACTGACGCAGCGCATGTGTGTTCCTAGGGAAGGCGGCAGTTTAGACAATTCCTCTTCATTCAACAACACGAATAACACTTTTCGGCGAAGAGCGACTTGCTCCCTCTCACACACATCGTTGTCGCTGTAACTTCAACATCCATACACTGTCACGAACCACTCCTCCGCTCCTCACCGCCCGCCTGCCATGGCGCAGACCAACCCCAACGCGTGAGCTCACACCGCGACGAGACGGACAGCGCAGACAGCAGGCTAACAGGAAACAGGATCAACGTCAATGATCCGGGACTCATTACTCTTGTCAACAAGCTTCAGGATGTCTTCACCACAGTCGGCGTACGTCGGACAGCTGGCAACAATAGTGTGGCTTGCAATACTGATTTGGTTGGGCGCAGGTGCAAAACCCCATCGATCTGCCGCAAATTGCCGTAGTGGGCTCGCAATCGAGTGGCAAGAGTTCCGTGTTAGAGAACATTGTGGGAAGAGACTTGTACGAGCGAGGATACCAAACGAGGGGTCGAGCCAAACACTGACCGATTAGCCTCCCACGAGGAACAGGAATTGTGACCCGACGACCGCTCATCCTACAACTCATCAACCGAACGCCTTTCAAACCATCCGACAAACCACAAGAAAATGGCACAGCGAACGGGGATGCAGTTGAAGGCACAAACGACAAGGAGGCTAACACTGCTGAGTGGGGAGAGTTCTTGCACATACCCGGGCAGAAGTTCTACGACTTCAGCAAAATACGAGACGAGATTGTCAAAGAGACGGAGAGCAAGACTGGGCGAAATGCCGGTATCTCGCCCGCTCCCATCAACCTTCGAATCTACTCGCCGAACGTCCTTACCCTCACGCTTGTCGATTTGCCCGGACTCACAAAGGTGCCCGTTGGAGATCAGCCAAGAGATATCGAGCGACAGATCAGAGAGATGGTGCTCAAACAGATCTCAAAGCCGAACGCGATCATTCTGGCGGTCACAGCAGCTAACACTGATCTTGCCAACTCAGACGGTCTGAAGCTTGCTAGAGAGGTGGATCCTGAAGGTCAACGAACAATTGGTGTGCTCACCAAGGTCGATTTGATGGACGAGGGCACAGATGTTGTGGACATTTTGGCTGGGCGCATCATTCCACTGCGCCTGGGCTATGTTCCTGTTGTCAACCGTGGACAGCGCGATATTGAGACCAAGAAAGCCATCTCGTACGCACTGGAGAATGAGAAGAACTTCTTCGAGAACCACAAGGCGTATCGGAACAAAGCATCATACTGCGGAACACCATACCTGGCCCGGAAGCTCAACTTGATCTTGATGATGCACATCAAGCAAACACTTCCTGACATCAAGGCACGCATTGCGGCTTCGCTCCAGAAGTACTCGGCAGAGCTCAACCAACTCGGCGACAGTATCCTTGGAAATCCGGCGAATATCATTCTCAACATCATTACCGAATTCTCAAATGAGTACCGGACAGTATTGGAGGGCCACAGCGCAGAGCTCTCCTCGATAGAGCTTTCTGGTGGCGCGCGTATCGCTTTCGTCTACCACGAGCTGTACAACAATGGCGTGAAGGCCGTAGATCCTTTTGACCAAGTCAAGGATATCGACATTCGAACAATCTTGTACAATTCTTCCGGTTCTTCACCGGCACTATTCGTGGGCACTACCGCGTTCGAGCTCATCGTCAAACAGCAGATCAAGAGGCTCGAGGATCCTTCATTGAAGTGTGTCAGCTTGATCTACGACGAGCTCATTCGAATATTGGGACAGCTAGTAAACAAGCCCATGTTCCGAAGATATCCTGCACTCAAGGAGAAGCTGCACGCCGTCGTTGTGAGCTTCTTCAAGAAGGCGATGGAGCCTACAAATAAGCTGGTCAAGGACCTTGTTGCCATGGAGGCATGCTACATCAACACTGGACACCCAGATTTCTTGAATGGACACCGCGCCATGGCCATTGTCAACGAGAAGCACAATGCGGCCAAGCCTGTGCAGGTCGACCCGAAGACCGGCAAGCCTCTTCCCATTGCCGCACAGCCGCCTAGGTCGTCAAGCCCAAGTCTGGACATGGGCAATGGCGAGTCTGGGTTCTTCGGCTCTTTCTTTGCAAGCAAGAACAAGAAGAAGATGGCAGCCATGGAGCCACCGCCGCCAACACTCAAAGCATCCGGCACGCTGAGCGAGAAGGAGACGCAGGAAGTGGAGGTCATCAAGCTTCTCATCTCGTCATACTTCAGCATCGTGCGGCGGACAATGATCGACATGGTGCCCAAAGCTATCATGTTGAACCTGGTCGAGTAAGTTCCCATTTTGATCTCTGTGGCGCAGCAGAATACTGATATTGCATAGACACACCAAGGAAGAGATGCAGCGCGAACTTCTCGAACAAATGTACCGCACGCAAGAACTCGATGACCTGCTGAAGGAGAGCGACTACACAACACGAAGGCGTAAGGAGTGCCAGCAAATGGTCGAGTCGTTGTCGCGCGCCAGCGAAATCGTCAGCCAGGTGCAGTAAGCGTGCGGAGCACCTGTGGCACTGCGACGAGTGACGTTTGGATTTTGTTAGCGAGCGAACGGACAAGAAGGATAGAGAGACATGGCGAAGTTGCTGTGTCGCCGCGAGATTGCTCTTGGCGAGGCGTTGTTTTTTGTTGTCGCTGCTTGGAGATCCCACTTGATATCCCTGGTCTGATGGGTGCTACATGGGCTATTGTTGCGAAAGGAAAATTTGTTCCCTGTCCCAAGTGCTGTTGTGCTTCCTGTCCTTTCACCGCTGCATTTGAGTACTGCCTGTATCGATGTGGCTGGCGTCATCAAGGTGGAGGGCGGAAGAGCATTGCGCGCAGCGTTGAGGAACTTGCGCCGTGCTGGCAAGACTGCAGATGAGAATTGAGCGCGCAAAGCAACGGGCGCGCGCTTCAGAAGCAGTCGGCGCTGCGACGGCCAAGGGCGCTGGCCAACGGTGGCGCAATCGCGATGGAAGCACCTCAAGCAAAAGCGCGCGGCGTCAATGAGAGGTGACAACAGGCGCCAACAGCAACAACGAAACGCGGAATGGGGTGACGAGGGCAGAAGGTCAGTGAGCTGGTGGTAATACCAAGGAAAGCAGTGATTTCAGATAGATACATGAGCTACATGAGTGGTATGGATAATGTTGTCAGTGAAGGAAGAGGCTCCAGGCGCCAGTCGAATGACCAACGCACTGATGCCCCCTCTTGCCTGCGGCCGCCTTCCGCAGCTTTGTCTCTCACAAGTCAGAGCCGTGCCTTCAAACGGATGACAACCCAAATGAATCTCTGCCCCGCTTGTGATGTTTTTGTGGCTTCTTCGCTGAGTTGAATGTTTTTGGGGCTTCTTTCTGCGGGTACGTTTCAGGCTGCAGTATGCCTTGCTCTTGTGGCTTCTTGTCGGCGGCTTGTTTCTGTGGCTTCTTATCAGTGCAATGCTCTGGAAGTGTGTTTGAACCGGCCTTGTGTTGGATCCAGAGACGCGTCGGCGCCGGCAATGTGGTGGAGCCGGCGATGTGTTTGAAGCGGCGAAGTGGCAGGGGCCCCTGAAGTGTTGGAATCGGCGGAGTGGTTGAGCTGGCGGTGTATTTGAAGCGGCGATTTGTTCGAAGTGTAATGGTTCTGAATTGGCGATGTGTTTGAAATGGCGATTGATTTGAAATGTAAATGTGTTTGAATTGGCAATGTGGGTTTTTTCTGTGCGCTGCTCTGTTTTTTTCTGAAGTGGCAATGTGTTTTTTCCTGTGTTGTTCTGCTTTTTCTGAAGTGGCCATGTGTTTTTTTTTTCTGAAGCCGCCACGTGTTGTTTTTTCTGAAGTGTGTTGCAGACGCCAGAGGCTGGTTGACAACGTGGCGCCCGCGGTGGTCCTAAAGGCCCCGCCGGTCAAGGACCAGCGGGTTTGGCGACGACTTACAACGTGGGAGAAGGTCTGTTGAAGACCATGAAACGAGGAAGTGATGCGCGAAAAAAGGGGATCGAGGAAAGAGGGGCTGGTGGGTGCTGGTTGAGAAAGAAAGAAGTTCGATGGAAGGGGCGGGGGTGAGGGTTTATGTACTCGCGGCGCGCTCGTTTGGCGCTAAAGGCGGGCTGATCCGCGCCAGTTAATCAACAATTGTTCAGGCCTGAGATTTGCTGATGGCGGGGCAGCGAGAGGTAGCGGGGCAGCTAGGCAACGGCGACTGCTCAGCTTGAGAGCCGGAAACCGGCGGATGAGGACACAGTCCAACCTCGCGCGACAATCGTTCCCAGGCGGCAACAGACAGACGAAGTGAATATTGCCAGCCACGGCTTGTGAGGCCGAGTGATTTTTCTTCGACGGCGTTGAGATTAATCCAAGTACCCTCCGGTCGGCCAACGTACGCGCTGGAGCACATCAGCAAGAGACAACTCGCCGTGCTTCCTGACGGTTGGCCCCACAGACCAAGGGTGCAACTTTCGCTGCTAAGCGGCCTGGTACAGGTGAGCATTCCAAAACGGCGGAAGGTGCAGACCTTGAGTATGCAGGCGAGCTGCTTAGGAAAGCGCTCAAAGTACAACGTTAGCAGTCGCTTCCACCCTTTCAATCGCAGAGGTTCGCCTGCATCCCCCCGGGCAAACGACGTCGAGGATGCCAGCACCTTCGGCTCGACTCATTCGAAACTCCACCCAACGTGGCAGATGAGGTCTTGTATCGCGCTGCACGGGGAAGATATGTGGCGAATGTTGGCACCGTATGCAAGCAATCGATATCACCTTGCAAGACTCTTCCGTGTGCGCATGCGCACTTGAAGACGCCTCACTTCAAGGCTCACTTACTGTTCCCATACATTTGGCCGTCTCAATTTCAAGCTCGGGAAGTGATAGTGCGTCACCATACCAGATATCACTGCCCAGGTCTTCCGTGCTGCAGCCGGTCATGAACCCCAGAAGCAATTATCTTCGCCAGCCACATCGTGGTTCCGGGCTGTCGGCAGTCTCTCAAGAAGGTCTGCTTCTTTGGTCGAGAGGGCCTTTCCCAATATTCCAACCATACGAGCCCCCTCGCGATGACACATCTGCCATATCTACAATGCTTCCCGTCTCTTTTCGCGACGTGTTCTCCTTATTGCATGCGCGTCTGTCCGGGAGTTATTTTCAGGACACATCGTTAGGATTCCAGCGATCTTATGGGTGAGAAACGCGCCAGTTCGTGCTGCTGTCCTCAAGTGAATGGCGTGAGGACCGTGGATCGTGCATAGAGCGCAACGTAGGTGCAGACTTTGATGTGAGGGCGTAGCAGTAAAAGAGGTGAGGTGGAGGATCCCCAGATCGCGTCCCGGACGGAACCGAGGGCCACAGACAATCAAGACCAGCAGCCCATGCTTATAAAACACTTCCAACCACATTCAGGCACCATTGCTTGGCTGCCTTGTGCAGGACATGTTGCCGAAAGCACCGTGGACACTCGCAACGTGGCTGCGCGGCGTACACAGACGCAAAATGTCCATGAAGCGGTCTAAAGAAGCCCAGCTGATGGCCGGCTGCGCGACTCCGCCCCATCTCGGCCGTCTGGCGGCATGGCGTGCATGAAGGAATCGATACTATAGGTGGTACACACCCGTTCTCAGCCCCATTCCTCTGCTTTCTTCCCCCAGTACCCATGGCCTTATAAGCCTACAGAGTGTTGCACCCGCAGCCTCCCGCACTTGTACAAGAACAATGTGGCTTCTGGATGCGAGAACGAAACAGCTCGTCGAATTTGAGGACGAGGTCAAGATCTACGGCCGATATGCTATACTCTCACATGTCTGGGACGATACTGATGAAGAAGTTACATTCCAAGATATTGAACAAGATGCACCAGGCTACAAGCAAAAGCGAGGCTACGCGAAGATTGAGAGCGGGTGCCGACAAGCACTCTCCGAGAAGCTCGACTACTTCTGGATAGACACTTGCTGCATCAACAAATTGTCCAGCGCTACGCTTTCCGAGGCCATTAATTCCATGTATAGATACTACTATGAGGCCAAAGTTTGCTACGCCTATCTGTACGACTTTCCGCATAGGGCATTGAAAGACTCGAAATGGTTCACTAGAGGTTGGACTTTGCAGGAACTTATCGCACCGGGTTTCGTTG
Source organism: Cercospora kikuchii (assembly GCF_019650295.1). NCBI lineage: Eukaryota > Fungi > Ascomycota > Dothideomycetes > Mycosphaerellales > Mycosphaerellaceae > Cercospora > Cercospora kikuchii. The sequence continues at coordinate 1,506,733 of NW_025408588.1, forward strand.
AGTTCTACGATGAGACATGGAAGCTAATTGGCACAAAATTCGATATGCTACACGAACTTGCCGACATCACGAAAATTGATATCAAAGTCCTACGCGATCGAAATACTCTACAGTCGACCAGTGTGGCGGCTCGCCTCGCATGGGCGGCCGAACGCAAAACCGCCAAAATCGAAGACGAGGCCTATTCTCTCATGGGTCTCTTCGACGTCAACATGCCTATGATCTACGGCGAGGGCAACAAAGCCTTTGCGCGTCTCCAGGAAGAAATCATCAAGACGTACGAAGATCCTTCAATCCTCGCCTGGCAAGCCTGGAAAGAAGAACAAGCCAGTATGCTCCTATCTCCGTCAGCTAAAGGTTTTCGCAACGCGCACAACATACTCAGCTGGTCGTACGACTGGCTCGATGACTCTTTCGCGTTGCAGAACAAAGGACTGCGCATTTACCTGCCAGTAGTAGAAGATAACTCCGACCCAATGCGGATCACCGCGATTCTCAACTGTCGCTATCAAGACGAATCTACAAAGCAGATTGCCTTGCTACTCAAAAAGCATCCTCCCGGTCTGGTCGTCCCGAGGCGAGAGCTGAAAAGCACCGTATGCGAAATGGCGCCAAAGAACAACAGCAAAGGTGCCTTCACATCTCTGAAGAACCTTGATCGCAAATTCCTACCTTCGGCCAAATGGCAGAGTCTGATGATTCTCAAATCGCCCTCAAATCCAGAAAATATCGCCCCTGTTTCAATCTGGGAACAGAAGATCAGGCTTCAAAATTCAGTGCGTCAATTGAAGCTCACAAATGTGTACCCCAAAGAAGCATACGATCCTCAAGACGATAGTGTCACATTAGTCATCACTGGATCTGAAGAGACTGATCGCGGGTATATGACCTTCGACGAGAGCGATGGGCGAAAGAAGTACAGCATTGCATTCGCTCAAGAGATGAACTCAGGTCGAACAGAACCTCGCATCTGGTTGACCAAGCACAGCGCTCCGCTTGACAGCGCCACGATATTCAAGGAATTGAGCAAAGAACAGCCGCAACGAACCGCCAGGGTTGAGTTCAAGAAAGGCTTGTGGGAGCTCGTGGTGGAAGTGGAAAGACGATCCTCGACTACTGGAGAGCTCGAATTCGTGATTAAAATGTCATTGGAGCACTATTCACTCTCTTTTAGGAAATTCAATCACCTCATGCATAGCAATAAGGCACGCTGAGATCATGGAGATGGTTTCCCTTGCATCGCGCGCAGACAAGCGTCATATGCCGCCTTCTTCACAAGTGCAGACTTCTTGTTCTGTCGTAAAAAGAGATTGGCAGAACCGAAGCCTGGAAATTTGCGAGGAACCCAGGAGGTATCATCAACGAGACCCCAACTGGAGAACTAAAGTCAGCATTTGCTTGATCCGACCGGACTGGGCTCACTTACACTGTTATGCCGACGCACTTCTCGACGTCCATACACGCAGCCACCGTATTGTAGTAGTCTCTGGACTGCTGCAGCTGATCTTCCACCTTCGGAGGCACCGGTGAACGCACGTCAAGTTCAGTGATTGCGACTTCGACGCCCGACTTCACGAAGTCTTGCATGTTTCCCTTTTGCTGCTTCAGTGACGGTGTCTCTCCAGTGGCAAAGTGAGACTGCATGCCCACGCCATCAATCCGGATACCGCGATGCTTCAGCTGCTTCACTAGGATTTGCGCGGCTGTGGACTTCGGGCCAGGTTCTTCGATACCGTAGTCGTTATAGTAGAGCTTGACCTTAAGCTTGTCCTCGTCGATGACCTTTTGTGCAGCTTGAAAGGCCATGGTCACGTATTCGGGACCAATCACTCGGAACCATATGCTGCTTCTGTACTGGATGGTTTCATGAGCGTGCTGATCGTCTGAGATCGCTTCATTGACCACGTCCCAGGAGTAGCAAGTATCGCCGAAATGTCGAACCAAGGTCTGGACGTGCTTCACGAGTACCGCGCTCAGAGTCTCATTCGTCCAAGGCACTTTCGGGCTTCCGATCCAACGTGGCCGGTCTCGATGCCAAACAAGAGCGTGACTTTGATACTGTTAGCAAGAGGCAGAGGCAATTGATATAGGAAGTTGACTTACCAACGAATCTTCTTATCTTTCGCAACTTCCAAGAACTTATCAGCACGTGTGAAGTCGAACTTTCCAGGATGACGTTCCGTAGCAGCGAACTTCATGCTGTTGGCCGGAGTAGCTTGGCCAAACTCCTTCGAGCTGCGGAATACGCTCAGAACGTGCTCATTGTCCTCTTCCTGCCCCGGAATACTGATGGCTGCTCCGAACCACAACTTGCCAGCAGCTTGAGCAGCTTCGTTGAGCCCGTGTGCGATGCCGGTCGAGGAGGCGAGCAACGTAGTCGACGGAGCAACCTTGGCCGCCTCGAGAATATCTTTCTTGTCGCCCACGCAGTCACCTTGAGCCAATGCCTGATTGAAGATTGCGAGAAGGCCGACAACAAGCAAATGCAGCAGACTCATGATTGCTGGATGGGGCCGGGTCGTCCTTCGAGTTCGTTCCCAGGTGTTGGCGGTCGTGATGGAGGTCGCGAACTGTCCGCGTCTCTTTCTGTGTCGGATTTCTTGTCGTCGTGTCTGTGCGTTCTGACCTCGAGCCATAGACAGAGAACTGCAGCCACGAAGAAGCCGCCGACAACGATGATTGCCTTCGCAAATTCTGGGAGCTTATCCTATGAAAGCGCCATGCAAGCCGGTCGGACCAGTTCGCTGAGGTGAATAGAATAGTGGATAGCGCAATGACCTCGTGATCGTGTACAGTGCACATGCACAGTGCTGGTTTGAGTGAGATTGGTTAGAAGTGACGCGGTATGGGAGCTAGCGCCTGCCACGAAAATTGCGGTGTTTTCATCAAGCAAGCGCAGAGGTGCTGTGACCTTGTTGTCGGGAAAGTGAAAGGCCACATCACAGTGAGTACAGAAGCTGCAAGTCTTGAGTGATACATTACTGTTGTACATATGAAGCTCTTGATAGCTGCAAGGAGCACCAGCACAACGTCAAACCGTATGTGCTTGTTTGCGTGTATTGCCAACCTCCTGCGGAAGTCCGGAGTGTACGCTTGCTTTGGAGCACTTCCGTTACACAAGCCTTCTCCGGATCGCTGAGATTTGAGTTGAGTCGTTTCCTTGTCGTTCTGCTGGAACGCTGATCTGGGGCGAACGGCGCGCCTGCGAAGCTCTTGCAGTGCCAATTTTCCTGCCATCCGCTCGACTGCAAGCAAAGCGACAACAGCGGTGTTGTGCACTTTCCATCTGCCATGTCTCATGGTCCCACCATAAGATATGCCGCATGGTGTAGAGCCCGTCCTTCCAGACCATAGCAGCTCATCTGTCCTGTCATCTTGACCCTCATCCCTCAGCTCACATAATCGGATCCGCCGCCCTGTCATCCGACTCCATTCTCATGTACGAATCAATCGCAGCACTGAACGCCGCAAAACCCGCGCAACCCACAGCCATTGCCTGCGGACCACCTCCCTTAGCCAAAAACGCGCCCGTGATACACCCAGCCGCAACTCCGTTACTGAGCTCATTCTTCGCCCTAAACCCCTCAATAACACACTCAGTCCCGGCAAACAGCGCTCCAATATATCCGAAGTTCTTCGCCGAGCTCAACGAAGCTTTGCCCATATCTTTGAATCCAATTTTCAGCTGCTCTTTCAATGGGATCGAGGGGATGTTGCCGGTTCCGACGCCGCCTGGCATGCCAGAGGAGAGTGGTGTGTCGTATCGCATCGAGGACATGAAGAGGCCGAAGACACCGCCAAGCGCGAAACCCATGCCGCCAGCCATGACGGTCTTGCCAGGGCAGGATTCCATGGTGTTTTGCATCTATGAGAAGAAAGTCAGTATGGAGCGCGAGGGCCGATGTTTCGAGCGTGATGTTGAGACGCACGAATTTGATCATTTGTTGCTGTTGAATCATCTCCGGATCCATGTTGCCAGCGCCACCGCCGCCCATGGGGCCTCCTGGAAATGCCATCGCGCAGTTGTTATGGTCGATGGAGGAGTTTCGATGTTCGCACAAGTGTCGAGGTCATGGTGAATGTGAAAGTGAGCCGAAAGTTCAGCCAGGGTCCGGATCAAAAGCCGAACTTCGTCCGCGCGGAGGTATGGGGAGATTGGCAGGCTACAGCAGAGTTGTCCCAGGTTCATCCAATTTCGTCTCTATATACAAGTCTACGTGACAAAAGTATTCTATTGAAGGAGAGGTCGCCGATCACGCCTCCCTCTTCTTTGCTCCAAGTGCGCGTGCCTCCGCGGCAGTGCCTATGTAATCGTCTTGCCCGGTGAACTCTTCACCCGGACTTGGAGTAAGGGACTTCTCCCACTCCTGCATCAGATGGCTGGCAGTCCTTCTCAGCGATCCCGCCGACTTCTTAAGAGCCGGCCATGGGATCGGGTCGCGCTTCGTTGAATCAACCTTTGTCGGCTCCAGTGGTTCAAAGGAGCTAATGCCGGTTGATCTCGGGCTTCCGGATACTGTTGAAGGCAGAGTATTGGTGTCTGAAGTCACGCTTGACGACGAACGAGACTGCTCAGGGCTATCATCCCATGTGTCCCAACCGTCATTTGACATGCCAGAAAGCCTCTTTGCTGCTGCTTGCTTCTTCAAGGATGGCTGCCGCGCATGTTTTGATACTGTTGCCTTCTTTACTTGAGGTTGAGAAGGCTCTCCCGGTGGCGGTACCCCGAACTGAGTCCAGAACGATGGGTCAGCAAGGTCCGGAATTGCAGATGTAGACTGATTGCGCACTGCCGGAAGTCTCGTAGACTCTGCGGGCGCTCTGCCGGCCGTCGATGAGCCGCGGGAGCCTGGTCGCAGACTGCTCTTACTGCTCTGCTTCCTTATGGCGCTCAGAGTCTGTGTAGAGCTCTTTCTGCGTGGAGGAGGGATAGCGTGATGTTCCTCGCCGACTGTTGCTTGTTTCAGGTCTTCCCAAAAGGTCCACAGCCCATCTCTGAACTCAGATGCTACCTTCTTACTTGTACGCAGGATCGCTTCCTGATCAATGCTGGCTCTTTGAGTCAGATCAATATTCGGGTCGGCAATCCTGTCCAGCTCGCCAACCAAGTCGCTGTTCTCGGATCCTCTGGCGACCAGCGGCGGCCGTGCGGTCGCAACAGCAGTATCCAGACTCTGACGCATGGGATTCTTCAGGCTGTCCCGGCGCAGTGGTGGTGACAACTGTAGTGGTACTCCGTTTCCACGTACATTGTCTCTGTCCGGTGAGAGCAGCGAGAGTGTACGGGTATGCCGCTGGCCTGGGATGACAGTGCGTCCTCCTTTGCTGTTGCTGCGCGAGAGTAGTGCTTTCCTGCGAGCCATCTCCTGCTGCATCCAGGCGCTCGAACCGTTGGCGTCCTCCTCCTGGTCTGCGGCGGGCAGAGATGTCTGCAGCGGCTGTAGCTTTGTCAGACGTCTGGCATCTTCTCTCTTCTTTTGCGCCTCGTGCTTTGCCCACAGCCTTTTCAGCCTCTCCAGGTCTGCCTCTGCGCGTTGTACTTCCTCTTTCAATTCCAGCACGCGCCGCTCCTGGCAAGCGATAAGTGTCAGGAAGGAGTTGCTGTCAGGCACAAAACTCCCGTTGAGAGCCGCATGCACATCCTGTGCGCCTTCTGTACACTCGACGCTCGGCGACGCGGGCCCTATGGGCATGCTCGATGTGGAAGGTTGAATAGGAAACTGCACGGAGAATCGATTCGCTCTAGGCTGATGTCGAGATTGGTCCGAGACCTTAGACCAGGTGCGGCCATGGCTGTGGAAACTCGTCCCTCCTGACACGGAGGATGATGAGGGAGAGTGATTCGAGTTCGCCAGCGATCCCGTGGGGGAGGTTATCGTGTCGCCATGCTGGGCTTCAGTTGGGCCACCCCGAGTGCGTTCGATAGACATTAATCATGAAGACATTGACAGGTCGGCCGTGGTCACAGGAAGGACAGGATGGAGTGAGGAGGATAGGCGGAGCGATAAACGTGCCCCTATGAGCGCGCTGGTCAAAAGGTGCGTGTGCAGAAGGTTAAGTGAGGGTTACGCGTAGGGGGAGTCCGTGCCGAGCGTCTATGACCGACGCCAGCGTTTGAGGGAAAGTGCTGTCCCACCAGTCTGAGGCATAGCTGAACTGTGCAAAATACACCATCTCACCTATTCCTGTCCTGATCTTCAAGCAGTAACGTTGACAGTCGACGCACTGTCTCCCAATCTCGACGACTCCCGAAGAGATGCGTTCTGCGACCGCCGGGCCAGCGAGGTGCGAACCAGAGATTTGATGCAGGGATCCTGACTGTTGCCTCCGCCGCCGCACCAGTCAACAAGAGTCCTTTCAGCGTCAGCACATATCGAGCGCACCTATGCGAAGAGCATGTAACCAGCTGCAGCGATCCTGTACGTCTGGCATAACTGCGATGTGGAACATCTTCCCCCTCCATCAGTCTGGCCCATCAATCGAATCCGATCTGCTACTGCGTCCATACAGCTTCTGCCCAAACCTAGGTCGCTCCTCAGGACGTTGAAACTACAAGACAGGGTACTACTGTCCTCTTTTGAATAAGCTGAACATTCCAAGATCGACTTCGTATTGTTGACAGACTGGTGCACGGGCCTGTATCAGCAACGTGGCTGCCGCGACTTACTGAAGACGTCGCTATGAAGTCTTTCTACAGAGGTCGACGAATCGTCATGGACTTGCAAGTACGTATTGCCACACCATCTTCGTCTCGCCCAAGCATACAATGCAGTAGCCATCCCAAAGGTTTCGCGGTTCTCAGTTGCGTATTTACCTGCCAACAAGTGGCATGGTTCTTGGTGAGCTCTGGAATCAGCAACAGCAGAGATTTGTGTAGGGGCTATTTCAAGCTGCTTCATTTGACTACTAGAGGATCACGTCGACTCAATCTCGACTCAATGTTGTTCCCCCCTTGGCACGACTGCAAGTATATCACGTCAAATCTGGCCAACTTGCTGTTCATGATAAAAGGTACTTCTGCTTTACAAGTGACCCATACTTGCCATTTGAGATCAATCCTGGCGCTAGGAGGTATCCTCGTTGAGTCGTTGTCATTGTGGGAAATGGTCACGCTGCCATCTAAAGCTGAGCGACACCGGCAGGGTGTATGCTCTCTCGGCGCTGGATCGTTCTTTACTATGCTCGTGACAAAGTTCCTTTGCGCTTCGAAGTGACATCTGATACATGGTCAATACGGCCTGCCAAATTCCCATGTGCATGATCGAGCGTCGCAGTGTCTATGGACGGTCGGAAAGCCGTGCGTCTCCACTCCCGCTCTCCACAAAACGTCGGCTTCCCGAGGCTCTTCTGTGCCCACTGCCCACGCCGCAGACTCTGCAGCCCGGCACTCAATCCCTCTTATTTCTCCGTCTGTCACTCCGACACGTGGTGCGACGACGGATCATGCGGCCGGGACACATGTACAGCACCCAATTGCCCACGCGCTGACCAGCCGCCCAGCGAATCGCCGAGCTTGTGGCGTTGCGGGGGCGAGTTGGAGAACGATTCGATCCTCTGTGGAGAGCAACGGCTATAACATCGGCTCCAACTCTGATCGTTGAAACCTCGACCACACCCCGGGCTCCACTGCTGTCGCGCGGTCGACGACTAGAATATGTCTGCCACTGAGACGCAGCCTGTCACTGCTGGACCTGACGATTCCGGGGAGCCGGCTCAGAAGAGGGCCAGATCTTCAGATGGGGCCGCTTCAGCTGGAGAGCCGTCATCCACGAATGGAACCGGCGGCGCCAGCGATCCAGCAGGGCCGACCATCAATGGTATCCCGGCCAGCCAGAGGTTGTACAGTTGCGGCAAGTGCTCGAAGAGCTATGCACGACTAGACCATTTGTCTCGCCACGTGCGCATGCACACTCAAGAAAAGCCCTACCAATGTCAGATATGCACCAAGGCTTTTGCGCGAGCCGATTTGCTCAAACGACATACTCTCGGCCATTCGAAAGATGACCCGCAGTCGAAGCCATCCATCATCCAGCACAGCCGGGTATCGCAGGCCTGTGAGGCTTGTGCTGGACTACGTACGTGAAATCTGGTCGAGCAGGAGTTCGCAGGCGGCGATCAGGTGACGATGATTGACTGACATGCAACAGATCTGAAATGTGAAGAAGAGAAGCCTTGCAAGCGTTGCACGAAAAAGGGCATCCATTGTAATTATACAGCAAATTTCCCTCCTGGGATGAACTCGCCCCAGGATAACGGCTTCGGAGCGGAACAGCAACAGTATGGCGAGCACATGCAACAGATGCAAAGCATGCCCCAGTCAAGCATGCAACAACATGAAATGGCTTCTATGCAGCAGATGCAGCCAATTCAGACGCCGCCACTCCAACAGCACCATAGACATTCGTACTCGCAGCCGAACATTCACATGCCTGCCATGCAGATGACCGAACCAACTATACAGCACCAGCATTCCCAACAGCCACCAGCACCGATGGCAATAGATCCAGCGATGCTGCCGCCGCAGAATTCCGCACCGAATATGTTTGATTATCTTAGAGACAAGATGATGCCTCAAGGCATGCAGCACACCGGGGTACAGATGATGGACTATCAAACCGGTCCATGGACACCTCGCGAGCTGTTCGATTTTGGTGTGGACACAAATATGGAGCTCAATGATGTGGATCTCAGCTTCCTTGATTCCTACAACAACACCAATCCTTTCGACCTGCGGACCCCCAGCGCCGGCTTTCCCACCGGAACTTCAGACATTGTGCCTACCTTCACATCTGCGCCTACTTCTGTACCTATTGACACTAATGCGCTTCCGAAAGCTTCTGTGTGGCGATTCCGGCCCCTCGAGAAGGATTCGGGAAGCGCAGAGCAAGCGAACTTGTCACTACCAACACCGACAAGCTTGGACATTGACCGACGTGTCACTGTCGAAGCATTGTCTCAGACATCTCGCGACAGAATTTTGGCACTGGTCCTGAGCACTTGTAAGCCCAACAGTATACCTCGGGCAGTAGCCTGCTTCCCATCGGTGGGCCTACTGGACAGTCTATTCCAATTCTCCTTGACCAGCCCTGGCTCACATGCTAAGCACTGGATACATGCTCCGACCCTACTTGCCGATCAAACAAGGCCAGAAGTTCTGGCTGCCATCTGCTCTGCCGGGGCGGTGTTGACCCCAGATGGGTCAATACGCAAAGTCGGATATGCTATTCAAGAAGCAATCAGAACCGCAATACAAGTACATGTTGAGGATGACAATACTCTCATGAGAGATCTGCAAATAATGCAAGCGTCTCTTTTACAACTCAAGATCGGTCTGTGGAGCGGCAACTCGCGCAAGATGGAACTCGCGGAAGGTTTCCAACAGGTCCTCGTCACAATGGCCCGCCGCAGCGGACTATTTCGACGCGGCACCTACGAGCGAATCGTACCAAAAGCAGAAGATCATGGCGAAGTCCTAGAAAGCAAATGGAGACAATGGGTCAAGCAGGAGTCTCGGAAACGACTCGCACTGCATCTCTTCAGACACGACCTCGAAGCTTCCGTATCAGTATTAAGCAGTCCTCTGATCTCGTACGCAGAACTCTACTTGCCACTTCCGGAATCGGAGAGCCTCTGGCACTCGCCGACCGCGGAGTCCTGGAAAGCAACGTATATGCGCAACGCGGGGCCGACTTCAGATCGTCAGCCCTCCCTGGTGGATTGCATACAAGATCTGGACATTCTTGCTGTGCGGGACATTTTCGTCGACCAGCGTCAAGCTAGCATGGCAGTCCTTGGAGCCGCGTGGCGTATGATCTGGGAGTACCGACAGCTTGATTCATCCCTCAAGAATACTGCCAACCAATGGTCGAACGGCAACATGCTAATGCAGAGTCGGCATAATGAGCTGACAAAGTTGCTTCAAAATTTCCGAATCAGCTCAATAGAGGACACGAAGATCACATTGATCGTCGAGCTTCTGCTGATGCATTTGCACATGTCATTAGAGGACGTGCAACTTTTCGCAGGAGTGGAAGGTGAAGAGGAATCACGAAGAGTCTACCCTTCTCTTGTGCAATGGACTCGCACAACAACTGCAAGACAAGCTCTATGGCACGCTGGACAAGTCTTACGAGCAGCTCGAGATCTCCGACCAGGTTTGGTCTGCGACTTCGCAGCCATCGCAGTCTATCAGGCGAGTCTGGCGTTCTGGTCCTATGGTATCATCACCAGAGCGACCGAACCTGGACCAGTCGCCAACAACACTCCGATCGCATTCTTGGATGGAAGCGACGATAATGGAATCCAGAGATGGATCGTTCATGGCAAAGGCAATGCGGCAATCAGAGTATGGACCAACAGTGGTGAGACACCAGTCATGCTTTCGAATCCAGACGAAGTCGTTGGCGCCGTGGTGGTCATCATGCGAGCGAATCATCATGATACCAGGAACCCGCCGCTTGTGGACAATTTGATTAATATAATGGAAGGGTTGCGGAAAGCTGCTAGAACATGAAACGCAAAATACCTTGTGGCAGGACGGGTTTGAGGGCGGTGTATATTCTTCTGCGTTGCAGCGTGTATTAGTGGTGTTGTAGATATGGTTCAGAAGGTATATGCAAGCTATTCTGGAAGAATTTTACAGCTCATCTCTTTTCTCTTTCGATGACTTTACATCGTTGAACATCTGCAACCACTTCTTCACCACACGAATCTCCCATTCATGTGCAGCGCGGATGAACTGGGGCTCCGCAGACACGTTCTTGATTCCGTATGAATCCCAATGATGCCCTGCACCGGTGATCAAGAGTTGCGGATGCAAGTACGCATCTTCCGCACTCGTCGTCCTTCTCGGTCCCGCATCGGGAGAGTAAAAACACAAATCCAGCCAGACATCTTGATCGCCATCGATGTGTGCTAGGCGGTCAGCAATAACGTCATATCCGCCGTATTTGTTGTACGGGCGAAGGTCTGGCGTCGAAGGGATACGATTGTGTTCTCCGGGAGGAAAAGCCCAGTCGCACCATTGTTGAGTGTAGTCGAGCTGTACAACACGGGAAAGTAGACTCGGTCCAGTAGGGTTTGCAACCTGATATGCGCCAGATTCGGTGCAGGTGCTGTAGAGATAGGATCGAGAGGCAGAGCTCGTGGTGTCAGCATAGTAGCTTTGATTCTGAGTGCCGAAGCAAGATGTGCTGGCGATGTCGCCGCCGGAGCAGGTGGATACGAGGTATTGTTTGATGTAGTTTGCATAGTTGCCAAGATTTGGCCAGGACTCATTGTTGGTGTAAGCAGAGAGTTCGTGGTCGACGGAGGTGATGTTTGAGGGAGCGTCGAGGTTGGTGACGTTGTTGCAGAAGTGGAAGAAATCATCTGAGCCGTTGTCGCCCCATATAATTTCCTGCCAGGCTAGGAACAGAATGTCAGCATATCTCTGACTCGGTGCGAGACCAAGAACGGTCTGCCACTTACTATTCGTTGGATAATTCATTGGCCCGCCCAAAGGAAATGCGATCGTCATTGCAAAATCTCTGTCATCTTTCAATGCCTCCAGACCAAATACGCTCTTCATGTGATCAATCTGAGACGCATTTCCATGCTCGAAAACATAATCGATCTTGTCAACGATAGCATTTATACTTCCCACACAGTCCTGAGGAGCGTACTTCTGAATAGGATCATACCACTGCGGGTAAGCCAATTTTGCCTTCGTCGTTCCCGAAGAAGCGATGCCACCCCAGAGCACGTCCGGATACGTCTTCACCGAGAAGGCCGTCTGAGCACCAGCCAGTGAACCTCCGTACAGAATCCAGGGTGTATCTGGTGCGGTCAACGTCCCATTGACGCCAGGAAATGTGGCGTGCTGCGCGAAGTATGCATTATCAGCGATAGTCTGCTCAGTAGTCAGGAATCGTAGCTCGTCTGTGGAAGATGTGTTGAACGGGAAGCTTTCGCCATAGTAGCGATTCTCGAGAATGACTCCCAAGCCATTAGTTGCTTCCATCAGAATTTGGATGATGCCAGTTTCGAGATTCGAGAATCTGTTTTGTCCGTTCGTCTCGCCGCCTATGTACAAGAAGACTGGACCACCTGGCTTGTAGTATGAGCTGTCGAAGAAGTAACGCTGTTTGAAAGTGGCATTGGTGTGCGGTGCGTATTTGGTCTCATTGTGGAAATGGTCGATCTAGAATGTTAACAGTTAGATGCGCGGACGCGAGGCGGACTTTGACTAACAGGCTGATCAATGGTGTAGGCTTGGTAAGTGGCCTTCGTCTGCCTACGAGCAATGTTTCTTGTAGACTGTCGCAGCTGTCGTGGACCCCTCAGGGCATCGACAGCACCAAATGTGCCCAAGATCAAAGTCAACAACAGCATTGTTGGAATCGTTGTAGAGGAAGTGCAAATGTTGAAAGAGCGATTCTTTGTCAGGTAGCTATAGCACCCTGCATATCGCGCAATGCATCGTGTTGTAGCATTCATGTCTCATTCTAAGCTGCATTAGGCAGCTGTAAGGTCAACAGCCGGGCCGTGATACGACATCGATATTAGCCGCCAAGGATCACCAGTTCTCGGCGCAAGGCTTATGATAGGATAATCTGGAGCCAAATTCGACGTGCACGACACCAATTGCCAACGTGCTTTACTCCCTCATCTTTGCTGAGCGAAAGGACTCGCTGTTGATAGGTAGCTTGGAATCCATGGTTACAGGGCCTCGTTCCGCTGCTCCGGCCGCAGCGTTGCCGATGAATGCACTTGCGGGCCATGCGAATCCGTGGCTTCCGGCGTCAGGCTCGGTGAGGTATTCCACAAGTGCCATACAGACGTACACACCAACAGCAGTAAGAATATGCCACCAGCCTAGATGAGCGAGCAACAACTTATTAGCCTCTACCACAAGTGATGTTGTTCGCTCGCACTGACCATGTAGCTCGAGGATGAAAGCCAGTGGCATGCCCACAGTGTGCCGAATCTCGTTCAGTGTATCGCAAGCGAAGAAGTCAAGATTCCAGAACCCATAGCCACTCGCGAACGAGAGACTGCCGATCAATGCCAGCTTGCCGAGTTGTCGCTTTTCGCCGGGTTTGGCTCGCTCGTTGAGGACTCTTACAGTCTTGTATGCGACAACGACCACCATAATGCCAAAGAGAAGTGCATGACCGTGTATCTCGTTGGTGATCATATGCCAGGCGGAGAAGAAAACCAGGAACCCGAACACAGCCACAGCTGCCCATGTTTGTGTCCTCTCTGATTTGTCGAACGTCCAGATACGATGGAAGACTGCACCGGCGGCAAAGAGCATTGATAGATCATCACCTGCCCAAGTCAGTAAATCAAGCTGTTTCAACAGCATGTAATTGTTCCTACCCATCTGAGAATGGTACTTCAGCAAACAATGGAATACTGCTGAGGCTATGCCAACGGTCGCCAAACCGTAGTATTGGAGCGGCGCATGTCGCGAGTGAGGCACATGTCGGAGTCGTTGTAACCCTCGCGCGGCATAGTAGACTGCAATTTCTCTTAGCGGTGTCAAGCTGTATTACATTGCCCTGAGTATTAATACTGTAGGCCACATTGGAGAGCGTATTGATAAATTCACCAATGAACGAAGTCACAATGTGATCCTGTTCATGTCAGAACCGAGCATGACTGTGCTTGCGATATCAACAGCCGCACCTCTTCGCAAAAGCTGTGTCTTGCTGTCAGTACTACAGTGGGCTACCACGACTGGTAAGGCAGAGCTCACTTGTGTCTTGAAGTCGGTGTCCCGAAGAACGGGATGAACGGCACCTCAGGATACGCTATACCGAGCATGGTGTCGTCCGTGGCTTACGCTGCTTGTGATGATGATGCCTTTGTATTCGAGTTGGCGGTACAATGAAGAGCTCTGCATACGTGATAAGGAGAGGAAATCTGGCCTACTTAACCTCTGCAGTCTGAGACGTTGTGTTGCCACGACGCGACTTATCACAACACAAATCCTGTCCCTGTGCCCGTTCGTCGACTTTGGCGCTCGCTTACACTCCCAATTGGCCGGCGAGAGCTACTGAAGTCGGCGTCTCTTACAGCGGTATACTGGTCTGCGTAGCCACGTCGAAGGAGGCATTGCGCAACAAAGACCTTGGCACGGGCGAATTGTGACTCGTGATGCTTGCCAAACAGGGGACGCGAGAGCTTCATCTAGACCCCGAGACGTGAAAGCTTCAGGCATGATCCCGATGTGAGATGGCAAATGTGAAGGTTGGTGGAGGCGTGGAAGGCGAGGGACGCGACGCGCGCCATCTTTGTGATTCGTCTTGCCACGTCCGTTAGATGCCTGAGGCCGCCGAGACTGCCCTGCGTTTCTAGCGTAACTCTATTCAGCATCCCGGTCGTGAACTTTCTTTGTGCTGGCATTCACAACAATCAACAATACCTACTTTGCGGTTTCCCGACACGACACTCACCGCGAAGTTGCGAAAAGAGGTCCCCGACAAACACCGCAGATGGCTGGCCCGATAACTCCCGATGCGCAGCCCTGGACCAGCTTGCAGGGCAGACTGAACGATGGCCTCCTTCGCGGCTTGGCTGGAATGGGTTATGAGTGAGGCAAACGTCTGATCAAGGTCATTCGCTGTGGAAGTCGTATGCTAATACCAGGTAGATATATGACACCAGTACAGCAGAAAGTCCTCACTGAGCTCCCATCATTCGACGCCGATTGTCTTGTTCAAGCCAAAACCGGAACTGGCAAGACCATTGCGTTCTTGCTCCCTGCATTGCATTCGCTTCTTGCAAACCCGACCGTCCCGCGGGGGCAGGTGGCCATCTTGATCTGCTCTCCTACTCGTGAGCTCGCGTTGCAAATTGCGAAAGAATGCAACTCGGTCACCGCTCAGCTGCGCCCTGGTCTGGAGTGCCACACCGCGTATGGAGGTACATCGAAGGACCGGGATCTCAAGGCCTTCTTGTCTGGTGATCCAAAGATTGTAGTCGCCACTCCTGGACGCTTGAACGACTATTTGAACGACGAATACGTGGCGGAGAAGTTCTCGAACCTACGAACATTGGTTTTGGACGAGGCAGATCAAATGCTCGAGGCTGGGTTTCTGGTTGCCATCAATGAGATTCTGCGCCGTCTACCGGCGAAAGACAAGCAACACTGGCAGGGAATGTGCTATTCTGCCACGATCCCCGAGAAAATCAAGAGCGTCCTACCCAAAATCTTGAGCAAACAGCACACACATCTATCCACCGTGGACCCCAACGAGATACCGACGATCGACCTCGTGAAGCAGCATTCTGTCATTGTGCCATCGGTGGCTGACGTGTATCCTGCGTTATGGTCTCTTCTTCAAAAAGAGTACACCGCTACAAAGAGTGACTTCAAGGCCATCGTCTTTGGTTGTACAGCGAACGGCGTCGCTCTCATGCATGCACTCTTCTCGAGTCTTTTGCGGGACAATAACAACATCAAAGTGTTCCAGCTTCAGTCACGCCTTACTCAAGCGAATAGGACGAGAACCACGAACGAGTTCAAGGACGCAAAGGCTGGGATAATGTTCGCATCTGATGTCATTGGTCGTGGCATGGACTTTCCCAATGTCTCGCATGTCATACAGGTTGGCTTGCCCTCCAATGGGGATCAATACGTGCACCGTGTGGGTCGCACAGCCCGAGCAGGCAACGAAGGCCGCGCAATAATCCTTCTCACACAACGCGAAAGCTTCTTCCTCAAGGTGAACAAGAAGTTGCCAATCACGCCGTATCCTGAGGATCTCACTGGTGCAGCGATCGAACAACCAGCCGCAGAAATTGGAGCAGCCTTTATCAACGTCGATGAAGTCACTAAAGCGAAGGCGTACCAGGCATGGCTTGGCTTCAACAAAGTCTTTACGAAACAGCTTCAGCTTACGAACGATGGACTTGTAGAGCAAGCCAACGAATATGCTTCTGCAATGGGCTGCCCTGAGCCTCCCATGATCGACAAGCGTGTAGTAGGCAAGATGGGTCTGAAGGGCGTTCGAGGTCTGAACGTCGGCCTTGTGGAGCACAACACTCCCGGAGGTCGGGGCGGTCGACAGGGTGCTGGCGGTAATCGGAACGGCGGTGGCCACAATGGAGAGAGCAGCGGCAGGATCGAGAAGAGTAATGGTGGCTCTACCCGCGGTGGCGGAGGCAGAAGAGGGAGAGGACGGGGCAGAGGCGGACGTGGAGGACAGTCTTGAGAAGCTCATGTTGTATGGCAGTAAAGCAAGAAAGATACCCCCCGTTGAGCACGTGCGATTGTGCTTCAGGAAAATAAAGATAGATTAGAGAGAAGGTTTATACTGCAACTCGCTGAAGAAATTGACATATGTTCTTACGTCTTTCCTCCCCAGCCCTGTTTGAGGAATGCTTCCGCTTGCGTGAACTGCAGATCAGGTAACAGCTTATTCCACTCATCGGACACCTTCAATGCTCCAGCATGAATACCTAATACCATGCCGCTCAAGAGCTTTTCTGCCAGAGCCCGGGCTTGCTCCGGTGTGAACGCAGGATGATCAATCACTGGAAGCCATGAGCTTGTAACATTGCCAGCTTCCAGATCAGAAATGTGCAAATATTCGACATCGAAGGGCTGACCTTGAAGAGCGCAGCATGCTTCAGCATAAGAACTTCATGTCTATTCTGTCTGCACTTACCTCTCACCCTCTCGCCAATCTTGATCAGTTCTTCGATGCTGATCTCCGTGCCTTTGATTCCTCCTATGACAGGCCACTCGCCATCATAGTCGACTGCGCGTACTATGACTTTGACCAGGTCTTCGAGGGTGGACAACGTTATTCTATCGTTTTCTCCATTTGGCGAAAGAACAAGAGCTCGACAATTCGCAAAATCAATGTGCGTTTCAAATGGGTTGAAGTGGGGCGACGAAGGATGCTTGTGAGGGTAGAGGAAGTAGTTTGGGAAGAGGCCGGGCTGGAAGAGGGTGTATGATAGTCGCTGGTGAAGAGTCAATACTGATTTCCAGTGGAATTTACCAAGAAAGTAATGGTCTTGCCTTTTCAGTCTGGTTGATGGATTTCAGATAGGCTTGGATATTGTCTTTGCCTGAGTACCAGGGCATATGAGTGTTATGTGATCTACAAAAGGATGCTTTGACATCAGCATTGAGCTTTCAAGAGGGAGGACATGTTTTATGACGTCTTACGTCGCCCACTCGCTTGGCGCAAAGCGTTTCACGCCGGCCTGGATGGAAGCATCAATGAGAGCTCGTTGAGTTGCATTGTCGGGATCGGATTGTGTAGTGATGAAAGAGAGCACAGTATGCACTCCCTGTAGAGCTTCCTCAAGTTGGGCTGTGTCTGTATAACTCGTCTGTATCCAGCGACAGCCCGATCTGCTCTCGGTCGTAGGAGGCCGCTGCGGAACTTTGAGCTATCGGTGACCACAATGCCATGAGTGATACAACTCACGCTTCTCGAAAGCAATAAGATTTCGTGCTTGCCGGTGGCTACAAGCCCGTCGATGACTTCTCGGGCTACGCCTAGACCCGGTCAGTCATGGCCCAGACATGTGTGGCCAGCGAGGGGTAGGCTCACTTCCAGAAGCACCTGCAATGGCAATTGCGACCATACTGAACTAGTCTCTGCGCGGTGTGATGGTGGCATCTGTGTGCGAACTAAGGAGACTTGACGGCGGCTGCCTTGTTAAGGTCGTGCGCGAAGGATCGCTGAACGCTATGCCGAGAGCTTGGGGCAAGCTCATGCTGCACTCTGCCGATACAATCTGTGTGCTGAAGCTTCTTTGTTATCAGCATGTGCGAAATGTTTGACCAATAAAAGTGTGTAGAAAGTGTGCAGAGAAGAGTACATGTACATTGTTCGCTTCTTCACAGCGGTCATCTGTATCGCGTAAACACAAGAAAGTGGGTATCATTTGCTCAAGAGCAGCACGTCAATCTGTCGCCACGCCACAGCATGTGGGAAGAGATCATCAAAATTCTCTATTCTTGCCATCTCCGGGTCCCAAAGCCCCGGCACCCCAGACGCCAACCAGACCCCAAAAGCCAATTCGCCATCCTCGAACAAGTCCAGCTGCACCTTGCCCTCGTCGTATACGGAGCATGCCATTTGTAGTTTTCGTTGTGGTTTCGCCTTCGCTGTACATGATGCCGTAGACAGTGCCCCAAACGCCGCTGTATGGCGCGGGCTCCACGATGAGTGTCGTCTCCGGATCCGTTTGCCTGAGTTGTGCCACCTGCGCTCTTCGAACGACAGTCTCAAATGGCAGGCGCACAAAGAGCTCGCCGAGAGTGGTTGTGAAAGCAGCGAGCGACCACAAAGATGGCGTAAGCTCTGGTGTCAAGCCCAACTGGCGTCGCAAGAACAACGGCGCTGCAGCAGAAAACACATTGGGTATTGAGTGGTACAGTGCAGTAGGTGTCCAGAGGTTGGATGGAGCGATCAAGGAAGGGAGTCGCTTCAAGTTTGAAACTAGGCCTCGCTTGCCCTCAGAGATGGGCGTTACAATCAGTTTCGTGCGGACCAGGTCCAGTGGAGCCAGTAACAGGCCGGTCAAACAGCTTGCGAGGCCAATGACGAACAGTGATCCGATAGGATTTGGAGAATCGCTAAGATCGATGCCGCTGAATCCAACACCTCCCGATAAGTTTAAACCGGGCCCAAGACCTCCCTGATCAGGACCGGCAATGTCTGGCAGGCCGAGTATCGCAAGCAATAGACTTCGAATGAAGGAATCCGTCGTTCGCAGCAATATTGAATACAAAAACGTGGTGTTGTTTGCCCGCCACAACCCAACGGCTCCTGATGTGTTGTACAGAGCAGAAATGGCCTGCATCACGCTCTCCGGCTTCTTTACTCGTATTGCCACATCTTCTGCTGCGCCTGGTTGCGTTCTGTTTCTCGGCCGTGGGGTAGGCGATAGATCCTCACTCGGCGGGGTCCTCTTTCGCCTTCGGGGTGACCGACTGCGCGGTGCTGTAGCTGAGAAGTAGTCTGGGATATCATCGCTCCTGTCGCTGTCTTCGCCCTCGTCCGTCTCCGTTTCGTAGGGGTTTCCTCCTCTGCCTCTGCTGCTGCGAGCATAGCCTATGCTCTGTGCTGTGCGCTTTTTCTGTGAAGTCACTACTTCTTGTGATTGTGGAAGAGATACTTGGAGGATGGTCTTGGCAACATCGAAGGGTTGAGCCAGCAGGACGGATGTATAGCGCCAGGCGAGGGTGTCGAACAAGCTGCGCGTATGTGACCAGGCCTCGCTCGTGGTGGAAGAGATGTCGAGGTCTGGAAATAAGTCGCGGGCTGATGAGAATGAGGCATCGGGCCGTGATGCTGTCGTAGTGCCAGGTCGGGTCGCGTTCGCGGCTTGTGTCGATACTGATGGACCGGGGCCTATCGAGGGCGGAATGTAGTATGGACGCAGCGGATTCGGCTCTCGCGAGGACGCCATGGAGAAGCGGTCTTTTTGGTCCATGTCTGCTGGCGTGCCCGTGCCAACTTATCGGTCGCAGGAAGAGAGGTGTTGATGGCTGCTCAGATGACGATGCAAGCAGGCAAGCAAGCAAGCCACAGAGCGGAGCGGAGGTCCGTTCCGCCGCCACCACCGAGAGGCCACAATACCTCCCCCACTCTGACTCGGACTCTGGCCTCCACATTATCTATTTCACCTTTTGTCCACCGCGACCCTCCCCGGCACCGAAGCCACCCTTCAGTCTTACACCATAGCAGCACAGTCGGTGAGTACCCCGACATCGTGTCAGGATGGTGTTGCAAGACCTCGGCCGCCGCATCAATGCCGCCGTCAACGATATCACCCGCGCCCCGACGCTCGACGAGAAAGCCTTCGATGGCATGATCAAGGAGATCTCCAACGCCCTCGTCGAAGCTGATGTCAACGTGAAACTGGTGGCCAACCTCCGCAAGACCATCAAGTCTGCAGTCAAGTTTAACGAGCTGCCTGCGCACGCGAACAAGAAGCGCATTATTCAGAAAGCCGTCTTCGATGCCCTGGTCGACATTGTCAACCCACACGGCAAACCCTACGAGCCAAAGAAAGGCAAGAGCAATGTCATCATGTTCGTCGGTCTCCAAGGTGCAGGTAAAACGACGACCTGTACGAAGTTGGCACGCTGGTACCAGGCGCGAGGTTTCAAGACGTGCTTGGTTTGCGCCGATACCTTCCGTGCTGGTGCTTTTGACCAGCTGAAGCAGAATGCGACAAAGGCCAAGATTCCATACTATGGCTCCCTCACTCAGACCGATCCAGTCGTTGTAGCGAGAGATGGTGTGGAGAAGTTCAAGAAGGAGAAATTCGAGATCATTATCGTGGACACTTCGGGTAGACATCATCAAGAAGATGCGCTCTTCGCTGAGATGGTGGAGATCCAGCAAGCTGTCACGCCACATCAAACTATCATGGTCCTCGATGCTTCTATCGGTCAAGCAGCTGAGGCACAGTCACGAGCGTTCAAGGAGACTGCCGACTTCGGGTCTATCATCATCACCAAGACCGATGGTGCCGCAGCAGGTGGTGGTGCCATCTCTGCAGTGGCGGCGACTCATACACCCATCGTCTATATTGGTACGGGTGAGCACCTTTTGGATCTCGAGAAGTTCAATCCTCAATCCTTCGTCTCGAAGTTGCTCGGCATGGGTGACATGCAGGGTCTGGTCGAGCATGTGCAGAGTCTCAAGCTTGATCAAAAGGAGACAATGAAGAACATCACTGAAGGTCGCTTCACTGTTCGCGATCTTCGAGATCAAATTCAGAACATCTCCAAGATGGGACCTCTCAGCAAGATGGCAGGCATGATCCCTGGTCTGTCCGGCATGATGGGTGGTATGGACGATGCAGAGGGCGGCGACAAGCTCAAGCGCATGATCATCATCTGCGATTCTATGACACAAAAGGAGCTCGATTCGGATGGCAAGATCTTCGTCGATCAGCCATCGCGAATTACCAGAGTCGCTCGTGGCTCAGGCTCTTCTGTTCGTGAGGTCGAGGAGCTGCTCTCGCAACAGAAGATGATGGCAGGCATGGCGAAGAAGATGAAGGGCGGTATGGCCAACATGCAGAAGGCACAGGGTGCTATGGGAGGTGCCAATCAAAAATCCCAAATGGCGGCTATGCAGAAGAGAATGCAGGCTATGGGTGGTGCAGGTCGTGGTGGAGGTATGCCAGACATGAGTTCACTTATGAAGATGATGGGAGGAGGTGGAGGTGGCGGTATGCCCGACCTGTCTGGCATGGACATGAACAGTATGATGAGCATGATGGGTAATATGATGGGTGGCGGCGGAGCTGGCCGTGGCCGTGGTCGTTGAATACCTCGATCATCAAGAATGACGCCTATGCACTTAATTGGATACTTCACAATAGCGACGTCTTGACTATTCATTTTGGAAAGTTGAGCAGCGATCACATCCTCATCTAGCTACACCGGCTTCAGCAACGACAATCATCTGCACCACAAGAAGTGCACGCCAGAGGACGAAATTCACATGCCAGTCTGGGACGAGTTCTTCACCGGTGTCACAAGCAAGGGAGGCACGTCTGCCTGCTCGATGCCTGGTCTGGTACCACAAGAACGTCCCACATCAGGGAAATATAATTGCGAGGTCACACTTTCTCCATCCCTCGATCGCAATTCAGAGCAGCTGCATATACTTCCAGACTATGGCATCCAAGATTCAAAAATGCATCAATCTATTGGCAACCATGGACATTCTCGAGGTCGAATGCATCAAGCAGATGTCAGAATCGCACGCTTCCGCGCTAGCTGGAAGAGAAGACAAGAAGAACATGTTGTTCCGTCTTCCACAAGAGCTCAGAGACGAAATCTATTCTCTGATTGGCATCATAGAGTCGCAACGAGACACCGAGTATCTGAAGCCTCCACTGTGGCATCCACTGCAACTGGTCAGTCAGCAGGTCCGGGCTGAGTACCTGGAGTGCATGAGCACGCAAATCCTCGTGGGCTATTACTACGATGATGCAGTTGAGCCAAGAGTGTGTGGAAGAAATTACCACCTTCCGCCATTCGACACATCATTATCGAAGGTCCAGATCCCGGCTGTTGCAACTTCAAGTCCCGAGGAATTCAGTGCTTTGATCAGACGGCGGAAGAAGCTCGCGCACATGCCCCCAACTACCCCAGGCATCCAAACGTGTGTCGGGGCTATCTTCAGCTGAAAAAGCTGCTGCCCATGATACCAGATGTTGAATGCCATGCGGATCGTCATAGATGTTCTTGGTGGACGGAGGATGGGCTGTGTTGGGCACAAATACTGAAAAGGATGAATTGCGCGGAGTTGGCTTTTGATCGGACTATGTTGCTGGACTCTGGGACCGACTATTGTGAAAAAGATTTGGATTTCATGGAGAACATCAGTTGGAGACCGAATATGATTCAAAGCAGCATCTCGAAGGAAGTCATCAATACAGACATCCTTGCCCCAAGGCAATCGATCCAGCGATTACACGAATGCTAGCAGAACAAACACAAAATCAGGCATCTCCATAGCACAAGATAGTCCAGAGCCGCCATTCCTGTGAGTTCCGTATATCGGCGAGCCGCTGTCGATCTCCGATGCAGCGCAACTCGCATGGCTGAATACCGGACTGAGCGCGAGACTCTTGAGACGGCGTCAATTGCATGCATCGGCAATTGAAGGCACGAGATGATCAGGCAATGGCTGATCAGGACCTCCACATGGTGGCCACACATACCCCAGAAATACCCCACAAGACGACATGTCTTGGCATCAGCTTCGATACATATATGTCCCGAGCATCGTGAACTTGGTAGCGATGTCGCAGCCGACTGTCTTGCATTCACGACCGCAGCCATGGGATTCCAACGCGCGAAAGAAGATCGACCTACGCCATCAGAGGTCTACAATTGGAGAATCTATGCCTTTGCGATTATTGTTTCGTTCGGGGTCCTTGCATACGGCTATGATTCGTCTTTCATCGGAACGACGATCGCGCAGCCTGCGTTCAAGCGCGACTTTGGGATGCTCAATATGAGCAAAGCAGAGCAGGATGCTGTTAGCAGTAATTTGACCAGTATTTGTTCGTAACGATTTATTCTCATCCAAACCCATGAGGCATGTCTTTCTGATCCTATCATCGTAGACTCGGCCGGAGGCTTCTTCGGAGCGCTCTTCATGTTCTTCTCGCTTGAGCTTCTGGGAAGATGGTGGACGATTGTCATCTCGAACTGCATTTTCACAGTCGGTGCTGTTCTTTGCACAGTTCCCACAACCCAACTTGGCCTGGTATATGCTGGCCGCCTCCTCACTGGTCTTGGTGTCGGAGGTATCGCGGCCGTGTGTCCCATCTACGTCGCCGAATTATCACCACCCGCAATTCGAGGCCGCCTCACTGGATTCTTCGAATCAGCATATCAGATCGGCGCCGTCATTGGCTTCTGGGTGAATTACGGAATTGTCCATACGATTGGTACAGAGTCGTCCACGGCTTGGCGCATACCGATGGGCGTACAGCTGGTGCCGGCTGGGATGCTCGCCCTGGGGATACCCTTCCTCAGAGAGTCACCAGTGTGGTTGATCAAGCAGGGCAGAGTGGAGGATGCCAGGAAGGCATACAGCTACTTCAGATGCTTGCCTGCCGATCATCTCTACATTACTGAAGACATCGACTTTGTTCATGCTGAGCTTGAGAACCAGCGAGGAGCGAATAAGAGCTTTGCCAATTTCTTCAGTGATGCCGCGAGAGAGGCTATCAGCAAGGGCATCTGGAACCGCTTTGTTCTTGTCTTCGTCATGTTCATGTGGCAAGGTTGGTCTGGAGCAGCGGCCATAAACTACTATTCGCCCACCGTCTTCAGCAGCATCGGACTGACCGACACCACTCTCTGGACTGGCGTTTACGGTCTGATCAAAGCTGGAGGCTCCATAATTTTCTTTACCTTTTTCATCGACAGCGTCGGTCGCCAGAAACCGTGGATCGTCTCCTGTCTCGCTTGCGCCGCATGCCAATACTACTTGGCAGGCTACATCGCCGTCGGCAAACCGCAAGCTGGAGCAACTGACCTCAGCGCAAGCACAATTGCCGGCGGCAAAGCTGCCACAGCTGCCATTATGATATTTGGCGCCACCTGGTCTTTTGGTGCAAACGGTCTGCCGTGGATCATCTCAGCCGAGATCTTTCCAGCGTCTCTCAGAAGTATTAGTGGACCATGGGCGGGAATGAGTGTCTGGCTCTGGACGTTCGTCGTCACGAAAGCTTTGCCGAGCATGTACACAAGCATGGGATACGGAGTGTACATCTTCTTTGCATCGATGCTGGTCTTGTCATCTATCTACGCTGTGTTCTTCATTCACGAGACAAAGGGGCTAAGGCCAGACCAGATGGATGCCTTGTTCGGTAGAGCCAGCGATGCGCGACCATCTGGCCCTCGCAATGATGCGTCCATGCACACCAAAGAGGATCAGGGCAAGCAGTTCACCACGCGGGTGGAGGTTGTGTAGTGGGACGTATCGGAATCTAGGCAGAAAGGTGCTTTTAGCAGTGATCAAAATCGACTGCTCCGATCCGATGTAGGTGGAGTCTCGGACAAAGGGCTTCGTGTCGCAGAATCCCGTTCCGCAAAGGCCTCCTGCTCCTCGTGGTGAATACTGAGCGCTATAGCATGCATTCGTTGTTGAGACGGGCTCGACTCTTGGCCCAGAGCCCGAAACTGATTTTCCGAAAGCCTCGCGCGAGACTTTCGTGCTTCATTATGCAGCCGTAGCCAGTTCTGGCTCTGGCTTTCCTCGCTCCAGTGCCCTGCAATGTTCCCAATTATCACGAATCCAATCCTCCACAGCAGCCGGATCTCTGAGATTGTCGCCATCGAGCCAGAATCGCAACTGCGATTCTTCATCGCTATGTTTGTGTGCCAGAATTATTGGTTGGCCGTTCTCGAAGCCCACCCATCGACGAATGGCTCTGACAATTTCAGCGACCTTTTTCTCAACTCCCTCATAGCGTTTTGCTACCATCGGCTTGATGAGATGGTCGGCAATCTGGTTTGCGATAGAAATGGCAAGGTCGTCCCGAAGCTTGTCAACTTCTTCGCGCTTTCCGAAGAACGAAACAGCCTCCTCGCGCCATTCCTGCCTTCGCCGTGCAAGATCGTCTTTCCAGGTGGCCGGTTCATCGATGTCGCTCACTTCCAGCTCCATATGCAACGGAAGGTAGTCTTTGAAGAAGCTTGTGATCATGGACCTCTTGTGCTCCTTTTGACGCTGGTTCGAGGTGTCTTTGCGCTTGTACTGCAAGTTGCCCACATAATCTGGAGTGAGCAGCCTGCATGTCGCGAGCCAGGCGTAGAACTCGTCCACAGACTGGAAGGTCGAGTGATACCGCGCAGTATCGAGGCCGAGGAATCGCATAACCTGTTCCGGATCGTTTGACAGGAACAATAACCCCTGCTTGTCCGTGACGCGCAGATGAAATTCGCCTGCTTTTGCCTTTGCATCTTCGAGTTCTTTGAGACGAAGAAAGAGGCCTCTGTCGCTTACTGTAAACCCTAAGTTGTGCACGATTTGCCCGAGCAAGCCCGACAAGTCGCCGTATGAAGCATAGAAACAATGCCAGTCGAAAAGATCTGGGTCAATCAGATCGATGTCAATCTGCGCATACTCCAACTCGCTCTGAACCGGAGACGCCTGTCGACCCTTATTCGAGTTGAGATTAGTATACCTTACGGGCGGGTCGGTATGTTTCTCGCCGTCTAGAGGCACAGCCAACATATGTAACCCGCCGTACGACAAGACGCCAACTGCCCCCAGAGTAGTCGCAAGTTGAACGGCATCCAGCGGACCATTTGAGGCGACAATGAAATCGATATCGCCATAATCGGCTTTCCCTGGAGCCTCTCGCAGTTGAGTCACACGGCAGTTTGGAAAGAACTCCGCCAAGCGCTGCAGGTAGATGCTTTTCAATCGTTCATATGTCTGTGGTGTCATCCGCGGAGTTCGCAGTGTCGGTTGTCCTTGTGCCACCGCATGAGCAAATGCTGCGCCGCCCATGACGAGGCACTGATTGTCGGTCGTCTGAGTTCAGCAGGTAGTAGAGTCGGAGTGGACGTAGACGCAGTAGCGCCGCGAGTTTTTCTGTGCTTCTGGAGCACGCAGTAGAAAGCAAGTGAAATTGTGGACAGCAAGCCCTGTCAGATCAATGATGATTCAAGTGCAATGTTGGGGGACGTTGATTCAGAGGTATACTTATGAGATCTGTGCTCGTTCGAGGTGATTCGAAAGTGAATGTATATCACGCAGATGAGCATGTCACGCCGAGTGAATGCGAGTCAAACTGGGTGAATGACTCTACTCTCCAGCAAGCACGAACCTCTATGTGTGACTGATGCGGTTCATTGCGGCAAGCTCGATAGAGAAGAACTACGCCAAATTTGTCTCGGACGGCTCACAGAGCTTTTTCGATGTGAGTAGAGCGTGAGTTGATGAAGTTGTGTCCAGGCCAGGCGTCCATTGGAATGTGGACGTGTTTCTGAAGCCCGGACCGCGCGCCGAAAGCTTCCACACCTGCTGCAGCGTCATCACCAACACAACCTAAGATTCTTCCACCAACGAACATGTCTACAGCGCGATGGTTGCTCAGACTTCCTAGGATAGCGAGCACAGCATCTGCTCAGACTCAAGGTAGGGTGAGATGTGGTCAACTCCAGCAAAGGAGATGGAAAGGTAGTCGAAGTACGCGCAAACCGCCACCGCGAGCGCGACCATGGGCAAGCATACCGAAAAACGATGGAAATGAGCGCTGCACCAATTTGAGTGGCGGCAAACAGGACCGTAGCCTAGAAGAGAGAGCGGCGAACGTACAGAGGCAGCAACATGACGCTCCGCAGGAAGAGGCCCAGCAGCCCGCCCAAGCGCCCGACCAGACAACAGCAGGACGCAACACCCAGCTCGCCGCTACCCTCGCCGAGGCAGACACATCCGATCTGGTGACAGAAGTTCGTATCCCAGATGATCCTTATGGCGTTCTACCGCCAGACCACCCGGCCATTGCGATCCTGTCGAATAGCTCGCTGGTCATTCAACGCCAGCTAGAGATGATGAACGTCATGCTTGGTTTTGAACAAGCGAATCGCTATATTGTCATGGATGGACAGGGACAGACAATAGGGTATATCGCAGAACAAGATCATGGCATGGGCAGTATGTTCAAGAGGCAGATGTTCTCGACACATCGAAGTTTCACGACACACATATTCGATAAATATGAGCGGGAAGTGCTGAGGATACATCGGCCATTTGCTTGGATCAATAGTCGCATCAGGATATACGACCCCGTTCCTCCGGGTGGCTATGAAGAGCGAGAAACGTCAACGAGCACGGCTTTGCAAGGCACGAGCGCGAGCTCTGTCGTGAATCAGAACTCTTTGGCGCAAGTCTCGCCATTGAAGCTCGCGGAGATGCGTGTCATCGGTGAGACGAGACAAATATGGGCTCCACTGAGAAGGAAATATGCGATGGCGACCTATCGACCTAGCGAAGACCCGTCAGATCCCTATAGCGTACCACGCATTGAGTCTGGCGAACGTCCAGCCTCCGACACCAAAGACGTGACAGTCACAGAAGCAAAGACCGGAGACAGTGCGATCGAAGCGGGAATGAGACAATTCGCTCATGTTGATGAACCATTCCTATCCTGGGACTTTAACCTACGCAACGAATCAGAACAGACAATTGGCAGCGTGAATCGCAACTTCGTGGGCTTTGCACGAGAAATCTTTACCGATACTGGCGTCTATGCTTTGCGTATGGATAGCGCTGCGCAGCAGGCGCAGCTTCAGGATCCGGACGGGAAAGCGGTAGCTGAATATCAACGCGAAGGTACTGCTATGACTCTGGACCAAAGAGCTACCATGCTCGCCACGGCGGTTTGCATAGACTTCGACTACTTTTCGAGGCACTCGGGCGGTTCCGGCATGATGCCCATGTGGCTACCGTTTGGCATGGGTGGCGGAACAGCTGCGGAGGGTGGAGCTGCAGCCGGTGCTGCTGGTGCTGCCGGAGCCGCAGAAGGTGCTGGCGCTATCGAAGGTGCCGCCGCTGGCGCTGTTGGAGCAGCAGGTCGTGCTGGCGGCGCGATTGGGGCCGGCGAAGGCGCTATAGCAGGTGCAGGGTCCATGGCAGGGTATGAAGCGATGCAACGGGGGATGCATGGCCCTCGAGGAGGGGATGATGCCAGCCCGACTGCGAACGAGCCTTTTGCCGGCGATGGGCAGTATCCGCCGCAGGAGAATTCACCCAGCAGCGGCAATGATACATGGGGAGAAAATGACGACCCCTGGGGAAGAGGAGGCCCAGGAGATGGTCCGCCCCCACCAAGTGCTGGTGGAGAAGGCGGCGGCGATGGCGGAAGTTGGACAGATGCCATCGGGGACTTTTTCGATATTTGATTTGAGAAGGGCTGGGAACAGATTTGACTACTCCACTCACATCGTGTGCAATGCATGGCGAGGCTGAGGACATTCAGCGTGACCAATATCAGAGGTCTACAGGACTGGATAGAGTGTATGAATAATGACGAGAAGAGACCTTCTCCACTTCCGCCAGAGTTAAGCGGCGCATGAAACTGAAAGACTTCCTCAATCGCTTTCATACAGCAGTAAAAGCTCAAAAGTCATGCTAGTCATAAGACTGATGGGTATCTCAAAGCCAAACGCCGTGAAGCAGTATCCCTCTTCAGTATCCAGTCTGCTTCCTGGTATAGAGCCTTCATCGTTCACTAATCAATCTCGTCTCGGCCCAACCTTATCCTAACGTCATAAATGTCCATAGTCCAATACAACCCAGCCTCCTCGTTGTCCTCATAGCTTCGATTGTCGCTACATATGTCGTGTGGCGTATGCTCCGATCTAATGTTGTGGTGGAGGTCCTTGTGGCGCTATCGTGCCATAACCTCGAACGCCGCCCGTCTGTACGTTGTCGCTGTAGACTCCAGGCGCAGGTCGTTCGCTGTAGTAGCCTTGCTCTGCTTGCTCTTTGCGAGAGTAGTAGACGTATTCGAGGTAGAACCTAGAATCGAACACGGGAAGGTTAGTCTATACTTTCGTGTATTTCTGAGGTGCTACTGGGCAGGGAAGAGCTTGAAGCAACTTACGCGTGGATGTGACCTGGCAAGTATCCTAACAGAGTCAGGCAGATGTTGATGAAGAGGTCTGCGCCGCAGCCTGCGACGAGGAAGACGCCGACTGGTGGCAGGAAGATGGTGATGATCACAAGGATGATTGCGGAGATCATCGTGAGGGCGAGATTTTGATGAATTTGTCGAAGTGTCGAGTGGTCAATCACCTTGGTGTTCTGTTCGGAGCGCGATGTCTTGACAAGGCACGTAGCTCTATATGCGTTCGCGAACTGGCTGAGCTGGTGACGCGCAACGACGAAGCGCGCATGGGAAAGTGTGGCTCAGGAAGCTGCGCCACAGGAACCGGAATCTGTCTATCGCCGGTTGCCGTGCCGTCTGACAGGCACCAGGCGCGATGAGGACTTCATTCCTCTTTCTCGACAACATCTCGTCTTTGCCAGCGAGATGTGTCCGTCGGGAAAGCGCGCTGCCCTTTTCGGGCGGCCGCTCTTGCACAAGCATGTCCTCGCAAGATACGAACCATCGCTCTCCAAGCCAAGAAACGGTTCTAGGCCACGCGTCGAACCAAAATACGGAACCGCCCGCCACAGCTCTGGTACGACGAACATCGAAACAGAACGTCAAGAAGCGACGTCTGCGCGCTGTTTCGACGGGGGTCTGATCTTTGCAAATGCGCAAAAGCGTCGGAGCCTCCAAATTTCCAGGCATGGCGTTAGATGGACGCAGTTTGTAGACTTCAAGATTGCGACGATCCGCGAGCTATCCAGTCTTTTTTTAACCCCAGGAATTGGCTTTCGTACAGTGGACTGGAGCACCGTGGCTTAGGAGATGTGCCAAGGCCAGTCAAGGCAAGCGTGCAACTCCTCACAGCAAGGCAGCGATTCATCACCCTTCTCTCTCCTTGCAAAGACTTCGTTTGGACCTCGATGCGATTGCTTTCTCGACCGTCGATGGCAGCATAGCATGCAGCCAAGTGCGCAAGTTGCATGACGACTCATTCCCGACCCTCGCTCATCAACATGCTGGCCAGTGTGGCCATTCAGCCAACGGCGAGGGCATGGCGCCTTCTATTGCTGGCCAGCGTATTGCTAGCCGCAATCATTATATATACCGCATGGTATGGCATGAACTCAGATAAAGATGATATACCAGCCATCCTTACCCAACTCATACCCGCGGGACACGCCACATGTCAGCAAGCCACCCTGTTTCAGTGCCAGTCTTGCCTGGAGCAACAGTATGCGGTCAACGAAAGCGACCACTCAACCTGGAATTTTCAGTACGGGCGAGATTCTCGAGACGACGGATTGAGTGAGCAGCAATGCAGTGCAGCCTTCCCTGGCCTCTACGAGGACATTCTCCAGGGTACACAGTACTGGCAGCAGAAACGCGAGACGAACATCACGGCCGCAATGCTTGATCGCATCGACATGAAAAATTCAATGACGAGAGCAATGATACACGAAGGCAACTTGTACATCCTTCAGACTAAATCCGCCGGCGAGGATCATCGAAGAAAGATTGTCGCTATCCTTAGTTCGTTACACCGAGCGGTAGCTGGCATTGCCGACCGCAAAAGTCTACCAAACATTGAATTTATCTTCTCGGTCGAGGACAAGGCCACAGATGTGACAGGTCGCCGGACTGAACCACTCTGGGTTGTTGCGCGAAAAGCTCACGAGCAGTCATTCTTCCTCGTGCCTGACTTTGGCTTCTGGGCTTGGGACAACATCATCAAGGGAAAGAACAATGAGGTCGGCCCATACGACGAAGTCGTGCGAAAGGCGCTCGCCGTCGAAGAAGGAATGAACTTTGTCGACAAGAACCCCCAGCTTGTATGGCGCGGCAAATTGAGCTTCGCACCTAAGCTCAGGCGAGGACTCCTAGATGCTGCACGAGGGAAGGAATGGAGCGACGTCAGGGAGATCAACTGGGACGTCAAGCAGAACTTCCTCTCGCTTGATGAGCACTGCAAGTACATGTTCATCGCACACGTCGAAGGACGCTCTTACTCAGCTTCATTGAAGTATCGACAGGCGTGTCGATCAGTCATTGTCGCTCACAAGTTACAATACATCCAGCACTTCCACTATCTCCTCGTTGCCGAAGGTCCGCAGCAGAACTTCGTTCAGGTCGAGCGCGATTTCTCAGATCTGGCACCCAAGATCGAGGAACTCATCGCTAACCCACTCAAGGCGAAAGAGATCGCAGACAACAGTGTTCGCACCTTTCGAGAGCGGTATCTGACACCCGCTGCCGAAGCTTGCTACTGGCGCGCGCTGGCTCGTGCGTACGGCACTGTTAGTGAAGAGGCGAATATATGGCAAGATGCCGGTAAAGGGAAGAAAGTAAAGCGTGGTTTGAGGTACGAGACATTTCTTCTGCTCTCCAGCGAGGAAATGTTAGATTTTGCTGCAGTCGAGCAATGAGGAGAATGGCATATCGGAGAAACTTCCATGGATCGGACCCCGCGCGAAGGCGTGTGTACAGCATCTAATCTATTGTGATCACTAATCTTACCGGTCGCTGGCCATGGCACCGCATGCGAGAGTCGCACAACTACTACCGGAGGAAACACTCTCTCTGTACAGCGCGTCGAGACGCGTCGGTAGAAGGGTACCCTGGGCACGAAAACAATTGCAACATGCATGGCGGCATAGTCGAGAGCTCCAGCAGAGCAGAACAGAAAGAAGCGTGAAGCACAAGTGACAGACCGATGTATATATTGTACAGACAAACACATGCTCAGTTGCATATATATACAATGACTCGAGTGATACAGCTACGTACTAGCATATTTGACTTTCGCTTTTCTCAAACTCAATTCTTGCAATGAAGACCCAACTAGCAACCACGCACCCGACACAACACTGAACAGGAATCCCGCTACACGACAGTAACACATCCCACGCGCATAGCTTACCACAATCGTGCAGCCTCCTTCAAAAAATCGCAATCCATCATCGGATCAAAACCCATGATGTCGAAATCCCATCGGGCTCTTGTCCATATCAAGCTCACCCGCCGAAAGCGGCTCTGACCCGATCGGCACATCACCTCCATACAGCATCTACTCCTCAAAACCAACAACACATACATACCATGATCCTCCCTTCCTCCCCATGCACAACCCAAACTAGGCAATACGACCAACAAAGCTCGTCGCGGCAGTCATTCCGATACGAGTCGCCGTATACAGTTCCGGCGCCAACAAAATCCAACCTTGCGGACCTGCGCTGCTTGCATCATTTCTGGCCTTGCTGGCTTACGCGCATTTTCCAGAAAATTACCTTCCCCGGCCACGTGTCCGCGTCGAGAGACGAGTGATTGGATTCGTGAGGTGCGGGAGCTAAGGGGTGTAGAGCTGTACGGCGACGATTGCTGTTATGAGTAAGTCGATAGAAGGCTTCGAGAAGGAAGTTCTTTCTTTCTCTGGTCATGACCATGATGGGCGAAGCTGGAAAGAGGGGCCGCGCCGCTGGGGATAAAAAGGATGAATTCCGGATGGGAACATGCTCAGACTCTGGATCGCGGGGATAGATGGGTAGTTGTAGCCGGCGTGTTGTGAGGCTAGCAGAATTATTTCCCAAGGTGCTGTGAACTGGAAGGGAGAAAGGGCATGCTGGAAACAACTTTCTTCGCATAGAGTACATGCATATGCCTGGCCTATGCTTCTCACCCGCTCTCTAGAATTCCTTTGACTGGTAGTCTGCAAGACAGAAGACGCAAGCGCGCCCAAGTGAACAACGCTTCAAAGCAACGCTGCACTGCACTGTCCGTCTGCCTACCAGCTATGCCTTCTGAGCTAATGAAAGCACAGAATAGCTCGATGCACGCGCTAAAGACCCGCTCGCAAGAACAAAATTTGAAAATGATCCTCTTTGAAGCCCACAAGTCATCTATCGTCGCAATTATGAGTCTACTGCACGACTCCAAACCTTTTTCGACCTTGAACCTTCGATCGCTCGCTCGCTCGCTGAATTGTAGCATTTCGTAGCTGTACACCCGTACCACAAGCAGTCATGAATCTCGTGGTTTGCATCCCTTCATCGAATGTTGAGGCTTTCGTAACGTCCCCAGTTCTGGCGATTACGGTTGGGGTGCTCCAGTCCCAGATGATCTTCAGGTCCGAGCTTGTCAGAGAGGATGTCATCTGTAGATGTGTCAGCTTTTGAAACATACGAGATTGGGTGTCAAGGAAGACTTACCGTCCGCGATCCACACAGGCCTGCTGTAGACTTGGCCGCCTTTGATCACAGCGAACTTGACCTTCTCTAGGTTCTTGCCCTTCAGACCTGTTCGCTTCGAGATTCGCTCTTTGGTCTCCTTGAAGATTTCGCCTGCCTTCATGAGGAATATGAACGGCACTCCATGCGCTTTGGATGGCTCCTTTTCGAAGTGAAAGCAATACATCAATCGGTCACCGTTGTCTGGATCCGCCTCTGACTCCTCCTCCGGGATTCGTTCGGCATACACGCTCATGAACTCGTTGAGTGCAATGACGCCATGTGAAGGAGGCAGGACCTTGTACACCTTGTTACTGTGAACTTCGTAAAAGCGGATCTGGTCCACGATCTCGTCGGGAAGACTTGCGCGCTGCTGTAGGGCTCCAGAAACATCACTGAAGTTGGCCTGTTTGTGGAGCAGCAGATCGAATGGCTCTTCTTTCTGAATGCCTTCAGTGAGCCAGATGATACGCACGTTTTTGCGTTGCTCCAGATCTGTCAGACTCATTTCCAGTACTTCGTAATAGAGGTGATCTGGAGCCTGCGTCGCTGTGTAGCCGTAGCTGCCGTAGCCATTGTTGCCCATGAGGATATGATTGACCGTGGTGTTCTGTTGTCTCTTCACCACAGCACGTGGCTTACCAGACTGAACATTGGTCGTGGTGAATCGCAGATGTGAGGGCTCGATTGTGACTTCATTCTTGGAGGAAAGATAATCGGCGACCTTGTGCGCGAGGGCATCATATGTATCTTTCTTGGACAGGGCGAGCTGGAATTGCGCATCCTCCTCGTTGCGCAGCTGCAGATTCACAAATGGCTTCGGCGTGAAGTTGACGAAAAGTCGATTCAACAGGAAATCGTAGAAGGCGGGTGCAGTGAGGCATGCAGTTGGGTTGGTCTGGCGAATCGCGCTCTGTTCGGCCTCCGACAGACTCCGCTGGAAACAGATAATATCGCCATCTTGAATCTCCGAGGCGACCAGAGTGTTCTTGGGCTTCATAGGCTCGATGTAGTTTTGCTTGATCTCCTCAAAGAGCTCGAGACTCACCTCCCCAGGCTGCCAGCCCATCATGGTCATGATGGGTCCTGCGAGATCTTGCGCTCGGTCGGACGGGTTCATGTAGATGTGCCCAACACCGTGTAACTCCTGCCTGTCCACATCAAAGTGTTTCAAGAACAAGATGATGGGTTTTGTCGAAGATTGGATGCCGTTGGCGCCAGGCGAGGAAAGTGACTCGTCGTCCAGCTGCCAGATTGGCTTTCCATCTTCGTCTCGCTCTGTCTGTTCCATAAAGACTCTGAAGCCAGACGTTCGCGTACTGAACTTATCGGCAGCCTCTTGTAGCGTCATGTCGGCCCACATCAGCGGGTGATCAGGGCGTACAGTCCCATTCTGCCGATTGACCATTATCCAGGGTCTGATCAGGTCGGCGTCCACTCCTTTCTGTTCAGCGACAAATTTGGTAAAATCTCGAACTGTCATGCTTCTCAGGAGGCGATGGATAGACGGTGCGGCAGGATTGGTTGCATCGTCCGTCCACGGTATCAAATCCTGGCCGTCGTGCAGCTTGAAGTTTTCAACAGTTGCAACGAACACGTTCATGTAGAGATGAGCTTCTTCTTTTTCCTTACGGCGGCGCTCGGCCTGTAATCGTTCCTCCTTCAGTTTGATCGGGAGATGCTCCGGGGGGCTGACTTGGTCTTCGGGTAGGAGTATCTGATCCAGACGGCTCTCGCGGATGTAGACCAACATGTATGCGTTGTTGGATCGCTTCGTGGACCACTGTCGAGTGTATGGGTTCTGTCCTTTCTGCACACCGTTCACACTTTGGTAGTCGCCGCCAAAGTTATCATCAATGGCTTCACGCTTGGTGGCACGAGTGACCCGATCATCGTCGAATCGGAAAAACTGCCCGTTCTTCTCTGGCTTGAGGAAAGCGTAATAGTGGCCGGCATTGAGATCCCCAGAGTGAACGAGAACGCCATGGAGGTGGTATACGTATGGCTCTGACTTGTCTGCCGCCTCGTCCAGATACGGTGATGCATCGAAGACTTCGGGAAATTCGTATCGATCGTTGACTTTCATCATCGCATCTCGTTGGAAGTCGTACTCGAAGCGTTTCAGCTGCAAGTGAAGGACATTCGGGAAGCTCTCGAATATGACGCCTTTCTTGGCGTCTTGAAGTCCAAACCCTTCGGCAGCATACTTATTGTCGCCCTCCAAAGTCTCAACCTGAATGTAGTCCTTGAAACTATCATGCAAGCCTTTGCAGCCAGACACATTCAATTGCAAATCCCAAAAGTCCTCGATTCGGCTGGACTCATACTCGACGTTGATACACCGGAGGTAGGTCTTCATTTTGCCCACAAACATTTGCTCGAGTGCGTTCTCAGCCTCAGTGCCCTTCATGCGTGCTTCCAGTTTCTCCATGAGTATGCGGGACAATTCCTGGACGTCTTGCTGCTCAAATATTTGCCTGCTCTCCCAACCAAAAGATCGCGTCAGTTCGTTAGTCGACACGGCAACTTGGTCGGCCTGCAAGCTGTAGAACAACCGCTGCAGCATGTATGCCGAGTTCGAGGATTCTCGCTCCTGTGGGGTCTCTGTTGGTATCTGGTATACCGCCTTGCGGAAGGCTCCGGTCAAATAGAGCGACTGCAACAGCGAGTTCAAGTAGCAGGTGGCTCCTTGATTGCGTAAGCCAACCATTCCAGTCTCCTTCTTGCTGTCGTAGTTGATGAAGTTGTGCCACAACACTCCAGTAGGATCCTTGAGCACCCGCACATAGGCGGTCATCCTGGCGCATCCATTTTCAACGAGCGGTCGTTCGCGGCCATCGAACTTGGGCGCGAATATCCGGTTCTTATCCGCAAATCTTGTAAAGCCCCAATCGCCCTCGTCTGCTGTGAATCGATGATTGGCTTCATGGTGGATGTAGATGGAGGGGTCGTTGGGGTTTGATAGCACCAGCATGAACTGTGCACATGCATACCAACCCTCGGGTGGCTTCTGTCCATTGTCCTCCTCAAAGCCTTGCTCGAGATAGAACGACACACTCTCTGATGCTGAATTGCCGGCAGGAAAGAACAGCACTCGCCACGGATGCCCGCCACAGGTAAATGTGGGCCCATGCGCTCGCTTTGGTTGTTTGACCCAATCCACAATATCCCAACTGTGCCATGCCTCTGCTTCAGTCTCTTGATCGGGCAGCGGGGGCATCCAACGAGCCAACATCGCTTCGTGGTCATCGGCAAGCGGCTCGGCCGGCAGTGAGGCCGGGTCGGGATCGTCGACCATACTGTCGGCGTCGTCGGGTGATATGATGGCGACGTTGTCAATGTCGTCGGTAGGGGTGAGGTGTTTCTCGTCGTAGTCGGAGTCCAGCAGCATGTCGCTACCCAGCTGTCACACGTCCTTACGTCAGCGTTGTGCACTCGTGTTAGAATGGCGCCGGAGCACAGGATGAGTGCTCGTTCCACAGGCAGATGGGGGTTGGCGAACTGGTACGTACGTTGTCCATGATGGCGAACAGCTAGCAGTGGGCGATGCCTGCAGCCTGCGCAAGCTGCGAGCAACGAGAAACTTTCGATGTGTGCAAGCAAGCAGCAGGCACAGTTTGCTGCTGGGAATGACAAATGGCACGTGCGGCAAGACAAAGCCGATGCGCCAGCGCAGGCGTGTCGGTGGTGAATGGGGGGAGGGGGTGGACGGGGCGGTGGTGGATGGGTGAATGCGCAGTGGCCTGGGTGCTCGAGATGAAGAGAGGACGTCTGGAAGGCAGGCCAGCCAGCAGCAACAGCAGCAGCAACGCCCGACAAGCAGCTCGCAGCAGTGTTTGGCGGAGACAGAGCAAAGCCGCAGCGCGAATACGTCACGGATCGTAGCGGATTGTCACGGCGGGAGGGAAAGGGCAGGTCTGCTGCTCCGACGCGCCTTTTTCACATGTCAGCGGCGATGCATTCACTTCGTCGTCGTGCAGTCGTGCTCCGTTTGTCAGCCGGCCTTGTGCGTCCTGTTGTCAGTCGCTTCAGCAGCTTCAAGCAAGGAACCTCCATTTCAGGCATTCGTGGCTCCATGAGGCTTAAAATTGCCCCACCTTGTGCTCCATCTCACGTTGCTGCGCTCTGCTCGCCATCTTTGACATGTCACTTGCCCTGTTGCTCATTCGCCTGGAGCCATTGTCAGGCGCATCGAGGAGCATCGCCGTATAGCTTAGTCAACTTGAGAGCATCATCGAACAAACGGTTTGCATGTTCGATTCTGTCTCCCGCGGACATTCCGTGACATATTTCGTGTCGATGCAGCGACTTTTGTCTTTCGCCTCGCGTGTTCCAGAACGCGGTGAGCGCACTCAGTAGCTCTCAAACCTCGACTCGCACCACATCTCGAGCACGCTGTGTCTGGAGCATGGCAGTGGCTATTACGAGACTGGGTCGTGTACGTCCATCTCGCTGTGCCAGATCGTACACCACTGCAGCCACCCCATTGGCAAAATTCCCGCCGCCCGGCACAGTCCCACCGCCATGGCGCCCCTCGAATGTCCTCGATGAATGGGTCTCCCGCGAGGCAAGGCCCATCAGCTTGCGCCAACTGAGCTTCTTTGGACGCACTTTGACAGAAGAACGGCTGCTCAGCTCGGCCAACTACGTTCGTCTGGAGCTGCCCACAAGACTCGCCCACAGATTGCGGAACATGCAAACTCTGCCGTATTCGGCCGTGACGAACCAGCATATCAGTCATGTCTACGAACTGTACTACGACGCCTTCGAGAAAATCCGGAAGGTGCCTCCCATTCGCACTTTAGATGAGAATGACGACTTCTGTGAGGTCATCACATCCACGCTCAAGGACCATTTGTCTGTAATTCCTCAGTTGGCCATGGGAATTCTAGAGATACAGAACGCGGTCAGTAGTGAGGAATGTGATCGCTTCATGAGAACGCTGCTACGCTCTAGGATCAGTCGCCGAGTCATCGCCGAGCAACATCTGGCGCTGACTGAGACCTTCCACTCGCCATGGCACTTTCCAAACGCGAAAAAGCCCCTCACTTCCCCAGAAGACGAATTTGTCGGTGAGATATTTCTTAAATGCAAAGCGAAGGAGGTGGTTGAAAAGTGTGCCTCAACCGCCAGAGAGCTTGTTCGCAAGGCCTATGGGCCTCAAGTTGCGATTCCAGAGGTGGTAATCCAAGGTCATCTGGACACCACTTTCCCGTACATCCCTTCACATTTGGAATACATCGTGGGTGAGCTGCTCAGAAACAGCATCCAGGCAGTTGTCGAACAAAAAGGACTGGATAATCCACCACCGATTGAAGTTCTCATCTGCGAAGCTGCCCAGCATGTCATCATTCGCATCTCTGATCAAGGTGGTGGCGTCGATCGCGAGGTGTTGCCGTATCTCTGGTCATTCGCAAAGGGCCCACGTCGCACGAACAGATTGCAGAATCTTGGCCAGGTTCCACGTCTTGCAGCAACGATGCAAGAGTTGAAAACGCCGGAAGAAGTCGACAGGAAGGGCAAGCATCCTGGTGAAAGATTTGGAAACTCATTGGCAACACTGTCCGTACGGCCGCCGGAGCTGAAGCTTGGCATGGGCCTTCCTATGAGCAAGATCTATGCTGAATACTGGGCGGGCAGCCTCCAGGTCCACAGCCTGGAAGGCTGGGGTTGTGATGCGTTCCTGCAAATTAGCAGACTGGGCAACAAGAACGAGAAGCTCAGCACAAGAGCGGCCATGGATGCAGTGTGAGGGAAAGAGCTGTGCAGTGTGAGGGAAAGGTCGAAGTGGCTGTGTCTCTCTGGCAACCGACTCCCATCCCAGCCAACCTGCATCAATATCCCCACCACGCAGAAATTTCTCGCACGACGGAGTCATCAATATCTTCAGTATGGATACCCACGTGGACGGCGCGCACTTCGATAGCGTGGTGGAGTTCCTCAGCAATCACCTCGATATCCACCCTTCCGGCGCCATTGGCCCGTCGCGAAACTCGCACATTGACTGCTTCATGCCTGTGCATAGCTCCTATACTCGGAGTCAACGCTATCAACGAGGCCAAGCTGGGAATACCCTTCTCCGAGGAGAGCGCCGTGTCGCGGAAAAGGCGATTATATTCGATAGGGATATCATCAATACGTGGAGATTCTCTGATTTGTCGGCTGCCAAGGAGGTTTTTCTCTGCGAGCAGGCTTTTCAGCGTGCCATTGCTCAAGAAACGGCATTCATTGTCATCGAGGCATTCCTTGAGAAGGAAGTCGAGAAGCTTTGTACGTACATCTTTGCTGGCTCGTGATCTTACTCTAACACTGCGCAGCACAAGAACACAACGCCTATTCGCTTCTGACGCGATTTGATACCTTCCTGCGCGATCTCGGAACGCTCCCCATTACCATCACGATTTCCAGCATCGTGACTGACATTATCGAGGAGCTTGGAAGCTCGACTGAATTCAGAAGCATCAGCCCCGTCAGCGTAACGGATTTTGTGCTGTCACGGGATTGTTGGCGATATGAGCGAGGCAGGCTGCCGAGCCTGGAAGTGACGTTCGAGGTGCGAGGAAGCTGGTATTTCCGGTCTAGCATCAAGCTACA
This sequence comes from Cercospora kikuchii, assembly GCF_019650295.1. Lineage (NCBI taxonomy): Eukaryota > Fungi > Ascomycota > Dothideomycetes > Mycosphaerellales > Mycosphaerellaceae > Cercospora > Cercospora kikuchii. The sequence goes on from NW_025408588.1 coordinate 1,546,653, forward strand.
CTGCCATTATGCCTGGTTTCCGCCAATGGTGACGTTCCATAATCTGCAGAACGTGGTTACAGAGTACAGCACCTTCTCGCTCAACCCTTCAACGGGCTGGAACCGACCTTTTTCGGCGATGACGAACGTGGAAATCGCATATTTTGTTGGCCAAAATGGACAAAATGACCATCAATGGCTCCAGTAGGATTTGGACCAAAGATGCTTCCGAGGAATAATTCCCGGTGCATTGGCCTCGCAAGTCGGAGCTCGACGGCTTGATGTCTACATCATGTCTCTGGATATAGTGGCCTTGATCACACAATTCTACCCTGGCGGCACCAGGTACGAGACAACAATACGTTGTGCAATCCCCATCACTGTCAGGCGCCGCCCCGATATCTGTGCGAGTCTTCCGAGCTTTGACCAGCTTCCGTCGCCTGTGAAGCAGATTCTGACCAAAAGTCCCTTCGAAGCGCGTCACTCATCCCCATGCACTCCCCTGGAAGTGCGCATGGTATCGGAAGTACCTCTCGATGTCGACTTTGGCTCCACGCACGTCAATCAAAAGGGAGATCTTGCATCCGACTCTGAGGATGGAAGTCCTTTGAGAAGCCCAGCTCCAGTAGACATATTTCTGTCGCCAGAGAAAAGGAAACTGGCATCGAACAAGATGCCATACCTGCGTCGTTGGAACGCTTCGCCTACGCCTGGACCACAAAAGCGATCGGAGGACAATGGCGGTCCGCCAATTCGGTATGGAGCGTCTACAGCAGCGAGCGTCTCTGCAACATCGACATGGACTGCGGCATCGAGGGCGCAAACAACTAGTAAAGTTGCGGAGGCTGAGCTCAGAACGAGAGAGAACGCATCGGGTATCTCTGCAGCATCGACATGGACTGCGGCATCGAGCGTGCAAACGAGCGGACCTACAGAGCCTGAGCTGAGAGAGCGAGAGAACGCATCGCGTTTCGGGGATCCAGTCGGGGACTAATCCCGCTACAGAGCGACTGATCGGGACATGGGGATCCAGCCGTAGATAGCTTCTTGCCCGCTCCTCTCTGCAGGTACCCGAGCATAATCGAAGACCACATTTCATGAGAGAAAGAGACGTATCACTGCACCTTTCCACGTATCGTTTAACATTCGCTTTTCACCCCGCTGCTAGGTACTCTAGGTCAAAAGCAAGACAAGTCGGCCAATCATGGTCTTGGAAGCCGGGTATCCCGACACGACGGGTTTTCGCAAAGTCACCAAAGTCACCATTCTTGTGAAGAAGAAACCGGGCATGAGTGATGAGGATTTCATTGAGCATTATAATCACAAACATGCACAAATGGCTGCAGATGTTCTGATTAAGCATAAGATCATTACGTATAGTCTTGTATGTCTGCGCCCCACGTCCGACTCATCCCACACTCGATGATGTGATGTTCATTAATTTCTTAGACGTACTGCTTATCGCGAGACCGAAAAATCATGGCCGACATGCTACATGGGAAAGCGGCCATGGCGGATTACGATGCGATTTGCACGTTTGTGTTTCGGGATTATAAGGATTGGGCCAAGTTTATGTATGATCCTGCGAGTAAGGCGCTGAGTCCGGATCATGAGAATTTTATGGTAGAAGGGGAGATGAGGATGTTGGTGGGGGATGAGTATATGGTTATTGAGGATGGGAAGAAGGTCGAGAAGGAGTGAAGGAATGGAGACTACTGTCGGAGATGTGCGAGGGAGGCATGATTTGTGTTTTTGGAACTTTTCTTTTTTGATTATATTCAACTTTCTGCTTGTCTTGTCTCGTCTCGTCCTGGTATGTGGCATGACAGTTTCGCAGCGACCAGCGCGATGGCAACTCGTTGACTCGACCCTCAAACGTATCCTTTTCGGCCGCCTGTGAAGAACATCTTCACGATGAAGACTTGTAGACCCGCCATGGCGATCATGAAGGCTGTCTCCATGATGTTCATGTTGAATATCCTCTTTTCTGTGCTTCGGACTGTGCTGAAGTTGCGGTTCTCGCGCGTGCGGAAGTACTTTTGTTGTCTCGTGAGTGTTGACACTTGGCCTGAGAGTTTGAGGATAGTCTCTTCGACGCCGCTGAGCTGGTCGGGTGATGCGCCGGCTTTTTGTGGGAGGTTCGCTCGAGGCTCGTTCTCGACCTGATCGCGTATTATTAGCCTCGTGAAGCTGCTGGACTGTGCTGTATCTGAACATACCGCAATCTCAAAGTCTACGACCTTGTCGGAGAAAGTGGAAATAGAGTTGTCGAAGCAGAAGCGGTACTCGCCAGTCTCTGTGGCCGTGAACACGTAGTCGCCTTGTCGCTCTTTCTGTCCATCGAGCACTATCTTTTCCCGGCCTGGCTGCTTGTCTGGTCCGAACACCGTGTAGTCAACTATTGTCCAATGTTAGCCCTCCAGTGCTTACCTACCCAAGTCTTCCGCACACCACGCACTGTCGAAGTCTCCTCCACTCTGAACTGCGAAATAAAAAGCGACCTTTGCATTCTGCTGGTCGACGTATGTGTAGAAGCACTCCTTCTCGTTGGGTGTGAGTTTGTACGTGAGGGCCGTTGCGGATGCGTAGGAGGCGAGCAGACCCACGAGGGCGGTGGTACTGAACAGCATCGCGGTGACGAAGAGTCGAGAAGCAAGAATCGAAGCGGTGGTGGTCGGTCGTCGTGTTCACCAGTTGTCTCGATCGTCAATGCTGGCCCCTGCCAGATTTCCACACGCGATCAGCTGCGATCAGGGGTCCTGCTCCACGCTAAATTTGATTGGACGCGCACACAGCCAAGCTAGTTCATGTTTGTGCATCGAAGCGCGCACGGATCACAGACCCAGAGAACATGATCGTTGTGCACCATCGCAGACTCCACGACTCCGTTCGCAGATTCGATACCATTGCTTCAGTTCTAACATGATCTGACAAATCGTCCTCCAAATGTAAGAATACTGGCTAGAGCCGACTTTGGAGGGTTCCTAATTGCATCACTAACAAAAGCCCTTATTCGTGCTGCTAATGGAACCGAGGGAACATGCATAAGATATAACTAGAATGATCTGAAAGCTTGCAGCCAACTGATGCCTTCCTCCCCTACTATCTGTCCTCGAAGACTCCACATCTCCACAGGTCTTGGCAAGTTCAGATGCAAGCCTGTCTTGTGCCATCGACTTCACAATTAAGCAATGGCAACTTTGACCTTGCATCACTTCAGTACTATGACAAGGTATCGTAGCATGAGCGCGAGGTTGTGTTAAATGAACGCATATTCGACACCAACCTGTTCTGGCAGTCGGCCTGGGCTGTTGACTTGGCTACGATGGCTCAAGAGTGCAGAAGGTTCATCGCGTTAGTGGTCACAAAATCCTCACCTAATCATTGTAAATTGTGCAGCTCGACAATCGCTGCCATGTATGAGAATAATCACCTAGCGTTTGGCGTTCGAATGGGTTGTTCGTGAGCTATATGCTGTGCTTGGAATCTGGTGTAGCTGCGACAGCAGACTCTTATGTATATGAGCTCCGGTTTACGGGCCTGCTTGTCGTGCCCAGTGCCACTCGCTCGTCGCATCGCAGCCTGCCCTTCCCCATGAACGTATCTTCTCATATTGCCGTGGAAGTCGCTCCACCCGGTGAACGCCAATTCCATGCACCGAAGCACTGTACATTTGCCAAATATCCTCGCATTGCCCTCTCTAGTGGTGTCCCTCTCCGTGTCCATCGCCGTGCCCGTGTGATGTGGTCATGAACATCTGTTCATATACCAGGTAGCCTGCGAATGCCACTGTTGCGATCCCGAGACCAGGAAATGAGCCCTTGAAGCGATTCCCTCGTGTGAAAGGTCCAGTATATCTCCATGCCTCGCTGCGCCCTCGTCAGTATACAATCTGCACCTCCTCCTCGCACCCTCGTCGCCGACGTACGCTCTTGCCCATGGGTCGTTCTTTGGCTGTCCGGCAGCTGCGGCGAACTTCGCCGGGTCAAAGCCCGTGAGATTGGGTTTAGGTGCCATTTTTGCTGCGTGCGGATGGTGAATTGCAGGCGCGCCGGGAGGTCAATGGGTGGTGGTCGTGATCGTCGGCGGGATCTGGCGTCAAGCTGCTCGGAAGTGCCAAGCCGTGACAGGAACCTTGTTCCATCTGGGCAGTCGCGACAGCTGCGTCTTCCGCACGCGAGTGCTGCAGCTCTATCTCGACTCCAACATCTTACACAACCGCCGACAACATGGCTCCTCCAGTCGGCCGGATGCACATATCGCAGCCGTCGAATCCCTTCGTCAACCTCAACCAGCAGCATCAACACTACCAATCGCAGTCGCAGTCGACACACATCCCCAATTACCAGTCCTTCGGCAACAGCGCCCTGAACGGCGGCATCTCGCCCTTTAATCCCAGCTCACCATATGGCACACTTGGCGCATCAGCATTCAGTGCTTCGGCTGGGACGGCGACTTTCAATGGCGGCATTCTGGGTGGGCCAGGGCAAGGCCTAGGATCAGCTGCTGCACAAGCAGGCTTCGCTCGAGGCGCTGCCATGCAAGAAGGAAATCAGGTGGAAGGAATGGGACTGCCAAAAACCGGTCAGGCGGCACGAATCCGTGAAGTCTGGAGACACAACCTGGACACGGAGATGCACATGCTTCGACAGCTGATCCAGAGGTACCCGTACGTCGCTATGGACGCCGAATTCCCAGGTATCGTAGCGAGGCCGATAGGGAACTTTGCAGGTAGCAAGGCCGAATATCATTACCAGACGCTCAGGTGTAACGTGGACATACTGAAGCCTATTCAGATTGGCATCACGCTATATACCGAAGATGGGCAATTACCGCCCCAACAGGACTCGAGCTTGTCCCAGCAGACGGGCAAGTTTCAAGGCTACAATCACCCGCTCGCGAACCAGAACATCCCTTGCACATGGGTTTTCAACTTCGCTTTCAACCTGGAGGAAGACATGTACGCTGAATCATCCATCTCGCTGTTGCAGCAAGCAGGTGTCAACTTCGCACTACATGCCTCGCAAGGTATTAACCACGAAGCTTTTGGTGCACTCTTGACAACCTCTGGTTTATGCTTCAACGAAGATGTTCACTGGCTCAGTTTTCACTCCGGATACGACTTTGGCTATCTCATCAAGCTACTGTCAAACGACGCTCTTCCTGTCGACCAGACCGAATTTTTCGATCTCGTGAAGACCTTCTTTCCAAAACTTTGGGACATCAAGTTCCTACTGCGACATGCGCAAAGGAAGCGCGCCAGTGGGCTGCTGTCGGAGTCAGGGCAACAGATCGTTGACCGTTTGGGTAGCAAGTCTGGGCTCAACGATCTCGCCGATGAGCTCGCATGCCAAAGAGTCGGCGTTGCTCATACTGCAGGAAGTGACGCCTGGCTGACTGGATCAGTCTTCTGGGCTTTACGCTCCAAAGTCTTTGGCGGCGAGTTGGAAGACGACCTGTCGGATCAGATCTATGGCTTGCACGGCGTCCCTGCCCCTGCATCACAACAAATCCGCGAAGACTTTCTTGCCGCGCACAACACGCCGGGGCAGACGAATGGCATAGGAGGTGGCCTTTCTGGTCTTGGCGGTAACGCCCCCAACTTCACACCTTCTGGCAATCCAAGCACGCCGACCACAGGACATGCGGCAATCAATGCACAGACTCCCGGCCAGCAGCCGAACCCATATGCATACCAGGGTTACAATCAGCGCTAGTACATGATTAATGAGACACCTGGTGTCATTTCGCCTCTCTTGTACCGTGCCCACAGGCTCTCTGAGGAGGAACGGAACCTGGTGATGAGACGTAGAAATCGGGCAGGTACGCGCTCGGATGACGTACCTCGCAACTGGTCGATGCGAGGATGATGATCATGGGTTTGATTCATAAGCGTGGCGTTGGAGGTGTACTTCTGGTTGATTGTTTTTAATTTCTGTAGCATTGGCTATGGGGCCGGAAAACAAAACTCGAACTGATGATGAATTACTTGACACGCCGAAGGCAATTGTACATTTGCCATGCCGCTCTCTGAGGTGTATCCATTCCAGCATTTGCCGACTGCTTCTGTATTCACCAGGTCTATGAGTTACACGAGAATCACCTCAAATGCCCCCCACATGGCCATCAATGTTTCTTTACGAACTTCATCCTGAACCCTTTCGCATATGCACTTACAGCTCTCCCTTCCTCGTCTATCTCGAAAATGAAATCAAACAGTCCCAAACTCCCATATGATGGAGTGCCTACACTCAACCAGTTGGCACAAGTATTCGCAGCAAATACTTTAGTGGCCTTGTTAGTGTAAATGGTCGACACAGCACCTGTGAAACCGACGTGTTTGCCATCGTTGTACAGATCATTGGGAAAAAGTCTCCAATCGAGTTTGGCTTTGGGTGAGTCTTGGGTTGTGGTTTGTTCGATTCCGCCGATCATGAGAGAGGCGATTTTGAGGCCGGAGTGGGAGTCTGTTATGAAAGTTGCTGTTGCTGGAGGCGCGGTAGAGTTTGTACCCGTGGTGTTGTTGACAGAGGTAGCTTCGTTGTTCTCATAAATTGCAATTGCTTCGTAACTCCCAGCAAAACGTTCATTTGCTTCCTCATGAGCTGCTTGTTCGAGAGCGGGCAGAATGGTCTCGTACATGAGTGTATTAAGCCCCTCGCGGACTCCTGTGCTCTTTGTCCCTGCGGTGAGGATCGTCCAGCCGACGTTGTAGTCTGGAATCAGCACTAAACTGGCGTGGTAGGCGCCCACGTCGCCGTCTTTGGTGTATAGATCTACAACTCGTTCATGGTCTCGAAAGCGGATGATCTCCCATGGCGCCCCGACTGCGTCGAATGCTGGAGATGCGGCTGTGGTGAATGTGCGAGGTTTTAGCCAGCGTCGCGTAAGGCTGGGTGACAGAATCGAAGAGTTGAGGATGGAGCGGCCGATTGTGGCGAAATCGTAGGTGGAAGTGTAGTAGTTGCCAGATCTGGGTTGTGATCAGTTCCTGATTGACATGAATTGTGCTACACTTTCCATGACTTACGGGGCAACTGGGCCTATGTCGAAAGACCACATGGCAGCTGTATCGTTGATCGGAATGACAGCCCGAGCCGTTGAGTTCGGAGCATAGTAACTCGTGCTGTTCAGACCCAGCCGCTCGATGAGACTGTGGTGCATGAGCTCTGGAAAGGACTTGCCCGTGATTCTTTCCAGGACCAGAGCGAGTAAGAAAAAGCCGGCATTGCTATAAGTCGGGGTATGCGCTGGATTCCATTCCGCCGGAACTGTGGCGAATCGATCCAAATACTCCTTAACAGAGCAAGGAAATGCCTTTTGATCTGGATGATCGCATAGAGCAACTTCTCCGTCTGGCAATGGAGGGACTCCAGGTAGCTCATCGTTATCGTTCAATCCCACTGCGTACCAATATCAGTGCTTCTGTCGCGACTTCACAACAGCGAGTCAACTTACAATCTCTCGTTATGCCCCCAAGCTGACTAGCCAAATCCCCGACCGTAACATCAGTCCAATTCACCAATCTTCCGTTGTCCGACATCAAGTTGCCTTTTGCTGTCTCAGCAAGCTCGGGAATAAATTTGGTGACGGAGTCTCCGTCCCTCGCAAACCCTTCATGAATTAAGAAAGCGTACACAGTCAATAGCTTGGACACACTTCCAATCCTATAGATCGAATTCGCATCCACTGTGTGTAGCCCTTCTTGGCTGTTGGCCACTTCTGAGGAAGTGTAGTGGAATTCATGGAGCAGAGTATCGGGTTGAGCGGTGCTGAAGATGCTCAAGGAGAAGGTGCCGTTGGTGAGAGGAGCGCTCATGGCATATTCGGAGAAGTAGGATGCATTTTTGAGGGCTTGATTGATCAGATTGTCGAGGGACTTCGTCCCATTTTGGAAAGCTTGACTGGTGTTAAGGTGTTGGGGAGTGGGGAACGGGGGCCCGAGGATGGGACAGAGTGATGCCCGGGAGAAAGAAAGGAGAGGCAATATCGCCAGGGAGATCTGTGTAGCTTTCATGCTGACTGTGGAAATTTTTCAAATGCTCGCAGAAGATGTTGGAGACGGGCGTCTTCCTCGCACCTTTATACCCTTGCCATTGTGTTCAGTGGTCAACATACCGAGCCATCAGATCGGGCTATGCAAGTTCATGGCGCCGAACGAGCGTCAGAAGTGCAGACGTTGTCCTGTGGCGCATCATGGTCGACGGTTGATCTCGTATCCACTTCGAGTCTATCGAATGCTAGTGTCGCACAACGCAATCAGAGCCTCGTCTGATGAGCAGATGAAGTCGAGCTGATTCTGAGGATCGGAACGTAGGTGGTATTGCAGGACGCTCGACTCATAGTGCCTCGTGATTGGCTGATGAGCGAGCAGGAGTCGAGCTTATTTGGACCCAGTGGCATTGCTGTGATGGCGAAGGAAAGGAAGCACGCACGTGGCGCACGCTACCTTTGATCATTTCAGGGTGTCCACGTGTGTAGACTAGAACCGGACGTCAGGTAAACTCGCACTCATGAATCTCTCGATGCAAGATTCAGGCACTCCGAAGCGCTTCGAAGGTTTGATTCCTTCACTTACAAACCAATGCGGAACGTGGACATGCGTCTCTGTACAGAGACAATCGAAGCAAAGGAATTAGGAACAGGTCTGATGTTGCAAACGCTGGATTCCGTTCTGCCTTGTGGCGAAAGCGCAATCTAGCCCACATGGCAAAAGCAATGCTCGCGAAGCGAATGACTATGTACATGCTGAGTAGTAGCAGGGCTCGCAGTTCTGCCCGTGATTGTCGTTTCCGGCTACTCTTGTTGCCGAGATTCTGGTTGGTGATCTGTCGTTGAAGTCTTAGAAGAACTTTCCCTGAACAGCGACGCCTCCCTTGCTTCCGTCGATAGTGGTAGTTCCGTAGTCGGTGCGATGAATGCTGTCACGATCGGAAGGATCGAACGCCGCATCAGGGGCAGCCGGACGGTCAAGTCCAGTGAAGCGATGTCCTCTGGACCTGGCCAGCATGTACTGAACACTGAGTCTAAGTATGCAAGCGGCGATGGCGAACAGCAGACCGCCGACAGGAGCTGCGACGAACACACCGAAGACTGACCAGTCACTAGCGTAGAGGCCTTCGCTGAGGATCAGAAGGTTGCCAGCGCGCGAAGCGTCGCCATCGTAGAAGACCAGTCCGAAGAGGAAAACGGCAAGAATACCTCCAACACCGCCCACCACGACTTCGAATCCGCGCCAAAAGTAAGCCTTGGAGCTCAAGCCGATAACCAAGCAAGGAATGACGGCAGCAGAGATAATGTCGGAGATGAGGTAGATCTGTAGCACACTAGGACTCCTGAGGGCGACGACCACCGTTGGCACAATCAACACAACCACGATGGCGCGGACCCACCAAATGTTGAGCTTGTTACGGAAGAAGTCGTTGGACCCAGTGGAGACCAGGGCGGACTGCAAAGAATCGAAGGCGGCTGTCGAAAGAGTGACAACCATAACCAGGATGAAGCCAACGACCCAAGCTGGGAGAGTGCCTAGCAAGGTGAATAGTTCGATACCCGTGGCTACCGGTGGGTTTCCAAGCACTCCAGACCAGCCTGCAATGAGACCAGAAACGCCAACGAGAGTCGCAATGATAGTCACAGCGACGGCGGCGATGCTCACACCAATGTAGAGATCCTTATCCGTCTTGGCAGCGAATGCGCGCAGCCAGAAGGCAGACAGGAAAAAGTCGTTGGTCAGGATTGCGACTGGCAGAATGTAGAGAAGCTGCCAACCCAGGAGGTTCGGCTCGAGGTACTGCGAGACAGGGATCAAAGATCTGTCGATATCGACAGTAGCTCCAATCGTGATTGTGCCGACAATGAGGAACAGCAGCACCATGGCTCCTTGGATATTGTCTGTCACAAAGGACACGCGGAAGCCTCCCATGGCGGTGTATGTTGTCGTGATTGCGCACTGGACAATGACGGCAGGCAAGCCGTTCATACCAGTGAGGAGATTGACGACCTGCTGGAGGGCTGACAGCTCAGCGACCATGTAGAGCCAAATGGTGGCGCAGCTAGGGCACTGTTAGTAGATTCCAGAAGTGACGAGTGGTGATTGACTGACGTGAAGAAGCTGAGGTAGATTGCCGTGATGGTTCCATATCGTTCACGCGTCCATTGCGTGAGGACAAAGCCGTCTGGGCACTTTCTCCTGATGATCGGTCCGAGAGCCGCAAAGATGAGCAGAGGCAGACCAGAAGAAAGAGCATAGACCAACAGGCCATGAAGTCCTGCGAGTGCTGCTATATTGGGATAAGTGAACAGGATACCGGATCCCAGAGCTGAGTGTGAAGTCAGTATGGTCAGTTCACAGTGAAGGAATGGGGGTAGAAGTGGCAGCCCTTGGTCCCGCAAGCATTAACTTGATCGACTCATAGCGGTAACATCTCAGCTTCCTGCATTCATCCACCCACCCGACCTCAGCGTGTCTCTTCCATAAAGTGTGCAGAAGTTGGACACGTGATGATGGGGTGACGGACTAGCATTCGGCGCCCGCAGTGCTGCACACCATACTCTCGACGAAATCTGCTATGAACAGTAGAGCTCGCCGAAAGCATGGCGCCGTCAAATGTATGCTTACGAACCTTAAGTGGATGGTCGTGACAAGAGTCGGACTCTCTTTGCGATCATGTCGTGCCGCTTCGCAATGGCGTGGTAGCCTGATAGCCACACTCACCAGACGCGATGAAGTTCAAGGCCAGAGGGAGGGCTGGGACATGAGTCAGTGCGTTCCTTTCAGATGAAGTCGAAGATTGAAGTGCGAAATTGCTTGTGTATACCCTTCTGAGTGCGGTTGGCAGAAAGCCACTCTCCCGCCGACTGCCCACGCAGTCTCCAGGCGACGAAGAGGCCGAAGGCGCTGCAGACCCGGTCAGTGGCGACACAACATCAGGTGGGGCCGTGCGTGTGGTACAGGAAGGCTGCATATGTGCAGTAGATGAGCGCGTTGCTCGCGGGGTTCGACGGCTGGCCCATGGCGGTGCGATCTCGAGCAAACTTGGTCGTGTGAGCAAGACGAGCAGAAGTCGGATGGCGATGAGGAGAGAGGAACAGCTCTTCTCCACCGTCATCACGTGTTGGCGTGATTGCAGAAATGGATTTTTGACGCTAATCATGGCCATTTTCTCGCTTCGTCGTTGGCCGAGCTGCCACGCCCGCAGCTCCAGACGTGCGCCATCTCTCCACGATTCGCTGGAGCTCGGACAGCTGCGCGTGTTGCGGCAGCACAGAAGGGCGTGCTGCTGTCTCTTGTACACGCTGCCACAGCCATGTCGCTCAGTGACAGTAGCAGCTCATTGTCAGTTGCGCAGACTCGGAGCACAGGAAGCAGGAGGCCGAGGCGGTGACTTCACACTTTGACGTCGCTGCCGTCCGAGCTCAATTCAGGGTCCATGCTTGGAAAGACAAAAAATGTTGAGCGACATTTCAAACCATTCCTCCTCTCAAACTCTTCTACACACTTCCTACCATAGTCAATTATCCAATTGGATACACCACTCACCATGGCCGAAAACGAAGAAATCCCCCAAGTCACCTACGAGGAGCTCGCCTCCATCGAGAGCGAGTTCGAGGAAATCGACAATGAAATCAGTATGCGCCTACCTTACCTCCCATCGCTCTCACTTATCTAACACTCCTCTGCAGTGAAAAAGCAATACGAACTCAGCAAAGCCGCCTACACCAAACGCGCCGCCGCAATCACCAAAATCCCCAACTTCTGGCCCCTCGTAATCGAAGCCTCTCCACCCGAAATCGACGGCTTCGTCCACCCCCAAGACTCCAAGATCTTCGCTGAAAGCCTCACCAACATCTCCGTAACCCGTCACGAGCTCGACACAACACCACAAGGCCACCCGCGCTCCGTCACTATCACCTTCGAATTCAAAGAAAACGACGTATTCGAGAACAAAGTCTTGGAGAAGAAGTTCTGGTACCGTCGCGCAAGTGACGGCTGGGTAGGACTCGTTTCCGAACCTGTCAAAATCAATTGGAAAAAAGGTCAAGATTTGACGGAAGGCTTGACGGATGCTGCTGTCGCATTATTTGAAGCGAGGAAGAAGACGGGAGATTTGACGAATAAGGGATTGCCGGAGTATACTGCTTTGAAGAAGAAATTGGAGCATTCGAACGGGCAGAATACTTCTTTCTTCAGCTGGTTTGGGTTTGTGAGTAGTCGACGATGGGTCAACGCTGAGGAGGCTGAAAAGGCGGAGAAAGAGCATCAGGCGAGATTGGAGGCGAGGAAGAAGGGAGAGAAGGTCGAGATGCCTGAGGAAGAGGATGATGATGATGAGGAGGAGATGTATGGTGACCAAGCTGTGGAGGTTTTCGATAATGGAGATGATTTGGCTACGACGTTGGCGGAGGAGATTTGGCCTAATGCGATCAAGTATTTTACTCAAGCGCAGGAGATGGATGATGCGGAGTTGTCGGAGATGGATTTTGAGGATATGGATGAGGACGATGAGGATGGGGATGATCAGCCTGTGGACATCCGAGCGCTTGTTGGAGATAAGGGTGGTAAGGGTAAGCGACAAAGCGATGTTGGTCCTCCAGCCAAGAAGCAAAAGAAGTAAACGAGAAGTTGTCACAAGACAGCAGCACGAATGGATCGGTTGAAAGCTGTCAGGCGAAGTTAGGATAGATAGCTAGCTTTAGCGGAGAAAGCCCCAGCTATCCTCTGTTGCTCAACAAGCGACAGTTGGCGCGACGAGAATAGAAGATTGTGCATACCATGTCCGCAGTTCCCTTCTTGGAGCATTCAGAAAACATTTCTCTTCTTGGCCTCCAATGTCAACCCCTCAGACCAACTAACATTTCTCCTCAAACAGGAAGGAGGAAGAACTCCAAAGCAAAGAGTTCTCCACAAATACCCCACAGAAGGTCTTCTCTCACCCACATTATACAGCACACACATCCCGACGGGGAAGAAACCAACCGCCAACAAGCTAATAATAAATATGCACAGTACAGACGAGAGATAGCACAGGATCTACGGCCCGAGTCAATCGGATCAGACGCCAATCCGATCAGATAAGCAGGATGCTGAGAACTCCTGGGGTCGTGATTATGCGTTTGTGGCCCACCAAAAGGTATAGTATACCTACAAGGTACTAGGTTCCTTTTCGGGTCCCAGGAAAACAGGACCGCACATGCTGCTGATAACGAATAAACCGGGAAAGAACAGCCGCTGCTGTTGCTTCATGCAAGTCATCAGATTGCTTTCGTGTCAGCTGAGTCGCATGCGGTGAGAGATAGGTGCCGCTTATGGAAGGGGGAGGAGATAGACAGATAACCCATCATGGTCGTTATCTATCCTTTCTCCATGAACAGACACGTTGACTAAAACCGCTGGGACATGATTGATCTGAATGAATTGATTCGATCGGCCCCACACCGCTCGTGAGGGACCATCCTTCCCTCCAAGAAAGGCAGAACTCCGTCCCGATGCTACAGCACATACTACAGTACGCTGGCACGTAGCACGCAAACTCACTAGCACTATGGAACGCCCACCCCCCATTCCTTCCCCAATTTCTTCCGCCCTCTTTTGACAACTTTTGTTTTCCGAATTTCCCGTCCGTCCGTGTCCCATCGTTGACCGTTTCCCAACGACAGTGCCGATTTTTTCAATCATGAACTCCGCGCGATAACACCCGCAGCTCGCCGAAGAGTGGAGATATGCATATCATAAATGGCCTTCCACGCTACCAGACATGCAACGCAGTGGTGGAGAAAAGCAATGATGATCCGTAATTTCGTGGTTGAAGAATATATGTGAAATCGCATGCGACGCTTAGCAGCTCCCCACAAAGAAGCCTCTGTGCAGCCCTTCGGGGTGTGATTTGGGTGTATACGCTCCAGAGACGTGAAGTGGAGTGACGGCATTCGCTGGTGTCATGGGTCGTGATCGAGGGAAATCGATAGGATCGCCGTTGCTCTCGCCGGGAGTACTGACACCGGTCACACTCATACCGTCTTCTTCCATCCATCGCAGCCCATTGGCATATTCTTCGATGGGGAAAACTTCTCGCGCGTACTCCTCAATGCCTCTGTAGCCTTCCCAAATGCTTCGTCCCTCTTTAGGGTATTCCAGGTCAAGGCCAAAATATGGTGCTCGTTTGTAGCCAAGGGTTTCCTGAAGAATCTCAAGCTGCTCCCGGTAGCCACTAGGTATGTTGACAGCGATCTTGATGTCGCCGTGCACGTAGTTGACAGGCCGACCCACTCCTCGCGAGAAGCGAGCACAGGCTTGCAAAGGTGTCAGTTTCTCGAAAGCCAATGTGACACTATTTCGCGTTAGTGACTTGGTCGTACACCAGTAATGCAGCGTCGATCTTACCGCTGGCCTTTCCAATGATTGGCGCCCATCTTGAAAATCTGGAGAAGTGCTGGCCCCACATCATGTTCCGCATCGAGCCAAGGCAGAGGATCGTCCGGGTGGAAAGGTGCCTGCCAGACGAAGCTGCCGTCGTCTTGGAGCTCCATTTGAAACAGTGGATACTGATGTGTGTCAACATGGAAGTTCAACGAAAAGGCGAGGCAGTGGTGTATGGCTTACCGGCAACGATGTGAAGTTGTTGTTGTATATGCCAGTGTAGACAAAGGTGGCAGGGATGCCAATCTGTCTCACGTAGTTCTCAATGGCGAACTTGGTGGCCCACATTGGTAAGGCCCTCCAGTCCTCGCCATAGGCGCTATGATCTGGCATACTGGAGTAGACGTAGTGTGCAATGCCAGCTTTCTTGGCTGCGTCGGCACACGCCTTTCCGATAGCGACTTCATCGCCCCAGTGTGTGGTGTTGATGAAGGCGATCTTCGCACCGGTGAACAATCGATTCAAAATGCTCGCGCGCGCCGGTCCGGTCAAGTCGCCCTCGATGAGTTCGACATTGGGCAATTCTGCTAGCTCTTCGGCGACGAGGCCATCGCAGCTGCGAATTTGAGCGCGTACATGCCAGCCAACGGCGGCAGCAGCGCGAATGAACGAAGCGGCTTGCCTCCCAGTGGAGTTGATGGTCGCGACTACCTTCGGTGTCATTACAACATCCACATGGACACGAAGCAAGAGCGTGGAAGGCTGGTCGAGAGAGAGAGAGCCGGGTGGTGCGGGCAGGAATGTCGACCGAAGTAGCCGTGAAGTCAACTGGAGGTTTTTTCAGTAGCAGTGTGTGGGGTAGTGCAATGACTAGTCTGCGACGCTGTGATGTGCGCGGGTGATCGATGGTCCAAGGGCCGAGCCTCTGGTGCAGCGGTAATGTATGATCCGGTAGAGGCGAATGATGTCGGGCAGGGTAGCACGATACACAGGCAGTCACCGCGGGAGGCAAAGGCTGGAGTAGGCTATGCGGTCCCTGCTGCAGGAACAAGCGCGAGCGGTAGGCAAGAGCAGGTTCCCAGCGGCGTCGGCTGTGGTCCGGTGTGCGTGCGGCAAGGCTGGCAAGAGGCGGTGGTTCAGTGGGCAGTTGGTCGGGAAGCTTAGGCGGCTCTCAAGGACGAGAAGGTGAGTCGGGAGTGGGAGCAGTGCGAGGGAGCACAGCAGCAGGCAGACGCAGGCGCTGTCGTCGTTGCAGTGCGAAAATTAGGAATTAGGCTCGTTCCAAACCCATGTCCTTGGTGCTGTACGGATGATAGCGAGCAGGAGGGTCCGGGAGGCGGACAGACGATGGCAGCGGCGGTGCGTCGGCAGCGACTGGCGCGAACAGCCCAGAGATTGCGGCAGTGGTTGAGGCGGTGGGTTCTGGTGTCGAGCAGCGGACGCGTTGGGGTCGGTGAAGGCGGGATGTCATTACGTTATAACGATGGCTAGCACGTCAGAGGTTTTGACCTCGATGGTCATGGTGGTTCAGCGAGCGAGTTGGAGGCAAACGCGCTGCTGTGCCACCCACCGCGACTGAGCAGTGAGCACGTTGGGCGCGCAGGGCTGGCGAGAGGCGAGAACGTGGCCGCGCTGGTGGTGGAGGATGGCAGCTGGGCCGACAAGCGATGCAGCGTCATGATGGTTCGGCGAGCAGCAGGAGCATCATCAGCATCATCACCACCGCCCGTCGAAGTTCTAATTTCTGCTGCAGAAGATTGCGGGGGAGCAGCGAACGTGGCCGGCGTGCCCTACAGGGGACTGCCATTGGGCGGCGGCGCACACGTGACGAGGGCGGCGGCGGCGGGAAGTCAAGAGTTGGCCGCGGGCAACGCCGTTTATGTAAGCGGCAGGATTGGGCCATGTGGACTCCCTCTCTCTCAACAGCCTCGCGTGCCAAAGACAGTAATAAGCTACGGCCGCCTGTTTTGGGTCGCATGACTTCTGCAGGAACTCAGATAGGCAGGTGTGAGCCGGACCAGGACGAGGCTTGCACTTGCACTTGCACTTGCACGCCGTCAACGAGGAGGTGACGATGTGACAGACAGCCGAAGACAGCCTCATTGCCCGCCGTCATCATCAATAACACTGCAAGACTGCACGGAATGCAGGTACTTGCCGCATGTTACATACTGCAAACACCCATCGGCCAATAGCCTGCGCATGCGGCTGCAAAAACCTTCTCACCAGCGCACACAGCCGCCTCGGCCTTACCCAGCGGCGACAGCACAAGTACGAGCCAGCACATCAACCGTCGCCTCCGAGTCCGTGACTTGTCCGAGAGCAGCGCCTGCGTGCCGCAATTTCTCAATCGGCAAGGATACAGTGCCTCCTTCCTCCGCCCGCTCACCACCTGCTTCGAGCATCTCCGGCATCTCCTGCGCCTGCTTCTGTTTCTCGCACTTTCGTCCACACTGGACTGGGCGACTGAGTGGCCTGTTGTCGAGATAAAGTTTCTTTCCTCCGATCACCTCTCCCGCCCCTGGTCCTCTTCGCGCTCGCTCTATGGACAAAGCGACCTCTTGGCTCTATGCACTATCCACATCCTTCTCCACGCGTGCACTCATGATTCATTTCTTCACGTGCACATCGCGATGACGAGACAGCGACGCGGGATTGCGCGTAAGACCTGGAAGCGAGAAGGCGGCCACGTGGGCCATCACCCGGTATCGAGTATCATGCGTCTGGCATAGAAGTTCAGAAAAGATGAACGAGGAACGAAACAAGGGCAAGAGCGACATCGGACATCTCTCCGACTCTTGGAAATTTTACCCTTCCCTTTCCGTGACGTCCACCATTCCCGGATAGCACCATCCGTAAGAGGGCAACAGATTGACATTTCAGCTGCAAGTCCTACAAATCATTTGCAAGGTTCTGAAGTAATCCATTACAGTGCATACCTCATATGGAGAGGCCTTGCATCTATCGTCGAAACTTCGAGCAACAGTGTCCAGTCTTTCGACAAGCAGTAGCGTATCAGCTGATGAACACGTGCAGAAGCTAACGGATACGAGCTAGTCTGACATCGTTGCAGATTATGGGAGCCGGGTTGCGCAATGCGTGCTACGGCTTAGGACGGAGGACGATCCGGCATTAGTTGCCAGGCTACTATACGGGCGCGATTGTAACAGAATGCCTGTGATGAGAGCATGGAATGTGTGGGATGAGGGGTATTCAAGAGTCATGAAAGACTTCAACTGCACTTCTTGGACTGTGATGGCAGCCAGTGATGATGCAGTCGGAGCCAAGTTCTCGAAACTGTGATCAAGCAAAACCAAGCTCCTCGGAGTTGGCGAAGCAATGTTTCCAACAGAGTAAACATCTAAGCCAAACAATTCAAGAA
Organism: Cercospora kikuchii; assembly: GCF_019650295.1. NCBI lineage: Eukaryota > Fungi > Ascomycota > Dothideomycetes > Mycosphaerellales > Mycosphaerellaceae > Cercospora > Cercospora kikuchii. The sequence goes on from NW_025408588.1 coordinate 1,564,373, forward strand.
CAAGTCAATAGAAGAATCAGAAAAGAAATAAAACATTCGTTGGAACACCTCAAGATTTTTCATATTTTCATGCTTTTGCTAAATTCTACTTTGCCGGCCTGTTCCTTTTTCCCAAGAGGTGTTCTCTGTTCCCATCGCCATCATCAGTAGTCAGTCAAGAGCTACTGGAATTGTCGGGTACTGTACAGGTTGACAGCCAGCACAACCTGTTTGCGCCAAGGTTTCATCCTCAATTTGTAAAGATGCTTGCGAGTAGTACGGTGATGAACGATAAGTATGTCCTTTTCCCAATCCTTCCTTCTATCCCATGTATGTGAGTGTAAGTTGAGTTGATAGGTGATGCTGATGTAGTGATGCTGATGTTGATCTGGTTCCGTTGTGGTGTTGTGAGTTGATTTGAGGAGGTTGGCAGGACGAGGTGTCTGCTGAGCGAGGAGGAGTTGTGGACGGCGGGATGAGTGGTAGTACTCATGAGAGAAAGCGATGCAGTGACGGTGAAGGTGAGTGTTGGATCAGGAAGTTTGGCGGAGGCAGATTTGATCGTGCATTACAACCAAAACATAATATCGTTCATCGACGGGTGCCACGGGTTTGAGCTGGTGTTGGGCTTCCAGTTCGGATCCTGCGTGATCTCTTGCGCGATTCGAGTGCGGAAGGCCAGAATAGCTGCATTCTTGCCGTCATCAGCCTGGATTTGCTGCTCATCGTCGTTCATTGCCCAGTCACCACCAACATTGTATGCGCGCATGTAGAGCTTCAGGAATCTGTGAATTCGGTCGCAAAGTCGATCAGCGTAGTAGGCTGGAGCGCAGTACGACACACCCTTTGTAGCGCGGGCATAGTTGTAGCAGAAAGCGTGGGTGATGTTGTGGATAGCGGACATGGTCAAGTTGCATTTCTTGTCGTTGCGAATGACAATGTAGTGGGCCGACTTGGCTGTGCCGCGGATTGCGGCATGGGACTGCAAGAAAAAGTCTTGGAAGCCATCCTGCGTGGCTGGTTGTGTGATGATCTTGTCGACAAGAAGTCCTGGCTTGGCATTTCCGTTGACTCCTCTTCTCTCGGTGTACGATGCGCTTGGATCAGCACAGAAGAAACGTGTGTGATGTCTCTTTCCGACAACAATGGCGGTGACCGCAACCTCTGGAAGCACTTTCTGAATGATGTCGACTTCCTCTGAAAGCACTTGATAATATTGATCCTCGCTCACTCCATCGCGGTAGTAGAGAACTCGCTTGGGAGCTTTGTTATTCTTCTTCTTGAAAGCTGCGAGACGCTCCTCGAAGAGCTCTTGCATGTTGGATCGCGTCAGGATCTCGGCACGTCCTGGTTGGAGTCGGATCGAGCCGCAGAAGTTGGCGAAGTGGGAGTCAACAGTGCCGACCATGGCCGCAATCGATGGCGTGTCGCCACCAGGGTGGACCACATCGACACCAATGACCAAGGTGTCAGTATTGTTTGGATCAGGCGGTGGCGCCTTTTGACCGGGCATCTTCATGCCTACCACAGGTGCGGCGCAGTGCAACAGCGAAAATGCAGACACATTGCCAGAATCCACAGCATGGTTTTGACCACCGCACTTGATATTGAACTTGAGTGCAAGGTTGGACATGAGACCAAGGAGCTGATTGTTGTTGCCTGCTACAAGCCGGGTGGTCGGTGGTCCTCTCTCTTGTTGCACCGTCTCGACTGGAACTTTGTTGTTGGTGCATACCACGCTCTTGAAGCCTGCATGACGATCCGCAACAAGCTTGATAGCAGCATAGAGATCTGCATCGTTTTGGTCGATCAAGACCAACACGAATGCAGGACTGCCTGCACTCGTCCATGCAGTGGTGACTTCCTTGCAGGACTTCTTCCAGTCCTCAGGCGTTGGGGAGAACGGCTTGGGCCCTGCACCTATTGGCAATTCTCTTGGTGTGATGAAACGGATGCTATTCCGATCAGGTCTGATTCTCAGCATCCCGTGATCAAAGCAACGGTTCAACAATGCAAGTCCAATGGGACCGGACTTAGGCCCGTGTCGCTTTCGTAAGTCGAGAACACCGAGTGGAAGCGCGTTCTGCAATGCCGGTGTTGTTCGGAGGAACTTGTCGCGTGCAACGTCCCAAGATGCAATGGTAATGTTCGGCTTCGTGGTGTTAAGGTATCTGATAACGGGAGCGTTCAGAAATTGAGCGGGAATTCGAATGAGCTGATGTCCGATTTCGAAGTTATAGGTTTTGGAAAGAGCATTCTGAGTCTGTGCATCGCCCACACCCAGAAATCCAAGTCCTTCTTCGACGATAGCTGCTTGGTTGGACGCTGGAGACTTCAGTGCAGTGGCAAGCATGTCCCTCATGTGGTCCGCGTTGAGCATGTTGCCGAAAGTCTGGTAAGGTTCGATTTCGAGATATTCGGAAGGTATCCACAAAGCGCCCGTGCCTCCTGGTCGAGCACCAGCGGAGAGACCAACATTGACACATGGTTGCTTGGGCTCTTTAATGGTCAGGCCTTGGCTCTCGAACCACTCCTTCACCGTCCACATGCGAGTTCCGTCGTTGAACTGCTGTAAGCGCGGTACCCTGCCAAATCCAGCGATTTGCTTCTTGCGGTTGGGCTCGAGATCATGATCGACGTTGTTGTTGGTGCCGCGCTCATACATTATGCGGACTGTGCGGCCTTTGAGGATCTTCTGCGCGTCTCCATATCTCGGAGTCATGTCGTCCAAGAACTTCGATACCACAATTGGTCGGAGAAATGTGCCATACATGACGTTGACATTCAGTAATGGAGCATTCTGACCCGGTCTGACAGACGTGAAGTAGCCACGATTGATGAGTAGAGAGTTTTGCAGGACTCTTGAGCCACTCTTCATGTAGAAGCTGTTGGCACTAGCCTCGAACAGATCGTTCTGCGGGCGTTCTGTGATGCATTTGGTCACCATGCCGTTCAAAGCCTTGATGAGCAAGTTGGGGTTGCGCTGCGGTGTTGCTCGCCCGACCAGATCCAGTGAGCCTTGGCTGAAGTTCAGACTGCGAATGAACAAAAGAGTGACCGATGGCACTGTTGCCGTTTGGCCGCTCTGCTTGGAGTACTGCACTGAGGCATTTGCCAACTGTGCTTGATTCAGCTGCCGGCAGGACCACAAAGTGTCGTAGTCTGTGAAGTAGTCTTCGCGCCCACTGAGCACCGGCAGACGGCGCAACGCGTTGAAAACACGCTTGCGCTCGCTTCTCTGTGTCATCTGAGGGTTGGGCCGTGGTGGTGTTGTTGGAGGTGGGACGATGTCGATGCGATACTCATACACAACTCCTGGTCTCTTGGGCAACTTGACGTAATTGGTAATGACAGATGGGCCATTGTGACCATTCAGCAAGCTCTGGTCTGCGGATTTGCGGCCATATATGGCATCTCCGCAATCAGGTGCTCTACGGGCTTGAGCATTGCCATTGCCATGGATGGTGGCCACTTTGGGTGACTTAGCCACAGTGGACTTCCCGACATGGTTGGTACCGCAAATAGTAGCACGCTGAATAGAGGTCAAAGGATTGTCCTTGTTAGTCTTGTGTGGGTGAAGCCAAGTGGGCTCTGCCTTGTCGCAGCCTTTCACTTGGCACTCGACTTGTTGTGGTTGCTGGAGTTTCGGGCATGTGCCGGCACTGTGTCCGGACTTGGAACAATGGTCGCAGTAGGCTTTGTCAACCTTGTATGGACAGGCATTTTGTTGATGCCCATGGCGGCGACAATTTGCGCAAGCTCGGCAGTCCTTTTGGTGGTGATCACCAGCGACGTAGCAGCGACCGCAAGCAGGTAGCCCACGGTATGCTATCGGGTTGCCTTGGTTGCTGGCCATGAGCGACGAAGACTTGATTGGCGATCAAGTACGGACTGATTGAGTCGATACCTGGGTGAATTGGAGAGAGTGATCGGGGTGAGGAGAGACGGGAAACCAAAGATTTGTGCAGAAGGTTGCTGTTCTTGGGGTTCCATACGATGGAGTCGCTGTGCGATGAAGAAGAGCAGAGTAGAGACGGAGAAGCCAGCTTATATGGATCCAGGCCTCATCCAGCCAGTCTCAGCAAATCGAGCCCGCTTGTCTTGAGCAAACGAAGCAAGACCTCCTCTCCTTTGAGGAGCAAATATCGGCGGAAAGGCTTGAAACAAGACTTCGTTATCCAGAAAATGCTTCCAGACCGGGTAACGTTTGCCAGCGTTTGCCTGCAGTACGGCTGCAAGAAGATGTGCTCGCCTGCCTGGAAGTGGCTTTGTGCTTTCGCATCGGATAGGCTGTGATGTGAATCAGTATTGCACTAGCTGCTGCGCTTGTATCGAACTTCTTTCATGCATGTTTCGGGAGTCAATGAGCAGGCAAAATTATTAGCATGTTTGTTCAATCTCATGCTAGACGTGCAAGCAAGTTGCCACTTTCCTGTAGCAAGCCCCCAGCCGAGCTGTCTTTGCTGCAGGTAGCCGTGCCGCTTGGAGCTGGTCAGTTGCTTGTTGATCCTGGCTAGGCGTTTCCAGAAACTCACCGATGCGATGTCTGTCCGAAATGAGAAGCTCGTCGTAGCTTACGTCACAGCCTCTTTGCCGTTTGAGCATTGTGAGGACAGCTGGTCAGTAGGAATCGGGATGCAGCTTCACCAGCATGGGCATTGCCAAATGCCGTCGTCTCATCATCAACCCATCGACCATCATTATGGAAACGATCATTGTTGTGAAATCATGTGTCGGCTTCCCTCAATCCTTCTCCCCAATGCCAAACTCCTCCATCACGATCTTCTGTCTCACGCCCCTACCTTCAGCCACCAAGCCCATGAGCCCCAATCCAATGTCCTTGGTCTCATTGTACCTGTGAAGAGCCGTAATGTGTTCTTTGATGATTCCATTGGCAGTAGCGAGAGCTTGCTTGGCACGTTGCTCCTCGTTCCAGTCCTCCGGCATGGCAAGACCTGAAGGAAGAGTGGCTTTCTCGATGTAAGTTGTGCGTTGAGCTTGGAGGTCGGCTAGCTTGCTCTGAAGGGTAGCCTGTTTAGCTTGCAGAGCCGTGACCCGGGAATTGGGTGCGTGAGCGGGCTTTGGCTCCTGCGAGGTGGCGGGAATTGCACTGTTTGACTGAGCTTGGGCCTGACCTGTGCTGGCGGGAGTAGGTGAGCTCGGGAGAGGCGCGTCGGAAGAAATTAGCGCGGGCTGCTGCTGTGAAGGTAGTTCTTGGGAAGACATGACGCCGTTTAGTGAGCGTGAGCAATTGATTTCGCGTGTATCGCGTAGATAGGCAGTATGCGAGTTGTGTTCGCGTCAGGATGGAGACGAAGACGCGACGTGGGTGATGTTCACAAGCTTCAGGGTCTGTCGCGATGTCTTGGCGGGTCCGGCTGGGACGCTAATCGCTTTCAATAGCGCAGCAGTAAGGAGCCTTGCGGTGGTCAGCCATCACTTCCTGCTGTCGGACAACTTCTCACGCCATCCGGAAGGCGCTCTCGTATCTGACAGACAGCATCGACGAGCTGAGATGCGAGCATAGACAGACAATACACCCACTCCGAGCATCCGGTCCATCTCCCAGTCCGCCACCCCTCCCTGTCGACCCTCGACGAGACTAGATCATAGACGACATGGCCACCTTCCGCACGAGACCCGTGGCGCTCCTGCCCTTCGCCTTCCTGCTTTTCAGCAGCACAGTCAATGCCCATGGTGGCCACGATGAAGTCCCCGAGGGCGAAGCCATCTCTCCCGAACCCATCGACAGCACACTATGGGTGCATATCCTCGTCCAAGCCTTCGCATGGGGCATTCTGTTCCCCACGGGCATGGTCCTTGGTCAGGTTCGATCTCGCTGGCACGTTCCAGTACAAATCGCAGCCACCGCAATCGCTGTGCCTGGATACTTCCTCGGACACGCCCATAAAGGTCGACAATTCGGCCCCAATGCGCATGCAAAGTTCGCGAACTTGCTCATGCTCATCCTGATCGTCCAAGTGGGATTGGGGATATATCTCAAGATGCATATTGAGCGAGGTTTTCTGGGCACAGTACGCAAAGGGTTGGTGAAAGCCCATGGGATATTGGGTGGCCTGCTTCCAGTGGTAACCTGGGTTCAATTCCTGTTTGGAGGAATTGCAGCGCAAGGCTTCTGTCAGGGAGATCACCTGGGCCAGTGTTTGGCGCACTTCATTATGGGCTCAGCATTCATCGCATACGGTATCGTCATGGTGATTCTGCTGCTGAATGGTCAGCCATTCCTCGCAAGGACAGGCAGAAGTCAAGAGTTCTGGGACAGCTTGATCATTGCGCTCTGGGGATGCGTAAACACATTCACAGAACACAGATGGGGAGGCCCATGGGTCGCGAACGATCTGCAACACACCTCAATGGGCATCATCTGGTGGGCTGCAGGTCTTGTCGGTATCTGGCTTTCGCGGGATAGGCAGGGTCGGCCAAAGAGGAACCTCATTCCTGGAATTGTCATTTTCATGACTGGTTGGGGCATGTCCGGACATCCCCAGAATTTGGCCTTGAGCACCCACGTTCACGCCGTCTTTGGATATACCCTCATGGCTGCTGGACTCACCAGGATCATCGAGATCTCGTTTGTGCTGAAGGACAAGAATACTCTGGTCGGTCCAGAAGGGGGCGATGTCGATCTCGAAATCAACAGCTTCCAGTATCTGCCACCATTCTTGCTCTTCGCTGCTGGCTTTATGTTCATGGGCGCCACGGAGGAACAGATGGCCCTGTTGGCAAGCAACAACGTCACCCATGTGTCGTACATCCTGATCCTGTACAGCATCGCATTCCTGTTATTTTTGTGTAAGTTCCCGGATGCGGAATATCGGGTTCATCCTACTCTAGTGTATGCTGACTTCTCAATAGTTGTAAACATGCTCATCAGCCTATATTCCGCATATAAAGACCCGAATGCCTCCACGGCGATCAAGCTTGATGATGAGGAACGACCTCGAGCGAATGGCCACGCCAGAATCCCAAATGCCGCAGATCGACAGGCTGCAGACGCTGAAGAATTTGAGCTTGAAGGTCTAATGAGCGATGACGATGACGATCATTCAAAGATGAATGGGAAGCCCAGAGCCGCACAGACATAGAAGATTTATATATCCCCTTTCCAGCGTACGTATAGCATTGAACGAGAAGGAAACGCTTTTCACGCCTTTTCCAGTTGATTCGACAGCAAGAAAATTCGCTGAGCAAGAAGGAACTTTGCAAGTAAATCTGAGATATCAACCGGGACGTATAACCAATCGACACATAAGGAAAAAGGATCAAGGAAAGTAGGGACAACTCCAACATCTCTACTCTAGAGCCGGGACTCGGGAGTATACGCATGAGAGTCTTCAACAAATACTCACCAACGACGCCAACCGCACTATCGAATGCGGATTTCTGCAGACTTGCAGTATGCGCTGTTCGAACGAAGGAGGAGAGCGGTCCTATTCGTGATCACAGATGTTGGTTTGCGGCACAAGCTGCTTATTGCGACTCTCCAAAGCATGGAGGCACCAGCTGAGGCAAGTCTTCGAACAGAATCTGCTCTTGCTAATGGCCGCAATGGCTGAGCAAGAGTATCTTCCATCTGCGCAAGCCTATCAGTTGAGTTCTGGCATGGCTTCTTACCGCTTTTCAGACCTCAGTCCTTGCTGAGCATAGCCTCCAATATACAGTTCCATCTTTTGCTCCTAGCATCGGCATTGCACTGGTCGGTGAGAAACCCGTCGTGGCGTTCAGCTGGATGTGTCATCCATTGTCTGAGGGGGCTCTGAACAAAGCGTCGAGGCGTTCACGGACTTTGGACGATCGAGCGATGCGCTGAACAAAGGGAGGCTCGAACCCGTCACTCTGTTCGCGCTGTGTGCTCTCCTTAGGCTGTACTCAGTGCCAGAGACCCTCGCAGGACGATTCTGTACGTTGGCGGATGACCCCAGGAGGCTCGATCGGGGTCCTGGATCTAGAGATGTGTCAGTCAGCGCCACCGGCCCCTTCGCATACCACTCAATCTCGCAAACGCTGGCTTCTGCACGAGGTCTAGGGTAGGCCCACGTGGTGGCTCGCTTCCAGGATAATGGGCTCGAGTCTGACGCGTGGCTCGTGGCACTGGGTACCACTTTCGAAGTATGTCAAGCTCCCCTGTTGACACAGATGAAGCAGACGGTCAAGGCCAGGTGTTTCCATTTAACAAGTTACTTATTCCATATGACCTGGCTCTTTCTTGCTGCCGGAGCTGGCTATTCGCCGCCGTGGTCTGACCGTTTGTGGAGAGATATGGTCACGAAATCGCCTCACAGATGAAGATGGCGGCGGCCGCCATTGAGTGCTGGAAGGGCACGTCAGCGTGATTCTATCGCGTTGCCCCCGTGTTTCGCCATACCACGCGGAAACGTGTTGGCGCAGCCGCCAGTATCCTCGACCGAAATGCCACCTCCTCCTGGGCCTTTCCGCCATGGTTGCTGGGGTGGACGGCATTCATTCGTGTGCGGCCGGTCAATCGCGATGCGTAGTGAGGTAGGCTACGATGGGCAGTAGGATGAGGACCACCAGAATCCCGAACCAGATGATGAAGGGACGGTATTGTGGGTGGTGAGGATGTTTGAAAAACTCCTTGCACACTGCCCAGGTTATCCTGTACTCTCGAGCGGCGCTATCACTGCTCGTTGTCGCGGCGGCATTGTTGGTCTCGGTGTTGGTAGGGGTGGTGCTGGTGGTCTGGGTATTGCGGCGGGATGTGTATGGTGGAGGAGGGCCGTCTTCGAGGTCAAGACTTTCGAACCTGGGCGGATCCGAGTGCTTTGCATAGTCAGCGCTGGCCATTGAGCGGTCATAAGGAGGCTGGCACACCCGGTCACCGCCTCCTCGAGACGCCATCGCGGTTCCTGGATGTCTCGTTGATCGTGGGTGGTCCGATGGACAAGCACGAGCTTGTAGGAGGGCGGCGAGGGACACTGGGCTCGACGGTCTCGACGTAGCGCAATTGCAACAACGAGCACACGAGCGCTTTCAGGAGATGACCGCGAATCTGCGAAGGAATTGGAAAAGGTGTTCCAGTGGACGGTGCTGCTGGCGCTGGTGAACAAGGCAAAGACCCAAGGCTAAGCCAGCGCGGGACTGACTACGTGCTTGGCTCCAGACTTTACAAAAGCGGAAATCTTGGGCTTCACAACACGCAATTGAGCCGTATCGTCTCTACAGACCACAGTGCTGCATCTCAGCATATGTCCTAGGCCCCGGAATGAGCTGCACCGTGTGTGAGACTCATGCGACCCTTATAACCATGCTGGTGGTCTTGCTGGGCTCCCCTGGAGCAGTGACGGGCGGATAGTGAATCGCTATGCTAGGCACGTGTTGCTACTGCGCTCGGAGAGTGACCTCGCGCGCCGCTCAAGACAGCTCTGTTTTCTCACCCTCACCCTCACCCATACACCACCGCCGACACAAACATCGCCACCACCACAACATCCCGAACACGACCGACAGCATCGTCTTCGACCTCAGCAGCACGAGCACTTCGCAAACACACCGGCGAGATGACCGCCACGAACTTTTACTCGCGCTTCACGAGCTTCCGCCCACCAAGAGGCACCCCTTTGACAATCGACCTCTGCGTCGCCCTCGACGACCTCGAGCTGAGCGCGCCACCTGACTCCGACGAAGCTGATCAGCAGGATCAAGGTAGGCCACAGCCCCTGAATGTCGCCGCGCGCACCCCCATGATTGACTGCTGACCATTGCGACCAACAGAAACCACCGCGCTGGTCACCTGGGGCACGCGCCTTCCACGCAGATACTCCGATGCCCTTGAGAGCGCCTGGCCAGAGATGACATTTGCCGCCAAAGCAGACCAATTCAAGATCGACCTTCGCAGCTTGGACTTCGACCTGCACTGCAATGACGAGATCTATATCGGAGACGACGCCCTCCGCCGCGCGCACCAGATGATCTCCAACTACAAAGTCATGAACAAGTCCTTTGAAGAGAAGCAGCCCTCTTTTGCGTATGCGACCCTCATAACCAACGCAAGCTACCTGCCTGGAGTTATCTGCCTACTTCACTCACTTCGCAAGTCTGGCGGCAAGTTCCCTCTCGTCGTGCTCTACACCAAGAACCTCACAGCCTATGCTGTCGCCGCGCTCCAGATCGAAGAGAAGGATCCCAGCAATTTTCTCGAGCTCTACTGCATTGATCCACTCTTACCTCCCGGTCATCACAACCTCAACGTCGCCGATGCACGCTTCGCCGATACGTGGACCAAGCTGCGCGTTTTCCAGCTCTACAGGCGCTTCACCACCGTTGCCTACCTCGACGCCGACATGATCATGAGCGAGAACGATAACATTGACTATATCTTCGAGTACGCTCGCTACCTACCAAAAACCACCATCGCCGCCGTCCACGACTGCGTATGTAGCCAGCCAGAATACGGCCCTAAGAAGTGCCTCTTCAGTCAGCAACAGCACATTACTGCCGACTACGCCCACATCACTGCCAGACAAGGCGACACCGGCCCAGAGACACTGTTCAACAGCGGCATGTTCCTATTTCACCCAACCAAGAAGCTGTGGGACGCCATCCTCTACTACTTCAACAACTCCACCAAGCTTGGCGAGTTCCGCTTCCCAGACCAGGACTTCCTCGTCACATTTTTCAAGTACCGCTTCACCGGCATCCCGTGGCAGTGGAACGCCGTCAAAACCATGGCCCAGCGCCACTCCAACGTCTTCGACGCAGACCGGGTGTGCCTCACCCACTTCATCGTTGACAAACCATGGGCCAAGCGCGTGGACGCCGACTCGCCGGGCATCCACAGCCCACTCCACGCCACCTGGTGGGCCGTTTACGACGATTGGAGGGCGAAAAAGGAGCAGAAGCGCGAGCGCAAGATGTGGGAGCTCGTCAACATCGTCGCCAAGCACACTGGCGACCGGAACGGAGTGAGGCCGATCGACGGTGTGCCGAAGCATGTCTGGGAGGGGGAGCTGCCCCTCGACATGTTCACCGTCGTCGGTCTCGACGACTTGACTTCGTTCCGTGGCTACGGGCCAACCTATTGGCCCGTAGTTGTTGGCGAGCTGCCGATGGAGGTGGAGGAGATGGAGGAGGAGGATGAGGAAGCCCTCAAGAAGTTTTAGGCGTTTTTTGGTGTAAATAAAATTGGATTACTTCACGTGCCGGGCGAATGGGCTGGTCCCTCCGCCCTGGCTGGCAATGGCAATGGCGTTTGGGGTGCCTTTGGGGCGGAATTTACAAATTTTCATTCTCAGAGACGTGCACATCTTTCGTTGATTTTTCACTATGTCCCTAGGCTTGGCGCTCGTCGCTCTGAAAGTCTGAGCTGTACAGTGCTACTGGATGGGGATCCGAGTCGAATTCGGTCTGAGTCGACTTATTGGAAATGATCCACGACTCCCTCTCAGCGACTATGTCGGAAGGCTTGGCGCTTGTCTCTCTGAAAACGGGGTTGATCCAGTGGCACGACGAATAGATATGGGTCAGGTCAGGCTTGCTTCGGCTATCCAGAGAGTGCTCACTATATGAAATATCACGACTATGTCAGAAGGCTTGGCGCCCATTCCTCTGGAATTTTGAACCTCTCGAGGGCGCCAGGAGTGGAAATGGCCAGGGTGGGCTGCAATTCGATACTCCAGAAGCAATTCATTTCTCTCTGCAATTTCGGCTATGTCCAACGGCTTGATGTTTGTTTCTCCAAAATTTGGGGTGCTTCAATGCTACTCGGTGCAGTTCTGGGCCCAAGTGCAGTTGAATCCATATTTTGGAAGCAAATTCATCCCATTCGCTGATTTCAGCTATGCTGAAAGGCTTGACGCCAGTCTCTCTGATCAATCGATACACTCAACGGCGCCAGGCATAGATATGTGCCAGTTCAACGCTGACTTGTTGCCTCAGGAGTTGTCTATCTCCTACCTCCAAATTGCCTATGTCCGGCTGTCCGGCGCCTCTGTCTCTGGAATTCGGAACTGTTCGACGGCACCAGGGGTGGAACTCAGTCAAGCTGCATTTGTAACGATACTACGGAGGCTGTGCTCCTCATTCATTGATTTCCGCTATTCCCAAATGCTTGACACTTGTTTCTCCAATACATCCACCTCTTCAAAAGTACCAGTCGCGGGTACGGCCCAGATCATACATAGCTCAACGTTTCAGAAAAATGTCCTCCCTGATCTGGGCTCCACTATGTCGAAAGGCCAAGCAAATGTTTTTTCGAGCTCTCCACACCTTCAAAGGGACTTAGCTGTGAATATCAGCCAGGTCACGGTAGCCTCGATGTTTCAGAAGCAATCTCTCTCCATTGAATACGACTATGTCGAAATGTTTGGCCGTGTTTCTCTGGGATTGTGATCTCTGCAGCACTGCCAGATGCGGATTCGAGCTGAGCTTCTCCAGCCTTCGCTTGTCTGAGAAGTCCTTTCCCTCAGTGATCAGACGAGATCTTGCCCGTATTATGGTCGGTGTGATCGCTGGAAGCCAGCATCGAGGCGGATGCGTTTGTTCCCGATCGGCCAAGAAGTTGTGGCATGCATGTTGGATTCGAAGACGGTCACTTCAGCTATATTTGACATTATGCTTGACCCTCTCCAGTGAAGTTACTGTCTTTGGTAGACTCTCGCTCGATGTGCATGCAGCGACAGTTGCGCAAGGCATGACTTTGAGCAGAGCAGGCTTCACTGTAGCGTAAGCTTCACTTTCGCGAGCAGCGGAGTTGTCCTCCACCAGCACTAGCTTTGCGCAATTGTCCTCGTGCGCCTCTCCCTCTTCGTTCGTCGCACGCACTTTGACAAGCTTTGCGTAGGTTCCCAGACGATGCACACCTGCTGAAGTGTTCTCCAGCCCTGATGGCACAGATGGAGGCGAGTTCTGACAAAGCACCAAGAGCTCTGTCACCGTATCCCAAGCACCAGACGAAACCCAGTTGCCGCAATAAAGAAGCCAGAAGATATGAGCGGTAGCAAGAGCCATGTAGATACACACAACACCCAAAGCTAGGTAGTCGGTCGTTTTCGAGGCGTGGAAGGCCCAGCCGACGGCATAAATTGATAGCCATTGCGAGGGAAAATCCTTGTGCGTCTTTGGTCGATCTGCGAACAGCAGAGAAGAGTTGAATGTCGATGGAATTCGTGTTGACCAGTATCGCAAATCTTGGTCGGTATTGTCGAAGGCACGATGGCTGCCGAAACGAGAGAGGCCATCAGCTACGACGGAAGCAATGATAAGCTGGACATATTCTTGCACGCCATTGCCACAATCATCTGCGTTCCAAAGCTGAGTATCTGTCTCGTCCAGGCTCTCTCTCATACCATATATGCATCGCTTTGCTTTTGCATCCCAGTGAATAGATGGCTGGGTACGCATATTAGATACGATCGCAGCGACACCTACCTCTGTGAAGATACTTTCGAGCGTGTTCAAAGCGGAACTTTCGCCACCAGATGGTACGGGTAGCTTTGGGGTCAAAAGCCTCAGCCAGTCGAGATCGAGCGTGAAAGGTCGGTTCGTCAGCAGAGAATCTGCAGAGTCAACTAATCCAGGGTAGTTCCAAGTCCATTCCATACCGGTGATGAGAGCACTGTACGCATTGTAGTTTGCGCTTCGATCGGATGTCACTGTGTTGTTGTGCCACGACGTTGCGATTGCGCATCCGAATGCCACGCGACTTTCGTTGTTCGTCCATGGCAACTCCACCAGCAGTCCCGCTGTGGTCACGCCTGCCTCAGCATCTCCGAATTCCTCTGCTGGAAGAGACAACCACTGCGTCCGTAAGTGGCCAGAGATACTGCGATCGAGTGCCACAATGTTCGCAAATCTGTAGTCCTTCGCCTTGAATGTCGTGTCAGTTTCACCACTCCTGTGCAAGTACGGGAATCCGGTCTCGGTAGCATTGGCAGTCAGATTCCTGCCTACTGTGCATCGCACCCTTGCCCACGGATTGGTCGCAGAACCTGAGGTTGTGAGATCGTATGACCATTTATAGTCTCTCCACAGGTTCGGGCTGCCCTTGTCCACTCGCTCTGTATATTCCTGCACCAGACGCCTCGTTGCTATCACGGTCGCTGCATGAGGCTGCGTGACCACAGTCTGTACTTTCGGTACAGAATCTCCCATCATCAGAATGCTGGAAAGAACAGCGGGTATGAGGTTGTGTGGGCTTGTTACCATCATGTTCTTCCACATACGCCAACCAACGACACCCTTTGCCTGGCACTCTAATATCCATTGCTGGCCTGTACGTTGGCCGTGATTGTTTCCACACATGTTTGTGTGGTTGCGCACAGATGTCTTGAAGTTATGCAATAGAGACTCGTAGCCACCGCTGGGACAGACAGCATAAGATGTCGCATTTGGTAGATTGCAGACTGCGAGCTCCGAGCTTGAGCTGACCACATTCGGGAAGACTTCGTCCATCGCTCCATTGAGATAGAAACTCGCCCGCGCAGTTGGAAGATTTTGCTGTCTCGGCAGCATGAGCACTGCTGAAGCTGGCCCAATAACTGCCGCTAGCCCGCCAGCGATGACCAGTAGCGCGTAAAATCGGCATCGATGTATGTTTTTGACACTCCAAGGAATTGCGGCGAGGAAAGATGGCGACCAGAATGAGCTTGGGGAAGCGAACCAGATGCCAGCACCTAGTAAGCCAATTGGAATCCCATCACCTAACAACTCTCGCCTGAGGGCCTGAAGCACGATAGCGGCTAGGCTTGCTACGCAAAGAAGTTCCTGCGCTTTTGCCGCAACCTGAATAGCAGCAACGAAGACTTCGTCATCCTGTCCGGACGCCTGAAATGACGGGCCGATGTAGAGAGTCGTGACTCGTGCTGTATTGTGGACAGGATTTAAGGCTCCATTTCTGAGGTCAGGTGCTGCGCCGCCGCCACAGCGGTCTCACCTTCATGGCACAAGACTGTCAGTGGCAGAGACAGCTCAGCCTTCTCTCACAGTATTATGCCCGCTGTCGTAGACTCCCGGCACATTCTGCTGAGCCATGCTATGCCACAGAGATGTGCAGACATGCTGCTGTAGCCTATGCGATATTGTCATGATTTCATGAAGCCCAGACGTGCCTGTCCGGAAGTCGACATGTTCAGTGTTCAACGTGGTCCACGGGGCGGCTGATGTTGCCGAGGACATTGAACTGTGGCTCGTTCGACGCGTGCGGCGGATTAGTTGCCCATGAGGCTGATCAGAATGATGGAAGATTGAAGACAGGCACGCGAGAATGATGAATTGTACTGTAGAAAGACATGCGGTGGTCTCATCCCTGCGCCGCGTCGCTGTGGGTCCCTGGTCGTGCCGAGGGATGTCACTTTGCAAAACACTTCTGGCATCGACAACTCCATTCTTGGACCTGCTCTTTGTGCCATCTGCTTAATCTGTTGTGGACGAAAGAAATGTCCCCATCGCCTCAGCGAGTTCGAACACGCATTTTGCCAACGGGATAGCCCCCAGACGCTTGCTGATGGCCACCGACCACAATCCATTACAACCTCTCGTGCCTTCGCACAATTTACGCAGGAAGGGCGTTCCAGACCTTCTGCCGCGTGTGGTATGCTCGAGATCGACATAAGTCTCACAATGGCAGCGACGCGCCGGGAATGACAGCAAGCCACAAAGTTGTTGGCGTCCAGATCTCGGGCGGCCAGCTCATGCAAGATGCCCTCAGCCCCACTTGGACAAGGCTGTGCGAGGACGACTTGCACCTTCTCTCACACAACTCTCGACTTCCACATGTCTCCTCGTCAAACTCAGACAAGATCTCAATAATTGGGATTCCAAATGCAAAAAAGTCCACATCTCCTCGCTGGCACTGAAATCTATCGTCCACTATGCACCGAGCTGCAACAGATCCGTCTCCTGACGATACTTCCTGGCTCGGGAGATGAAGAGCTGCGGTGCCATCTCAGCACTGCCAGCCTACACCCCGACCTGCGACCATTCTACGAGACCATGTCCTATGCCTGGCGTGATCGTGACCTTCGCGCAAATCTCGTCGTCAATAATTCTGCTCTGAACATACCGCGAGCCACAAAAGACGCACTTCGGTGCATGCGCTTAGCCAATGACGAGCGCGTAGTCTGGATTGATGCCGTGTGTATCAATCAGAATGATACCGCTGAGCGCGGTGCGCAGGTCTCGATTATGGCATCGATTTACATGAACGGTGCGAAGAACCTGATATTCTTGGGCAACGATGAAGAGAATGCGGCAGAGACTACGATTGCCACCCTGGACCGGACCCATCGCGACGTCCGACGACATTTCGAGCATCGGACCAGCGAGTGTCGGAGGAAGCTGAGGGCTTGTAACATACCTCTCGAGGAAGAATTTGATTTCATGCCCACGAAACAGGATGTGGCAGTGTTGGAAGCGCTGTTTGGCCTGCCCTGGTTCAGGTATATATGCAACATGACCAGATGAGTACAGTCGTGAATCACCGCTAAAATGTGTTCCAGTCGTCTATGGGTTGTTCAAGAAACAGCGTTCGCTTTCCGAAGTATATGCTACTGGGGCTCGATACGATTTCCTCTTTCCCCAGCCTTGCTCGTAGCAGCTGCTCTGCCCCAGACTCGTTACGAATTTGACAAAGTAGCTGGGGTGCAAGACTGCTATCGAGCCCGCGGCATGAGCGAATTCGAAAATTTCTTGTGGCGAGGACCGCGTTCCCGGGGTCGGGGCCTCGCACATTTTACAGGAGAGCTGGAAGATTTCTCAGCGTCTGAGCCTCGCGATCGAGTCTTTGCTGCTGTGCAGCTCTATCTTAAGTGGAACGATATGCTGCAAGTGCCTCCCCTACTTGTGCCGGATTATAGTAAACCGGTTGCGGATGTGTACAGAGATGCCACGCGCTTCATACTCAGTCACGAAGGCATGTTTTATGCGTCAATATTGAGAAGAGTGCGGCATCGGTCATCACAGGATCTTGCGGTTGAGAAGACTGGCTCCACCTCGTGGACCATCAAGTTCGATCGCGCGGAAAGTGGCATGGATCCCAATACCTTCGGTGTCAGATTCGCTGCGGGCGGCAATGACAACGCCTTTGTGCACGAATTCCTCAACGATTCGGATCCGAACCTGTTGATCATCAAGGCATTGCTAGTTGACACGGTTACCACTACCACAGCACCCTTGGCCGGGCAAGTTGCGAATGAGCACGCTCAAACAAAAGACATCTTGGAAGCCTTGCAGGGCTGGGCAAACCAGGCTACGACTGCAGAAGTGTTGACGACAGGCCGCTCGAACGGGGAAACTTTCCAGTTCATCGACTCTTCGAAGAGAGTGCAAGGCTATCATTCCTTTTGCCAATACGTATTCACCTTGAATAGACTGCCACCTGTCGAGTGGAGACTGGACTCCAACTCCACACGAGAGGAAATTTTTGCTGCGTTGTTCGGCGGTTTGTTTAGAGACTCGGCATCCAATCGACGCTTCTTCCTGACAAGAAATAGGCGGATAGGCTGCGGACCGAAGCTGATGAAAGCGGGAGACGTGGTCTTTGTGATAAAGGCAGCGCCAACTGCTTGCATCTTACGGCCAGTTGAGGGAAAAGACCAATGGCTATATGTTGGGGAGGCATATGTGCATGGGATAATGCATGGGGAGATTTTTGATCAAGGGGAAATCAATTGGGAGTGGGTGAAATTAAGGTGATTGGTTATTTCGACAGACGGACCAGTTATTCAAAAGAGCGCTGCAAATTTTCGAACGACAGAAGTGCAGACTAACGAATATGAAGGGTACACGATCATTCAACGAGGCAATCGTTCGATTTCTCAAACAACATTCGCTTTCATGCAACGACGCTACAACGCTATGTCTGATATGCAAAACTGTGATCGCTCACTCTCATGCTCTTCTCAACGCTAAATCCAATGCTTATGCTAATGCTCGCTACGCGGGTATCAGTTCTCCCCAAACAATGCAATGCAATGCCATGCAATGCAATTCATTCATAAAAAAACACCGCCATCATTCATCATCAAAAGAACGAGAAACCTGCTCGTCCTTTCCTTTCAAAAAAACTCATCAATCATACCTCGGCCCCTCCCCAGCCTCCTGCCCATTACTCGAATAAACCCAAACCCCTCCAATCTCAAAATACGCATCCTCAAAAACCTCCGGATTCTTCTCCACATACTCATTACAAGTCTCATACCCTGTTTTCTCTTTCGCTCCACTAGACTCCCAAACTTTTCCAGCCCAGTCACCGCAAAAAGTGATGTTAATGATGAGCTGCATTTTCTTAAAAGCTTCAGAGAAATTACAACCGGAGCCTTTGAAGCGCGCGAGAGGAGTTTGAGTCCAAGTGGAAGGATCGGGTTTTGTGTCGAGAAGATCGGCTGGAAGGTTGTTGCGCGGGAAAGACCAGATTGTTATGCCGTCGGGTTGCCAGTCGTGGACGTAGACGCTGCCGCCTTGGGTGTTGAAGTCGGAGCCGGCGGTGGAGAAGGTTGCTGTGTTGGAGGATGAGGTATCGCGTTTGCTGAGGGGGATGGTGTTTTGGTTGTAGGCTTTGATGCTGCAGCCTGTGGCGCCTTTGCCGGTGTTGCAGTCGGAGGTTGTCAGGAGGCCTTGCTGTTGCATTGAGCTTGCTTGCTTCTCGTTCTTTGCGCCAGAGGTTGAGCTGTTGCTGGGAGCAGCAGATGTGGTGATGTTATCCACGACACATCCTGGACTTGTGTGCAGCGTCATGGCGTTGAAGTCATCCTTGGAGACGTACTCCAAGATATCACTCTCGCCATTCGCGGGCCAGTCTTGCTCTCCAGTTCCCAACATCCAGATTGCGGGCCAAGCACCGTATTGGCTCGGTGCATGTCGTACATCGATAACGACCATGCTACCAGCGTCGAAAGTCTCCTTGCTGGTTATGCGGACACTCTTTCGTCCCTCGGGAGCGACGTTCTTCGAATCAACTCCAAGGTAGGCTGTTCGTTCACCGGAAGTGGCGTTGTAGATGTACCCAACGAGGTTCTGCTCGGCGGCAGATTGGAGGGTTTGGTATTGCACGTGACCGTTCGTAGGATCTGGACCAGAGAAGGCCGTGAAATGGTCGAAAAAGGAGGTGTTGGTGTACTCCGAAATGAGTGTGTAAGGCTTTCCGGAAGCTGCAGTGTTTGTCGAGGGAGTGTCGTTGGCATGTCGCGGGAGAAGCGCTGCAGCCGAGGATCGTGTGATGCTGACGGCCAGCGCCAACAAGAGATTGTGGGAAAGCATTGTGTTAAAAGGCTTTCGTTGTGTGATTGGAATTGTCGTCGTCGTTCAGTCGTTCAAATGATCGTTCGTTTCTGTGTCAAACAGTTTTCGCGATAGCTCTGCTTCGTTGAAGAGTCGTGATCGTGAACTTGAACGCAATTCAACGAAAGAAGTGGAAGGAGCGAGTGCAAGAATATAAAATGGCCTCACAATCGAGCTATTCACAATGCCAGATCTGACAATAGTGAACAGCTCAAAGAAAGAATGAAAGGATGCATACAATGAAAGAGATGCAGAAAAGAAGAGCAGAAGAAAACGACAATGAACGAGCACCATTCACTGTTTCCATTGTCGACCAGTCGCATTGTTCAATTCACGCGATGCGAAAGTGGATCTGAAGTTCGAGCGTGTGGCGCTAGTGAACGTTGATTGGACCTGGCGCTTAGCCAGGTGCAAAACAGGTAAAGCTTGGCGTGTCAGGTACACTAAGTTTAAAGTCAGCGCGAAGGACTCAGTGGTATTGGGAGGACTCGCCGCGAGACGTCGCAGAAACGCCACGCCACGCGACGAACGGATGAGGATCCAGGCAATGAGAGAAAACAGCATGAGAGGCGAAAGATCGCAAATGCAAAACGTACAGTACAGTGTTTCTTTTGGAGTCCCTGCCAGAGTCAACCAGTCTCTCGCAGAATAGATCCTATTACCGTCATTTCTTCTTTTCCATCCCTCGTTTCGCATGCGAAGAAAGCGTAAAAGAAGAAACAAACTCCTCTACCGCGCCATGCAGACTCCACCGAATTTTCCCATTGCCGTTTCCCTCATCATTAGTAGTCCGTAGTAACACAACGCTAGAAGTAGTTGAGGTCCACGGCACTCCAAATCGCACTCTAACAGCAGTGTAACTCTGCGTACACACCTGAGGATGACCCAAAGCCGCGGATCACACTTGCAGACGAACTCTCGATCGCGCCTCTTCACTGCCCTGCCACTTGTCGTCTAGACCAGTGGTTGGCGCCGGTAGATGGGACTCAGCCTAATCGCGTAGGGTGACGTCGCACGCCAGCGAGATGCTCGAATCGCACGCGAACTGTTCTACAGTCGGCCTTCTTGCTGCGCCTGCTGCACCTGTTCAAAGACCTAGAAGAAAAATGTCAGCAATGTCGCACAAAATCGAATGGGGGTCTACACACCTTGAGCAGCTTCGTGCGTGCGCCCTTGGCAGCAACACCCTTCTTCTCCAGACCCTCCTCGTCCAGCTTAACCAGATCCTGCCAGTTCATATCCTTAAGGTTATCAGTATACTTGTGGAGCCGGAGTGTGCGGAGCCAGTTTGGAATGTCGCGCAGCAGTGCAAGATCGGTTGGATCCTCTGGTGGCTTCGAGCTACCACGTCGACCACGTGGAGATCGTCCTCGGTTGATCTCGCTGGCATCAGACAGATAACCTTCATTACCAAAGTTGCCCATGGCAAAATTACCCAGGTTCATGCCAGCCATGTTGGCATTGAGCTGACCCATGCCGTTATCGTAAGCTGCAAGAAAGCCGTTACTCTGCAAGCCAGCCATATTCATGCCGGCATTGGCTCCATGTGGACCAGTAATGGCGATGCCAGGAGACGATGGGCGTGAGCGCTGGTTCTGCAGGATAGTGTTGATCTGATGTTGTTGCAAAGCAGCGGCTTGTTGTGGAGTCAAAGACTGGCCCATGTCGCTGCTCATCATGATCGATGCTGGCACCTGGCCCCCTTGCAGACCAGGCGACAGTGGCATTTGTCCATTCTGTCCCTCGGAAGACCTGGCGCGGCGATACTTGCGCGGATCATCAAGCTGCAGGCGGTTGTTGACGGTAGACAAGGCGGCGAGCTTCATAGCAGTGGCGTTGGCAACCATGTCGGCTTGGTTCGCACTTTGCTGATGGCTGAAGTTGGAGACCATAGGAGTGTTGGTCATGGATGCCCAACTTGCACCAGGGGCATATGGCGAGAGAATTGGCATACCGTCGGCAGTGTGTCCGAGTTGGCTAGCAGTCTGAGACTGAATGTTGTTATCACCAGAGATGGGGAATGCCCTACCAGAACGCAGGCCTGCGGATGGTGGGGGCGCCTGGCTCACACCGAACTGTCCCATTGGAGTCTGACCACTTTGCTGCGGCTGCTGCTGTTGGCTCGAGGAGGACTTTGGCCTACCGATAGGAGGCTGATTCTCGCCCTGCGAGCCACTCGTGTTTCTCCACGGGCCTGATGGAATGCCCGATGTGCCGTTCTTCTTGCTCTCCTCCTCTGGCGCAGAAATAGTTGGCATGTACTGCGAAGATCGATCTCCAACCGCACTGTTCCTGTTACTCTTGGGGGCACTGCCCGTAGTCTTCTGGAATTCTGCCTTCTGATCTTCGATGGCATTGGCAGCGTCCGGGAACATAGACTTGATCGTGTTAGGATCAAGGCCAGACATGCGCTTAGCGCCTGGCGAAGGAGGTGGTTTGCTGCCAAACCCGAAAGATCCGCGCGAACCTTCAACATTAAGCTTATTCATAGCATCATTCATCCTCGACGACATTGGATCCTTCTCGTTGAATGCAGCAGGCGACAGGACGCCAGACATAGGATGACTCTTGGCCATCTGCTGCAAGACCTGGATGAAAAAGCGGATCTGCACCTGTGTAGTTTGTTGGAGCAAGGCATAGAGAGCTGCCGTGCGCTCAGGCTCGCTAAGCACACGGAACCACTGCTCGATAGCACTCAGCTCGTCCTTGAAGTCTTGGTCAAGGGTGGCAGCAGCCATCTCCTCGAGAGTTGTCTCATACTGATCGATATCTGCAATCCACTGCTGAGCCGCTTTTTCAGCAACCTCATCTGGGTTGGCGGAACTGCCGCCCTGATTGAACTGATTGTAATATACTTCCGAGGCAGGCCGGATGCCTCTGGTAGCAAGTGGCGATGTTGCGGAGAAGGCGCCCATGTCGGCGGAGGCACGCAGGTGGTGTCCTGCAGTCTGGAGGGCGCGTGGAGGGCGAAGGGTGGATCCGCCGAGCGAGGAAGACGAGGTCTCGGGAGTGCTGTTGCGGTTGCCGATGATGTTCGACATGGTGGAAGTGGTACACGGATAAGATGTATATATGGTGGTGGTGCGTCGCGGACGGGCCGTATCGGTGTGCGATGGTAAATTTGATGGTGGCCGGGCTTTGTTCTTTTCGCCGCGGATGAAGCTGCTGCTTTAGAAAGAGTCGAAGTGACCTGCTGTCCTGCAGACCTCAAAGGTATTCGACGAGCACACTATTGCACGAGCAGCGCGTGAAGCAGCATATGCGGTGGAGCGAGAGGTAGCGCTGGAGGTGGAGTCTGCTGGCCTGCCGAGTAAAGGGCGTCGGGAGTATGGTTGGGCACTCTTTGCGCGTCAGCAGTTCTGCCAGAGACGGGGGTGCGAGTTCGTGTTGGCGGCTGATCCTGGCTCGGCCGTGTGGGTGCGTAGAGTGCTGCTCAAACAAAATATGGCGGCGGAGTCGGGGGGCAAGCGACGACAGCCGAACGAATGCAGGCGCAGGAGAACAGACAAGCGGAGCGCGAGCAGAAGGAGGGAGCGAGAGCAGCAAAGGACACCACAGCACGGCGTGGGAGGGTACAGGACAGTAGTCGACGCGCGAGAGAGACAGAGCTGACCAGACGAAGACGGATGCGGGACACAAAGCGGAATCACGCCAAGCATCGCCGGGACCCTTTGTGGCCGCACTCGCACTCGCCCAATCGCCGCTGAGAGCGGGCCTGGGACATGAGACCACCAGCGCGCCATCGGCCTGCGTCAGCAACTCCTGAATAACACAGGCCTCATGCTTCCCAGCCTCAGGCCCGTCACGGCAAACTACAGACAACATCAGCACCTTGTTTGCACGCAGGAACAACCTTTTCTCGCCCGACGCGCTTGTGGCTCCTCTCATCGCGTGTCCTAGGCGCCGTTCCGTGGTGTCCCCCAAAGCTTGGTGTCCACTGCTGATGATCGCCTTTCCCAGGGATCATCTCAACGGACAAGGACTCCGAGATGGAC
Organism: Cercospora kikuchii; assembly: GCF_019650295.1. Classification (NCBI taxonomy): domain Eukaryota; kingdom Fungi; phylum Ascomycota; class Dothideomycetes; order Mycosphaerellales; family Mycosphaerellaceae; genus Cercospora; species Cercospora kikuchii. Next base: position 1,587,601 of record NW_025408588.1, read on the forward strand.
AGTTGTCAACGTTCAAAACCTCGACATGGGGAGTTTTTCCGCCCGCTGCAACCATCAGGCCACCTGCGGTAGTCGCCAAGCAACGTTGGACAGAGCCTCGCTTCCCGCGCATCATCGCTATGTTGAGTGATCATGGAAGTGGGAGAGGCATTGTTCCATAGAATTGAAGATTGTCCGAGGCATGACGGGAAGCAGAGGCTCAAGGTCTTGCATATGAGCCAATATATCTGCGACAAGAAGGATGCATAAGCTACTGCTGCATACGCGAAGTACTTGGATGTTTGACGTTTCATGATGTAGCGAGCGATGCCGAGGAATCCGAGTCTCCGAACATTCATTCATTCATGAGCATCAATGAAAGCAGTCATATCTCATCATACTATCAAGCGAATAGCAAAAGCCACCAACACCTCGCTCAAGTACTAGAGAACAATAAACAGTAAAACCTGAGTCCGGACAGGGGAGAAAACTCACTTTCCACCCTCTTACCCCTTCAATTGTCTCCCCTTCCTCACCCCTTCCAACTTCCTTAGCAGACTCTCCTCCACCTTCCTACACTCTCTCCACTTCTCCGCGCCCCTCTTCATCCTCACACCCGCCAGCACCATGCAGGCCACACTCTTCAAGCTTCTCTTCTTCTCGCGGAAACTCATATCCGGCGTAACGCCAATTTCCTCCAAGAGCCGGAGATCCTCGCGATTGCAAGCGTTATACATCTGCACCTGAAGCAAGAAGTAATTCTTCGTATGAATCAGATCGCTCCGGAACTGATGCTCGCGGTTGAGAGAAAAGCGCAGGAACTGAATCTGCTTGACGAGGCCCTTGAGTTCGGACTCGTGGCGCTTGGTCAGGGCAAGAGTGTCAACTGGTTGTCGAGCCACCAGATCTTGCGAGTTCTCGGCGGACCGCTGTTGGAGTTGCTTGACGGAGGCTTTCGCTGACTTCAATTTGAACTTCAGATCTTCCTCACGCTTCATTGACGCGGACAGCTTGGCGGCACGGTCCTGTAGTTGTGACTGCAGAGCGCGGATCTCCACTTCAGCGTCCTCGAGCTCGCTCTGGAAGCCTTGTGCTTGTAGGGTGACAGTCTCCTCTGCACGAGCACGTTGCAGGCGCTCGCGAAGTTGTCGCTCCTTCGCTGCGGCAGTCTGCAGTGCAGCGTCCCGATCCTGAACATCCATCTGCAGGCGATCGACATCTGCTTGAGCATCACGCAATTGAGCGCGCAGTTCTGCCTCGCGGCGAGCATGACCTGATGACGAGCCGTTACGATCTTGGAGTTGCAATTGAAGCTCCTCCAATTCCTGCTTCAAGCGCTTAAGCTCCTTGGCCTGGTTCCGGTGTTCACGTTCCTTCGTCGTCTGTGCTTGCGTGCGGTTCTCAAGATCTGCGATTTGAACTTGCAAGTCGTCGATCTCTGCTTGTGCGTCCTGGAGTTGCGCCTGAAGCTCAGCCTCGCGACGCTTCTGGCTCTTGTCCGCCTTCTCGCGCCTCGTAAGCTCAATTTGCAATTCCTCTGCTTCAATTTTCGACTTCTTGAGGAGGTCGTGAAGATCGCCGCGCTCTTCGGCCAGTGTTTTCTCCTGCTCGGCATACTGTAGCTCCGCCTCGAGCGTCTCGACCTGTTGCTCCAGCCTGGCAACCTTCTCATTCGCGACAGCGAGTTCCTGTCTCAAGTTCTCACGATCTCGGACAGGGGACAGATTGACCTTCGCAGCTTCAGCGGTCTGAAGGTCGATGCGCAGCTTTTTCACGGTAGTCTCGAGCGTGTTACGCTCAGCTTCGACCTTGCGAATCTGCGTCCGCAACTCATTCCGCTCACGAGCCGGACTGCCTTCCGCCTTCGCAAGCTGAGCACGACTGAGTTCAGCCTCAAGGTCCTTGATACGGGCGTTGAGACGAGCCTTCTCCGCTTCCACTTCGACGAAGTGCGTGTCCATTAACTCGATCTCTGCGTCAAGGGCGTCCTTCTCCTCTTCAAACTCGGCTTGCATCTCCTTCTTGATGGCGGCGAATCGGCGCTCAGCCTCTTCCACGCCGCCCTTGCTGTTCGAACGGGCAGTCTCGAGCTCGCGCTCCAACTGTCGGACATCCTTCTGTCGCTGCTCGATGGCTTGTTGAAGTCGGTCGCGCAGCTGGTCCAGTTCTTGCTCGAGCCGGCGAATCTGCTCATTCTTCTCCTTCAGCTCAGAGCTCTGGTGGCCAAGCATACTTTGATCGCGATCGGCAGTCTCGGTACGCGTGCGAAGAGAAGCAAGTTGTTGCTCGAAGTCCTTGTTGCGATCCTCGATGGTTTGGCAATGTTGGTCGAGCTCGTCCAGCTCAGCTTCTTTGTCCTGCTCTAGCTTTTGCAAAGCCTGCTCGAGAGATCGGATCTGGTCAGCTTGTTGCTTGAGTAGGCTGTCCTTCTTGGATGGGGTCTCCATTGCTCCGACTCGCGCTTTGAGGCTTGTAAGCTGCTGCTGTTGATCCTTTATCTCGCGCTCTTTCGACTTGATATCGGACTCCAGGCGTCGAATCTCCTCGTCTTTCCGTCGCACCTCAGAGCTATCACCAGTCTGAAGAGACGCAATGCGGCTTTGAAGGATTTGTATCTCCTTTTCACGAGCCTGTATGAGTCCATCCTTCTCGTCAAGCTTAGCCTGGGCTGTAGAAGAGGCAATCCGCAGCTGCTCTTGAAGCTCACTGACCTGGCCATCGACCTCGCTCTGTCGACCTCGCTGCTTGCGGAGCGCATCATCTCGAGCTGATTCGGCGGCCCGCATGCGCTTCTCAAGATCTACGAGCTCATCGTCGCGCTCTTCGATCACCCGTGACTTGTCTCTTAGTTGGCTTTCCCTCTCCTGGATTATGCGGTCTTTCTCTCTCAGTCGAGCATCGGTCTGCTCTGCCTCGGCATCCCAGCTTCCTCGCGCTGTCTGCAGTCGTTCCTGCAGGGCCTTGATCTCGCCATCCTTGTCAGCCAATTCGCGCTGGACGTTTCGCAGCTCGTTCTCCTTTTGTCGCAGCTCAGCCGTTGAGCTGGATTCCGCTGTTTGCAGGCGCTTCTCTAACGCTCGTGTTTGATCTCTGAACTCGTCAAGCTCTTGATCCTTTTGTCGAAGCTTGTTCTCAAGGTCAACAACATCGCCACGTAGCTTCTTGGTCGATTTCTCCCGGTCATACGAACTATTGACGCGTTCCTCGAGTTCAGCGATCCGAGCATTCTTTCTGTCTAGCTCTTCGTCCTTCTCTTTGAGCTCATTCTCCATGTCGTCGATATCCTGCTGCATGTGGTCCACGTTCGCATTGTCTTGTTGAAGCGCTTTGACCTGCTGCTGCAATTCCTCCAGCTTGTCGTCCTTCTCTTCGAGCTGTCGTTCGCGATCCCGAATGTCGGCCTCTAGATCACCAATATCGTCCCGCAGTTGTTGGAGCTTGTCCGCATCGCCTTCCATTTGTTCAGCCGCTTGCAGCTTCTCTTGCAACTCTTCAAGCTTTGTGTCCTTCTCGTCCAGCTCACGTTCCCTGTCGCGTACTTCTTGCTCGGCATCCAGTAATTGATCTTTGAGACGCTGCACTTCGCTCTCGTTGCTCTGTAGCTGCTCGGCTTGGTCGAGCTTCTCGCGTACGCGGTCCAGTTCTTGCTCCCGTTCATCTGCAATCTTCTGCGACTCCTCGGCCATCCTTTGCAAACGCTCATACTCTTCCTGATCGCGTTCACTCGTGTGTCGCTTCTTGACCTTCTCTTGATACTCTCGCAGGTGTAATTTGTACTCCTCCAACTGTTGCTCCGCATCTTGTAACCGCTTCCGCTGCTTCTTTAAATCCACCTCCAGCTGCGCCTTGTTTGTCTTGAGCTCGACATTCTCTTTCAAAGTCTGTTGCTGGAATTCGGTGCCACTTTTGCGCATTGCATCCTCGAGGTAGTGGATCTTCAACTTCAGACCAAAGTTGTCCTTCTGTATCTGATCCAGCTTGGCTTCTTGGTCCCGTAGAGTCAAAACATTGCCGGTCTCGAGCACTCCATTCCTGTTTGTTGGCAAGTGCGGCATGGGCGTCGAGTCGTACATAGACGAACTGACTGCTTGAGGTGCAACTGGTGTATTCTCGCGATCACCGGAACTACCAGTGAAATCGTCCAGCATCGACGCTTCGATTGGTAAGCCAGGCGTTGCTCTGCTGCCGAAGCTTTCACGCAGTCCAGCGGGCGTCTTCAAGTCGCCATTCATGGTGTTCTCCTTCTCCTCCATTATGCTCTGTCGCATGAGCTGATTTCGTTTCGCACTCTTGAGGAGCGGTGTGAATTCCTGCTTGCCTGTCGGATTGCGCTTGTCGACAAGGGCAGTTCGCGGTCGCGGTGTTCGCGCAGATACTGGTCCTGGTCCACCGCGTAATCCTCGCATACAACTTCGAATATCCTGGCCGGCATCTTTACTGGGTGACTGGAACGGCTGATTGAATGACATGTCGACAAGGCCATTCTTGCTGGGGCTGAGAAACGTCTCGTTCCCGCGTTCGGTGCCCGGCGTGTTGATGTAGTGATGCGCCATGGTGGGCAATCAATCGCGCACTGCCACTCAGCTGGAGTTAGTATGCGACATGCGCTGGGTACATGTGTCGTCGACGATGCTCCGATAAGAAACGCGTTTAAAAGTCGCGTCTCAATGTTGTTTACGGTTGCTACGTTCGTCACAACATCAGTCGGATCGAATTTTGCCGACCACCGACCACGCGCCAAGACAAATCCCATCTTCACTTTGCCCTCGACTTGACATCAGGGCCCAACGTCACGGCTTCTCCGATAATTTGCTGTACAGATTCGTCCTGAATCCTTCGACATGGATGGTCAGCTGCCAGACGATGGCCTGAAATGGTTCGGCGAAGGCTTTGATGGCTTTCCTAAACGCCTTCCCGATGACTGCGTAGAGTACGTTATCCATGTCATTCACGGCGGGCTGAACTCCAATGCCGCTCTGCGAACAAGACTAAACGAAATATTGAAGGCGGCGAACGAGCTGAAGAAAAAGCTACTCAAGGACTACATCTGGCAAAGGCAAGACTTCAACCTCGCGTTACACCCCAAGATCGATCTCGCGACAGCCTCTGCAAAAAGTGCATCAAAAACAGTGTCGCATGTACGAGGGCGAACAGACTTTGGGGACTCAATCGCGGATGAGTGGCTCATCGTGTATTTGCTCACCGAGCTGAGCAAAGGGAGTCCCGATGCCTGGATACGTGTCTACGATACCGATGGCGAGTTCTTGCTTATCGAGGCAGCGAACGCTCTTCCCAAGTGGCTGAACCCCGAAGTCTCTGAAAATCGTGTCTGGATTAACGACGGTCAAATCAAAATCATTCCGATCGACAGAAGCTCGCTGCCGCGTAATTTGACCTCAGAGGAGGCCCTATCTTTTATCAAGAGAACGCCGAACGAGCTTCTCGTGGACCAGGCGATCCAGCAGGAAGCGTTTCACAGGCTACGAAAGTATCCGTCTGCTATCTCTTCCTCATTCCATCATGCTCTGATCACGATCCCACGAAAGCTAGCATATTTGCTCCATCGCAACCCGGCCTACATTTCGCCAGCGATCGAGTCTTTCTACTTGCGTGACCCAGTGAGCTTAAAGCCGCTCACGACGAAAGACACGAACACCCTCCGATTCCCTCCCGAGGACTTTGTCACAGTAAGCGTCAAGTTTACGAAAGTCGGATATGCTCAGCTGCGAAGTCAACTTTTCGATCCTCCTCCGGCTTGGACCGGTATCATACCCCGTATGCAGGATGAGACGGTGGCACTGGGAATGAAACTTACGTGCGGCTTCGAGATGCTGGTTACTGATAAGCAAAATCAGGACAAGCGGGCAGTGCAAGAGATCAATCTGTTGTTGGAAGACTTGGAGAGCGCGGAAGACGAGCTGCCAGGCGATGATGAGATCAAGTCGTGGCCGCAAGAGCAAGACGACGACAAGTGGTTAAACATCGACTTCAATGACTTTGAGAAGGAGCTCGATGGCAAAGTCAGCTCAAATGGTGGCAAAGGTGGCTTCGGCGATCAAAGCGCCCAGGAAAATCTTCGGAAAATGGTCTCGCGCTTTGAGGATTTCTTGGAAGATGATGAGGCTGGCGTGGATGGTGTGGATGACATGGATGAAGACGATAATGACGATGACGCTCAGTCTTCCTCTCACGTAGAAGACGACCAAGAGAGCAAAGCCGAGAACCAAGAATCAAAGGGGCCGAAAGTCAAGGACTTTGCTGCAACAGGGAACAAAGACGAGCCCGAGGAACCACAAACGAAATTCAATGCCCCCGAAGCACTCGAAGATATGGAGTTCGAACGAGCTATACATGACACTGCCGCAATGCCAGCCTGGCATATCGAGAAATCCGGACTACTAGATGAAGCTCGCCGGCTTGCTCTCGAGGACGACGCGGATATGAGTGATGACGATGTGGATGAATCTGAAGAGCTGCGCAAAGTCATGGAACTGATGGAGCAAGAGCTCAAAGGTCATGGTGCACTCAATCTGGAAAATGGAACATACAAGAAGGGCAAATCGAAAGGCAAGGCCGCAGCGGATGTGGCCTCGAACAACGATACTAAGCTTGTCTTTGGACCACCGCGGCCGCCGCACATGCTTTCGACCTCCAACGATCAGCCGTCCAAGACAAACGACAAATCCGTCAAATTTGCCTCAACGACAAGCACAAAAGACGTGGAGGAGGAAGAATCAGCCGATGAGGAGATCAATCCCTCGCGTAGCAAAAACGCCTCAATTCGTCCCAAGCCGCCCGCTTTCGCCCGATCAGGTCCTTTTGATAATCAGTCAGAAGACATTGAAGAAGGCGCAGAGCTCTCTTCCGACGAGGACGACGAATTCAACGATGTTGATCTTGGCCTTGCGAAGAATATGCTCGAAGCCTTTAAAGGTCAGGCAGGAATGAGTGGGCCTGCTGGGAATCTGATGAAGGCATTGGGTGTGCAGATGCCACGGGACGAAGAAGGGGAGGACTGATATGCTATGACGATAGTTTGTGGACTTCAACAAAATTGGATCGAGGTCTCACCGATGGAAATTGAAAGAAAGACTATCGCGCGCATAACATGAACTCCCAAAACCCACATTCCAGATCATCTCCCGTATTCCAGCCAAGGAATGTCATGCGACAGCCTTGCCTGTACAAAGAAATGTTTCTTCCTCTCGTCCGACCATTTCGACCGGACTGCACGCCCTCTTCACTCGGGCATGAGCCTGCGAATCAGTAGTCCTCACCACGACTGATGATCTCCTTTCCAGCTCCGCCGATCAACACAGTATGCTCGAACTGCGCCACATGGCTGCCCTCGACATCGACCAGCGGAGCATAGGACTCCACAATCTCTTGATCGATCAGTTGCTTCATGCCGAAGTGGTAGTTTTTGATTCCCAGACGCTCCAGATATCGGCGGCAGAAGACCAAAGTCCCGAAACTCTCATCGATGGTCTTGAGGAGGGATCGAGCGCTTGGTTGCAAGTGCTGAGGGTTTACTCTCACATTCTGTCGTCCGTAGCCGTAGATTCCGATCTGTTGATAAATGTTAGCATGTATCTATGCATCGTTTTTGCAGTGCGACTGAAGCGCAGAGAGCACTAAACTCACGTCATCTCGAGTATATCCTCTCCCAGTGGTTCCAAAGGTCTCAATAGCGAAAATGTCTCCCTCTTCCATCTTCTGCTCACTATCATTCTTCACAAATGGAACTTGTTTGTCGCCATGAATCTGATAGCGCAGAATATCGTGCCCGGAGAGATTCCTCATGGCTCTCACTTGGCGCGTCTTACCATCCTGCTCCACGACTTCATAGCTCTCCATCACCTCCTGCATCGCCGCGCCGAGGTCTTGCATCCGCGCGTCGACACTTGCGAGAGAAAGGCCGGTGTCGGTCGTCTCTTTGACTGCATGAAGCAGGGGATTGTATCTCTCATTATGGTCGAGCGCAACTGTGAAAGCGGAGTCTACGATCCGACCATTAACGTGCACACCAAAGTCTACGCTCAAGACATCATTGGACTGCAAAACAGCGTCTTTGCCACCGGGATTGGGAGTCCAGTGTGCGGCAACATTGTTCAGACACAGACCTGTTGGAAATGCTAGACCGGCTTCGAGAGCAGAGCCTGGGGAAACGCCTTGCTGACCTGTCAGATTGCGAACTCCAGACTCGATGCTCTCGGCAATGGTGTGAAGTGTGACGCCAGGTTTGATGACGGATTTCCGGACATATTGACGCACTTCACGATGGATCTCGGCAGCCTTGCGGTAAGATGGAAGAAAAGTCTCATCTTGGTCCTGACTTCGAGCGTTGTAACGCTTTTCGGCAGCGGTCGTGCGAGACGTATTGTCGTAAGCAATACGTTCGCCAGGAGGGTAAGAGTCGGAGGGAAACAGGACAGAAAGCTCGATCGTTGGAGGAGACGTCTGGACTCCAACCTTGCCATCGCCCTGTCCAATTTTGTTCTTCTTCTTGCGCGGTTTGCGCTTCTTCTTGTTTTTCTTTTCTGGAATGTGCGATCAGTAAGATGGCTTTTCTCTCATCGTGTGTTCGCGATAAGCGTAATCTTACCCAGATTGTCAGCAATGTTCAGCCCGGCTTCTCCATCGTCGTCGTCGCCATCTTGATCTTCACCGACGATGCCGCGGTCGAGATCTCCAGAGCTGGAGCCGTTTCGTGGTCGGGCAGCAGTCGAGTCGCACGGCTTCTCCACTTGGTCATTGCCGTCTGGTCCTTGCTGATGTCCCTCTGGGGTTTTGGAGCCCATGACATTGATCTGCTACAGTTTGATCCACAGCAGGAAGCGGTGTTGAACGAGAAGAAGCTGTGACTGATGAGTAAACATTTTATAGATCGCAACTTCTCCACTTTGCGCCCTTTGACACATGCACAAAGCACGGGCCGAACTTTAAATCTACCTCTCGTGATGTGAACCACCTGAAGCACTGATATCGATCTTGGAAGAAATTCATGCTATAATGATACATTCTCTGCTATGTATAGTCACTGGTTCTGCCAAACTGTACAGAGAGATATTATACACATGAGTCTTGGACCTACTGCAATCTTCTTGCCGATGCTTCAAGGAATGAAAGAATGTCTCGCATTACTGAATTCTCGACGCCACTTCCTAATTGCCATTTATAATCGCCTCAGCAGCCTTTTCACTGATCATATAGATCGGCAACGAGATGAAAGTTCCCGGAATCTTAGGAAACACCGAAGCGTCCACAACTCTTAGACCTTCCACACCTCGCACCTTGAAGTTGGAGTCAAGAACAGCGTTCGGATCACCATCAGGACCAATTGCAGCAGTGCAGCAAGCATGGTGTCCCCATAGCTCATTCTTGATATATTCTTTCAGATCCGCTTCCGAGCTTACGTTGCGACCAGGATTGGCCTCTGTGAAAGTCCCATCGAGAGGGATTAGCTTATCGAAAGCTTCGCGACCCCAGAGAAGACCCTCGTAGAGTGCTTGCAAATCTCGTTCGTCGCCGCCGCCAGTCGTATTACCCGTGTCCAAAGATCGGAAGAGGATCTCAGGCACGTCGCGAGGATCAGTAGATCGGAGTTTGACTGTCCCAGCGTTGTTTTGTGGCTGTGCTTTAAGTGCTAGCCACGACCATTTCTTCCCGCTCTTAACACTATCGTAGGCGAAGCCAGGGTAGAAGCCATTGAAAACACCAGGCGTGCCGATGATGAAGATATCTGGGTGATCTTGAGCAACAGAGGTCTTGAGCACTACTCCTACAGCCGCGCCGCTAGTCGTGTATGGACCTCTGTCCAGCACACTCTTGCCATTGATCCATTTCTCGAGGCATGGATCTGCCTGCCCATTATACCCGAAAGTGCAGTCCGCGGAAATGGGGAATTTCTCGGCTGTCTCGGCGACGATAGCGGCTTCGTAGCGATCTTGCATGTTGCTGCCGACACCAGGAGCATCTTTGATGACTTTGATACCGAACTGGTCAAGTTCGTCCTTAGGGCCGATGCCGCTAAGTTTGAGAAGCTGAGGAGTGTTGAAGCTGCCACCAGAGATGATCACATCTTTGCTTGCGGCAACGTACCCAGCTGTGCCACCGGCCGCAGAAGGATACGGGTCTGCCTTGTAAAGACGCTCGCCTGAGAGATACTCGACGCCGATTGCTTTTGGCACGTCACCATTCTCGTCGAACCGGATCTTGGTGGCCAGAGTGTGCAGAGCGATGTCAAGGTGATACTTGCGGCTCCCGTCGTCGTTCTTGGCGTTGGCAGTGTCGAGAATGAATGCACGGGTACCGCTGCGCTTGGAGGTGTCAGCGTCAATCGAGAGCGGCACTTGATAGACGTTCTCCTCGGGGTCCGTATTGGCATTCACATCGGTAAGGAGAACATTGGTGAGCGAGGTGACTGTGCTTAGGAGACTGCTCAGGAGACCATCCTGCAGCTTGTCAGTAAGAAAAACTTGCGGTTTCAAGTACATCGATATCTCACCTTGCCCATGGCTGCGGCCGCCGACAGTACGATAGAAAGCACCTTGAAGTCTTGGGCCACAAGCAGTAAGTTGGTCAGACTGGTCCGAAGCCATCCATCAGTGCCGTGACCCGCACCCACTGGGTATTGAGCCTTCTCGAGCTTAACAAAATGCTCGCGCATCTCGTCGGGGCCCCAAGAATCGTCTCCAGTGAGCTGTTGAATGTATGTCCAGTCAGCACGCCATGGATACGTTGTGATCAACGCATGATGCTCAGAGCAACCTCCAAGCGCGCCCGTCCGAGGGTACAAGATACCAAGCGGCTCTGCACCTTCGGGAGGATACAAACCAACATACAGCGACCCATCCGGGTTCCTGTATGTCATCTTGGTATCTTTCTTTTGTCTCTCCAAGTCCTCATAATGTCTGACCCAGTAGTCCCATTTGATCAAGTCATCTTCGGCAGACTTCAAACTGTAAGTCGGAACCGATTGATTGTAGTTGTCGCCATAGTCGCCACCAGCTTCAATGAGCAAGACCTTGTGCCCAGCAATAGCAAGCCGAGATGCGAGCGGACCTCCTCCTGGTCCTGAACCGATGATTACATATTCGTAGTCCGTGGCATTATCGATCGCTCGACGTTGATGGAATTTGAGATGACTGCTAGGAACCGCGTTGACTGATGCTGCAAGCGATAGAGCTGCGACGAGGCTTTTTGTCAACATCTTGGAGTCTTGAAACTGGACAACTCGAATGCGTTCAAAGCGTGCGGCCGCACTTTACGATACAGCTCGAGCTGCACATCAACGTGGAGTTAATCGCGCATTGGGACCATACGCGAACGCGCAATCGCCAGGGAGTCTCCCATGTCTACGCACGATCCCACGGAATGTCCGTCTCGCAAATTACTTGGTTGGGTGCTGCTTAAGCGAGTTCTTATAGAGACACTAGACGTTCTAGTTGCTTGGGCATAGAGTAGTCGAAGCCTCGGCGGACCGGGGTCTCTCTGGGGCTTGTTCGGGTACCTGCCCAGGCACAAGGACAAAGCTCTACCCGCAGCTTAGTGCTTAGACCGGGGCAGTGAAACTTGATTCGTGATTTAATGAGCCCTGAACCGCGTCCATGGTTGTCCCTTGAATCTCACCTTGGGCAAAGTGATGCTCAGAAACTAGTGCACGGTAGGCACACGCCTGGCTTCGGCGCATTCAATGCGATCATTGACTTTTGTCGCGCCCTTTGACTCGTTTCAAGGATCGATCGTGCTTCGGCAATGACTGATACGAGTAGGCCGAGGCAAGTATCGATCAAGATTGATTTTTCGTGAGGCTCAGATGCAAAATATGTCATCGGTCGCGCTGAAGCTGTGGGTAGTTGGAATGCTCGTGCGCACGCTCGTGCGAGACATCCCGTGCGGTAGTTCTAACAACCGTCGGATCATGAACGGTTCCTTCTCCTGAATCTTATGCTGCGATCTTCCGTTGCTTCATTCTCGGCTCTGTCGCTGCCATTGCCTTCCGTGATACTGTGATTATGCCAGCCGGCCGACCTCAAGCTGGATATGCCGATTTTTGCTTCTTCTCCCCTTCCCATTGAATGGTCTCCAGCGGCGACACTGGGCGCGAAAAGTTCGTAGTTTGGTTGCTGCTACTGACTTGACGGGCGTGCGATGTGTGAACCTCTTGAGTGCTGATATTTTCGAGTGGAATGAAGTGGCCATCATCGCTGTGCCTGGGTCGCACGTAAATCTCAGCGCCATTCTTGTCAACGACGCCGCTGTTTACGGCGGTCCCCCCAGACAAGCCTCCAGATCCAGATTTGCCTGCGGTACCGGCTGTACTCTGTCCCATCAGTCTAGGGAAAGCTCTTCGGATCAAGTTACGAATGCCAGGCATGCAAGCGCAAACCATTGCTGTATCAACCTCGATGACCGTCCATGCTCCTACTTGCTTGTAGTCATCTATCGACATTTGTCAGTTGCAGCGCAAGAGTCTTCCCTTCGTGACTGACGTGTAAGATTCTGGGAGTTGCCGAATTTGACCAGGAGTCGAAGTCGCAGAATGGAGACGAAAGTGACGAATGATCCGACACCTAGCAGAACCCATTGTTAGCATCCCCCTCACTGCGGCATTCTCAGAATTCACCCACTAAACATGAGCATAACCAATATCTTCTTGCGAGTATTCAGATTCATTCTCCACAGCATAGGCATTGGTAAGACGACGACAACTAGGTCCAAGGCGATGTTGAAAGCCGCCGAAGCCCAGGACTGCGCGTTAATGTTGTTGCAGCGGCCGGGCAGTGACTTGTCCCAATTGTCCCAGGCCTGCAGTCGTCAGCCTCCTGTTTATCAACAGATGCGTCACTCCACTCACCAAATTGACCGGTGTGCACTGGAAGGCTGTGATCAAAATGAAGGTGATGGCGTATGCCACGTTAAGGGCGATGGCGATGTAGGCAAGTAATTTGAAGTTCTTGTGCTGGAAAATCCGAAGGTAGGTGCAGCAAATAGCTATCTTGATCGTCGGTAGAGCGGTCAGATACAGAATCTCGTCGACGTAATAGACCTGTTCCAAGATTAACAACAGCTCTCGTGTACGGTGAGCTCAGGAAGCGCACTTTGAGAATCTGCGGAAGCTTGTCGAACGGAATTGTCCAGACGTCCTTGCCGACACCCAGTCCGGTCACTAAAAAGCCGTCAGCGATCTGTTGAGTATACCCGTGCGCCAGACTCCCACTTACAGACGTTGGAAAGCGCAGTAATTGGAATCAGAAGTGCCATTGCGACGGTGATCGTGAAGTCATCCCACCAAAAGTCGGTATCGATTCGAGCACCTCTCTCGCAAGGAAAGCGCACCTTGGACAGAAGTCGCATGATGTATGCCACCGCAGCCAATGCAATCCCGACAATACTGGCAATCGAAAAGCTCTCGGCATCGCGCACAGGTCGTTGACACAGTTGTTCCGTGAGATTCTTTGCAACTACAAGGCTATTGTCAGCTGCCCCTCTTGCAGACTGTGAACCTTTCAAAGTAGCATACCCAGTTGTTCTCGGATCTTGCAGGTCGACAAGGCGCATGCTTCAATACCTGCCGTCGCTGTGGTGTTACTACAGCTTGAAGCGATGTCGATGTTGCCAGCACTTTGGCCGGAAGCTGCTACCGCTTCCACGAGACAAGTTCGCTACATCAGGATGATTAGTGAAGCTCCAGTATGAATGTCTGGAGCATACGCACGGCGCATTCTGGCATCTGCTGCACAATCCCCAGAGCACGCTGGAGGTCCGACTGCCCCGCATCTTGACTGGCACACAGGGTCGCAAAGAGAGCGACCAGAGTCCAGAGAAATCTCATACTTCGTGCGCAGGGGAAGAAAGAGCGTGACTGGATCCGTAGAACATGAAGAAGTGCGTGTGATGATAGTGATTCATGGAATAGATCTCCGGATCCCTCTAAGGACGAGATAGGACGTTGAACCTCCGCAACACGGCCACGCGTGCACAAAGCGTAGGTGCGCGGAATAATGCTGATCGTCCAGGAGCCCTGGCCAGCATCGCAGATTTTCTAATCGCCTAGTGAGTGAAGAAGCGCGCACGCAAGCTGCCGGCGGTAGTCACGCTGACTGCAGAACAGCCGTGAGACCATAGCTCTAACGCGGAGCCATTTTCCGATAGAAAGCACCGACAGTCGGGACGGCGTGTGAGGACTCCCAGTTTGCAGGGCCATGCATGAGAGCAAGGAGGACAGCAGCCGCGGGCCCGAGTTGCTAGAGAGAACCGGCGAAGTTAGCGTATGATGTGCCGATGTTTGACCTTTGAAGCGAGGAGCGGCTTTCAGGCCCGAAAAGGCTTGGTTCGTAGCAGGCAAGATCGCTCCATCAAAGAAATGATGGTGTGTGTCCACGGACCATAAGCTGACGGATCGCTGCAAGTCTCGGTGGGAGTGGAGGTGAGGCGAGGTTTGCAGGGCGGAAAGGGGCAATCCAGTCAAAACTAAGCTATTGATGACCGGTTGTTCCTATTACAGTGTCATGCATGCCAGTGCCTATACGCCATGTATCTATTTCGTGTGCAGCTATTGACGGCACTCGTGAGCCTGCTTCCACGGAACGCGTGGGCCTTCTCAAATCTCCAGCACAATGGACACGTGCATGCTGGACTTCATGAAAAGCGCCTTCTTGGACTTTTAGAAGGCCTTGGTGGCCTCGGTGGCGGTGGTGGTCCTGGTGGTAGCGGAGCAGCAATCGAGGTTACTGGCGAGCATGAGTGGCAAGCGCCTGGTCCAGGTGACCAGAGAGGTCCATGTCCAGGTCTGAATGGTGAGCATAATCAACTCAGGTGCTGCTCAAGAACAAGCAACTGACAGTAGCAGCGATGGCTAATCATGGCTACATCCCACGAGTGAGTACACGCACCAGCCTGGCCAGACACGAACTAGGATGACGCTGACCCTCCATCGCAGAACGGGGTCGTGTCTTTGCTTGGAGCAGTGAACGCCATAACCAGTGTCGTCAACATGAGCGTCGAGTTGGCATTACTTCTGGCTGTGATGGGTGTGGTATGGACTGGCAATCCAGTTTCGCTCGACCCCTCTTTCTCAATCGGTGGTACAACACCAGAGGTACAGAATCTGCTCGGAAATGCTCTCGGACTTCTAGGTGTGTTCCATGCTCTTCCCGTTGTACGCACGAATGAATCTGCTGACATGCAGTTAGGCGAGCCTCGTGGAATCGACCACTCCCACAACTTCATCGAAGCAGACTCATCGCCGACGAGAGACGACCTATACGTTACCAACGATCCAGTGACCATGAACTTGACCAAGTTCGAGACATTGTATGATCTGATTCCGGAAGGGCAGGTATTTACTGCGGAGGTTATGACCGACTTCGCGATGATTCGCTGGAATGAGACGGTTGCGACCAACCCATACTTCTACTATGGGCCGGTCACTGGGATGATCGCTCGGAATACCGGGTACTGCTTCATGAGGAACCTGTTCGCCAATTACTCTTCTGGCAAGCAGGAGTTCAGTGAGTGCCGAGATCGCCGGACTCGAAGTCCGCCGGCTAACGAAATGCAGCACATGAGATCTTCAAGAGCTGGTACTCGGTGACGGGCGACCGAGACAATTTCACATACATCACAGGCCACGAGCGGATTCCCGCGAACCTGGTGCCAAACCCGGCTCCGTACGGCCTCGTGAATCTGAATCTCGATATCGTGGCCATGGTCCTGCGCTACCCGATCTTTGGCAGTGTCGGCGGCAACACAGGCGAGGTGAACTCCTTCACTGGCGTCAATCTCGGAGATCCTGTTGATGGCGTCCTGAATGTTCCCCGATTACTGGAAGGCAACAACCTGCTATGCTTTGCCCTCGAAGTGGTCAACTTTGCAGCGCCGAACTACCTCAACAACCTCGTCAGCACGCTCGCGGCGCCTCTGAAGATGCTCACCGATGCCATCGCTGCGCCGCTTCTGAACATGAGCTGCCCACAGCTGGGTGAGATTACGCGCGACGGAAAGCCGCTGTGGCAGTCTCTGGGCGAAGAGTTCCCGGGTGCGAACAAGAGTGGCAGCGCGATGTAATACTGCGGCAGGTTGCAGAAGGAGGAACGCGACTCGCGCGTGCATGGAAAGTGGAAGGGGAAATTGATGAATCAGCGCGAAAATGATGGGACGGAAATGCAGCAAAGCGCGTCTCAAGCAGAACAGCTTCGACTTCGTAGCCAGTTTCATGGCTTCATTATTCAACCAGAAATAAGTTTACATCCAGCGAATACGACATCAAGCGCACGTTGGCAGATTGATTCTCCTACTTGACAGCCGCTTCAGTGGTCACGCGAAGCTACAGACCAGTCTGGCAAACATTGTCCATCGACTAGCGATTCCGGTCGAAAACCGCTCGATGATAAAGATTCGATCTCGCGACAAATAGTATTGACGATCTGTATCTCCTAGTTACCTGCGAAAAGCACCGAAACATTGGCAAGGGTCGTGAAGAACACCGACGCTAACGAACGCCATCTAAGACATTACCAGCAGGCAGACTACCAGGCTGGTGAATCTTGCTAAAGAATAGCCTCCAAATTTCGCGAATCGCTCGGTGTAAGATAGTGTTCTCTTGAGCAGAAAAGCCGTCGCAACGCGAAACTTGCAAAGGACATCGGTTGGAGGGCCAGTACAGGCAACGTCTGCGAGACAGTAGCCCTGCCAATATTCCACTTCAAGGTAATGCACCACTGGTTCCACCCTCTTCTTGACGCCTTTCCGGGGACCTTGTTCCCACAATCTCATCGGCTCAAATGTCCCCTTCAATACCCACCTCCTCCTTCCGCTCCGCCACCTGATCCTTCTCCGTAGCATCCAAGATCATGCCCCACAACTCCTTCCGAATCTTCTTTCTATTCGCCACAATCTTGGCCCACTTCTTCCTCGCCGCAACAATCTGTGCCTTTCTCTCAGGGTCGACAGGCTTGACGTTCCCACTCTTCAGTTTCGCCAACCTCTCTTGCAGTTCGACTTGTTCTTGCTCCAGCTTCTCGGCATTACTCTTCAGCTCTGCCGTCGTGACGATTGTAGATTCAGCTCGCAAAGCAAGACGAAGCTCTTTCTCTTCAGTCTTCAGAGACATGATCTCAGTTCTGAGGCGTTCGGTCTCGGCTTCTTTGGCTTGCATTGTCTCCTCGAAGTTCTCGTCTACTTCATCCTGATGAGTGAACCCGAGTCAGCGATATATGCAGAAAGGTGATGAACGATGTGACATGCCTGGATAGCAAAGTAGACGATTTGCTTTCCGGAGGCTTTGCCATCAATCTCGTTCCGCTCGTGCATGTCCTTGAGCAGTTTCGTGGCAGCTGCCTTGGTGACTTTGTTGTTGAGATTTGTGCTGATGTCTGTGGCAGAGTACGGCCGATTGGTCTTGCGTAGGTAGTTGAGGATGAGCTTGGACGACTCATCGGGAGTCAGCTTCTTCTCCTTGACCTCCTTGGTGGCACCCATCGTGGCAGATCGAGTCAGCGACCTGTACGAAAGACAGTAATGTATCGGTTGGGCTGATGCGAAGTGTTGCTGTGTGAAGGTCAAGTCAAGGCTGGAAGACTTGATGTGACGTTGGCATGAGGGTGCAGGCGGCGATGCGCGTGCCTTCCCAAATCGCGTCTCGCGGAGTTGCGACTGCCACATCTTCGCCATTTTGCTACGCGTTCCTCTTCATCGTGAAATTGCTGTATTTCGATGTTCTGCAATGCTATCGCTTGGTAGTCACAGCACCGCTGACCAGCACAACTCCAGCCAACGTCCACCCAGGCCACCAAACGCACCAAAGCACGAGGCAGCTCCATACACCCTGCGCAGCCCAGCCTTTGGCAATCTCAAATAGTACCGCGCTGACATCCATCTTGACAAACCAGCTGAATGCATAGACAGCAGTCGCAGGTGAGAGTGCCAGCCATAGCAAGATTGAGGGAATGCTCAGCGCGATGGCGAGTGTGCGCTGTTTGCCATTGTCGGCGCTTGCTGATCGCAGAGGCAGTGGACGCACAAATCCAAGCGGACATGCCAACAGACCCACTGTTAGTGCCAATGAAAAACTGAGTGTAGCCCAAGTCGAGAAAGTTGCCCCGAGGAAGAGTAGCGAAAATGCCTGCATTGTCTGCAACTGTTGCGATGTCGCTCGGAGGTACCGAACCAGCAGGATCGAGATGTAGGCGGGAAGTATGTAGCTGCTCGTTGTGACAATACCAAACACATACGGCAAGTTCTGCAACGATGTCAGCTGGGGGCTTGCGCTCAATCGATTTCCTTGCACTTACTGCTTTACTCGTATGCGTGAGTAGATAAAGTGGCACCAGACTGATAAGATGGGCTGCCAAAACCATGACAGCAGGTAGGAACATCTTTCTCTCAACACTTTGCAGCTCTTCCTTTGCGACAACTGCGACTTTGTCACCTTCCTTGATTTTGACCATCTTTTCGCCCTTCGGCTTCTGGCCGCCTGCACTTTCCAGCTTGCCAGGCTTCTCCACAGGGCCTTTGCCACTCAAGATCCAGAGCGCAAGCGCATTGATTGTGAAGCTGCCAGCTACCAACATAGCTGCTGGTAGATAGCTCCCAATACTCACAAATCTGTGGGTGTTGAGCAGGATATAGAAGAAGAAACTCTGATGCAGGTGCTCCAGCAGGTTATTGATACTTCGGAAGATACTCTCCGTCACTCGCCCGAGACTCATCTCATCGTGCCAGCCATCTCCAACGGTCTTGAGTGTGATGGCGTCGACGTGGTATGGCATGAATGCGGAATGAGGTCCGGTAGCTACGCCTTGCGCTTGGGACAAAATGCCGGAGGCAATCGTGCGAAGTCGATCTGGGTACTTGTCTGAGTGCTTCGTGAAACCATGTAACGAACAGCCCATGCCCATGTGGCCTGACGCGATCTGGACTGCTGTGTTGATGAGGTCGAGGTTGGGCAGCGCGCCGTTAATGCCATCGTACAGCACATCCAACTTTTCGAAGCGCTTTCCCCAAGGCCCGACAGGATAGTCCAGCGCAATAGCGCCCTGAAGTGCACCGGCTTTGATGGGCAAGTCACTGACGTTCCGGCTCGATGTGGGGGTTGTGCCCGTGCTGTGGTATGCACTGACCCATGCTTCGGACCCATATGTGCTGTCTTCGGGTATGAGCAGAATGATGTCCTTGGACCAGATGCTCCATCGCTTAAAGTATCGTGCCAGAGTCAATGCCAGCGCGACGCCTGAATAGTTGAGCTCTCCCTCGAAGTTCTTCCAAGCTGCGATCAAGACCATGGCCTCCGTGGCATCTGCCCTCGGTCCTTGAAGCAACCCGTAGACGTTCCTGCCCTCGATCTTCTCGCCCGCGACCTCGAATGCATACTCCTGTGTCGCGCTCTTGAGCTTAATCTCCTTGATAATCTGTTCTATGCCTGCCAATCTCTCTTCTCTGCTCTTTTGACCAAGGTTGTAGACTTCCTGTCGATATGCGCGGAAGATGTTATGCTCGCTGCCACCGAAGTACGTGTGAACCTGCCCAGGTAGGATCGCATTCTCGGAAATGTACGTTTGCCGCGAGTAGTCGTTCAGCGGAAGAAGCAAGACCCATACTATGCCGACCAGGATGCATATGGCTGAAAGGTATGGGGGTAATTTGAGCAGAATCGGAGACCGCCGCAAGGTCAAAAGGCGCGCTGCTGTATGTATCTGTCAGTAAGATAAGCTGTAGCTTTATTTATCATGGATACCTACAGAGCGCCATATTGTGTTATCGCATTGGGATGCTGTAAGTGACGAGGAGACGTGTTCGTGACGCGCGAGATGAGTTTGATGCTGCTTATTCAAAATCGTACTCAAGATTTGACGTACTAGGGCTCAGCGATCCATCTCCTTCCCAGCAGTTGCTTGCTCTGGAACATTTCCATGTAGACATCGAGGAAGATGCCACGACATTTATGACTGGACGATACAAAATTGCACGAATGACACGTTGTAATGTCTCAAGAACACGATATTCAGAGCGTGACGGGCGGAGATGGCGCTGAGGCCCAATGCACCTGGAAGGAGGACTATGTGAATCGCCGAAGCTCAAGATCGGGACCCGAGACTAATCGCCCAGGTTCTGGTTATCAAAGCGCATCAGAGGAGTATCTAGAGTGCAGAAATGCATTATATGGGCAGGCTTCATAGTGCATTATTATCAGCACTCCTGCTAAAACCACAGCTGCACTCGTCGCCTCACAATCGGCCTTGGTAAGTGCCACGGATCAGCTTCGATGCAGTCTCAAGATTATGGCATGTTGGGTTTGGCAAAGAAATCCAAGAATCATATCGAGGTGACCAATGCGCATATTTCCGCTTGTCTCTCTGCTCCCTGCGATACAGCCGATCTTCCAACTCACACGGACTTATTTCTGCGGCCAGGCGAGAACACATCAGGCTGCTCCTCACAGGCTGGAATGTCTTCGGAGATGGCTCGAGAGGTCTCGACTCCACGTATGTCGCCATGGAGTGTTGCAGTACGAGTATCTGCTACTTCGCCATGCCGTCGTGATCGAGTCGGACTCCCAGTTAGACGCCCTGTCAACGCGCCCGTGCTGGCCAGTGCCATCCCAAAGTCCGATACTTCGCCATCCGCATAGGGAGTTGCCACCTCAAGTTGCGGAACCTCGTCGAGATCAATAACCACTGGCGAATTATCGGCAGCTGCAGAATACTTACGCTTCCTGGTCGTGCGGCTTGGACAACGCTCGCCAATTGCATGCTCATGGTACATGCACTGAACCAAAGCAGGCTTGAATCGAAGCTCGCCTTTCTCAAGATCATCGACCCTTTTCAGCGCAGCACTGGCGAGATCAGCCAAGAAGGACTTGGGCAAATGACCGATCGTCTCTGCCCAGCAAGCCTTCCGCACGTACATGTTGACCATAAGCAGCCTCAGTTTAGAGCCCGGCTCGGTAGTGTCGTACACTCTCGTAATGCACGCGACTCCTGGCATGACAGCTAGCATTGGGCGATCGAATCCGTTAAAAACCTCGATGATTCCGCTGACGGCTTTATCCATGGTGTGCTTGTCTGAAAGCATTTTGCCTACGCGGTAGAGCTCGATCAAGGTGACAGCAACTTCTTCTCTCAGTGCATTTTGTTCCTCAGTCGTTGCCTTATCCTGCCATAAAGGTATGCTTCCGAGTTGAATGAAATGCAGATAGAGCTCGCAGACCGGCCGTGTCACATTTGACAAGTCAACAAAGCGCTCGTTCCCCGACACCAGCAGGATCGATTCATCGAATTGGTCATAAGATCTCTCCGCGAGGATCTTGCCGTGTATGGTGTAGCGGGCAGCTTCTTCGCCGACGTATAGTGTGATGATGCTGTTCTCAAGCCTACGACGACGTCAATGGAGTACCAAGACTCGTGCAGGTCGTCACACATACTTTTGATCATCGTCGCAAGGCACGATGATACGATCACCAGCCGCCATGGTGTAACGTCGCACTGGTGCTCTGTGAGTCTTCTAGGAGGAAAGATGAAACAAGAAAACAAAGAAGTGCTAGATGCGGCTGCATAGAAGTGTCATGTGAAACGGAGTGAGCTAAAGTGAGCTGCAAGTCCTTAGAGCACTAATGCCCTCACGTTTCGAAGAAGAGGGCCCAAAGCATGAACCCTCGTTTGTGCATACCCAAGCTTGGTCAAAGCTGCTTGGGTCAAATTTCTACTATGTTTTGCGAGTTCGCCGCGAGAGCCTCCTCCTGGCCATCGTGTTCACCATCGTAGCTCATGCAAACGCACATGTTGCAGTCAACTACAGGCGCTTGATTGTGGACTCGTCGCGACGGTACTTGTTCGCAGGACGGTTCACGGCTTCTCTTGCGATTCTGCCTGGAAAGCCCAGGCATGCCAGCAGCTGATGCATATGCCCCTGTAGAACGATGCACGCAGCAAACATCGCAAGGTCCACGTGAAGTTTTGTGCTAAAGGGAAAGAAAGTGAGAGATCAGCCCTTACATTTCAGTAGATCATGTTATATACTACAGGAAAGGCAAGATACTTTTGGTAGTCATGTAGGGATGGCGAGAGAGCGAACCGCATTTGAGCTCGATAACTTGCAGAAAGCTCCAGCTCTGGCCACACCGCTGATGAGGCTCCTGTTGTCGTAGATGTCGAGACCAAGACTGCTTCTTCAGTGAGACTGCGCATTTGCTTATGTGCATCTCAAGAAGCCACTGAAGCTGCCAGTGAATCTTGCATGACCTTGATCTGCTTCTGCAGTCTCTCCACTGTTCAAGTTGGGCTCAGAGAATCTGCCCGAGAGTCCTTGTCTCCACTTGCTTCGCTTGCTTCGGCGTCCGAATCGTCCCGCTTGCGTTTGCGATTGTTGCATTTGGCGCCATTGCTGTGGTCGTGGTAGTCACAACAGCTCGCCGTCTCGTAGCTTGCCACTTCCTCGTCCTCGGACTTCGCCTTGAGTTGCTGTAGTGCAGCCTTGGAAAGGTCCAGCAAGAAATCCCGAGGGTCATCGTATTCCTCGTCGATCATGGCAGGATCTTCGCTCCACAAGTGAATGTCCACGAAAAGGTGCCGAATACCTGATCCTGGTTCAGTCGCCTTGTACACTTTTTGTATGATTGACGAAGCTGGCACGAAATCCGTTGCAGCATGAAACGCCAGCATAGCATCGATGGTAGCGTTCATAGTGCCTGAATCTTCTAACCTTCCAGCTGCAAGATAGAGGTCGACCATTTCCTCGAAGCCGTCGTTGACCGTCTTGTATGGTAGACGACCAGTGTAGATGTACTGCACATAGAGATCGAATGTCGCAATTTCGACATTTGCAAGTTTCAGTCTACTGAAGGCCGAGCCTACGTTGTGGAGAGCTTTTTTGAAGTATGCTGATCGCGCCATCAGCAGCTTCTTGTGTACGTGGAAGATCTCCTTGGTTGTCGCGCCCACCTCGATGGCGACGATGTCGCCTTCGATTCTAGCCAGTCGTCAGTGGAATGCGTGTGCAATGGCGCTTTTGCTAAGATCTTACCTGGTGTGTTCGTCTTCTGGCACCGTAACGTCTTCTCTGTCCGCCATCTTCGATTCTGTGTTAGACCTTGCTGGGTTAGTCAATCAAGGTTTGACTGTGTTCTTGTGGTGTTCATGGAAGGAAATCCCGCAAAGTTCAGAGCCACAATCATTCTGGAAGTGAGCCGCTTGAAGCTGTGCACGGAAATGAGTCGTGCGCGAAGCATGTGAACTTACGGCTTGAAGTGAATGCTGATTGGTTTCGCAAATGAGAGGACGCACCTTCCAACGACGGCGGGTATGTGTTCGTGCTCAGTTGCTGATGCCATGCAAACGCATACGCAAATGAACTGAAGTTAACGGATCGTGATCTCAATATTCATTGTTGCACCTTTTCTGAGCTTAGCCGTGGGCATCGCTGTTTCGCCGACGACACGCAAAATCTACCATCTAGCGTTCCGTCCTCTGCATGCTCTGACATATTCTTATATGCAGACGGGCCCTAGTCGGACAGCTACTCGTGCTCCCGCCTACGAGCTGTGTAAAGATGTCAGGTGGCCCATTCAATCATTCAACACCGTCACGAGAGCCGGATGGATAGCTTTTCGAAGCGGATGACTAAATCGATGCATCTCTCAAGCAAATGTTTCCGCCAAAGCGCGTCCAATTCGTGTTGGTCCTAACGACCCGACTGACGCTGTGGGTCATCGCCAAGAAATGATGAGATCTCACCAGCCATGGCATGGGCACCTAGCACTTCCCGCAATCGAGAGTCTTCGTCCTCTGCAACGCCAGTCTTGTCATCGCCATCGAGTTGCATATGTGTATCATCCGAACCGGTCTGCCACATTAGTTGAGGATCAACGGGCCCAATGTCTCCATAGTTGGCATGAGCGCCGTCGTGATAATCGCCTATTCCGCCCATGCGTGCAGTCGGAGCTGATTGCTGGAGGAGGTCTTGACCAAGCTGCTGGGAGAGTTGTTGATCGTCAGAGTGAGAACGGTTTAGGCTCTGCTCCGTTCGTCCCGATTGGGCTGACGGTGCTCCCGCAATAGCGTTCGCCATTGGTGAGTCGGGACTGGCAGTCACAACCTGGCGTGACGAGCTGGACGAAGACTTCGTGCTGCCAGGTACTGGACCTCGACGGCCCGTAGTCGGCGGCATGATTCCAGGATTCTTTGGTCCAGAGGACTCCTTGCATTCTGTGCAGTTACGGATGGCGGCGCTAACGGTCTCCTTGATGCGCACCCAGTGATACTTCTCGGCGATACCGGCTGTAGTCTTGTTGATGCCACCATGTGTTTGAGCATGCATCGCGCGTGCAATCTCGTACTGCTTGTGCGGATCAGAAACTACCTCCTTGCCTTTCAACATGAGTTTGTCGTCCTCGCCATTAGCGCCTGGTATCAACCTGTAGTGAGTCGCTGCAGATCGCAAACGAGATTTCTCAGCGCGATCGGAGCCTGCTGGATATGCACCTGACTTGAGGTAATAACGGATTTTGTCGAAGCGTTCTTCGCTCTGGTACTCTTCGTTCTCTCCTCCAAGCTCCCGGCCGAAGATGATTGCATCGATCATGGCATCTGGGTAGCTCTTGAGATTGCCGCATCCCTTGACTCGACCGATTCTCTTAAAGCCGAGAGCGTCCCATATGCGAAGAGATGCGACATTCGTCTCATATACCAGATTGAAGACAGAGTAAGTGTAGCCAAGCTTCGGAGCCCACTCAAGATAGACTTCACCCATGAGCCTACCGACACCACGATTACGAGCAGCGTCTGTCACCAAGAACCCGCCATTGCAGACGTGGCTGCTGCGGCCTGGATAGTTTGGCTTCACGTAGAAACTGCCGAGACAAAGCTTCGCCCAATCTACGCCTCGCTCTTCCATTTGTGTAATCTCCTCCGGCGAAGAGATGTCGCCCATCACCATGATTGCTCCGAAGTTCGCGAACCAGTATGGTGCAAAAGCAGATAGTGCCAGCCCATCCATCATCGGGTACGTGTCACCTTTTTCGATCTCGCGGTTCAGAAGCTCGCATAGATACGCAGTCAAATGTGGCGGCACTTGGCCGGGCGATGAAAATGGGACGATTGTGGCGATTGTGGTTCGATCACGAAGTGTGACCTGCTTCGGCGTGATCTCGTAGGGTAGCGGGCCATATGGCTCAGGGAATGGCGGCTGACCTGAGACTCTGTAGATCGCTGGAGAAGTCGGGTCGTCCAGCATCGCAGGCATCGTGGCGGCTATATGATGGCTCTGTACGCCTGGCGGGAGTGCAACGATATCTGCGTCGCGCCAGGTGGGCGTGTATCTATTCTGTCTCCCATGTCAGC
Source organism: Cercospora kikuchii (assembly GCF_019650295.1). NCBI lineage: Eukaryota > Fungi > Ascomycota > Dothideomycetes > Mycosphaerellales > Mycosphaerellaceae > Cercospora > Cercospora kikuchii. The sequence goes on from NW_025408588.1 coordinate 1,612,917, forward strand.
GGCGCTGCAAGTGAATCACGCCTAGTGCATGATCAAGCAAAAGATAAGACAGTCATCCGGCCAGCGCGCGGCGGCGTGAGGCGGCGGACACGCCTGCCACTTTGTATAGCCACCACCGGGGCAGTTATGGAGATGGAAGTGATGAAAGCGGACGTACTTTGATGAGATGAGGTCTGTCTTCCCGTGCCCGGTGCTCGGAAAACTGGTATGATGGACGCGCAAGGTGTGATCATGTCTGCGTCGCATACGATGGCACGCTAAGGGTCTGAGTCTTGGCACTGCGCCTGGCAGTATCTGTTCTGTCCACTCACTGCCACAGACAGTAACATGTCAACGTCCTGATGATTAATCATTCGAGAGCCTAGCGTTTGCTAGAAATTGATTCTTCAAACTCTTGCCTACGCCAGTGCTGGGTAAGTAATTAAGAAAGGGAGATGAGCCGAAGCGGAACAGAAAGATTACTCTCCGTCTGTCCCCATCACGGGCATCGGAACATAGGAGAGCGATTGACAGAACATCTCAATTGCTATGGCCAAGATCACTCACAACCTCCTGAGAACCTAGCTTCGCTGCCCCGGACGCTGCCACTCTCAATGCCTTGGCGAAAGTCCACCTCACCCTATCCTCTTCCAATGCCAGCACCCCTTGGACAGTGGATCCTCCTGGAGAAGTCACACCATGCCGCACAGCTCTCGCCGACCATCCTTCTTGCACTAAAGACGCAGTTCCCATCATGGCATGAGAAACCATCTGCAATGCATCGTCCGGCTTCAACCCAGTCGCAATGGCTCCTTCCACCAATCCCTCCAAGATGACGGCGAAGAACGCTGGAGTCGAACCACATAATGCCGTGCAGGCATCCATAGTGCATGGCTCCGTGAGGAAGACTTTCCCCACGCATTCGAACAAGCGACTGACTCTCTGGAGAACATCTTCGCCTACGGACCCTCGCTCTATGACCGTGGTTGACTGCCGGACGAAACAGTTGATGTTAGGCATCACTCTGACGATGGAGTACCCTCCGCCGTCATCTTTTGACCTCGACTCTCGCTCCAGTTTCGAGCGGATCTGTTGCACTGTCACACCTGCCATAACGCTTACGATGATCTTACCACTCAGTGCCGCTCTCATGCCTGGTTGTCGGAGAAGCTGATCCAGCAAATGTGGTTGAACGGCCAGAACGACAATATCAGCTTCTACGACCCCCTTGACATTGTTGCAGATGTTGATGTCTATTCTTGACTGGTCTAGAAAGCCAGCTTCCGTTGCTTTGAGCTTGATAGCATTCGCGGCTGCCTGACGACTGCTACCATCAGCCACGAGGGAGCGACGGAGGGACTGTCTGTTAAGCGACTCTCGTACCGGACACAAGCTACGAAGCGTGATGGGATAATGGACTCATGGGACTCTGCAGACTTGCTCGTCGAGGACTGCGAGAGTAGACCAAGAAGGATCGAAGTTCCGAGGGCACCTACAGATGTCAGGACAATATTCCGGACTGCGCTTGAAAATAGGCAGGTGATTCCCACCGCATCCGAGGATTGCCAATGTGTTCATTGCAGTCGAAACGTGGTGTTCGACAGCCGAACCGCCTGAATTCATGGGAGCGGTTGCAGCTCTAGACGCATACGTTGTGAAGTCAAAAGTAAGTTTGCCAATCGACTTGGCTGCATGTGCTTGTGTATGTTGAAGGTCCAGGCACGGCACATTCTCGTATCATGTCAGCGTGACTACAGCATGTCTTACGGCAGGACTATGCACTTAGCGGACGGACCCCGGCCCAGTGGCTGCCCAGTTGTACAAGGGTTACTCCGTTCCGCGAATGGGCTCGTCTCTAGTTACCAGATCGTTGCAACCTGGAGAGGAGGAGTGGTTGATACACGCAGCAGCACGAAAATTGACGATACGTTGCGTGCTCGAAGCCCTCCATTGACATTACATCTCTTGACAGCTGGTCTTCACGGCCGCTGACTCGAAACCAGCCGACTACGCCTTCACCATAACACGAAGTCCTTCAAGATTTCCCTTCTCCTGGTAAGCCTCCAATATTTCTTGCCATTCAACAGGCCCACCTCCCCACGCAGCCAATCTCGCCATCCGAGCCTCCTCCTCCGGACTCGGTCTTTTAACACTATGCTTACCTTCCGAAGTGAAATAGCTCGGTGTGCACGTCGACAGAAGTGCAAAGAAATTGGCTCTCTTTGCGACCTCGTTGCCCCACTGCTTCTCCTCGTCTTCGGTCGACTCAACAACGACTTGGTCACCCGGTTTTGCATCCGCGTGGGCTTTGGCCAGAACGTGTGCTATATGCTGCGATGTAGCATCATATATTCCTGTCAAGTTGTAAGACGCCCCGCTTCCTGTTCCGTACCAACCAAACATGTTAGGAAAGTCGGACTTCGTGAGACCCCACAGAGGCGGATCTTGCATGCTGTTCCACTTGTCGTTCATGTCTAGGCCATTGACGCCGAGAATTGTCGCACCCAGACCGCTCGCAGGCGATGGAGCCTCAAACGTGGTTGGAGTGAATCCTGTTGCAAGCACTAGGGCGTCGACCTCGTATTCTTTGCCATCAAGCAAGATGCCGTTGGCAGTGAGGGAGTCGAGACCTTTTCCATTCGTACCAATGAGAGTCACGTTTGGCTTGTCGAAAGCTTCTAGGTATTCGTCGTTGAAGGTCGGTCGCTTGCACCAGCTGTTATACCATGGTTTCAACTTTTCCGCTGTGGTCCTGTCCTCGACGATGTCATCGATACGTTGACGTACGAGATCGGTGCGTTCCTGGTCCAGTTCGAAGTAACGATTTATGTGAGCGTTGATATCGTTCGTTTCGATAATGTTGCTTTTGGATCCTAACAGGCCTGCACCAGCTGGAGTATGCGTCCAGCCATCATTGACAAGGTCAGCGCCGTACTCTTTGCCACCATTGGACATGTAGGCGGCGAGGTTCATTCGTCGCTTTTTCTGCCAACCCTCTTGGGAGAGTTGCTCCATCATTGCCGTATCAGTCTCGCTTTGAGCACGTACTCCGCAATAAGAAGGCGTTCTCTGCACGACATAGAGGTGCTTAGCCCACTTAGCTAGCTCAGGAATGGCTTGAACAGCTGTCGCGCCTGTGCCTATCATAGCGACTGTCTTGTTCTTAAGATTGACCATGTCTGGGCGCTTCTGACTACCACCAGTGTAGTCGTAGTCCCAGCGCGCCGTATGAAATACGTGCTTGTTTGCTCGGAATTCCTGAAGCCCTGGAAGCTTGGGAAGCTTGGGAATGTGGAGCACACCACCTGCAAGAATCACGAATTGGGCGTGGACAGTGAACATCTCCTCATGTTCGTCGATCTTGCGTGTCATGTTCACAGTCCAGTGACCTCGAAGTGCGCTCCAAACATAGGAATCGACCCGGGTGCAGAATTGTGCTTGCAGGCCGTAATGCTTGGCAGCTCGCTCATTTTGTTCACGAATCTCAGCGCCATATGAGTATCTGTGCTTCGGAATATGCCCTGTCTCCTCGAGCAGTGGCAAATAGCAGTAACCTTCCACATCGCACATGAGTCCGGGATAACGGTTCCAGTACCTAAAACATTTGTCGTCAACACCCGCAAGGATAGAACCATCAATACGAGTCGATGTGGACGACATACCACGTGCCGCCAAAGCCGCCAGCATTATCGACACTCACAAGGTCCTTGTTGCTGAAGCCGGCGTCGATCAGACGAGCGGCCGACAGCAGACCATGATGACCACAGCCAGCGATGAGGATTTTGGTCTTGCTTCCATCCTTCAAAGGTGGGCTCTGGATCTGGGGATCTTTGTAGTCCACCCAAGGATCCTTGGCAAGACCTTCGACTTCTTTGCTCCTCACGTTAACGTATTGTGCAGTCCCGTCGGATCGAAGCCGCTTGGCGCGCTCTTGCTCATATCGCTGTTGTAGCGTTTGAGTGCCAGCCATCTCGGATGGAATTAATGTGTTGATTGCAACTTGGGATTTGATTCTCATCTTTGTGCTAAGGGAAGAAGCATTTTATATGCGAATCTCGCGATAGCAACTCGCCCACCAAGGGTCCGAGTTGTTGAATCGCGTCACACATTCGCGTGATCCTCCATACTGTGCCAGTGATTGACGGAACATTGATGTTTGGTTCTGCGTTTCTTGTACACGAGACAGATGGCAGCCAAATTTACTGCATCCATATGATGCATGAAGTGGGTACAGGGCCAACTGCTTCGGGGTTCGTACCGCACGATAACGTTATGTTTGGACGTGTACAGGGCTTGCAACGACGTAGCTCAGGAGGTAATCCTAGAGCACAATAGATGCCGTGCATTTCGGATGCTGTTGAAGGGGGGGAAACAAATGGATAAATGATGTGAACAGTCTGAAACCCCGCATAGAGAGAATGTACAGCCAGCCAGTCCTTGGTAATGACCAAAGTCACAATGCCCTTGAGCCAACAAGCGAAGATGGGTTCCAGTTTGACTGCTTCTGTGTGGATCTGTACGAAGTCGTCAGGTCGGCCAGGCCAGTTTCGCACCCGGCTTGAGTCGTCATCTGGCAATGACCGGACCGACCCGAATTTCATAAAGAACTGCGTATGATCATGCTGAGTTGTGCCAGCCGGAGAGATTGCTGGACAGTATCTTGGAGTCATGAGGGAAGCCGGTCCAGAAAGCGGTGAATACTAATCATTCAGTCGTTGCGAAACTGGGCAGTGCCCACTTCATAAACGCATCCAGTGGGTCGTGGCCCAAAAGCAGCTTGATCCACTGATCCATCTCATAAGCCATTGCAATCAATACATGACAGTCTCTCGCAGGCATTCGCAGAATGCTACGCACGATACTGTGAGCATCTATCCGGCTTCTGACGTGGTTGTTGAGCTCATGATTTTTGTGCACAGCCTATTGGTCCATATGCACGCTCTCAGCAGTCGTCAAGGCTGCACGCTGTTCTCGGAGTCTCTCTTGTTCAGGTCTAGACATGAGGCGATGGAAGTCATTGATTGAATGTGGCTTAGGTGAAGGACGGAAGTGCAAGAATCTATCGCATTTGTCGATGCCAAGACTGGTCGGTGGACAGATGTACATTCATAGTCTCAGCAGTGCACAGACCAGCTGGGCGCGCTATTCCCTATTCGGCGGCTTCGCCCAGGCGGTCTGAGGGCGGCTTGCAGTCGCTTGTATAATACAGATCAGCTTCAAAATTTAACGTCGTGCTTTCGATAATTGAAGGCGTAGGAAAGGGTCTAAGTAGTATCTAAATTATAATTTATTAGTTAGAATATTATAAAGTTATTAAATTATAGTTATATTACTTCTAAAGAGATATATAGGCTATAGTTATAGTAGCTATATTATTAATTAAAACGAAAAACATGAACGCGCCCCAGCAGGCGACGACGACGACGGCGGGAGGCCTCGAGGCCTCCCAACACGCGACAACACCCCCCGACCGACACCGCGACGTCGCGAGCAGAGGAGGGAGCCCGGGAGAAGGAGGTTGCGTCTCCAACTCCCAGGCGACCCAAACCCGCCCGCAACCACCTCCCTCTGGCCCGCAAGGCCAGAAAACCACTGCTAACACCGATACTCTGAAACTGACCATCCAAAAGAACCTAAAGACACTCACCGAACAGATCCAGAGCCACCTCGACTCCCAGTCGACCCTTTCCCCCTCCCCGACCCTTCTCCTCCTCCAGCAGGCCCAACAGGCCCTCCTCCACCACGCCCTCCGCCAGGAAGAGTCCCAGACTCTTCAAGCGATCCAGAAAACCCTCCAGAGCCGCCCAACACCCACCACTGCCACCCCAAAAACATGGGCCCAAACAGCCCAAATTGGACACACAATGCCAAGGCCCCAGCCTCAGGCATCTATGACCATCTCAGTGAAGATGGGAAACCAAGAAGAAAGGGAGACAGCAAAGAAGATGAGCCACGAAGAGCTCAGAAGGAAACTCGGAGTGCAGCAATTTAAGGCTGTGCAAAAACTCCCAAGTGGAGACCTCAAAGTCATCCTCCACAGAGAAGGAGAGAAAAGCAGGCTGGAAAAGGACCAATCATGGCTCAAGGCTGCATACCCAGGAGCCCAGGTGGAAGTGCCAAGCACTCAGGTGATTGTACACAGCATCAGGACCTCCTGGAAACCAGAGGATGCGAATAGCTGGGTCCAGCTGGACCAGGACAACCTTACCTGGTTCCCAGAAGGACTCAAGATCAGTAAAGCCTTCTGGCTTAAGAACCAGAGGGCAAGGGAAGAAACCAACTTCTCCTCAGTAGTAATGGCAGTGCAGGACAGGCAGACTGCAAGAGAAATGTGCAAGAGGGGCATTACTATTGGTTCAATGTGGTGTGTGGTGGAACCATACCACCCACAGCAGAGGATAGTGCAATGCCTAAAGTGCAACAGCTTTGGACACATTACTACCCATTGCAGGGCCACAGAGGATACATGTGGGAAGTGTGCAGGGAAGCATAGGACAGACCAGTGCAAGGAAAAGAAGGTCAAATGCTGCAACTGCAGAGGAGACCACAAGGCATACTCCCTCCAATGCAGCTACAAAGCAGCTGCAAAGGCCAAAGCAAGAGCATTCTCAGAGTGGTTCAAAAAACAATGGGAGGCAGCCTCAGACCCAACACAAGACAAGGCCGTAGAACCCTCAATCCTCAAGAGGAAAGCCTCACCAGCTGAGCCCCTACAGAGGGATGTCAGGTACAAGGGCAGGCCCCTGGGCACCACGGCAACAGCAATGGCAGGCAGGAAGCAGGCAAGCAAGCTCCACTTTCCCCCTACACAGGAGAAAGAGGACACCCAAGGGGAAACAAGCACCCCCCAAGAAGACATGGACATTGACCCAATTGAGCTCCTCTCCCAGGTGTCCCATGAATAACCAAACCCTGACAATCTACCAACACAATGTCAACAGGTCAAACACTACCCAGACTCTGCTCCTTAACAGCCAAGCAGCAGAAGAGGCAACAGTAATAGCACTGCAGGAACCATGGCTAAACACTATAAATGGCAAGACCAAGACGAAGAAAGGATACTTTGCAGTCCTCCCACCCCAACAGAATCCAAGGGTTGCACTACTGGTATCAGACAAGATCAGGACGGACAGCTGGACACCACTCTTCCACAACACAGGTGACTTGGTAACCATTCAAATCCAAACACCCGCAGGAACTGTCTCTATCCACAATTGCTACAACCCCTCAGGGCCAACAAGCCACAGGCAAGAAGGGACTATCCCTGCACTCCAAGAAGCCCTCTCAAAAGCCCCAAAAGACACAACTACTAGCCATGTAGTAGTAGGAGACTTCAACCTCCACCACCCAAAATGGGGGGGAAACACAACCCAGACCCAGCACTATATGGCAGACAAACTCATTGCAACAGCTGCAGAGGCCCACCTGCAGCTGGCCCTAGAACCAGGGACAATTACATGGGAAAGACATATGGCCAGCTGCCAAACACTGGACCTGGTCTTTGTCAGCCTCTCCCTCCAGAACCTGATCCAGGAATGCAAAGCCCTCCCAGAGGAAACACACAGCTCTGACCACATCCCCCTCAGGACAACCCTCTGCATCAACCTCCAAGGGCCAACAGGAAGAGGCCAGAGAAAGCAGTGGAGAGCCGCCAACTGGGCCAGAGTCAAGGACCTTATAGCCCAGGACATTGACCAACTCAGTCAACTCCCACTTGACACAAGAGAACACCTGGACACCCTAGCCTGCAGAATACAATCCTCCATCCAGAGAACTATAGAGGAGACAGTTCCAACAGCCAGACCATCAGGCTATGCAAAGATGGCGTGGACCCAGGAGTGCAAGGATGCTACAAAGCTAGCAAGGAGAAGGAGAAGAGAATGGAGGAACAGCAAGACAGAATGGAGCCACAAACAATACCTTGAGGCATCACATGCCAGGAGCAAGGTTGTGAGGAGAGAGCAAAACCTAGCGTGGAGAAGACTAATGAAAGAGGTTACAGAGGACCCTAAGAAGATCTGGAAAATGGCCAAATGGGCAAGAGAGGGAGCAAACCAAGGGCACCAACTGCCACACTTCCCAAGCCTAGCTAACACAGAGCATAATGGAGACACCAACGAGGGGAAAGCAGCAATCCTGGCTAAACACTTCTTCCCAAACCCAAGAGATGCAGACCTGAGTGACATCCAACACACCCAGCTGCCGCCCCAGTTCCAGATGGAAACTGAGGTAAACTCAGAGGAGGTGAAAGGGATCCTCAAGAAACTGCCTAGCAACAAAGCCCCAGGGCCTGACCAGATACCAAACCTACTGCTCAAGGAATGCAGAGACCAACTTGCCCCAATTCTGGCCAAGCTCTTCACTGCATGCCTGAGGATAGCATACCACCCTAAGCCATTCAAGCACTCCACTACAGTGGTGCTCAGGAAGCCACAGAAGCCAGACTACACGAAGCCAGGAGCATACAGACCAATTGCCCTGCTCAACACAATTGCAAAGGTCCTAGAAGCTATAGTTGCCAAGAGGATGTCCAAAGAGACTGAAGACAGAAAGCTCCTCCCAGAAGAACAGATGGGTGCTAGGCCTGGCAGGTCTACCACCTCAGCATTGGACCTTATTACTGAACAAGTAAGAACCATTTGGAAGACTAGGCCTGGAGCAGTTGCATCAATGCTCTGCCTTGACATCTCAGGTGCATTTGACAAGGTCTCCCACCAGAGGCTGCTCCACAACATCAGAATGAAGGGTTTCCCAGACCACATAGTTAGCTTTGTCCAATCCTTCCTTCAAGACAGGACCACCTGCCTCAGGTTGGGAGAGTTTATGGACCAACCAAGGCCTCAGAACACAGGGATTCCCCAAGGCTCCACCCTGTCCCCAATTCTCTTCCTCTTCTTTGCATCAACCCTGCTCCCAACACTACACGAAGGGAACACCTCAGCAATGGGTTTTGTGGATGACTCCAACATCCTGACATACAGCATATCAACAGAGGAGAACTGCAGGCAACTGGAGAAAGCCCACCAGAAATGTGAAGAATGGGCAAGGAGACATGGGGCAGAGTTTGCACCACAGAAGTACCAGCTCATCCACTTCACCAGGAGCAGGAAACACAACCTCAAGGCTACAGTCCAAATCCAGGGATTTAATGGGGAACCACTGCCTTCACTCAGGCTCCTTGGGGTATGGGTGGACACCAAGCTCAAATGGGGCCCACACATCAAACAGGCAGCAACAAAGGGAGCCCACCAGATGCAATCACTCCAGAGGCTGTGCAAGTCTACATGGGGAGCATCATTCCAAAGAGCAAGACACCTGTATACAGCAGTGGTAAGGCCAGCAATCACCTTTGGCTGCCAAGTCTGGTCCAGCCCAGAGGGCACACAAGGCTACTGCAGGAACCTCACCAAGCCTATTGAGAAGGTCCAGAGGGAGGCCTTGAGGAACATTACTGGAGCATACAAGTCAGTTGCAACAGCTGTCCTAGAGAGAGAAGCAAACATTGCTCCTCTCCACTTGTACACCCAAGACCTAGCCAGACAAGCATCCAAAAAGCAAGAAACACAACCTGCATACCAATACATCAAAGACAGGTGCAGGGAGATCCAGAGGCAAGCACAAGCAGGAAGGAGAACAAGGAACCCTGCAACACCAACCCAAACCAGACAGGAGGAAATCCTCCAGCTGGTCCAAGGCCAAGAGACAACAATGCAGACACACCCAGGCTGCAAGGCATGGTGGGCAAAACACCAGTGGGACAGGAAGTGGGAGAAGGACAAGGAAGAAAGAAGGGCTAGGGCAGGAGGAGAACAGCCACCTGCATGGAGAACCACCACCTCCTCTGCCATAGGACCAAGCCTGCACAAAGGACTTACCAGACCAGAGAGCACAATGGTCACACTCCTCAGAACAGGGCACATTGGGATGAGGCAATACCTCGCGAAGAGGAGAGTCCCAGGATTCACACCAGACTGCGAATGTGGGCAGGGGCATGAGACACCAAAACATGTATGCATATTCTGCCCCAGGTGGAGGGAGAGAAGACACCTTTTGTTCCAAGAAGGAGGATCTACAAACTGGAAGGACCTAGCAAACACAAAAAGAGGACTGCATGCTACGGCCAAATGGCTAATCCAAGAAGGTATCCTAGAGCAGTTCTCACTTGCCAGAACAGAGGTATAGGAGGGAAGGGGAAGAGAGAAGGGAAAGGATAGGACCTGGTGAGAGGAGGACTCGCTAGAAACCTAGTATTGTCCGAAGGAAAACAGGAACGAAGGAAGCGGCTACGCAGACTGCAAAGTAAAAGAGAACGCGAGGGTTTTTCGAAGGCTTTTCCCTCGACCGAACTATATAGAGCGTGCTGCTTACTCTAGTTAAAAGAGGTAGACCGGCGTATAAGAATTATCTATCTATATATCTATAAAGTATATAGGATCATCTAAGTAAAAAAAGACCATGACCGCGCCCCAGCAGGCGACGACGACGACGGCGGGAGGCCTCGAGGCCTCCCAACACGCGACAACACCCCCCGACCGATACCGCGACGCCGCGAGCGGAGGAGGGAGCCCGGGAGGAGGAGGTTGCGTCTCCAACTCCCAGGCGGCCCAAACCCGCCAGCAACCACCTATCTCTGGCCCACCAGGCCAGAGACAAACCACTAACGCTACACAGACACAGACCATAATCAGAAAGAACCTGAAAACACTTACTGAACAGATCCAGAGCCACCTCGACACCCAGTCGACCCTTTCTCCCTCCCCAACTCTCCTCCTCCTCCAACAGGCCCAACAGGCCCTCCTCCACCACGCCCTCCGCCAGGAAGAGTCCCAGACTCTTCAAGCGATCCAGGAAACCCTCCAGAGCCGCCCAACACCCACTGCTACTACCCCCAAAACATGGGCCCAGACAGCCCAAATTGGACACACAATGCCAAGGCCTCAGCCTCAGGCATCCATGACCATCTCAGTGAAGATGGGAAACCAGGAAGAAAGAGAAGCAGCAAGGAAGATGAGCCATGACGAGCTCAGAAGGAAACTTGGAGTCCAGCAATTTAAGGCTGTGCAAAAACTCCCAAGTGGAGACCTTAAAGTTATCCTCCACAGAGAAGGAGAGAAAAGCCGGTTGGAAAAGGACCAATCATGGCTTAGGGCTGCATACCCAGGAGCCCAAGTAGAATCACCGGTCACACAGGTGATTGTACACAGCATCAGGACTTCCTGGAAGCCTGAGGATGCAAACAGCTGGGTACAACTGGACCAGGACAATCTGACCTGGTTCCCAGATGGGCTCAAGATCAAGAAAGCCTTCTGGCTCAAGAACCAGAGGGCAAGGGAAGAGACTAACTTCTCATCAGTCGTGATGGCAGTGCAGGACAAGCAGACTGCAAGAGAAATGTGCAAGAGGGGCATAACTATTGGATCCATGTGGTGTGTAGTGGAACCATACCACCCACAGCAGAGGATAGTACAATGTCTCAAGTGCAACAACTTTGGGCACATTACTACCCACTGCAGGGCCACAGAAGACACTTGTGGGAAATGTGCAGGCAAACATAGGACAGACTACTGCAAGGAGAAGAAGGTCAAGTGCTGCAACTGCAGAGGAGACCATAAGGCATACTCCCTCCAATGCAGCTACAAAGCAGCTGCAAAGGCTAAAGCAAGGGCATTCTCAGAGTGGTTCAAAAAGCAATGGGAAGCAACCCCAGCCTCGACACAAGAAGGCAATGTTACAGAATCCCTAATCCTTAAGAGGAAGGCCCCACCAACTGAGCCTGCACAAAGAGATGTCAGGTACAAAGGCAGGCCCTCGGGCACCACAGCAACAGCAATGGCAGGCAGGAAGCAGACAAGCAAGCTCCACTTTCCCCCTACACAGGAGAAAGAGGACACCCAAGGGGAAACAAGCACCCCCCAGGAAGACATGGACATCGACCCAATTGAGCTCCTCTCCCAAGTATCCCATGAGTAACCAAACTATGACAATCTACCAACACAATGTCAACAGGTCAAGCACCACCCAAACCCTACTGCTAGACAGCCAAGCAGCAAGAGAAGCTACAGTTATTGCACTACAAGAGCCATGGCTCAACATAACAAATGGCAAGACTAAGGCCAAGAAGGGATACCACACAGTCCTCCCACCCCAGCAAAACCCAAGGGTTGCAATGCTGGTGTCGGACAAGATCGGAACTTCTAACTGGAAGCCACTATTCCATAATACAGGAGACCTGGTTACCATCCAACTCCAGACACCTACAGGACCCATCTCTATCCACAACTGCTACAATCCATCAGGACCAACAAGCCACAGGCAAGATGGGACTTTACCTGCACTCCAAGAGGCACTTACGCAACCCCAAGAAGACATATCTGCAAACCACATTGTCCTAGGAGACTTCAACCTCCACCACCCAAGATGGGGGGGAAACACAACCCAGACCCAGCATACTATGGCAGACAAACTTATTGAAACGGTTGCAGAGGCCCATCTACAGCTGGCCCTTGAACCAGGAACAATCACATGGGAAAGACATATGGCCAGCTGCCAAACACTAGACCTGGTCTTTGTTAGCCTCTCCCTCCAGAACCTAATCCAGGAATGCAAAGCCCTCCCAGAGGAAACACACAGCTCTGACCACATCCCTATAAGGACAACCCTCTGTATCAATCTCTATGGGCTACCAAAGCAGGGACAAAGGAAACAATGGAAAGCTGCTAACTGGACCCAGATCCAGAATCTCATTTCCCAGGAAACCAACCAACTCAATCAATTCCCAGTCAACACAAGGGAACACCTGGACACCTTAGCCAAGGGAATACAATCCTCTATCCAGAGGGTAGTAGAAGAGACAGTCCCAACAGCCAGACCATCAAGCTATGCCCAGATGGCCTGGACACAGGAGTGCAGAGATGCCACAAAGCTGGCAAGGAGAATGAGAAGAGAATGGAGGGAAAGCAGGACAGAATGGAGCCATGAACAATACCTTAAGGCCTCCCATACAAGAAGCAAGGTTGTGAGGAGGGAACAGAACCTGGCCTGGAGAAGGCTTATAAGAGAAGTAACAGAGGACCCTAAGAAGATCTGGAAGATGGCCAAATGGGCGAGGGAGGGGCCAAATCAAGGGCACCAGTTGCCACATTTCCCAGACCTTGCTGACCCAGAGCACAATGGAGACACCAACGAGGGGAAAGCAGCAATCCTGGCTAAACACTTCTTCCCAAACCCAAGAGATGCAGACCTGAGTGACATCCAACACACCCAGCTGCCGCCCCAGTTCCAGATGGAAACTGAGGTAAACTCAGAGGAGGTGAAAGGGATCCTCAAGAAACTGCCTAGCAACAAAGCCCCAGGGCCTGACCAGATACCAAACCTACTGCTCAAGGAATGCAGAGACCAACTTGCCCCAATTCTGGCCAAGCTCTTCACTGCATGCCTGAGGATAGCATACCACCCTAAGCCATTCAAGCACTCCACTACAGTGGTGCTCAGGAAGCCACAGAAGCCAGACTACACGAAGCCAGGAGCATACAGACCAATTGCCCTACTCAACACAATAGCAAAGGTCCTGGAGGCGGTAGTTGCAAGGAGGATATCCAAGGAAACTGAAGAAAGAAAGCTCCTCCCAGAAGAACAGATGGGTGCAAGGCCAGGCCGGTCTACAACCTCAGCACTGGACCTCATCACAGAACAAGTTAGGACTATCTGGAAAGCCAAGCCAGGAGCGGTTGCATCAATGCTCTGCCTAGACATTTCTGGTGCATTTGACAAAGTCTCCCACCAGAGGCTGCTCCACAACATCAGAATGAAGGGTTTCCCAGACCACATAGTTAGCTTTGTCCAATCCTTCCTTCAAGACAGGACCACCTGCCTCAGGTTGGGAGAGTTTATGGACCAACCAAGGCCTCAGAACACAGGGATTCCCCAAGGCTCCACCCTGTCCCCAATTCTCTTCCTCTTCTTTGCATCAACCCTGCTCCCAACACTACACGAAGGGAACACCTCAGCAATGGGTTTTGTGGATGACTCCAACATCCTGACATACAGCATATCAACAGAGGAGAACTGCAGGCAACTGGAGAAAGCCCACCAAAAGTGTGAGCAATGGGCAAAAAAACATGGTGCAGAATTTGCACCACAGAAATACCAACTCATCCACTTCACCAGGAGCAGGAAGCACAACCTCAAGGCCACAGTCCAGATCCAAGGATTTGATGGGGAACCACTGCCCTCACTCAGGCTCCTTGGGGTATGGGTAGACACCAAACTCAAGTGGGGCCCACACATCAAGAAAGCAGCAGAGAAGGGGGCCAACCAGATGCAATCACTCCAGAGAATGTGCAAATCCACATGGGGAGCATCCTTCCAGAGAGCAAGGCACCTGTACACAGCAGTTGTCAGACCAGCCATTACATTTGGCTGCCAAGTCTGGTCCAACCCAGAAGGCACACAAGGCTACTGCAGAAACCTCACCAAACCCATTGAGAAGATCCAGAGAGAGGCAATGAAGAACATCACAGGAGCATACAGGTCAGTTGCAACAGCAGTCCTGGAAAAGGAAGCAAACATTGCTCCCCTTCACCTGTACACCCAGGACCTGGCCAGACAGGCAGCCAAGAAACAGGACAACCAGCCTGCATACCAATACATCAAAAACAGGTGCAGGGAGATCAGAAGACAGGCACAAGCAGGGAGGAGAACAAGGCACCCTGCTGCACCAACCCAAACCAGACAGGAGGAAATCCTCCAACTAGTACAGGGCCAAGAGACCACAATGCAGACACACCTGGGCCACAAGGCATGGTGGGCAAAACACCAGTGGAACAGGAAGTGGGAGAGAGAAAAGGAAGGGAGGAGAACCAGAGCAGGAGGAGAACAGCCACCTGCATGGACAACCACCACCTCCTCCACTGTAGGACTAGCTCTGCATAAAGGGCTCACCAGACCAGAGAGCACAATGGTCACACTCCTCAGAACAGGGCACATTGGGATGAGGCAATACCTCGCGAAGAGGAGAGTCCCAGGTTACACACCAGACTGTGACTGCGGGCAGGGACATGAAACACCAAAGCATGTATGCATGTTCTGCCCAAGATGGGCTGAGAGGAGACACCTCCTGTTCCAAGCAGGGGGATCTACAAACTGGAAGGATCTGGCAAACACAAAGAGGGGACTGCATGCAACAGCTAAGTGGCTTATCCAGGAAGGGGTCCTAGAACAGTTCTCGCTGGTAGGGAAAGAGGACTAGGAGGAAAGGAGGAGAGAAGAAGGGAGAGATAGGACCTGGTGAGAGGAGGACTCGCTAGACACCTAGTATTGTCCGAAGGAAAAACAGAGGCAAAGGAAGCGGCTACGCAGGCTGCAAAGTAAAGGGAAGGCGAGGGTTTTTCGAAGGCTTTTCCCTCGGTCGAAATCTATAGAGCGTGCTGCTTACTCTAGTAGTTAAGAGGTAGACCGGCGTATAAGAATTATCTATCTATCTATCTATATTTTATACTTTTAGATATTTTAATAATAGATAGATAGATAATTCTTATACGCCGGTCTACCTCTTAACTACTAGAGTAAGCAGCACGCTCTATAGATTTCGACCGAGGGAAAAGCCTTCGAAAAACCCTCGCCTTCCCTTTACTTTGCAGCCTGCGTAGCCGCTTCCTTTGCCTCTGTTTTTCCTTCGGACAATACTAGGTGTCTAGCGAGTCCTCCTCTCACCAGGTCCTATCTCTCCCTTCTTCTCTCCTCCTTTCCTCCTAGTCCTCTTTCCCTACCAGCGAGAACTGTTCTAGGACCCCTTCCTGGATAAGCCACTTAGCTGTTGCATGCAGTCCCCTCTTTGTGTTTGCCAGATCCTTCCAGTTTGTAGATCCCCCTGCTTGGAACAGGAGGTGTCTCCTCTCAGCCCATCTTGGGCAGAACATGCATACATGCTTTGGTGTTTCATGTCCCTGCCCGCAGTCACAGTCTGGTGTGTAACCTGGGACTCTCCTCTTCGCGAGGTATTGCCTCATCCCAATGTGCCCTGTTCTGAGGAGTGTGACCATTGTGCTCTCTGGTCTGGTGAGCCCTTTATGCAGAGCTAGTCCTACAGTGGAGGAGGTGGTGGTTGTCCATGCAGGTGGCTGTTCTCCTCCTGCTCTGGTTCTCCTCCCTTCCTTTTCTCTCTCCCACTTCCTGTTCCACTGGTGTTTTGCCCACCATGCCTTGTGGCCCAGGTGTGTCTGCATTGTGGTCTCTTGGCCCTGTACTAGTTGGAGGATTTCCTCCTGTCTGGTTTGGGTTGGTGCAGCAGGGTGCCTTGTTCTCCTCCCTGCTTGTGCCTGTCTTCTGATCTCCCTGCACCTGTTTTTGATGTATTGGTATGCAGGCTGGTTGTCCTGTTTCTTGGCTGCCTGTCTGGCCAGGTCCTGGGTGTACAGGTGAAGGGGAGCAATGTTTGCTTCCTTTTCCAGGACTGCTGTTGCAACTGACCTGTATGCTCCTGTGATGTTCTTCATTGCCTCTCTCTGGATCTTCTCAATGGGTTTGGTGAGGTTTCTGCAGTAGCCTTGTGTGCCTTCTGGGTTGGACCAGACTTGGCAGCCAAATGTAATGGCTGGTCTGACAACTGCTGTGTACAGGTGCCTTGCTCTCTGGAAGGATGCTCCCCATGTGGATTTGCACATTCTCTGGAGTGATTGCATCTGGTTGGCCCCCTTCTCTGCTGCTTTCTTGATGTGTGGGCCCCACTTGAGTTTGGTGTCTACCCATACCCCAAGGAGCCTGAGTGAGGGCAGTGGTTCCCCATCAAATCCTTGGATCTGGACTGTGGCCTTGAGGTTGTGCTTCCTGCTCCTGGTGAAGTGGATGAGTTGGTATTTCTGTGGTGCAAATTCTGCACCATGTTTTTTTGCCCATTGCTCACACTTTTGGTGGGCTTTCTCCAGTTGCCTGCAGTTCTCCTCTGTTGATATGCTGTATGTCAGGATGTTGGAGTCATCCACAAAACCCATTGCTGAGGTGTTCCCTTCGTGTAGTGTTGGGAGCAGGGTTGATGCAAAGAAGAGGAAGAGAATTGGGGACAGGGTGGAGCCTTGGGGAATCCCTGTGTTCTGAGGCCTTGGTTGGTCCATAAACTCTCCCAACCTGAGGCAGGTGGTCCTGTCTTGAAGGAAGGATTGGACAAAGCTAACTATGTGGTCTGGGAAACCCTTCATTCTGATGTTGTGGAGCAGCCTCTGGTGGGAGACTTTGTCAAATGCACCAGAAATGTCTAGGCAGAGCATTGATGCAACCGCTCCTGGCTTGGCTTTCCAGATAGTCCTAACTTGTTCTGTGATGAGGTCCAGTGCTGAGGTTGTAGACCGGCCTGGCCTTGCACCCATCTGTTCTTCTGGGAGGAGCTTTCTTTCTTCAGTTTCCTTGGATATCCTCCTTGCAACTACCGCCTCCAGGACCTTTGCTATTGTGTTGAGTAGGGCAATTGGTCTGTATGCTCCTGGCTTCGTGTAGTCTGGCTTCTGTGGCTTCCTGAGCACCACTGTAGTGGAGTGCTTGAATGGCTTAGGGTGGTATGCTATCCTCAGGCATGCAGTGAAGAGCTTGGCCAGAATTGGGGCAAGTTGGTCTCTGCATTCCTTGAGCAGTAGGTTTGGTATCTGGTCAGGCCCTGGGGCTTTGTTGCTAGGCAGTTTCTTGAGGATCCCTTTCACCTCCTCTGAGTTTACCTCAGTTTCCATCTGGAACTGGGGCGGCAGCTGGGTGTGTTGGATGTCACTCAGGTCTGCATCTCTTGGGTTTGGGAAGAAGTGTTTAGCCAGGATTGCTGCTTTCCCCTCGTTGGTGTCTCCATTGTGCTCTGGGTCAGCAAGGTCTGGGAAATGTGGCAACTGGTGCCCTTGATTTGGCCCCTCCCTCGCCCATTTGGCCATCTTCCAGATCTTCTTAGGGTCCTCTGTTACTTCTCTTATAAGCCTTCTCCAGGCCAGGTTCTGTTCCCTCCTCACAACCTTGCTTCTTGTATGGGAGGCCTTAAGGTATTGTTCATGGCTCCATTCTGTCCTGCTTTCCCTCCATTCTCTTCTCATTCTCCTTGCCAGCTTTGTGGCATCTCTGCACTCCTGTGTCCAGGCCATCTGGGCATAGCTTGATGGTCTGGCTGTTGGGACTGTCTCTTCTACTACCCTCTGGATAGAGGATTGTATTCCCTTGGCTAAGGTGTCCAGGTGTTCCCTTGTGTTGACTGGGAATTGATTGAGTTGGTTGGTTTCCTGGGAAATGAGATTCTGGATCTGGGTCCAGTTAGCAGCTTTCCATTGTTTCCTTTGTCCCTGCTTTGGTAGCCCATAGAGATTGATACAGAGGGTTGTCCTTATAGGGATGTGGTCAGAGCTGTGTGTTTCCTCTGGGAGGGCTTTGCATTCCTGGATTAGGTTCTGGAGGGAGAGGCTAACAAAGACCAGGTCTAGTGTTTGGCAGCTGGCCATATGTCTTTCCCATGTGATTGTTCCTGGTTCAAGGGCCAGCTGTAGATGGGCCTCTGCAACCGTTTCAATAAGTTTGTCTGCCATAGTATGCTGGGTCTGGGTTGTGTTTCCCCCCCATCTTGGGTGGTGGAGGTTGAAGTCTCCTAGGACAATGTGGTTTGCAGATATGTCTTCTTGGGGTTGCGTAAGTGCCTCTTGGAGTGCAGGTAAAGTCCCATCTTGCCTGTGGCTTGTTGGTCCTGATGGATTGTAGCAGTTGTGGATAGAGATGGGTCCTGTAGGTGTCTGGAGTTGGATGGTAACCAGGTCTCCTGTATTATGGAATAGTGGCTTCCAGTTAGAAGTTCCGATCTTGTCCGACACCAGCATTGCAACCCTTGGGTTTTGCTGGGGTGGGAGGACTGTGTGGTATCCCTTCTTGGCCTTAGTCTTGCCATTTGTTATGTTGAGCCATGGCTCTTGTAGTGCAATAACTGTAGCTTCTCTTGCTGCTTGGCTGTCTAGCAGTAGGGTTTGGGTGGTGCTTGACCTGTTGACATTGTGTTGGTAGATTGTCATAGTTTGGTTACTCATGGGATACTTGGGAGAGGAGCTCAATTGGGTCGATGTCCATGTCTTCCTGGGGGGTGCTTGTTTCCCCTTGGGTGTCCTCTTTCTCCTGTGTAGGAGGGAAGTGGAGCTTGCTTGCTTGCCTCCTGCCTGCCATTGCTGTTGCTGTGGTGCCTAGGGGCCTGCCTTTGTACCTAACATCCCTCTGTGGAGGCTCAGCTGGTGGGGCTTTCCTCTTGAGGGCTGTGGGTTCTGTAGCATTGCCTCCTTGTGTTGGGCCTGAGGCTGCCTCCCATTGCTTTTTGAACCACTCTGAGAATGCTCTTGCTTTGGTCTTTGCAGCAGCTTTGTAGCTGCATTGGAGGGAGTATGCCTTGTGGTCTCCCCTGCAGTTGCAACATTTGACTTTCTTCTCCTTGCAGCTGTCTGTCCTGTGCTTCCCTGCACATTTTCCACATATATCTTCTGTAGCCCTACAGTGGGTGGTAATGTGCCCAAAACTGTTGCACTTGAGGCATTGTACTATCCTCTGCTGTGGGTGGTATGGTTCTACTACACACCACATTGATCCAATAGTTATGCCCCTCTTGCACATCTCTCTTGCAGTCTGCTTGTCCTGCACTGCCATCACGACTGATGAGAAGTTGGTCTCTTCCCTTGCCCTCTGGTTCTTGAGCCAGAAGGCTTTCTTGATCTTGAGCCCATCTGGGAACCAGGTCAGATTGTCCTGGTCCAGTTGTACCCCGCTGTTCGCATCCTCAGGCTTCCAGGAAGTCCTGATGCTGTGTACAATTACCTGTGTGACAGGTGATTCTACCTGGGCTCCTGGGTATGCAGCCCTAAGCCATGATTGGTCCTTTTCCAACCGGCTTTTCTCTCCTTCTCTGTGGAGGATAACTTTAAGGTCTCCACTTGGGAGTTTTTGCACAGCCTTAAATTGCTGGACTCCAAGTTTCCTTCTGAGCTCGTCATGGCTCATCTTCCTTGCTGCTTCTCTTTCTTCCTGGTTTCCCATCTTCACTGAGATGGTCATGGATGCCTGAGGCTGAGGCCTTGGCATTGTGTGTCCAATTTGGGCTGTCTGGGCCCATGTTTTGGGGGTAGTAGCAGTGGGTGTTGGGCGGCTCTGGAGGGTTTCCTGGATCGCTTGAAGAGTCTGGGACTCTTCCTGGCGGAGGGCGTGGTGGAGGAGGGCCTGTTGGGCCTGTTGGAGGAGGAGGAGAGTTGGGGAGGGAGAAAGGGTCGACTGGGTGTCGAGGTGGCTCTGGATCTGTTCAGTAAGTGTTTTCAGGTTCTTTCTGATTATGGTCTGTGTCTGTGTAGCGTTAGTGGTTTGTCTCTGGCCTGGTGGGCCAGAGATAGGTGGTTGCTGGCGGGTTTGGGCCGCCTGGGAGTTGGAGACGCAACCTCCTCCTCCCGGGCTCCCTCCTCCGCTCGCGGCGTCGCGGTATCGGTCGGGGGGTGTTGTCGCGTGTTGGGAGGCCTCGAGGCCTCCCGCCGTCGTCGTCGTCGCCTGCTGGGGCGCGGTCATGGTTCTTGATATTTTAATAATAATATCTAAACGACCTATATATAAATACGCGTTAGAATAAAGCTGCGTAGTATACATACCAAATTAGTATAGTGAAGCTGCGCTATATAGGAGATTTTGGCGTGTCTAACCATCAGACCACCGTGTGAACGGCCGCTGCTTGTCAGCTCATTGGGCCGTTAAGCGAGGTGGACTGTGCACTGAGACTAGTACATTCAGGCCACTGTCGGTGCCTCAGGCCTGGGGGCTGCAACGTCTTCCAACTCCACTGTGCTTCCTCCTTACTGCTTCCATCATTCATGAAATGCGTGCGCCATTGATGCTTCTGTGACCATCCTCTCACACGCTTTCTTCTCGTCTTACTGGGACTCCAGCAACTGAACCTTCTGCAGAGTGTTCGACTGGCCCTACTATGTCATCAATTGCGAGTGCAGGCGAAGCAAAATCGAGCTGCCGAAAATGCTTATACAATGTCGGGCATCATTGGCAGGCTGTGCTCGCTAGCCGGTATCTTCAACCCGTCGCAAAGGCTCAGATGTTCATCGTCCGAAGGGATGATGTGGAGCTTGACAACTTGCAGTTCTGCTTCTGGCAAGACTTAGCAGAGTAAAGGCCGACTCGCGCCCGCCGCCAACATGTGTCTGTGGTTAGGAGACCAAGGTGCTCTGTGGGTACCTTTGTCTCCCATCTCAGCTGGCATTTATCGAAGCTGGCTCTCGGGAATGGACCTGAGTGGTGGCTGGTGTTCACAAAGCATTTTGGATTGCTGGTGAACATGCCTTGTCAGCCTTCCGAATGGTACCACCGAATATGCGCTCGAAGCAGCTTTCGGTCAACAGATTGCTTTGTCCCGACCAAGATCTGCTTTGACCAAGTATTCGGTGGCGCCATTCGGAGTGCTGGCAAAGGTATGTTCAACAACGATCCAACAAGCCTTGCCACGATACACTCGAATGCACCCAGAGACTTAGTCTGTCGTTCCCTCGCAATGCACATGCCCGGAAAATATTTGGATCGCATGCCGCTGTCTGTTGGAGAGTGATCAATCGTTACAAGTCGCTGCAAAGATCAGCGAAAGCTGAAGCTCCAGCTAGAAAGTGCTGTGCTCATCCGCCATTGATATTCTTGTTCCAATAGCATTGGGTTGCTGAAAAGGAGAACAAGCATTTGTCCGACAAGGATAGCCCATCGAGAGTCTCATCAAGGGCCATTTGAGTTCGGCAGAATCCCCAAGCTCGTTCCAAATTTGAATCAGACGATGGCATGGCAACCCTGGAGCATCACAATTGCAACGGCAACGAGTCCCCTCCCAACATTTGGCCATCCATAAGCGGCCAAGATGTCAGCACTCCAGTGGTTACACCAAGGAATCGCACACATCTCATCGAAGGTCGAGCCGTTCTGTGTTGTTCATACTTCCGCGGCTCCGGCATTTGGCGCTCTCGCGCCAATGATCATATATGATCTTGATGAATGACCTGATCTCAAGCGCAGCACAGATCTAGATCACTCTCCAAAATGCAGCTTGTGTCCGCCATCTCGGTGGTCTCGTTGGCCATTGGCTTCGTCCTCGCTCACACTGGACATGATCTTACCAACGAGCTGAAAGAGCGCAAACGTTGGCTGGATACAAAGCCAAGGAGCGTCAAGTCCTGCAGCAACGATCTTGAGCGTCGCGGTCTCCTTTCACATGCGATTGACAGACGAAGAGACCTCTTCCAGCGTAATGCTCAGGATTCGCTTGTTGGAGTTCAGTTCGCCAAAAACTTTGCCTTTCCCCCAAACCCGACTGATGAACGACTCCTCTTCACCGACAATTCCAGCTGCGTTCTCACTCCGGAAGTTCAGGGCTTAGGCCACTTCATCGCTGGCGAGCAAATACGATCGGACATCAGCGAAGGTCAACCCGGTGTGCCTCTTACACTGGAGATCCAGATCGTGGACGTTCGCAACTGTCAACCCATTCCGGGAGTATTCGTTGAGGTTTACCAGTGCAATGCCACGGGTGTCTACTCCGGTGTCCAGGCGGAAGGCAATGGCAATGCGAACGATGCATCGAATCTTTATGCCACGCATGGACGAGGCATACAGCAGACCGACAATGAAGGGTATGTCTTTGGGTCCATCATGGACACACACTAGCTCTTCTCTGACCCGTAGTAGCGTCGTAACATTCAAAGGCATATTCCCGGGCCACTATTACGGCGTCGCACCCCACATCCACATTCTCACGCACAGCTCAGCACAGCCCGTGGCACCGAGTGGAGAGGGGCGAAATTACGTGCAGGCGACACACAATGGACGCATCTTCTTCGAGCAGGATTTGATAAACCAGGTGGAGGGAACATACCCGTACAATACGAATCAGCAACCATTGACGCTGAACAGTCAGGATGTGGTGTTGAATCAGGAAGCACAAGTGACCGATCCTTATGCAAGATATGTTTGGTTGGGACAAAGACCAGAGGACGGTGTGCTGGCATGGATAAGCGTCGGTATAGATCCGACTGTGATCCATCCAATGGAGTATGTTGGAAATGGAGCAGGTGGAAATGGAGGAGCATTGCCATGATACATGATTAGATGTGTTCATACAGCTGGGCTACCTATATTGCTACAACCTCATGGCGTGAAACTATCAAATTCATCCGTAGGACCCGTTCCGGCTTTGATACCTCCGCCTGGTGAATAAATCGTACCGCCAATGGCTGCAACTCCCCATCCGTGCTTCGGTACTGGCATGTCCGCCAGTCTAATCCATTGATTCGTCAAGGTGTTATAGGCCTCGACTTGCGGAAAGACTTGCGACTGAGTCTGCTGGTCGCCTTCTCCACCCAAGCAGTAAATGATCTCTCCGACCGCTGCACAAGCCAATCCGCCACGAGCTGTTGGCATTGGAGCCATCTCTCTCCACCCAGACATTGGATTGTTCAGATCGAGTGCGT
Source organism: Cercospora kikuchii (assembly GCF_019650295.1). NCBI lineage: Eukaryota > Fungi > Ascomycota > Dothideomycetes > Mycosphaerellales > Mycosphaerellaceae > Cercospora > Cercospora kikuchii. The sequence continues at coordinate 1,636,382 of NW_025408588.1, forward strand.
AGACGTTATTTTGTATTTTCTCTTGTCCGTTCGTTCGTCCTCCAAGTACGTAGAATGTTGAACCAACGACAGCACCAGCTACATGCTGGCGAGGTTGCGGCAGAGGAGGAAGATTGATGTTCCACGAGTCACTTGATGTATCGTATGCTGTGACTGTAGCCACAACGTCTTGGTTACCCGACTCCAGATCGAGGATCGTCATGCCACCAGCGAGGTAGATCGTGCTGCCGTAGACTCCTACCGCGCAAGCTCCGCGCTGTGTACCTTGCGGCATTGGAGTTCGTTGCTGCCAGGCGTTGGCGGAAGGAGAATATGCCAAAGAGATGCCTTGAGCGAGCCACTGGAGTCCCTCAGACAGACCGCCAAGAATGTATATGGTCTCACCGACAGCTGCAGCGTTGACATGGTTCAGTGGTGTCCCAAAAGGTGCTGCTGGGTGCCAGTTGTTGTCCCTGAGGCTGTAATATTCGACTGTGTCAACGGTTCGGGGAGGGTCGATCATTGTTCCTCCAAGCACCCATACTGCATCCGCTGTTGCAACGACAGCATGCTCTTGACGTGGACCACCAGCAATCGAAGGAAGTGTTCTCCAACTTCCACCACCAGTTTGACTTTGCGGTATAGCAGTGGAATAGACAAATGTCCCGAAGATGAGCAAGTAAATAAGACCGACCATGATTCTAATCGTTGTGACTTCAATGACACGATTGATCGACTAATCAGAAGTCTTGAACGATGCGATCTCCCCTTATGTTAACGCTTTCAGCAATGTCAGGCGGGAAGGTTCAGAAAGATCGAGGGCACACTCTGGCCCTGAACGCCATGTTGGACCATGGATGCTTTGAACGCATGTATCCATGAGTGAGGTCCATTCTTGGTAACTGGAAGGCTGACAGTGTTCTGGGCCAGGATGGCATCTGTTCCGCTGGAGTGCCATAAAAGCTTGGAGCTATCCTTTGATCTGTGGAAGCGTAAAGTAATGAGTTCTGCCGTTATTAAACAAGGGAACCAGGGCATCATCAAGGATTGTGAAGCTTTCCAACCGCGATGCCAAGCAAGCAGTCCGTGTTGTTGGACATGCTTTCCATGACTGACAGAAATTCTAAGCAGGAGTTTCGGCAATTCGACACGTTCTCGAAGAGATCGCTGCTGCTCTCAAATTCCAAAACAGGTGCCCGCTACTCTTTTTGCTTCGAACGAACAACCGCTTGGAATTCTCCAGTTCAACTCAGCGAAGAATCGTGGCTCCGAACCTCATCTAAACAGGCCATGCTGTATGGTTATGACTTTCATCAGTGGCCTGCATAATCTCATCGATCATTTCTTTGGCTTTCGAATGGGACATCCTGCGGGACACTGACCGTTGCGACGTTCGAGCTGCTGCCACTTCTTTGGCACGATCTAAACTCCCCAACGCAATCACACCTCAGTCGGCGCTCATCGCAAATGGTCGAAGTCTGTCCATTGCGCATCCACATTTCGAAGCCCCATGATAGCCAAGCGAGCGGAATCCTTCTGGCGCAAAACCCTACAATCCTTCAGCTCCACGCAGATTTGTCATCGTGTGTAACAACCACATCGACATATAAATGAATAGGATTCTTGCTCCCAAGTTTTCGTCAATTCGCATAGCATCATCGTCAAAATGTCCGACCTCCAATTCCCCGACCTAAATGGTTTTAGTCTCCACGTCACAGTCCACATCGCACCAGAAAATCTCGAAGCCTTCTATGCTGCAATGACGCCAGTCTTCGATGTCGTAGCAGCAGAACCCGAGTGTCTATTCTTCGAGCTCTATCAAGATCCAACCAGTCCAGGTACAATTTCTTGGGTTGAAAATTGGGATGCCACGACGCAATGGTTTAAAGACGTGAGTGCCATCTCTGGGGTAGTGAGGGAGACGGCAGAAGATTCTAATGCATTGTTGTCAATGTAGGTCCAAATGCAGAAGGATTATTATAAGCCGTATTTTGAGGCCACGATGCCGATGTACATCAAAGATCGCGAATTCCGAATTTTGAAGCGGTTGGGGCCGCGATATATTGTGCAGAAAGAGGCAAATCTCAAATAAGTCAGTCCAGAGCAACACACGATCATCCGGTCTTGGTTGGTCGGCCGTGGAGAGCTCCTGGGATGCGAACTGAGTTTGAAAGGACGTTTGGCGAGAGGGAAGCTCGATGGCTAGATAGCGCAAAAGATTAGCTTCGATCGAGAATTGTGTATTTCCTAATCCTCTCTATCAGTGCGTCCACTTTTTGGATGGTGGCTAGAGATCGGTGCTGGGAGCCTTTAGAATTTTGCCAGAGCGATCTTGACCTCAGCTGCAGGCTCTGTGCTCAGAAGTTCCCGCAGCTTATCGCATAGCACGCGACGTTGCTTCCGATACTTCTGCTTCGCCGAGTCTCTCTCGTTGGAGTCCTCAGCCAACAGCGGATCCAAAGCCTTCGATAGAAAATCCAAACGACAAGTACTCAGCCAAGCCACAGTCTTCGCCTCCAAGGACCAACGCATCGCATTCAAATTATCTTGATATGATATGACGAGCATGTCGATCGGAGTGCTAGGCTGAAGTATCGGGTGACAAAGCTCGTTCTTGACTTGTTCATCGTTGTAAGTACTTTCCACGTGAGCGATAAATGCTGCCGAGAAGACCTGTTGACAGTAACGAACAGGCTGGAGCGTGATCCTGGAAGAATCGAAAACGGCGACGGGTGGACGAACTCCAGCTCCATCTGCGGTACAGTCGATGAAGACTGTATCTTGACCAGGAGCATAGCTCCCATGTTCCAAAGTGACTTTATCAACCTCAATCGAGAGCACACGTCCCGAACGCACAATATTTTTGATGCGACGAAGCTCCTCAAGCTCAGCTCTAGAAATCGTCGCGCATCGAAACATGGTTGGCCAAACTTCCTCATCCAAGCGTAGAAACTGTCCACTAGCCTCATACCGGTCGAACATGTCATCAGTAGAGGTCGCGAGCATTGTGGCTTGGACTCGAATCTTTGCGGCTTCGGCATCATACTTGCCAAAAAATGCTCGATTGAGGAGCCATGAGTCGCGAGGCATGATCCAAGTAATTCGACTCGGGACAACACCGTTCGTCAAGAGCCAAAGGCAGGTATCCATTCCTGTTTTGCCAGCTCCAACAACGGTGTAGTTCGCGAATGGGCGGGACAGCCCCACCATATCGTTTGGAGTCACTACTGTAATCCCTTCCACAGCGTAACAGGGAGGAGGGCGCATAGATGATACTTCGACTTTCAGATATGTTGCATCCACTAGCCTGGTCCCCTCAGCGACCTCGAATTCCTCGCCAGTGAGAATGGAATGGATGGTCATGTCGCCATCCCAAATACACCTTGGAAAGTAGCGCACTCTGCCGGATGGTAAGAACGTTTCGTAGAGGACTTGGACATAGTATGCGTTGATCTCATCGCCGGACGCAAGCTCGTAGTGCCCTTTGTTGAGACCTATTCGATCAATCTTGTCCGTTCCTAAATGCTTGGAACTAACGCCGTAAAAACTTGAAGGCTGGTGTAGGCGGACGGAGGGATAGGCGATTGTCCAGTGCCCTCCTGGTCGAGAATATCTTTGGGACAGAAACACCTGTCAGCAGAGAAGGCTCGAAACAGTCTAGCTAGGGTTTATCAGTCAAGTACCGATCTACTAGAGCTATGGTAGCGTCTGGATGGGAGGCCAGAATGGTATCAACGAAAGCCATGCCCATCGCCCCCGTACCAGCGACGAGGTAGTCGACATCAATCATTTTTGGTGAGGCCATGCCGAAGTTTCTTTGTGAGCTGGTGATCTGCTAGGAAACGACGATAACTTGCGAATGTTTCCATTGATTCTGCCGACGGAGACGCTGGCATCGCTTCTGGGCCTCTCTGAAATTTGTCGAAATGGGCGGTCAGCGCTTCGGACGACCTCGGTATGAGGTGAGGAGGCTATTGAGATCCATGATGGCTTCCATGTGACACTTCCTGTTCTTCCGGCAGCGATTGACAGCTCCAGGCCCCATGTCTGTCGGCGATGGTCGTCATGAATTCCGTTGTCGTAAGCCTCGCCGCGTCAGCGCTGACACAGACATGGCAACCCAACATAACTAGACCGCGTAGCTGAGAAGCATTCCATAGACGTTCACCTCAGGTGTGCATCTATACCAGTAGCCTTCTGCATGAAGAAGTCAATTTGGGCAGTTCAAGTGGTGCTTTTGTCGTACCTCGAACAATCACGCCATCCAGAGCTGGCTTCTCGCCATGACCATAGCCAATTGTGGCTGGACGGTAGTTGCATGATTTGCGGGCCAGCACAAAGCTACCAGTAGCCACATCCTGCAGGAGCATAAGTATATCTCTTCTCCAGAGACCTTGCTTCTCTGATCCTCCTCTCGTTCCGTTTTCTTGATCTGGCGATCGGACTCGCCAAGCCTCTAGCACGATGGACGCTGAGCTCTACGAAAGCGGCGCAAGACCCACACAACTGTCATGGGCGTGCGGGCTCTGCAAGCCTCTTCACTCAGGACCGACGTTGTTAGTCGCTCCGTGAAGGAGCCTTGAGAGAAGGCGCTGGTGCTGATGAGTGGTTGAACTGGCATGGCAGGTCGGCTTCGGAGCGATGGCCCCGCGATGCGGGGTCCTTTGTCCCTCAATGCTCTCTGCGGCGAAACAACGGCCGAGCACGTCTTCAGCCGAGCTCGCGATGGCGCAATGGATCGTTATCGAAACATATAAATGCGTACAGGTCTTAGGCGAGGCGCGGACTCTGCGAGTTTCCAGATCGAACTTGTAGCTGATCGAAATTTCATCCTTCACACTGCGGAGAAAGCCAACAATGTCTCCCGCTCTCACACAATCCGCAGCTCCGAGCACTGCCCACAATCTATCACAAGTCAGCAAAGCGATCTTCCCAGATGGCCACAAAACCTCTGGCCAGCATAATCCGATACCGGAGCTGATTCGGCCATACGAGGAGTTTCTCAAAGAGATTGTTGGCCAAACAGTCTGGAAAGCTGAGGACTACCGCAACAACCCCGAGCGATGGACGCATGGCTTCAGCGAGGAAGAGATTGCAGAACTTGGGAAAGCTGCGGATGAATACATCGCGGCCGGTCATCCACTGACCGGGATGAAGAAAGAGCTATTCCCGCTGCCCAAGCTTGCTCCGTTCTTTGGGACTGTACGGAACGAGATCGTTAATGGCAAGGGATTCATTCTGTTCAAGAATGTGCCTGTGGAAGAATGGGGATTGCACAAGTCGGCGGTAGGGAGGATGCTCCGAGGATAACAAGCATAATCTGACAACTGGCAGGTCGCATATATGGGTCTCGGCGCCTACTTTGGCTATTTCGTCTCCCAGAACGGCAAAGGACATGTACTTGGACACGTCAAGGACCTTGGCGAAGATCCCACGCAGAAAGACAGAGTCCGAATCTATCGCACAAACGCAAAGTAAGCTTTAACAACAAGTATGCGGGCAAGCTCCGTACTGACGAACTTGAAGGCAGTACTTTCACACCGACGGCGCCGATCTGGTCGGTTTGTTATGCATGGCCAAAGCGCTGGAAGGGGGTGAGAGCGACATTGTTAGCACCCACCATGTGTTCAATGTCCTCCAAAAGGAGCGACCGGATGTGGTCAAGACTCTGGTCACACCGAACTGGTATTTCGATCGCAAAGGAGAGGTCAGCGAAGGGCAAGATCAATGGTACAAATCGGCCATTGTGTATCTCGAAAACGATCCTAGCGGCTCTCCTCGAGTGTGGGCCAAGTTCGATCCCAACAACGTGACGTCGTTGGCTCGCTTCAACTCTGGACCCGATGCGAGGATTCCACCGCTCTCAGAAGAGCAGAAGGAGGCGTTGAAAGTTTTTGAGGAGACATGTACACGGCTGTCGCTGCACATGATTTTGGATCCCGGAGACATCCAGCTGTTGGCCAATACACACGTCTTCCATGCGCGGACGGCATACAAAGACTATCCTCCGGGATCGGTTGATGAGAAGGGGCGTGAAAGAGTACGGAGACATTTGATGAGGCTGTGGCTAGCAGTGCCTGAGGACGAGGGTGGGTGGAAGCTGCCATTCCATGATAGTAACGAGAGGAAGAGGGGTGGCATTCAAGTGAATGATACTGCGCCGATATGCCCGATAGACGCTGAGTAGTTGGATGAATGAACAATAGTGGACGCTTCTTTCCTTTCCGAAAGCACAAAGCTTGGCCGAATCCCGCTGCTAGCGTCGGCGCGCGTGCCGATCCGTTCACACTGCACGTGCGTGTGCGCTTTCGCTGTTGTGCCTCCACGCATCGATATCTTTTTTGTCGCTTGCGCAACTGCCGCCGAAAATTGCCTTTGTACATCATCGTCGCCAGACGGCCGCGTCTCAAGCAGCAAAACGGACGGCCTCCACGCGTCACGGCCGCGCATCGAGCGTGCCTCATCGATCCCGGCGAAGCGATATGCACTGAGTGAACAGGTCCAGCGTCCGCTGTCGGCTCATCGCTTCACACCCTTCGTACCTTTCCGCCACCGCGACGCAATGGCTCCAGCCGCCGAACGACGTTCCAGCGACGCCAAATCCGCCCCGAGCGTCCGAAAAGTGACCAGGTCCAGACATGGCTGCGAGACGTGTCGAGCGCGGAAAGTGCGATGCGACGAGCGACCCGGCAGGTGTGAGTTGCCCTTTGTTCTTTCCCTTCCTCGCCTACACTTCTTGGCATCCGCTCTGCATGGTAATCTTCAGCAATCTCTGCACGGGTTTGCGGATCTCCACCACGATGGCGGGTGGGCCAGCAGTGTATTCAGATGCCTAGGCCTGCGGCCTCGCCTCGCGCATCTTCAGCTTCCGCCGACCTTCCGCTTGCCTCGTACTGACATGTCTTCGACAGGCTTCAACTGCGAGCGGCTGGGTCTGATATGTGCTCCTTCTGGCAAAGGCGCCGCCGAGAATGGCTCGTCGACGCAGAACTCACCGCAGCAGCCCGCGCCGGCGGCCGTCGCCGTCAACAATGCCGCTGGTCTGAAGCGAAAGCGGACATATCGCTCGTGCAGCGACTGCCGAGCGTCGAAAACTCGATGCTCAGGCCACAAGCCGGTCTGCGTTCGATGTCGCGACAAGTCGTTGAAGTGCAGGTACGAGGACGAATCCGAACCCGCCTGGAAACAGCGAGTGGCAGCCACAGTTCTGCCCAAAGACCAAGCAACACCCCAATCTGAATCGCTACGGAGCGACAGTGGCCTCACCCCAGAAAGCATCACCAGTCCGGTCAGGAGGCCGGAAGCCACGCCAGCGGGCAGTCTGGGTCTCGGTTCGCCAGTTGTGTCTGTCCACAATGCCACTACCACTCCAGCTGGCGATGATTTGTATTGGCTCGTTGCACCACATCTCCCTGATCGCCACAGGACAAGAGTGCTGGTTGAGCGATACTTTGCCAATGTTCACCATCTTCGTTGCTTTGCATTCCTTCACAAACCATCGTTCTTGCAGAAGCTGGACAACGATGGAGAGAAGATGCAGCAAGGCAATGCGTTGCTGCACATTGTGTGCGCATTAGGAGCGCTGTTTTACGCTGTCGAATACGAGACGTCCCGAAATATCGCCCTGCCCATCAATCCGCTGGACTCTGGAAAGCACTGGGCATTGCATGCCAACAACCTGATTCTTGCACGTCTGAATCGCATTTCGGTCGAGAATTTGATGGCGGCTGTTCTATTGCACGACTACGAAATTCGCATGGGCAATTACTCTAATGCTTTCATGCTGAGCGCAATCACTGCTCGGATGGCACAAGCACTGCAAATAAATTTGGAGCACTCGACAGATGTGCTATGCCGAGAGCCTGGGAATGGCCCCTCAGCTAGCGTCAAGGAGTCTCGCCGCCGGCTCATGTGGGCGTGCTACATCACTGACGCTCTCGTCGGAAGCGGTATTGATCAGCTAACTCTTATCGACGAGGCCGATATCAAAATACAACTACCGTGTAACGAGCGAAATTTCGTGCTGGAGGAGCCCTGCATTACGGAGACTTTGGAAGAAGGTCATATGCTGAAATTCCTTCCACCCGAGCTCCTGCCGACATTTCCACAAGACTGCATGGGAATGACCGCATTCTATCTACGACACATTTCCACGAGACGGAAAGTACTGAAGTACATAAAGCACCTGGATAGCGCCAAACCGCCGTGGTTTCCAGACTCGGAATTCGCTCAGCTCGATGCTGAGTTGCGGCACTGGTACGATAACTTACCCGCAAATCTGCAGTTCACTCCAACAACGCTGTACATTCGGCAAGAGACGTCGCAGGTTGGTGCGCTATGCGCATTACACTACGCATATCATCAGACGATGTGTGATCTCTATCGCATAGGCACACCCAGCCTGTACAAGTTGCGCGCATCGTTCACGTATGGACCCGAGCAGCAAGATTTCCATCGCCATCTTCAGAACACACTTTTTGGGCACGCCAGAAGCCTGGCGACAATAATGGCGGAGGCTTTGCGGCATGGTCCTCATGCCATAGCTGACTCTTGGTTGCCAACTATTCTCTACGACTCCTGCAAAATTATGCTGTTCTACCTAACGCAGATCATTGACCCAAAGCTAGAAAGCAGCAAGGCGCTACTTGCTGAGACAATCCCGCATGTGCAGAACAATGTCAGAGCTTTGAAAATCATGCGCTCCATGTACGCTGCTGCGATGCCACTCTCCAAAGCTGCAGAGACGATGGTGGAGAAGATCGGCATAGAGCTGGACAGCGAATCAAGAAACCCCGATTTCATTCAGGAAGATCCTTACGCCAACAATGACGCTGAAGAGCAAGAGCCTCCTGCTTCAGCCCCAGGCTCTCCGGCGCAGAGTGCGCCTGATTACATCCTGAACCCGCTTTCGATATACCGATTGGCACGCAAATCTATACCGGAGAAGCATGCACCTGAAAGGCAGCCAGCGCCGACATCTGCAGGTGTTCAGAACCTGGCCTCGAGGCCTTTGTCCGCTGGTCAACACTATTCTTTGGTTGGGGCCGACTCACATATAGATCCAGGACTGCGAGCTGGGGGAGCGGCCTCTGACCAGATCAATCTCGAAGAGCTGCAATCACTCTTCTCAAGCGATCCTACTGGATGGACTTGGCAGCCTGCGGAAACCGCTGTGGGATCGAGGACTGAGAGTGGCAGTCTGCCGCCCTGGGAATCGCGAGCTCTCGAAGTGGGACTGGATGCTTGGCTGCCGACCTTTGCATTGGAGCCTTGAGGAAGATTCTAGGACAAATTGTTGTGCAGGCACGTGTTCGGATTCTGGTCACAGTTATATGCATCTAGGGTGCTGGGAGCTGCCAACCGCGGCTCTTGCGTGAAGCTTGGCGCCTGTCCTATCGCAGCTGTTGCCAACATTTAATGCGTGCTCTGCAATAGGGTGCGCAATCATGCCCGCCATTAAGGTTCGGCCTTCCATGGTAATGAGAAGAGTTACCGAAGCTTATAAAGATCTGAGGTCCGATGAACTCCATCTGGTAGAGCTTCTCAGATTTTGAGGCTCTGCGACAGTGATAGGGGCTCCTCTGCAGTTGAGTTGTGGAGACAGATCGAGTATCTGAAAGTGTAGGTAGCTACGTGTCCAATACAGCACACCTATGCTTCGCCACAGCCGAGAAAAGGGTGACCAACCACCTCAGCAAGAAAGGGCTGTCAGTAGATGACTTTTCACGTTCCACTGGCAGTGACAACCTGGATTCTCTGTCACGCTACTGAAGTTTTGCTCATGTTCCAACGAAAATTGCACAGAGGGATATATCTTGCCCGCTCGCCTCCTAGCAGCATCTTTCTTTCTTTCCAATATTCTGTACAACTGATACATCTCGAGAAGAACCTTTTTCGCGTGGTACAGATGCTTCGTCCACCTGACACAACATGTTCAACAACCAATCAGGAATGTCGCCGAAGCAGCGACAGTTCCAGAATCAAGCCAAACACCAGGATGAATGGCGCGGCGAAATGGAAGGGGCTATGGACGCAGGGCCCAGCTGGGGATATCCATATGCCCAACAGTATCGAGACATGGCCCCAGAACACAATCCATTCATGAATCCATTCCCATACCCTTCAGCACACGTACAGCCCCCGGTCCTGCAGTCTCCTTATCGGTATCCCCAGGTTCCACAAGTATCCGACCCTCCGCCACCGTATAATCATGTCCCTCATCTTGGCGTTTGCCCCATCGGGCTCCCGCTATCGAGACTACATCGATCAGGCCCTCCAATTCTACCTAAAAGGACGGATTACACTTGTTGGGTGGGCAACTTACCGCCGAACGCGACTGTGGAAATGCTTCGAGATCACTTTTCCGATGGGGCAAAGGACGACATCGAGAGCATATTCTTGATGATGCGCAACTGCGCCTTTGTCAACTATTCGACTGAGAGCGCATGCCATGCAGCTGTCCAGCGCCTGAATGGAAAGCTCCTGGGAGGCAATCCTCTACTGTGCCGAGTGAAGAAAGAGCAATCGGACGAGGACGAAATGTTCCAGCGACAAGGACATGACCGACAGGATTCCGGGGCTGCAGATGTGCAAGTCAATGCGCTCAGTGACACGGTGAAAGACCTCAAAGTCGATGAACCTGAGGCCTCTGAAAAGCAGGATACAGTCCCGGAAAACTTACCGCGAACGGACAGTGACCCAACTAAAACAACTCCTGAAAAATGGGAGGCACGTTACTTCATCCTGAAAGCGCTGAATACTGAAGATCTTCAAGAAAGCTATCGCACTGGTACTTGGACGACACAACTACACGTTCAAAAGAAGCTTCACAAGGCATTCAAAAACTCTGAATCAGTCTATCTCATCTTCTCCGTGAACAAGAGCGGCACGTACTTCGGCTACGCCAAAATGCTCAGCTCACCAGGCAAAGGTCAGCAAGCAACACGAGAAATATTTGATGGTAACCTCTTCGCAGGATTGCAAGTCTTACAGACACCAGAGACAGAAAGGGTCCCTGCCGGCAAGATCACTTATGATCCTGCTCGAAGCACTAGATTCTGGGAAGCGGTTCGCGACCCCGATAGCGAGACTGAGGGACCTGATGATTTGAGGCCGTTCAGGGTTCAATGGATCACGAATTCTCCTTTACCATTCGATAGAGTTCGAGGCCTCAAGAACCAGTGGAATTTGAACAAAGAGGTCAAGGTGGCGCGAGATGGGACTGAATTGGAGACAACTGCTGGGAGACGTCTCCTTGCGCTGATGAATTCCGTTAGCGTAGATTACTCGGGTGCGCGTCGAATTTATAGCCAGAGTCCCATTTACTACGAAGTCGGCTGAAGAAACTTGAACGTGGCCGTAAGCGCCACTTGGGCTGCATACAAAAGGTCCATTGAATACGCCCGGCAGAATTAATAACCGGCGCCTGGATGTTTACCTCTTGGCCGCTCACGGGAACGGAGTGCTGATCGCTGGCCGATTAATGCCGTTGTTGTCCAGGATGAACGTCGAAGCGGCAAGCCGTTGGCCGTGATGCCCGAAAAGTGCGTATCAATCATGACCGAGCTCAACGAGCCGCTACACCATACTTGATACGATCGACAGCTGATACTGTCAATCTACAGCACAAGGACCGGACACTTTTGCCATCTGTTCTAGTGGGAGAGGACAGATCAATATGGAGTCTACGGACTTCATGGGACAATACTCAGGCAAGTCATTGGAGTGTTTCCTAGTAATGATGGCAACAACTGCTTTACTCGCGACGATGCTTCTGGCGGCAACATTTATAGAATCCGACCATAGAGCAGCACCTCCAGAAATGCGACAAGAGAGTTATGTATACGTCGCAGACGTTCGAACGGTCTCTAATAAGTTTATGTAGGCAATGATTGTCCTCAAGCCCAAGGTGGCAACCGAATTTGGACATGAACGATCCGCGTAAAACCCGCAAAACTGGACAAGACCTACAATCGACACGCAAGCAATTCGAGACATGATACCCATGGATCGAACGATGAGCATGACACGGGAACCAAGGAACCATACGCGGAAACTAGAGAAGTAATTCCCAGACCACTGCAAACACCTAACGGAACCAATTGTCCGTTTTCAGCTGACATTACAGATTTAATCGAAAACATGGAGAGCTGTGCTTTCGCCAGAAGGATGTAACAGAAACAAGCTGCGCCTACGAGCAAACTACAAGCTATGAATCAGCTTGCAAGAGCGCTCGATATATGGTAAGTGGGAGGGCCAGAACAAGGTAAGCTTATTCTTCATTCTAGCAACAGCACTTTCTGCAGTCATTCATGGAACGCTAGGTAGTATTGTCAATTCGAAGCCATCAAAACTCAAATCATGCAATTTTCAGTTTCTTTCACCACATCTCTGCTCGCCTTGAACTTCCGTGATCCGGCAGTCGTGCATTCCAACCAAGGATCCTTGAGCGACGGCGCAGGTCCACAGCATACACGTTCCATGGATCTGTAAAGATGGTTTAGGCCATTGCCCTTTCTCATCAGTCTAAATAAACACCTTCAAAGAATAAGTATGGCTTAGAGTCGTTGCGACGCCGCGGGTCGAAAGTTGCAAATCACTAAATCCTCATTGCCCAGCACTCTCACTACTGCTGGCACCCATCAGCAGCCTGGCCGAGCACAAGTCTCCAAGCCCCGCTCTCATTCCTCCCCAAACAAGCCCCAGTCTTTCACCTGCAGCGACCCAACCACCCTCTCTCTCACCTTCCTCCCCACGTCCAACAGCCCCTCCACCTCTTTCACATCACCACCCTCCCCAACAGCCCCCTCCCTCATAACCGGCAAATTCACACTAACCACAAAATCCGTCTCCACCCTCTCCAACCTCACCAAAATCACAAACACCACAACCCCTCCTTTCGGCTCATTCGCTCTCCCTCTCATTTTCTCCCCAGCCGGAACCCTCGCCACAAGGCTCAAACATTTCGTCCCCGGCATCTTGCCCAGCCCAAACTCCGACGCAGTTTCCAGAACCGTAGAAGCCGCTGCATCGGGTTCCGAATCAATAATATCGGAGAGATGGAATTTCAACGCTTCGACGTCATCGTTAGACGCATTCTCAACTCGTTCGAGAATATCGAAAACCATGGAGGAGAAGCCTTCAGTGTGTAAAAAGACTTCTTGGGTATCGGGGACTTGGCGAATTTGGCTGTAAGTTTTCCTGTGTTAGTGTGATGCGTCTGTTGGAATGAATAGCATGTCGGACGCATTTTCTGGCAGAAGATAGAAGGACTAAGGATATGCTTACCTGACGTCTTCCCACCCAATTGGTATTTCCGCTGTGATGGCTCCGCCGAACAGATCGACTGGCTTGAAGCTGAGTTGGCCAGCGGCAGAGGTCATTGCGTGCGGTCTTGTTTTGTGGCCTTTTTTATGGCCCTGTTTTGTGGCCTTGTTCGGTCTCGTTGGCAAGCAATGGCTGCTTTGGACTGAGGTAGGGTTCTCAGCTTTTCTTTTTCTTTTTGCACAAATCTTTGACTTCCGAACTTGCACAGCTGCTCTTGTGATGTTAGGCCAGGAATTGTGATCCGAACTTCTGCAGACGAAGTTTGTTTTGAGTGTTGAGTTGGATCTTGCACGATAATTCTTGGGCAAGGTGACGCACTCTTATGCAGCTTGCACAGCGTCAGGCAACGTCAGGCATCAAACAACTTCTGCCTCCCTGTTGCCTAGGACATGAAAGACTGTGATATACAGCAAAGAGAACACGCCAGACGAGTGGATGAAAAAAGTTTGATAGTGTTACATTTGTTCATTTTCATTGCGTCGTCACACACAGCTACGAAAGCCATGAGGTGAAGTCGGGGATTAGTCAGCGGCTGCGGGCCTTCAAGGCGAAGGAGGCACCACTGCAGCCAGTTCGTTGTTGTGGCCTGGCGCAACCTCAATAATGAGCCATGCAGTCAGCCTCTGCAGCGTGTACATAATACGACATATGTCGCACATCTCATCGATCTCCTGCTGGGAACTGCCTCTAACGATCCGCCGTGCGAGGTGAAAGCGAGTACAGCCATGGCTGGTAGACCTCGTCTGCTGCTTCTGACATGCGTTACACGCCATGCACAGATAGACACTGTTGGGCGGAATGGTCGTGATCTAGCCCCACACGTCTTGTCCCACACCCTCGATCCAGTTGCCCAGCCTCTCGACTCCGCTATCCCACTCTTTCAGCCTCGACCGCATGCCCTCGATGCCCGTCTTGTCCAACACCTTTGGCTGTACCCATGTGATGCGTGCCACCTCTGCCACCTGGTCGATGCTGCCGCGCAGCAAGCCCAAGCTCAATGCCTTCATGATGAGATGCTCAATCTCGTTGGGCTGTACCTTCGTCTCTTGACTGATGGTTGCGAATGTCATGCTGCGGTCTTGCGGGGGTCGTGAGAAGACAAGCTGGGTAAGAGCGGCGAGCGAGATCTTTTGGTAGAGGAATTGCTGATGTTGCTTGAGGAGTGCGTTCGCATCGATGTGCTGTTGGAGGATGTTGTATGCGTGGAGGTCGCCACGGTTGAAAGCAAAGAGCAGGTCACGCAGCCATGAGTGCGGCGTCTTGCTCAAGCTGTCGAGAATGGGGTGGAGAAGCAGTTCTCCGAAATTGTAGATGGTCTCGCTGACGAGGGCAGCGATAGAAAGATCGTAGGCGATGCGTTGTCGCTCGCGCTCGGTCACGTCCTCCAGCTTGACGCAAGCCAAGTAGAGCAGAGCAGTTCGGTAGTATTTGGCGAACTCGTGCTGGTGTTGATGGTAGGTGGCGCTCACCCAGTAGAAGTTGGCGTGCACTTCGGTCTCGACGGAGTCAAAGGTGTCCAGGACAGACTCGCACTTGTCTAAGTCCTTACGGGCTTCAGCAATTTGCTTCAGGCTGAGCCGTGTGTTGGCGACTGCTGTGAGAGCGTAGACGTGCGCATCTTGTGAGGCCGGCTTATCGACACGCTTCGCGAGAGCGGAGAGGAAGTTTAGACGTTGCTCATCATCTGCAACCCAAGTCAGTCCCATGTTCCCATTTCCTTCATCGCTCTCTTGCTGTACCTTGATACTGGTTGGCCGTGCTCAGTCCTATGCGCACCAGCTTCAGTTGGTTGATCTTATCAGCGAACTTGGTGACGAAGTGCTCGAAGATGGGTATCCGTGAAGGCTTGCTGTCGGCTTCGTTGTAGTATGTGACGAGGATGTCGGTCAACTCGTGCCACAGCTTGCGCTCCCAATAATCCTCGAAGCTCAAGAAGTAGTGCTGCAAATCGTCGGGAGCATTGTCACGCGCCTGCTGCAGAAAGTCGACGATCTTCTCGTTGTCTGTCGCCATCGTGGTTGTCCCGCCGTGCCGCTGTCCTGATCGTTTGGCGCCTGCTCCCGGACAATTCCAATTCTATTGCTGATGCCTCCTCGCTGTAGTCGAGTGAGAGCCGTTCGTTTGCCAGATAGAAAAAGAGTGGTGACGCCGCGTAATTGTTGATTGACGATGGAGCTGTGATGGCAGCAGCTGTCGGGCATACGTGATGCTCCGGCAGAGCCTCATTTCTTGGCATCGATGAGCGAGCGACAGAGCTCCTTCCAATCACAACCTCCGCAACTCAGCAACGCCAGCAGCGACCTCACGCTCACGCCCCGACACCACCGCCGCCGGCCCATGGAGTAGTCTCCTCCTCCGCCACCCTTCCACCGAACACACCTCTCCGCTCTCTGGCCATGGCGGGCCTTCCCACCAACGCAATGGCTCTGCAACGCCAACTCTGCCGCCCGACTGCATCCTCCCTCACCACCAAACTCACAAAGTCCGCCATTGCGCCAACACAATGTCGAAGGAACCTGCAGGATATTGTCATCACACGTACTGGCAAGCCAATCATCAGGCTACCGGGTGGACGAAGCTCCCTCGGCGGCCATACCGCCACCGTCTTCGGCGCAACGGGCTTCCTGGGCAGATATATCGTGAATCGGCTGGCGAAGAATGGAAACACAGTAGTGGTTCCCTTCCGTGAGGAAATGGCAAAGCGACATCTCAAAGTCACGGGCGATTTGGGCAGAGTGGTTTTCATTGAATATGACCTGCGCAACAAGGCCTCCATTGACGAGGCCGTGCGACACTCGGATATCGTGATCAACATGGTCGGTCGCGACTACCCAACGAAGAACTTTGACCTCGCAGACGTTCACGAGGAAGGCACTCGCCGAATCGCAAACGCAGTGGCCAAGTACGACATCGACCGCTTCATTCACGTCTCATCCCACTCGGTCTCGCCCAACTCACCCTCAGAGTTCTACCGCACGAAATGGAACAGTGAGCAGATTGCACGCGAGATCTTCCCCGAAACCACCATTGTCCGACCGGCTCCCGCGTTTGGCTTTGAGGATCGCCTGTTGCATCGCTTGGCCAAGGCTACCAACATTCTCACTGCCAACAACATGGAAGAAACCTTCCGACCTGTGCACTCCATTGACATTGGCCGTGCCCTGGAAGTCATGTGTGAGGACGACAGCACTGCTGGTCAGACATACGAGCTGTATGGACCAAAAGAGTATACAATGAAGGAAGTGTCAGAGCTTGTGGACCGTGAAATGATCAAGAAGCGAAGACACATCAACTTGCCCAAGGCTTTCCTCAAGCCTTTCTTCGGCACACTCAACAAGCTTCTCTGGTGGCCTGTTGGAAGCACTGACGAAGTCGAGCGCGAGTTCTTGGACCAAGTCATCGACAAGAATGCCAAGACATTCAAGGACTTAGGCATTGAACCTGGTGACATTGCCAACTTCACTTACCAATATCTGGTGCGTTCCTCTTCTCACTTTCACATTCGCGCTGTACTGACTTGATTGCAGCAACACTACCGAAGCTCATCATACTATGACTTGCCACCAATGACGGAGAAGGAGAAGCGCGAGGAAAAGAAATATGTACACGTTCTTGATGATCAATAGTGGTTGCACGGGTGGTTTGGTATGGACCATTAGACTCGTCTGGGCTCTATCTCTGAGACAGACGCTGTATATATGATATTATCGAGCGAGAGAAAGATTTTATTTGTCGCAGTCACCAACCTCTTCCGGTACGTCGATTTCGACAAGTGAAAGACTGAATTTACTGGACGAAACTACCGTGCTGGCGTGAGTATCCGAGAACTTGTTGCGGAGGGTCTGGCCATCCGACACAGCAGCCTACGAGGGCGGCTGCGAGGCAGTCCCGGTCATTCCGGGTTCTCAAATGACGTGCCCGAGTCGAATGCAACAAACGACCAACGATCGACTTCAGCGTGGTTCTAGCTCACCTGGTCGGCCTTCAGAATGTTGTTGAGAACTGGAGGAGCTCCACTTAGGGCCATCCTCTCCTTGTGACTTGGAAAAAGCTTAGAAATGCCCAGAGTGAAGAGTAAGAGCCCAGCCGCCTTTTGAAGGCCATCACCGTGGATCACACGCCAGTCGCTAAACAAGGAATCAGATCCACTGCGAACGAGCAGAGCAGAACGCGTAATAGAAGAGGCCTCAAAACGCGCGGATTCCGTGGTCTTCTTATGATTGATTCGAAACATCGGGCCCGAGATCCACCCGATGCCTCACAAGCGTAAAAGTGTTCTATTCTTCTGCAAGATGCTATCTTGCATCGTCATTCCGCGACGATACGGTCCCGGTTGCCCCGGAAAACGTGCACTGCTCGTATATGCGGGCCACGGAACCTTTTGGTGCCCGATACTATGCTAAGTATTAATTGTAGTGGACGCCTAGCCTCTGTTCGCGTGGCAGTCTAGCACGAGGGATCGAGTTTGCATTTTACTTCTGTTCTAGACTTTCATATTTCACGGTTCCTGTTTGCAGTACAGCGCGATCGACAGCTTTAGCCGCGGACTGTTCGTACCATTCTGCATTATCGAGGTTCGTCCCGTGACTGTAAACAAAAGTGCACAGGGCTAATTGCCGACAGTATCGAACTCAAGGTCTACAAGCTGCAAATCAAGCCCTCTCTTGAGAAGTCTAACATGTCACGAGCCTCGTTTCCAGAGGCGTATATTGGCTGCAATGCCACCATCACGGACAAGAAACTCTGCACATTGGAGACATGCTGTTTGGCACAGTCGTCTTTCCTCTATATACCAGACTATGCCGGGAATCTCTTCTACACCATCTTCTTCGCGGTCTTTGTCCTCCCACAGTTGGTTTTGGGGTTCAAATACAAAACATGGACCTACATGATCGCCGTCATTTTAGGGCTCGGGGTGGAGGTTGCAGGATATGTGGGCAGGCTGGAGTTGAACGACAACCCTTTCAATAACGATGCGTTCCTGGTGTACGAGACATCCCTTCATCGATACGCGACCGAGCATCGCTGACCTCTCGAACAGATACCTCATCATGCTCACCATCGCTCCCGTCTTTCTCACAGCAGCAATCTACGTCTGCCTCTCCCGCATCATCATCTTATACGGCGAACATTTGTCTCCAATCAAAGCACGCACCGTCGCAATTTCCTTCATGTGCTCGGACTTCATAGCTCTCGTCCTTCAAGCAGCTGGAGGCGCTATAGCCGAGACGGCAGATGATGGATCGGACGAACAGCAAACAGGGACGGATATCATGATAGCAGGCCTCCTACTCCAAGCCATCTCGCTCTGCGTCTTCGCAGCGGCATGGGCATTCTTCCAACTTCGGGTCCTCAAAGGCCCGACAGATCAGAGACCGGACCGGGTTGCAACGCGATCACGCACATTGTTCAAGGCTTTCCAATGTGGACTGCTACTATCGACCGTGCTCATTATCATTCGGTCGATTTACAGAGTGATAGAGCTTTGGGGCGGGTTCAGTGGCGAATTATGGAACGACGAAGTCGATTTCATGGTGCTTGATGGGGCGATGATTAGCTTGTCTGTTGTGATCATGACAGCCTTGCACCCGGGGCCCGCGTTTAGAGAGCAGTGGGTCGAGTCGAGTTGGTCGAATAAGAAGAAGCCAGATGAGAATGAAATCGAGCTTTCGCAGAGAGCTGGGACTTCCGTTGCAAGTGGAAAATCATTCGAGGATGAGGATGACGAGAGCCGTAGAGAATGATATGACCGGAGACGGACGCACAACGTAACGACCCGACCAAAGCGGTCGGGGATTCGAGAATGATGCTGGGGAGCGACGAGGCAGTCCAGGCAATACTTGCCTGCAGCCTCGACCGATGGGTTCATGGAACAACGACTAATATACACGATAGACTAGAATGAGGAATGAACTCCGAGGCTATGGAACTTTGTTCGACGAGCTATACGGCACATCCGCTTTCTTCCACGAGCCTCGGCGTTCTGCAGTATTAAGTACACATCTAGACCTTCTTCGGGTCACTACTGACGCCAGCTTCGACCAGCTTCGCGTCAACCTTCTTCCTCCACTCCTGCAGCTTCCCCATGAATCCGCTGTGTTCTCCTGTCTTGTTCGGCTCATGATCCCATTCCTCCTCATGGTGCCTGATAAAGCCATCCTTGTCCAACAGCAATGTCACTTTGCTATTCAATGTCTTCTCGGGTGTCTTGTCCCCTTTGAAGACGTAGTGTTGTGTTAAGTCTAACACGATCACCGATCCACCACTTTCGGGCCCGGCGACAGAAGTTGTTGGAATGCCGTCCGAGTTGTTAATCGGCGCGATGGAAGAAGTTGGGCTCGGAAGGAGTTCACATTTTTGGGTCGTCGAAGAGGAGAAGAGTTTCGGCATGCCGTTGAATTGTGACATAATGCTTTCTTTGCCTTTGGCAATCGAAACTGGGTCGTGGAAAACTGCTGTGGGATGGTAGTGGGTGTACGATTCGTCTGCAGGGCATGTTAGTCGCCATGATATGAGGGCGGAGATTGGCGTAGCCCTACTCACCAGTCAGGTTGATTTGATACAGCGAGAGGACTTCATTGATGATTGTCTGCTCCGAGGCGCTGGGCTGGCGGCCCGTGATGGTTGTGGAGGTCATGGTTTTCGCCGGTACAGATGTAGATGATGGGAGGGAAGAAGATGTGCTCGTTGTCGAGATTTGTGGTCTTGGGAACTGAGGGCATACTTCAGATTTGATAACATGAACCTACACGACCTGGTTGGCGTCACGGGTCGGTTATGATGCACATATGACCGCTGCATCCAGTTTCTTGCATGATGGTGCAGATCGGTCGTGTGAGAGACTTGGTGGGCCATGCTCGCACATTCCACTGGCCTACAGTGTGCACTGAAATTCGATGTTAGTTGTCAGCGGAGCTAAGTATCGCCAATATGTCTATGGCAGTGCTCGGACAGTCGTGATCTTGCCACAACCAGATCCAGACAAAGCTCTTCATCTTGGCACTGAGATATCATATGTCAAAAAAGCTGCCGCGGCATGTTCGTATAGATAGAAAAAGTCGATGAGATACGCCATGTGCACATGTTGCGGAACAGGTAGTGGACATCTCGAAAAGGGAGGAGTAGATACGATGTTGTAAGGCATGATCCTTTCTGGCGGGAAATATATTATTCCGCTACGCCAAGCATTGTCAGATGCACTCCGCGTGCAAGTTCTACCGAGGCACTTAAGCTTCAGTCTAGTTTGCTGTCGATCCCCTTCGTATTGACTACGAAGCACGCTCTTCGACCTATTGAAGACGACCTGAAGTTCGCATACCTCGCTCTCCAGCTTTCCTCCGGATCCCAGAAAGTATGTCACCCACATTCTGCAAGCGAAGGAAGGAACGCTCAGTCCGACCTCAACGAACGTCCCTATCATGAGGACGATCATCTGGACTATCAGCTGAAGAGCACCAAATGGGTCTCGGCTACGGCCAGGAACACTGTCCGGGATGCGGGACATCCTTGCAACCGTACGAGCAGAGGCATACGACTCGTGAGCACGAGGACAAATGCATGCAGGAACGTTTCCTAGACTTCCTCCGCAATATTGGTACCTGAGCCGGAGTACTTGCGGATTTGGGAAAGTAATGGAATCTGTACGATGTATAAAGATGCATAGACATTGTCTATAACCCAGCATAGCTTTGGACTCACCTTGCTATTGCAGTGCAGAGTCGAGTTCTGCTGTTCTTCATGATGCTCTCATTCGGAAAGAAATGGCTTCATGTCTTTGCGCTGCTGGCATTGACCTTCGTTCTGGCTACTGGCCATCCTCAGAAGAGAGCAATCATTCCTGCGATTGATCCCTTCTACAAGCCGCCTGCTGGAATCGACTCTGCAGCTCCAGGAGAGATTCTACGCACTCGCCGTATTATTCCTGCGACATTTGGCCTCATTCCAACACTGGGAGTCGAAGCACATCAATTGCTGTACCGAACAACAGCAGTCGATGGTGAGTGATGACAACCTCTCGAAACTGAACATGACACTCATAACAACATGCAGGCTCTGCTATTGCCGCAGTCACGACTGTCTTCAGACCGCTCATAGCCAAGGCGGACCGGTTCGTGTCTTTTCACACAGCCTACGATGCTGCTGCAACAATCTGCAATCCCAGCTACACTTACCAACTTGGCGCAATTCCGTTCAATTTGATCACCAGTGTCGAATACTTGCTCTTGCAAGCTTTCCTCGCATCGGGCTACATCGTCTCCAGCCCGGACTACGAAGGACCAGACGCAGCATTCAGCGCAGGGCGGCTCTCTGGCACAGCTGTTTTGGACAGCATGCGAGCTGTGAAGAACTTCCGCACCACACTGCGCTTGTCGACTTCCACTCCAAAGATCGTCGGATATGGCTACTCCGGAGGTTCCATTGCTTCCGGTTGGGCTGCTCAACTTAACCCCACTTACGCTCCAGATGTGACAGTCTCAGGCTGGGCAGCAGGCGGTATTGTGGCGAACCTGACAGGCACTGCAGTCTTCATCGACAACACCTTGTTCAGCGGTTTCCTCCCTGTCGCTTTCGCAGGCTTGAACAAACCCACCTCGTACGCCGCACGGCTTGACCCTGTCATCGACCGAATCATCACACCAGCTGGCCAAGCTCAGCTCGACTCAGTAAACCAAAACTGCGCCACTCAGCTATTCACTTTTGCCGAGCAGTCCGTCCTGAGTACCAATTTCCAATCCCTCGGTGACCAGGTCCTCTACCAAGAAGATATCGCATCTGTCCTCGCTCAACAGACCATGGGCCAAAGCAACACCGAGAAACCTATCGCGCCAGTCTACGTCTTCCATGCCTCCAACGACGAAATCATCCCGTACGCTAACGCCACTACACTCGTCAATTCCTGGTGTTCGAAAGGCGTATCCGTCGACTATGTCACCTATGCGGCCGGCGGTCACGCCACAACGGAGATCGTTGGCTTTGTGGGCGCGTTCCAATTCCTCGAGAAAGCCTTTGCTGGCACCTTGGGATCTGGTTGCACGACTTCGACGAAGCTGGATGAAACCTTGAACCCTTTGGCCCTCGGACTGAACTTGGAGCCGATTTTGGTTCGACTGATTGATGCTCTGGCGGCGCTGGGTAGAGGAGACGCCAATCTTAGGCAAGATTTGAGAGTTTTGGACACAAAGATTGAGACGTGAGGCGTGCTGATTGATCATGGTACAAGTGTTTGGCTGAGTTCGCTGACATAACGACGTAAGAGCCAAAAAGTGCAGATGTAGATCACCTAAGTTCTTGCAAAGATAGGAGTTCAACATCGAAGGGTCGGAATTGTTCGCCACACTTCTTTGTGATTATCACTTATCACTTGATACTGTCCTCCCTATGTACAGCCCTGCTTTTTGCCATCTTCATCTCATCACTTCCCTCGGCAACGAATCCAGCATTGCTGCTCAACCCCAACGATGACTGAAGCAACCTAGTGGCAGTAGTGCTCGTACTTGTACTTGTCATCTGCACACTCCTTCTTCTGCTTCTGCCACTCCTTGTACTCATCATCGCACTCCTCCTTCTGGTGTTGCCACTTCTTGTAGTCCTTCTTGCCTGTAGGTAGATCCGATCAGTTTCTGAACATTTCAAGGTATGGGAGATAGAGGTCGACTTACATTGGTCATCCTTATCCTTGCAAGCCTTCTCCTCCTTGTAACACTTGCTCTTGTGCTGGTGACCCCACTTCTTCTTGCAAGACTGTGAAATATTAGACTTTGAAGTCACATACGGGGTTGATGTCGGATTACTTACATCCCAGTTGGTCTTGTTGTAGCTGTTGTCCTTCTCGCATTGATCATAGCCGTGCTTGTAGTGGTCCTCCTCTGTATGTCATGTCAGAGATAAAATTGCACTGGACAAATTAAACTTTACTCACCCTTCTTGCACTCCTTGTACTCGTGCTCCTCCTCGTACTCCTCCTTCTGGCACTTCTCCCACTTGCTCTTGTAGTGGGAGCACTTGTTCCAGGTGCGCTCGACAAGGTCGACGGAGGCATCGGCCTCTGGGGCTGGAGCGGCGATGACACCGACGGCCAGGGTGGCCATAGCGATGATGGAGAACTTCATGATGAAGGATGTGATTTGGGGGTTGAGCTGTGCTGGGGAGCTGTGGAAGTGATGATGATAGAATGAATGAGGATATCAGTATGGAAAGTTGTTACTCTTTATACACCGTGCTGCTCCTACAATCATCGTCGATGGCCATGCTGCATCAGAGCATCGATCCTCATCCCGCAGTAACGACTCCAGTCTCGAGATCATGACAAGACGCCAGAGATCTTGCTTGTTTGCATCGTCTTCGCAATTCATCCTTCTTGCCGTCCGACCGCTGCGTCGGCCATGCAATGGCGGGAGCCCGTCGCCTTGTCTACCACTCCTCAAGAGCGCGAGTGGTCCAGTAGGAATGAGCGCGAGAGACAAGAGCCCGCGGATAAGGCTTAGTCGGCTTGCTCGATGAGATGCAGACGGCAGGATGCAGCCATATCGTGCGTGAAGAAGGAAAGGAAATGAGAAAAAAGAGCTGCTGATCGTCTTGGCAGCCTCTTTGACTAGCTACCAAAGCAGCCACACGTGGTTACAGATCGGCCGTATCGGGATGTATTGGGCTTGATATGGAAGTGAGCCAAGAGTAGCATGACTGGACTGACTTCCATGGCACAGCTAGCTGTTCTTGCATGGAGCATGGGGAACAATCCGCTCTTCTTGGTCGCTCGTACTCGGGCCACATCGTTTCATGCCGCAGTTCGCAATCTTGCGCGGGTTGGAGAGGACTTGTCGAGAGCATTCGCTTCTTAGTGCTTGTGTATGATGCGTCGCCATGTGCAAGGAGAAATGACTGTGCAAACCTGTCTCAATAAGTTGATCTCCAAAAAGCAGGAGCTCCAGCAAAGTGATGACGTGTGAATTACCTGCGGAAAGACGAAGACAGGAAATATGCGCAAGGCTGAAGCTACGGCAGGAACACGCATGCGGCCGAGTTGCCGCTATTGGGTGCTGCAAAGATGTGCCGTGTCTCTTGCGTACGGATTCGGGCCATGCACGCTTGTCATACAGTTTCCCCGGACCGATTTGGCGAGGCACGGCAAGAAGAAGCGCAGTTAGCTCAGCTTCTAGACACATTCGAGCGAAGCTGAGACTTCCGTTTGCGTGAATGCAAATCAATTCTCTGATCATGTTTCGCGTCTGCCCTAGACACGCCATCTTCTCTATGCCGCGAGGCTAGTTCAGATCGAGCGTTTGCGCATTCTGATCACGATCATGCTGTAGCTTCGAGACCATGTATCACTCCGGCCTGCATGCAGAGACATGACTCTGTAATTTCCGAGAGAGGCTAGAGCATTTGTTGTCAATGCATACACAGCCCGTAGCAGTAGCCCGCCTCACGTGGATTGATGTGTCTTATCGTGGCTGCAGTTGCTCGGTGGCTGATGGTCAGGCCAGAGTGCAGGTCCTCGGAGCTAGAGTGCTGGCGTGTTGTGTGTGTTAGCCTAAGATCGCTCGGCGGCACCGTACGACATCTTAGACGTAGTTGACCGTTACCGCGAGTCCACGTAGCGCTGGCATCCCACTGTCCTCTCTTGCAAAGCTCTTGTGCACTGGCACGTTTGCTGACATGTTGTTGCAATGCTGTCCCATCCTAGCAATGAAGCTGCACCACCCCTCAACAGGTGGATCGAATGAGAAGTTCCATTAAGGTTTCTCCTCCCGACGCCAGCTGCAAGGCGGTTCCAAAAGAAGTGCCGGCCAAGAGATCGTGACGATCTCGAACTTCCGGCTTGTCTCGGTGCCAGATTTGGTCGTACCAGGCACGGTCAGGTGAGAAGAGCTGCGGAGGAGTGGCCAATGGCCTCCAACCTTCTTCGGGCTCATCATGCTGTTGGTCAGACATGCCAAGGGCCTACTTCACAACACGCCGCTGATTCATGTGCATCGTCCAACAATAGTTTTACTTTTGCATCGTTTCGTGGCAGACGCAGTCAATGCATGTTGTTATCAGTCCGTGTGTTTTGAGGACCACTGTGGCTTCCCTCCATGCCAGTTCGAGCTCCATTGTTACCGCAGTATCCACCAGTGAATAAATACCTCACGAACGACTGAAGATGATGAGAGCAAGGCGCAAGGCCGCATGCGGGCAAACGTGCTCACAGCCAATGCGATTCGCAGACCACGATATCGTACTTTGTGCCAGCCAGAAAGAAGTTGGCCTGGGAACCTCAAGCTTTTTCCTCACCGTCAATCCAAGTCCTTTTGCGAAAGCGATAATGCAGTAGCGGCGATCTGGCAGAGATTGGTCAGCGGAAGATGCTGCGTCGCGCCACATGCGCGTACGAAAGTCAATGGCTTGGGCGTCTTGCTGCGGGACGAGCTCCAAGGACCGACTTTGCTTCTTGGCGTGCTATGCGAATGGTCGGATTATTGAGTTCAGCTTGGGGGGCATCGAGACGTATCCGGCAGACGACGAGACGCTTTGCCTGCGCGTATCGTCAGGAAAATAGCGATTAGGAGAAATGCCAAAGACGTCGCCGAGCGAGCTCAGCAGTGCTCGATTGCGGTCTTCTGCCGTGTGTCGGCAGTTGATTTTTCATTGATCTTTATCTTCGAAGTTGGTGACACGCTCCCGTCCGCTCAGAATGGTTGTAGAGGTGGAGGTGGGTGGGTGTAGACAACGTAGTCGGAGGAGCTCAAGTTGCTGCTGGCGGAAGAACACGGCCCGGGCGGAGCACCGTCGCAATTCCCCGCCATTTGTTCCTCCTCCTCCTCCTCCTCCCCTTCCTCCCGAAAGCGAGAAGACGACACGCAAGACAACGGGTCTCGCACCTCACCTTCACCAAGGAAAGCGCGGTTCTAGCAAAAGCTGTGGGTAAAGCTGTTCAACGAAAGTCATCATCAGAGTCTGCAGTGACGGCATAGAAAGTGGTCGCCAGCTGCATGCAAAAATCGTCCATTCCTGCTGGGATCCAGTCCTACACTCCACCGACCGCGATGCGTCGTCATTGCTTTGGAATTCAGCATCGGCAACATCGAGGCCATCGAGAGAAATGACGCCCTCAGACCGTTCTGGTTACACAATGCGGCCCGTCATCCAAAGTTGGCAAAGATCGAGCCGCACTTTACGGCGAAAACTCACCGCAAGCAGGCAATCAGGAAACAGCTTATAGAGTGACCTGCGCTACGCTACTAATGTGCAGGAACATGAAGCTAATCACTTAGCAAAGCTTGTCTATATACTACATTATGGCTCCGATCAATATCCTCATCGTTGGCGGCGGTATAGCCGGCCCAGTGGCAGCATTCTGGCTAGCGAAAGCTGGTCACAATGTCACCATCATCGAGCGCGCTCCTGGTCTCCTCAAAGCTGGGCAAGGAATCGACATCGAAGGTCCAGCTCGGAATATAGTCGAGAAGATGGGACTCCTGGAGCAGATGAAGGCCAGAGCCACGAACGAAGGAGGTTTTGCTTTCGCGGACGATGACGGGAAACCTATTGCGGCAATTGCAGGAGGTCTCACACAAGAAATCGAGATCATGCGAGGGGATATGTGCGAGGTCTTGTGCAATGCCGCAGACAAATTTGAGAATGTCTCGTTTCGATACAAGACCAAGATTACCGAGCTTCAGCAAACCGAAAACCAGGTCGAGGTGTTCTTTGATGATGGGACCCAGGGCATGTATGATGCAGTGATCGGAGCTGATGGCATGAGATCGAGAACTCGTGATCTAGCTTTCGACGAGAAGACAAAAGCCAATGCCTTCAGAGCTCGCGACCACTATTGTGCATATTTCTCCATCCCGGCAGAGGAAAATGATAGGCCCAACTCACGCTGGCAGCATGCAACCCGCGGCCGAAGCATCCTTCTTCGACCTCATACCGATACAATATCTTCGGCGTATCTGATGCAAATGGACAAGTCTGATGAGCTAGCAGCAGCATGTCGTGCTCCCAAAGACGTGCAGAAGAAGGCAGTGGCAAAGACCTTTGAAGGTGTAGGCGGCTTGGCACCACGACTTGTCAAAGGCATGCTCGAGAGCGAGAACTTCTATTACGATTCGATATCGCAGATCAAACTGGACAAATGGTCGGAAGGTCGCGTGGCTCTGGTCGGCGATGCAGCGTATGCTCCTTCAGCTATCTCCGGCCAAGGCGTCATCCTCTCAGTCTTGGGAGCGTACACGATTGCAGGTGAGCTATCTGAGAACCCTCAGGATCCAGTCGCAGCCTTCAAGACGTATGAAGCCAGGCTTCGAACGCATGTGGAAAAGATGCAATATATTCCATTGAAGGGCAAGGCTCCAAGGCTAGCCAATCCACTCACCAGTCTCGGGATTTGGGGCGCACGTTTAGCTTTCAGGATCATTGCCTGGACTGGAGTTTGGAAGCTCTTCAACCTCAAGGGGCGGAAGTACCCCCTGCCTGAATATCCGAACATGAATACAGTGCCATCTCAGGAGACGTAGTCTGAGATATTGGGTGGGAGCCTCTGGGTTTCCTTCTTCCTGCGCCAGCAGCTCTCATGGTCGAAGTAGCTTGGCTTTCACATGGGAAAGTTTTGGGCCCTTCACTGCCACACTGGATCCCACATGGAAGAAGAGCCTCGTTCAAGGAGCATCTGACATTACACCTCATTCACTTGCGTACCTGGTCACACATGAAGAAAACGGCTGTGCAGCGTTCCTTCACCACACTTCATTCACTGCGCGAAACGTCTTCCCAGCCACTTAAAACGCATTGTTCCCTCATTCAACTCACCCACGAACATCGACCTACACCAACATCAACATCGCCTTCGAACTGTCTATACAAGACAATCCGCAATTACAACATCGCAAGACCTTCACAATGCGAGTCAGCCTCGATCGCTCCACTGGTCAGTATGTTCCATTTCTTTCCCCTGCAAGCGAGAATCGGGCGGGCGCGGCGGCGGTTGGAGGAACGGAGTACGAAACATCGCACCAGCGATACCGCGATGCGGTGAAGAAGGCGGGAACTCCGCAGGAAATCGAATTCGCAAAGAAGAGATTCGAGTACGAGATCAATACCCCGGTACCGTATCCCTACTGCAGCTGGACCGCATTTCGCAACCACAATGTAAGTCAAGCATACTGTCAAACAATTAGATAGCCGCTCACTGCTCCCTAGGCATCAGTCGGAGCGACGACGTGGCAAGGTGCCATGTACTTCGAACGTCAGAACCCTGCTCCACTACCTCAACTGCAGCGGACTGGAGTCCATCGCACTGGAGCCCAGACAACAGTGTCGATGAGACAGAACGAGGCCGCCACAGAGCAAGAGATTAATGAGGCCATTGGCACCGACGACGACGAAGATGGTGCGTACGAAGCTGACGAAGACGAAACCGATCGCGACATCGCCCGAACCGACTCGCGCCTCAACTTGAGAACAATTGGACCAAAGAACTCGCGCTCGCGCTTTGCCACCGCTTCAAAGCGCCTGCCATCTCAAGTTCAAGGCCAGGCGCCACAAGGCATTCGCAAGCAGGCAACTCCGCGCCGCGCACCACGTTCGCGCACCGCAACCCCCTCACTCACCGGCTCGCCTGCACGTGGCCCTCACGGTGGCTACACCCGCCCCGCCCCGCCCACCTCACCTCCAGCGAACGCCACCTTCACTGTCGGAACTGAGCCCATTCCAGCCACCGTCCTCCGCTCAGTGAACGAAATCAAGGCTGTGCCGCCACACAACGGCTATCCGAGCATCAAGCCACTCGGCAAAGTGCCGATGCTCGACGGCAGGTACGGCTACATTGAGCGGGGTTCGGAACTGATGGGATTTTACGGCGACACGCGCCTGTTCACGGAGAAGTGGTGGAAGTTTTTGGCGGTGGGTGGTCAGGGCAGGAAGGATCTAGTGAAGCAGATGGGGCTTGGTGATGTGCAGCCATGAGAAGTGAAGGCGCACGTGCATGAACTGATGACGAAATTGGGTGGCTGGAAGATGAAATGAAGGCAAATAGAATGGTATTGGAAGGTACGATTGGCACATGATTCTTTGCTTTCACCCCTCTTTTTGCAAACTGATACCGGCATCGCGGGGTAGGTGAAGTGAAGTGAAGGCCGAAACAGCTGGGCCCGCTAAATTTGGCAGGAACCGTCTGACTCACAGTATGCATCAAGATCCTCACTTCTGATGGGAAAATATCGCCAAGTCCTTTTGTGCTGGCCCTCTCTCTGATTCCAGTCCGCTCTGCTCGCCAGCGGATGTCGATACGCCGTCCAGTTCAGGCCTGTCCATCTGCTCGAGACATCCTATTTGCTGGTGTTTCCCCGCTCATATACACTTTCCGAAGCCATCGGATGTCGACGAGCGGCCCAAAACAGGTCGGTCAAATTGTCAGAAGCATCCCCAAATTGGCCCTTTCTCCACTTACCGGCGTCCTACCAAGCCACTGAATATCAACACGCCGGCCAGTCCACGTTAGTCCATTTGTCGGAGACATCCCGTCTGCTACCACTCTCTCCGATTGCTTCCACTCTTCAGAGCTATCAAATATCAACAAGCGGCCCAACTCAGGTTAGCCCATTTGCCTGAGAGACGCCATTTGCCATCACCCTCTCCGCTTGCATTTACTCTTCCAAGCCAACGGATCTCAACACGCGGTCCAGCTCAGGTCAGTTCATCCGCCGGAGTCGTTCTTTCTGCTAACTCTTTCTCCGGTGCCAATAAATCCTTGAAGCCAACAAATATCAACACACAGCCCAGCTCAGCCCAGTCCATTTGCCGGAGTCGTCCCCAATGTCAGCCCTTTCTCCGATAACCGTTGCCCTACGAAGCCACTGAATTTCAACACGCGGCTCAGCTCAGGCCGGTTCGTACGCTTGAGATGTTCCCTCTGCCGCCCATTTCTCCGAATGCAGTTACCTGTCCAAGTCAATGAATCTCGGCACGCGAGCCACTTCAGATCAGTCAAGTCATCTGAGTCCTCCGCTTTGCTCGGCTTTCCTCTGAATACCTTCACACTTCGAAGCCACCAAGTGTGAAGAAGGTATGCAGTTAGCTACTTCTTGTTGCTAGGGACCATTGATTAAAGACTCCTCGCCTCCATGCCTCTTTTTGTGGACCGCTGCCTAAACGACGTGGTAGGAGGAGTGAAGGGAAGGCGTAAACACGCCTTGCGAGCACGCAACTTCCCTCATGTGTAGTGACTCTGCAATGACACATACATGCCGCACGCACACACACCTACAGCAAAGTATTTGCAGACACGATGACGAACAAACCAGACTGGGTGAAGCTCGAAAATGTCCACACCGGTGCTACCTGCCGCCAAAGATCCAAAACACGTCGAGGAGAAGATGAAGCGCAAAGCCGAGTATCTCGAGCGGGAGGCCAAGCGACAATAGCAGGAGGCCGAGAATGCCGTTCACTTGCCAGAAGTCCCTCCGCGACCCTGTTTCCGAACAATTCCACTCCACGGAGCCAATGAATGAGAGCATGTGCCGCAGATAAGTCCAGTCCATGTGGATCATTGCTTTTGTCTGTAGATGTTCACAGCTCTCTCTCGTCCGTCCCGTCTCGTGTGTCCGCTGCGTTGTACGAACAAGTAGTACCTCTTTACTACCCACCTCGCTTCTAGCAGGTGTGGTTTCGCACATCACAGCGCACGACTGCCTGGCAGTCACGAACTTCACGCCAAAACGCCTTCAGGGAGACACAACAACATCAGCCATCGCACAACAACGACTACGGCATCTGCGTCCACACTCGATGATCTGCTCTTTGAGCACGCTCTTCCACCGCTAATCTTGACCCCGCGAAGCCAATGGGTTTAGACACGACAAGCACTCCAGCTACCTTTTCTTGCTGGAGACGAGCTGGAATTCTACTCTTATTCCATTTCAATCCAGTATGCGAAGCCATTAAGAACGAACACGACATGCAGTATAGCCAGCTCCAGCCGGGGAGATATTCGCCGTGCTAGCCTCTCTCTGACGCAGTTCACTCTGCCACGGCAACCAACGCAAAACCGTACACCAGTCCAGCTACTCGCTGCTATTGGAGACATCTTTCCCTTCCCTTCTCTTTCTAGCATGCCAACACCTCCCGAACAGCCATGGTTTTCCTGTTTCTCTCTCTGGTTCCAGCCCCAATTGATTCATCGACGCCGACGAGAGTGAACACGATCTCCAATCCAGCTACTCCTTTCTGCTGGGGACAGTCTACAATTCTACTTTTCTCCAATTTCGATCTACTCATGAGAGCCAATAAGTGACAACAAGAGCTCCCACATGACTATTGTCTTCTGCCAGAAAAAAATCCATCTCTCTGCCCTTGTCCAATTTCAATTCACTCTGCAATGCCAACAACGGTTCAGACGAGGTCCATTCCGACCATATTCTTCTGGACGAGACGACCCATATCTCTTGCTTTCTCTGATTGTAATTGCACCGTGCGAAGCCACTGGATACAAAGTTACATTATAGCTCAACCACTGTCCTCTAGAAGCAACGAACGGCCAATGTTTTCCTTCGATACCAACTCCTTCCTTCGACAACACCGATCCTCTCTGCAATACCACAGAAAATCAGCACGCGACGGCGAGGACTAGCTGTATCTGGCAGAACTTGTTCACAGTCGTTGGAAGCAAGCAGTAATCGCCTCTCGAGTTCCGTGAGGATTTTCTACTCTCGTGCTAGCATTTTCTCCAAATCCACTTCACTCAACGCTGCCAATGGCTGTAACAAAGCTGTCAAACTCAGCTAGACACTTCTGCTTGAGACAAACCAAATGTCTTCCTTTCTCCAGTTTCGATTCACTCCACGCTGCCAACAGATATAACCACACCATCAACCCCATTTCCTCCCATCTGCAAGAGACACAAACCGTGTCGCCCTCTCACGCTACCCTGCAACAACTCATCTCCACCCACCACACCCCTCTCCCTCGCGCCAGATGTCCCGTTCCAACCCTACCACTCCCTCTCAGAACCCCAGAGATAACAATGCCCCCAAACCACCGTCCCTCTCCATCCAAGAAGCTCTCGCAAAAGCAAACAGAGAACGTCTCGCAGAGTTCGCCAACACTGAGTTTCCAAGAACAACACCTCAACCTAGCCCTTTCAGCAACCCACCATACAGATTCGTCAATCCTCAAGATGTAGAGAAGACGGACGTGAGCAAGTTCTGGCGTGCTGGAGAAATCAAAGCCGAGCAAAACGGAGAGTTCTTGGAGGAGTGTCGTCGTGAGAGGCAGAAGAGGAAGGAAGCGAAAGGGAGTGATGATGGACAGAACAAGAACGACGGTCCGAGCGCAGAGAAAGATGTGAGTGGGGGTGAAGAAGTTGATCAACGTGATGATACGAAGCCGAGCTTCAGCCAGAACCAGCAAGTCCCAAGCCACCAAAGAAGGGACCGAATGAATGGAAGTGGCTGAAAGGGATCGAAGCGGGACTTCCGGCCAGGAGGAGCTCGACTCACTGGAACAACACAGACAACAACGGGCAGTGAGGTGTAAGGCCTGCTATTCGTCAACCGCTTCTGAAGGTACGACGAGGAGGCTCGGTCGTTGAATCTGGTATTTAGTGCTCCGCATCGACTAAATTCGTGTGCTAGAGCGACCTAGTTGTCTATGCCCGTTATGATAGCTCGTCAATGCATACAGTCATCAGTCTCATACTCCTCTCCGTCATCTGTCAGCCTCACTCGAATGCCCTCGGCAAGCCAGAGTAGCTGCCCAGAGTAGTGATCTTGTACCGATCCAGCTCGCGCAGAGCCGCGCCAGCGGCGATGTACTTGAAGCTCTGCAGCTTTCCAACGCGAAGATCCTGGTAGCCTGACTCCGTTACAGCAACTTCGAAACACGCGAGTGCGCGAGGAAGAGCTTCAATCTCGCGGTCGCTGTACTCTTCGCCGTACAAGTCATCAAGGTCCTCGACTTGCTCCATCAGGTCATCTCCATGCGTGATGCGAAGATTGCAATAGTCGACAATATGCTTGAAGCGGTTGCGCATGGTCTCGCTAAGCTCGCGAAGTTGCTTGCCATAGGGTCCGTTGTGGCGTCCCAAGATCTCGCCGGCGAAGACTTCACTTTCAGTGAGTGCCTTTTGGGGAGTGGGCTCGCAGTCGTACATCAGGTTCGCGAGACTTTCTTCGTAGCTAGCACGTGGGTTAGCGTTTGGCTACAGAGAAGAAATGGGTTACTCACCTGGTACGGATATCTCGCGCCAGGTCCTTGTGCTGTGTGTACAGATTGCCACCAAAAGTGACGGTAGCAGTGTGGACAGCGTACTGTAGCAGCTGAGGCATGAGATCTTTGAGAGAGCGAGCGCCGTTGGCGATGCGAAAATCTCTTTGCATGTCTGCCAGGAACTGACGTTCGTCGATGCGCCGGTATAATGTGCCGAGAGCCTTCTGGCTTTCGTAGTAGCGCATCGGGCGGCGTTCTGCATCGATTCTATCGAAGGCTTCGTCCTGCCCATTGTCTTCCTCTTCGAGAGCAAGCAGACCTTCTGTGGACACCGTAACGCGAGGATTCGGAGCCTGAGATTGGTCAACATCGAAATCACGCCAAATGATTCACTTTCACTCACCATGAAATCAGGTTTGAACCTGGGAAATCTTGGTGCGCTCTGCATGTTGGCTGGTTCACCAGTCTTGCTGTAGTCCACCGCCGTAGATGCCAATGCGGCAAGCTTGATGCAGTCCGGATCCAGTGTGCCTTGTTGGCGCTGGTCTGCAAGCTGCAGGTGTTGGTTGGAAATCACGCCCAGTTTGTCGTTCTCCATGCTGCACACACGTCAGTGGATGCAAAATTTCCGAGACGCTGGACGTACAATGTTACAAAGAAGTCGCTCATGTCTTTTCTTGTCACGTCTCTCATTAGTTCGACCGGCCGAACTCGCGGATAGTCTGCGGGCGTGTAGGTTACGTGAGGAATCAGCGAGGGATCCCAGATGACGTTGTAAAGGTCTCCGTCCAAATCACCACCGCTGAGCATGCTGGGCAGGTCACGCGCTCCCCACTTGCTGAAGACAACGACATTAGACAGCTGCCGATTGGGGTTGTTGACTGGCACATCGACGGCATTGACGAGTTGAATGTCGCCAGGATGCAGTGCCGGTGATCGGGTGATGGCGATGTTGTCCCGCACGAGTACTTGCTTGCCTCCTTCGGGGGCCCTCTCTGTAATGACGAAGATCTCACCCTCTTTCAGGTATCCGGTCTCATCTGGCAAACCGTAAAGTGTGACACCTTGCTCGACTGGGATCCGACCGCGGCTGCGAGATGTCAGTATGTTTCGTTGCAGATTGGTGCCATGTTGCACTGCTTTCAGAATCGTAGGTTGGGGGCAATGGTGTTTTAGAGGCATTTTGACGACGGAGTCTTGCCCGAGGTCAAGCATTTGAGCGGCCAACCATATGTAGCTGTGCATGAGGAAGGCCTTGCGGTGGTTGTCGTGAGTTG
Source organism: Cercospora kikuchii (assembly GCF_019650295.1). NCBI lineage: Eukaryota > Fungi > Ascomycota > Dothideomycetes > Mycosphaerellales > Mycosphaerellaceae > Cercospora > Cercospora kikuchii. The sequence goes on from NW_025408588.1 coordinate 1,671,148, forward strand.
CACTTACTGCTTGATGTCCCGAAGTTCAGCGATCACTGCGAGCTCCACGGCTTTGTACAAGAATATGTCTTCGTGGTAGTCAAGTCCGATCTGGCCCAGATATCGAATCAACATGGGCAAGCCACTGGCCTTGCTGTGCATGGCCTCGTCCAGGAAGTGACCAGTGTTGATCGAAGACTGCGTCATCATTTTCAGTCGCCGCATTGCTGCGTCTTGTAGCGTCGTGAATGCTTCCAGTGGCACGAGAAGATCTAGAATCACAGAGTCAATACGACCGATTGAGTCGTGCGTGTAGAGCGCTCACCTTCAAGGATTTTGATGAACTGTCGGTTGAGAATCATAGGAAGCGGACGAAATGCCGCACCGCAGATCTCAAAATCCCACACTGACTGGGTGATATATTTTGTCATGTTGTCACGCAGCATCAAGCGTTTGCCGCGCAGCCGGGAGTCGAGAGCGACCATGCCCTTTGCGCCTTGGAACCGAATTTGCAAAGCTGTAGGCTTGAGCATCCGCTTCGTACCATAACGATGCCACACCTCTCGCAGCAGGTCCAATGAGATTGTGCCTGCGCCATCTGCAAAATCGCGACCGTTCCGTACAACCATATCGAGTTTGAAAACTTGCTCCTGCTCCAGGCGCACACTCGTGTTGGTATCAGTGAAGTTCTGGCCGATGCGGGCGGCACATTTCGCGGGAGTACGGATCTTCGAAAAGTCCCCGAGCGCTTTGAGGACATGCTCCGCGAGCATGAGGGTGCCATCCCTGACGAATGGAGCCATGAACCAACATGACTGACTTCGCAATGACGAGTGCGAAAATCCCAAGAATGAGAAAGCCTTGCCCGCGATGAGGATGCTACTATCGAGAATGCCTTTGAAGCGGTCGTGGTAAATCCGGCCATAATCGCTATTCCAGTCATGGCTGACTCTGCCGCCAGATTCTTCTTGAAACAGGACTCTGACGAAGTGATCCGTGTTATCGGAATATCGCCGTAGGACGCGATTGGTGGGTTCCGGTTCAGGCCCTTCGAGTCGAATAGAGGTTGGCGTAATGACTACCTTGTGGATGAGGTTGATATGACTGTAGCGCTTTGCCAGTTCATAGGGGTTGTCAGGTGCATACGCGTCATAGCCGGCGACACAGCGTTCCAGCATCTCTTCGAGAGCGCCAAGAGAGAAGTCTTGAGCTTGAGATTCCGGTCCCGGCATCGGTAGATCTCGAGTAAACAAACGCAATCCAGAAATAGTCTCGTGCAAGCCGTACGTCCTGTGAATTCTGGATATGCGTGGCAGCAGATCTGCGACTTTGTCCGGTGGCAGAAATCCGTTTCGCGCCAATCGGTCGATCTGGAAGAGGAGCTGAAAAGGTCGGTTACCATATCTGCTCTGGTCTGAAAGTTCGTGATTGAGGCGGGTGAAAGCTGCATCCATGGTCTCCCGTGGGATGTCCACGGCCGTCTTCAGGCCGAGGATAGTGCACTTCTCACTGCGGGATACAATCGTTCGGATGTTGGACAGCTTGGTTCTATCACGCAGTCCAATCCTGTAGACAAAACAATGGCCGACAGCGCGTGCATGCACGGGGTTCAGAGAAGAGATACGGTGCTTCTTGGCTGGCTGGTTGGTGTGCTGTGGGGGACGGCTCCCGAGGTTGGCTGCGGCCATCTGTGCGAGCAGAGGACCAAGGCCATCGTGGTCGTCGTACATGTCAAATTCATACATCTTTGGTGCAGTGTAGCAGGTGAAGGTCACGGAGGGAAAATCGGAAGTACCAAGCACGATGTCGTGGCAGTCCTGGTAAGGAATGTCGATGCGGTGTTTGAGGGTGCCTGTAACGTCCAAGATGATACGCGCTTCGCGACGGCCAAAGATTACCTTACCAGAGACGTGGTGAGAGGCATGGGTGATGAAGATGAGCTTTGGTTGACTTCGGAGACGAGCGTCTTTGGCGTATTCCCAATTACCACATTGCAGAACATCGCAGAGGAATTCATTGCTGGCCTTGGGCTGAGCAGCTTCTGGCGGTGGTTTGGACTTTTGCAGCTGTGTCGTCTGCTCATGCATCAGAGCGCGCAGAGAAAAGTCGCTTGGCTCGTTGCGGCTCTTCGCGATGTGCAGCTGCTCGCGGCCATAGCAGAGAGGAAGTTTGGCGCGGCCCTGCCGATTGGTTCCGAAGGTCTTGAGAAAGATGTCGCCGGCATTGGGATCGAGGATGGTGATATTTGCACTGCCCTTGCCGCGGAATTTCTCAATGTGGTAGTGGTGGATGCCGCATTGTTTGAGCGGTTTGTCGAAAGTGCGCTCCAGCTCACGTGTCGTGACGGAGTCGGGGAACTTGGACACGTAGATGTCCATGAGGGGCGATGTCAGTTGCGGTGCGATGCCATTGAGCTGTGCGGACAAGATGGTTGTCGTCAATGGTGATGGAGTCGAAGGAGAATTGAGCGATGTGCCAGCAAACAGCTAGCTCAAGCTCCGTCCCTTCGTCTTGTTCCTAGCTGCGGAAAGCCGAGCTGTGCGACACGAACGAGACGCTGATGGTTAGTCGACAAGAGGGGATTGAGAAGAGGCAGCAGTGATGTTTGAAAGAGAAGTACTCCCCTTGCGTGACTCGGTCAGACCAACGCTGCAGTGCTGCCAATGAGCCGACCTTCCACCGGCCTCCAGCAGCATCTGACAGTCTTCAGCGAACGAGGTGCTTTCGCATCAGATGCAGCGTTTCGGCTGCGCGCATGCACGACGGTTGCACGAACGGTGCATGCGACACGTCGAGAAGCACATACAGAACAGGAAGTGACGCGTGAAGGTGGACGTGGAGGGCGTTTCGCTTGCGCAGCCAATCAGCAGTCACGACCAACTTTCACATCTCCAAGCTGTCAACATGTGAAGACGGCAGTCCTCGAAACACCACCGCTGGTGAATTGGCTGGCACCATGGACGCCGATACTCGAGTGCAGGACTACCTGGACGACAAGTTGCAGTCAGCTGCCGATCTCGACTCGCTGGATGCGTTGCTGGCAACGGTCCAAGAACAGCAGGACTTGTTGAAGCGCCAGCTCGAAGATGCGAAGCGAGACCACGACGAAGCCACGCGGACATACGAATCGCACAAGTCGTCCCTTCATGCTTCGGTCCAATCATTCCAGAAAGAGCAGAGCGGTATCGACCTCCGACTGCAGATCATCACCCAGTCCGACACCAGCGATGATGCTGTCGTCACCTTCGAGGCCACTATGGCCAAGCTGCGGAAACTGGACATGGCAGCAGGATATGTCGAGTTGCTGAAAGAAGTCGATCGCCTGAAGGGAGAATGTCTGGCACAACTCGGAAAGGACGACGATGCCGCACTTGCGCCGTATAAGCAACTGCAGCAGCTGGCGGTAGGCCTAGAACCTCTGCACGATGCAACGGAAGGTGCAGCGCCGCATCTGATCGATCACATCCAGCGTGCAGTCAAGGACTTGCGAGGTACCGTCCGCACGGCCATTGCAGCGAATCTAGAGAAAACGCTGCAGAAGATGAATTGGCCGAAGACCAAAGGCCACGTGCCTCTGGCCTTGGAGCAGGAATGGCAGACCATCATCGGCAGGTTGTTGGATCTGCAGAAGCCCGAGCTGGAAACACGGGAGCAGAAACAGCAGAAGGACGACCCGCCTCCGCTTCTGCCCTTCGAAGTGCTCGTTCATCCTCTGGAGCAACGCTTCGATTACCACTTCTCCGGCAACCGGCCCACGAACCGACTTGACAAGCCCGAAATCTTCCTGAACCACGTCCTCGAACTGATCGCTGAATGCTCGAGTTTTGTCCAAGACAACCTACAGCCACTTCTGCTCAAGCACTTTGGCCGCACAGACCTCGCATTCACGCCTGCTTACATCGATGCCATCTCCGCCCTGATCTCTGCTCTCCTTCCCATGGTCCAGGACAAGCTTGAGAACGTAGCACGCCAATCCACCTCCCAGCCTGGCCTCTTCAGCAATCTGGTGCAAGAAGTGATTCGCTTTGAAAACGTCATTAAAGACGACTACTCGTACTCTCCCTCTTCGCCGGCGCTGATCTGGCGTGGCCTATCCTACTTCCTCCTCGAGACGTGCGACTACTTCGATCAGTGGCTTTCCTTCGAACGCGATTTCGCCTTGACTCGCTACCAGACTATCATAGAGTCTCCTGATGCTGGTGAGCTCGACCACGACGCAGTGAGCGCGGGTGCGACCAAACCCAGCAAAGCCGCTGTCCGTCTCAATGACCTTCTCGAAACCATCACCGGCCGCTATCGCCATCTCTCCAGTTACAGTCAACGCGTACGTTTTCTCATCGACATCCAGATACACATTTTCGATACCTACCACGGCCGCTTGCAGCAAGCCTTGGATGCATATTCCAGCATGACTTCCACACTAGGTCGTACTATGGCCAACGTTTCCAAGGAGCAGCTGGCAGATCTTCAAGGTGTCAAGGGTCTCGACCGACTTTGTAGAATTTTCGGCTCTGCAGATTACCTCGAGCGTGCCATGCGGGACTGGAGTGACGATCTCTTCTTCCTGGAGCTCTGGGATGAGATGAACAATCGCCACAAGAGTACCGAGACCGCCAACAACAGGATTGGCAGCTGGTCCGAACTACAGCAGAAGACTAGTTCTGCACTCGGCGCGGAAAATGAAGGTGGCCTAGAAGGGGCTCTGTTCGACGAGACTGCATCCAGTTACCATCGCCTCCGGGCCAGGAGCGAAAACGTCCTCATCGAGACACTAAAATACGATGTCCAGCAATCACTCAAACCTTACAGCGCACTCAACACGTGGGCATCCCTTTCCAGCTCTACCAGCGCAGCGTCTTCCGCCGAGTTGGATCCTGCTCTCAATCTACTTTCAGACTATTTTGCTTTCCTCCGCAAGGCCTTGGGCAAAGCTCCTCTACGAAGAATTGGACGACAAGTCTGCCATGCCATCGAGACATACATTTGGGGCTACATCCTACAAGGCAAAGCTGCCTTCTCAACAGCCGGCGCGACCCAACTCACGACAGACCTCGGAGCATTATGCAACGTCATCGATCGATACATGGGCTCTGGACAAGCGCAAATCGGCTTGCGAAGGTCACTCGAAGGCGTCACTTTGTTGAGCTTACCTGTGAGAGGAGAGATTCCACGTGTACAGATCGCTTCTCCCGAGGGCAACATCGATGACGCTGATGAGGATGAGACTGCTGCTTGGGGCGATGACAACGATGCCGATGGTGTTGATGGTACTCCATCTTCGCCAAGGGATGCGACGGATGGCTCGAAGTCAATGAGTCTTTTCCAAGCGGAGAGATTAGTGTTCATGAACAATGAAAGCGCGAGACATGTCCTGGAACAGCTAGGACTAGACACGTTGAGTGAACAGGACGCGAGAGCGATTCTGAGGCAGAGGGTGGAGATCTCGAGTTAGACACAGCCAGTCTTCTACATATTGATAGATAGATAGAAGAGCGAAAGACGTACAAGTGCTCACAAGCATTTTCTTTCCCTATATCTCCCAACTTGATGATCTGCTTAAGCTGCTTCCGATAGTCTTGCCTTGCCGTCTGCGCCCGTCTCCGTTTACGTCTTTCCCATGGTGCTCGAACCTCGGTGCATTGGTCAGCATTGAGTGTTGCAACCTTGTCACTGCTGCCTTTTCTTCCCATTGTAGCTGATGTTCAACGCCTGACCTGCTGGGGTTAGAAGAAGTAAAGTGACGAGAGTGGAGAGTAGATGAAGCGTAGGCCCATGTACTACCAGCCAGCATGAGATCGAGTTCCGATCAAAAAAGCACGTCGAAGAGGAAAAAGGAAGAAAGGAAAAAGGAAGTGAAGCCGCATGATAGTCCACAGTGTGTAAGCCATTCAAATTTGCCGTTCCAAACTCCATATTTCTATGCAACCAAACAACCATCCCATGAACTCCGACCTCATGCAATCCGATAGACTCCGTTCCCCATCCATTCATCCTGTCATTACATTCCTTCGTTTCACCTCATTACCATTTATTCTCATCGTTCCACCTCTTTTGTCGTTTCTGTCATCGCTCATCATACATCATCGTTCATTCTCTCATTCATACATCGTATCATCATACTCAAGCCCTCCAAGTCATTTGCATCCTCCTTCCATCTTCCCATCTCGCACTTCCATCGGGGTACTCATTCCACACACCATTAGGACCAACAGCCACAGGCGAAGCCGCAGGCGCAGCAACAGTCACAGCCACAGCCACGGCATTCGGATCAGCAGCGGCCACAGGAGCTGCAGCGGCAGCGGGAGTCGGGGTCGAAGTGGGGGAAAGGGAAACTGCAAGGTTAGTATTAGATGCGACCAGGACATTATTCGGGGAAGTCGCAGTGGCATCGGCGGCGTCGACGTATTCGGTGTAGGTCGCTCCGGCGACGACGGCATATCCACTGTATGTGGCTCCTGCAGCGTCGACAAATTCGGTCTGGGTTGCTCCTGCGGTGTCGACGTATTCCCGGTAAGTAGAGCCACCCGCGACGTATTCGGTGAATGTAGCTCCTGTCACCACAGAAGCGGTAAATGTTGTTCCGTATGCGACGTATTCTGTGATCGAGGCCGCTGTGGCGCCAGCTGCGAGGATTTGCGTTTGGGTTGCTCCAGCGGCATCGATGGACTGTCGGTAAGTTGACCCATCAGCTACGTAGTCGGTATACGATGCTCCAGCTACGACGGACGCCGTGTATGTCTGACCATTAGCAACATATTCCGTGAGCGTCGCAGCTGAAGCTGCCGCTACCGAGGCGGTCGCCGCTGTACCATTCGTTGCAGCAATGTTGGCTGATGTAGCTGTGGCCGCAGCATCGGTGGCGGCGGCCGGGTTGTAGTCTGTCTGCGTCACTCCAGCGGCGTCGACGGAGACTCTATAAGTTGCTCCGCTTGCGACATAGTCGGTGTACGAGGCTCCAGCCACGACGGAAGCCGTATACGTTTGTCCGTTCGTGACGTACTCCGTTAAAGTCGCTGCTGAAGCAGTTCCCGCCGAGGCATTCGCTGCGGTACCATTCGCTGCGGAGGCGTTGGTTGCGGTGGCATTCGCCGCCGAAGCATTTGCCACTGTGCCATTCAACGCTGCAGCGTTTGCCGATGTAGCTGTTGCTGCAGAGTCTGTAGCAGCAGTTGGGTTGAAGTCCGTCTGCGTTGCTCCGGCGGCGTCCACAGAAACTCTATAGGTCGAACCGTCGACGAGATAATCCGTGTACGATGCTCCAGTCACGACAGAAGCCGTGTATGTCGCTCCATATGCCACGTATTCGGTAAGAGTGGCAGATGCAGCTGTGGCGGCTAAGTCCGAGGCAGAGCTGGCAGCGACGGAGTTGTTGGAAGCGGCATTGTCGGTTGGAAAAGCACTCGGTGAGGCCGCTGTACCATCAGCAGCAGCGGCAACCAAAGCTGAGGTACTGGCGGCGGCGGCCATATCTGTTGCTGCTGCATTGACAGAGGCTGTGTTCGCAGCTGCATCAGCTCCAGCAGAAGTTGAAGCGTTGGCACCCGAGACGTCAGCAGAATCCAAAGATCCCGACGACGACGCAGAAGCATCGGCTTCAGACGCGTCAGTGGTCTCGTCGCTAGATCCAGCAACAGTCGAGTTTGCCAAGTTTGATGATAACGCTGCGCTGGCAGACTCTGTGGCGGCCGCATCGGCGGCAGAAGAGGCCAAGGACTGTGTGGAATTGGAAGCAGCGGCACCTGATGCCTGACCGTTGGTAGCCGTACCATTTATGGCATCCATACGGCCATTAGGATTGTTGACCAAGAGTTGCTTCACGCCGGGCAACCACTTCTCGTTCGCCTTCGCTTGCGTGACGTCCCACACCATTACACCGCCGAAACTCTGAAACCTTTGCGAATATTCGATAACGGGCGTCAACTGCTCAAGGGTAGCATAGCCTGACCCAGCTCCAGTCACACCGCCCGGCACGCCGAGGAAGACCTTGACTGATGCAGGAGCGGCGGACGACTGTCTCTTGGTCAGACTAGTGCTGTTGACAGCATACCGCGATGTAGCATTCTTAGCCCAGGTGTCCCAGGCGTCGAAGTTGAAGTTGGCCTGAGCGTCGGATGTGTTGGTGTAGGATTGCACACCGCAGTAGTTGTTGTAGAACTGCACAAAAACAGCGTCGAACCTGACTTCGCTATCGAGAAGATCTGAGACGGCGGCATCTGGGTAGGGACACTGTGGTGCAGCTGTCAAGTAGAACTGCTTGCTGGCGTCGGCGTCCATCAGCTCGCGCAGGCGTCGGACAAATGGCAAGAAGTTTTGCGTTGCAGACTCGATATCAATGTCGAAACCGTCAACCGCTGCGTTGCCGAATGGTCGGAGAACTGGGGCGGCTTGTCGGCGTCTCAGACGGGCAGTAGTGACATTTGCGAAGGAGTTTGATGCGACAGTGCTCGATGAGACATTGGCATTGGCAACGGCGTTGACCTCGCCAGTGGCCGCAGCTCCGCTCGCAAACTCCGTTGTGGTAGAGGTGCGATATACAGTCGAAGTCACGAAGGATAGCAGAGACGCATCTTGAGCAGCAGCAGATTCTGAGCCGGCAGCGGAATTCGAGGAGGCGGCGGAGTCTGTTGGTCCTGCCTCTGCCTCCGCATTGGTTGGGTTGACAGTTGGAATGGTGTTTGTATCCATTGCATCGTTGCCTGTCGACGTGGCCGTAGCGGAGGGGTTGAGCGCTGAGCCAGGGTTCTCGTCTCCAGTCACGAATTCAACGCCACTGCCTGCAGGTTGCTGTTGGCCTGTGGCATTCGCACTGGACGAGGCCGCTTGAGCACTGGATGCCTGCGCTGTGCCAGTTTCGGCGGCAGCATCGATGCTGTCGGATGACAGCGAAGTGTCATCGAGATCATTCTGGGTCTGAGTATCGGTGGTTGCTTGAGCATCGGATGCGGCCAGTGAGGTTGTGAGGACATCGGCTTGAGCAGCAACGGGAGATGCAGACTCTGCGCCATCAGCAGTTGGACCGAAAGTCCTCCAGACCATTTCTGCGGCTGATATGGCGGCATCCTCACTCGCGAAACCACCCTCCGTGTACGTGGCGCCACCGATGCTCAGCAGAATCGTCTTGTTGTACTGTTCCTGGCAAGTCGTAATGTCTTGGCCAATGGTTTCTCCACAGTCGAGGAGACCGGTTCCGGAAAAAATGCTGCAGTTGTTCCCTGTGTTAGCGAAGTTCACGACCATTCTTTGCTCACCTGATGCTGTCGTTCCGTCAGACCCATTCGCCACGACCGTCTCGTTCAGCCCGAAGTATGAGTTGATAGATGTGTTGTATCGTGAGTTGTAGCCCCCTGTCATTTGTATCATGAAAGCTAGGGGGATGATATCAACGTCAGTATCAGCACAATACGTTGCAAGGCTTTGTTGGGCTTGAGGCCCATTGGCTTGTCCGTAAGAGTTTTGACCCTGTCATGACATCGATCAGTAAGTAGTGATGCACATCAAACGAGAAATATACCCAATAAGCAGCTATGTTGCTCGACGAGTCAAAGCCAGCTCCGAGAACGCCACTCGCCATGAGGAGGCCGGTAGAAGCTGCCAGGCTCGAAGCACGCGTCTTCGTCGGCCGTAGTGGCGGCATCGCATATAAAGTTCTGTTTGCTTGAGTAGGTAAAGTCGGGGCACAGCTTGTTCCACACGAGAGGGGAACAGCAAAGGTTGTGTCGGGGAGGAAGTGAGGTAGAAGGAGTTGTGAATGTGGAGGTGATTCGAGATGAGCAGGCATGTAGGGTGCAGCATTGCCTGCACAAGATATAGAAGACATGGCAGCGGATGTAGAGCTATGCTTCTATACCGTTAGTGGAGTCGCATGTAGGCTAGACAACAGTTGCTCCGGCAGAGCATAGGACGACTTTCACGGTGTCTAAGAAAAGCAATGCCAAGGTCGAAGAGCACCATCTACTGGTGCGCCGGGGCGACAGTAACTTCTTGCGGTAATTGCCAAAGTGGCCATGCTTGTTGTGTTGGCTCGTCGCTAGAGATACCACAACGTCGAGGCCTGGACAGGTGGTAGCGTCCCGAAGGCGTTGGGCGGAGCGTCCTATAAGCCAAACTCCTGGGCATAGTCGCGTGCGTTGCCGCTTGCATCCCCTTCTGTGATGAACTGTTGACCATACCGAATTGCGCTTGGCTTGATCGAATTAGCTGGGAACGGCTGACCATCACGGGACTCGGAAGCATTGAGTGACCATCGGACCGAGTTGAGTGGAAGAGGAGCTTGCAGGCTCGGATGGATGGGCCATGATGAGAGACGGTACACAGGTCGTGCATAGGGGATACCAAACAGACGTGCCGACTAATCAGACGCAGGCCTAACTTCGCATGACAACCATTCGGCTTGCAACGGCGTTCCAGGCTTCGCTTGGGGCCAGTATTTCTTTAACTGTCGCGACTTGATCAACTGAGATGTGGCCCATCGGATGAGAGCCCGAGAGTGCTATCACGATCGAAGAGCTGATATAAACGCGTGATGCAGTGCTGTCTGTATTCTTCATCGACGCCAAAGCTCGCCGGCTGCGTGTGCCTTGGAGATGACAGTCGTTTGTCCCAACGGCGACATGCCCATCCAGGGCTCCGCCACTGCATGGAAGCTCCGCCATCGCAGAAGTCGACTGTATGGACGGGAGATGCTGCTGTCGTGTCGGTGATAGATGGTGGGTGTGTTGATGGACGAGTGTGAATGTGATAGAGAAGACTGAGACCGAGACGCGTCGCGTAGCGGCCGCCAAGAAATGTTCTCGAGCCCCGCGGAAACTACAGTTACGTCACCAGCACGGATCACAAGGCAGCGGCGGAGCAGCAGCAATGCCTCGTTGCCACCCTTCGTCAGACTATAATATTTGCTCCATCCCACGATACTCCGGACCAACAGCACAATCACGACCACAAACATGGCCGACGCACCTCCCCCATCTTACGAACAAGCCACGGGTTCCTCGTCGGCGTCATCGCGCCCCGCCGCTTCATCAAACACCACCCACGATGATCATCTCAAAGTTCCGGGCGCCTCGGGCAAGGATGGCATGTCTGCCGCCTATCGCAGATCCATGGAAGACGAGGGCAGTCCACTGCCCACAGGGTGGGTTCGTAGCTACGACCCTCAGAACCAACACCAATTCTTCGTCGACACCACCAAAGAACCACCCCGATCAATCTGGCACCACCCCCACGACGACGACGAATACCTCGATAGTCTGTCTGGAGAACAGCGCGAGCAAGCAGAACAAGAAAGCCTCACGTACAAACGCAACCACCCTCCTACCAAGGAAGACTACATCCACGCTCCCTCCGACGACGAAGACGACTATCTTCCGCAGCATTACCAGAAACAGACTGGCAATCATGCTTCCTCCTCAGCTTCCAATGCCGAGCTCCCCCCGCGACCCGACGGCAAAGATGGTGGGAAAGGGAAAGAGAAAGTCTCCTTCGGACGCAAACTCAAAGACAAAGTAACGGGAATGTCGCACGAGGAACGCGAAGCTGCGCGTCGTCAACGTGAAGAAGAAGAACGACAAGCTTACGAAATGCACGTCAAGGTTCGCGCTGCGATGCAGCGTGCTGCGGAGACTGGACAGCCACAACTCATAGGGAGAGATCGTGAAGGAAGGGATATCTACATGGAGCCTCCGAGACCGCCGTACGCGGGAGGCTATGGAATGGGTGGAGGATACGGGTACAACCCTTACCAGCCGTACAACAACCAGGGCATTTACACGACGCCAAATGCGAGGTACATTCGGCCTGCGGTGCCGTACGGGAGGCCGTACGGAGGATATGGATATGGTAGACCGTACGGTGGTGGTATGGCGATGCCCCTGGCGGGTGGCTTGCTCGGCGGAGCGCTTCTGGGAGGACTTCTTTTCTAGAAAGCGATAATGGACGTTTTAAAGGCACGGGACGAATACTCGAGACAGAGGAAAGCAATCAGGAGAACAGGAGAACCGGCGACTGCAGCATATGTTTCACGATGGCATGACATTACGACAGCATGGAGGTAAACCCAGAGATAGTACTTGTATCACCAATTCCTCGAATTGACCAACTCGACAAAGCACAAGTCAGGTATGCCATACAAAGGCAGTCCCAGGGCTCATCGAATCGCAAAGCTCAGATCCTCTGTTACTAGCCTCGATGAATCCGTATCTGCTGCCATCGCTTGACAAAGGAGCAGTCACGTCAGTTTCGGATTTACTCATTCTCGTTTCGTTCTACTTGCTGTGCCGCGAGGGAAGTATTGAGTTAACCAAGACCATACTGTAGCTGACTCAAGACTAACCTGAGCAACATATTTTTTCTGTAGCCAGCCTTCCCTATCATCGATACTATCAAGCTCAAAACCTGGCAATGCTTGCTTTTATAGTAATTTGCCGAGAATCCACCTTACCACCTTACCCCACGCGTTGGTCGGGCATGGGTTTTCGTGCCTTGCCACTGGTGCTTTCGGTAACAGATTTGCCTCTTACGGAAGGCAGAGGCACGGATGCCACTGGAGAAGGCCTGGCCTCCGAAGGCGGGCCGGGCTCTCCAGGTGGGCTGATGCTCATCATGCGTATTGCGTTTCCCTCTTCCACGACGCATTGGATCATGAGCGTCGAAAGGGATATCGATAGTGCTGGGGACTCGAGGACAACTCGCTCTCACAGCACGTCGAAAGCGAATGGATCTCTCGATGACCCGTCTGCATGTGCTGCAATCACCTGTGCAGCACACAGGATCCAATCATGCCACCAAATTTTGCATGCTAAGCGGCCGCGCGCCGCGCCAGTTTGCTTCCGTCAAGATCCGTGCATTGACTTCTTCGGTCCTGTACAATGTATTGTGCTGTTGGTTGAGATGCCGAGAAGGGCATCCTTGCTGGTCTTTAGCTTCTGGACTGGAGTGGGTTTCGCTTTGCGTCCGAGGATTAGGGCATACTCTTCGATGAGCTGAACGACTACACTTTTATTTAGCAAGCTTCAGCTTGCTTTCTTGGCTGCCGCCTCAATCGGAAGGACTGCTGTATGGCACGGACTTCCAAAGCCAACCCTGTTCACTTTACACCAAAGAGGCAAATGCTTAGGGCCCAAGGTCGTAGAGTCAGAATGACAGCAATTCTCGTTCTGCATGAATCCACGATGAACTAATTGGACGACCTGGAGGGTGGTGGCTTATTGCAGCTTCGTGGCCAATTTCCCGCATTCTCTTAGAATTCAAATCACTGCAATCGTTTCGACTGCAAGGTCCAGCACTTCTCGAGGCTACATGTTAATTGATCAACAAACATTCCCAATGTTGAGTATGCATCAAAGATCAATTCGCTTGGCAGACAAGCTTTGACAAACAGTGTTGGACCGCATCAGAATTGAACTGGCTACGAAGCTTAACACAAGCTCTAGGAACCGTGCATTACTGATCACAGGCCCATCAGATTGGAAACAATACTTGATTGGATCTTTGACCAAATCGTCGCGGAGAATTGGACCCGAACATGCTCTCAGATCTGGTTTGTGCAGCGAACCAGCGTCGGAAAATACGGCAGTTGGTCTGGACGGTACAGACAATGAAACCCGTCGCCCCACGTGTATCGACACCCGTAGCTCGCAGACTAAAAGTGGCTCGTCAAGCAATGAGGGCTGGTGTTGGTCTTTATGGTTTCCGAGGGACAAGACTAATTCATTCTACTGGGGAAGGAAATGACTGAGTATATAACGACTGGTCCTTGAGGAACCTCGAACGATCCAGTCATCATTTTCTGACCGATCGACCTAGGAAGCTGAACTCAAGCCTCATTCAACAGCCATGCATGTTGCCTTCTTCATTTTCGTTGCACTCGCAGCTTTTACTTGCGCTGAGGACACGCCGGAGTCGCTGGACTCACCGGAGTTGATCGTACAGACTACGGAAGCTGATTTGGGCGACGAACTCCCCTCAGGCCAAGAGCTCGAACAACTTGACGCTGAATCTGACTCAACGCCAACCACGCCGCGCTACAGTGACTGCACAAAGCAAGAAGTGTTGAAAGCTGCTGTAAGTACGATGACTCAGAGGACCATGTGTAGGCGATAACATCAAGCGCATAGTGTCCAGTTCTCCAAGGCTACACATGCCAGGAAGCAAACCTCGAAAACTATGTTGGCCTCGCTTGTTGCTATGGCGATTATTTGACGCCTTGCCACAAAGCCCCTAACACGGGGCCTGATGAGTTTGACGAATGCTCCGCGGATGAAGACCCAACGGGCAATCTCGTGAGTATCACATTTGCATCCCAATGATCAGCAGACTTTGGTATTGATTAAGACGTAATTCAGTGCTATCTTGACCCATACACACAATGCTGTGTCCCCGTTTTTGGGGGTCAAGACGACAAGCCAGTCTGCTGTGATCCAAGTAATCCTTATTGCTGCAACAACATAAACACATAAACAATAAGAATGGCATTACGGCCGCCACGCGAGTCGTAAGCTTAGCAGGGTGGGCGAATTGAACAGGGTAGAAGAGAGGAGGACGAATGGGCCCGGACGTCAAGCAGTCATAGCAATGTGTCAGTCACTTGCAACCACCCTCTATAACTTGAATTTGAACACTCATTTCACGAAGCTTATGTGCATTCAGTTCAATTCTCACGCCCATAGTTCGTAGCCTCGGAGCTCAAATGGCATCGGATACACTTGGTATCGTGAACTAGCACTTTTGGTTTCCACGTGTGTAGACCACAACCTATACATCACAATCGAATGAGCTCGACAAAATCGTTCGTCAGCACATGGCGTGACTACGCTACGCTATCGGCTTCTCCATTCTGTCGCTACCCCCACTGCTTCGCTGCCCTACATCGACAATCATCAGACCTATCACTCCTGTGCAATCCGCCGAGGGAACGGAAGGGACACCCTTGCCGCTCCCATGCATTTAAGTGAAAGTTAGCTCCGACTTCACTTGATCGGACTAACACTTATCGTAGTCAGCAAATCGATACCAAGGTCCTGTTGACTGCCATCTCGATGGAAAAGGTAGGGTTGTAGCATGGACTACCCAAGTATGGCCTTGTTGGCTCATGTCAACGTACAACCGTCTGAGGCTCTTGGGAAAGATGCACGAGAGGAATCGCGTTGAGCCTATCTATAGCGACCATGATTCGAATGAATGGTCTGTGTGGTATCAGCTACAAAGCCTGATCAACTTATAAGCTGGCCTTCGAATTAAGGCAGATAACGAGAGCATGAAGTGCGAGCATAGTGAGCTTGCGTCCGACTCCGCGAATTTTTTCTGGTCGAACAATCAACAACCGCACTGCTGGTATCGTTCAGATCATTGGCCCGAGCACTTTCTCGAAGGACAGAAGTGGTTTGCATCTATTGCCAACATGGAAGATGCAGGCAGAACGGATCTATCAGGCAAAAAAGCTTCTACAAGATGTGTTGCTTGATCAACTGGCTATTTAGTGTGGGGTAGGGACCCGTTGACCACGGAAAGACGGGCAACAAAGCTTGCTACAAGGCAGGCATACAGATCTTGCTGGTCATGTGTTGACAGCAGGCTTGACGGGGCATGCATTTGCGGCGTACCTGATCCGACGCGGCCTATACTCATGTCAAACAATGTTGATGTGAGTATCAATCGATTATGAAGCAGTGCCGAGAGATACAGATACATAGAACGAAGTAATCGATATGGCATTGACGTTTGACCCACGGCAGAAGTGCCTCGTTGGACACGGTAACTAACTCCTCATCCATGAGTCTGATCAGGACCTGCCCAAAAGTCAAAGCTGACGGATCTGGCGGCGGGCTAATGTTAGTTTTATAGTTTCCCAAAGCCACGAGTAAGCAGAAGAGCTCAAGAGACGATGCGAAGAGTATAAAAGAACCCGCTCGAGCGAAGTTCTGAGCAGTCTCACCAGCTACCTAACAATCACACAAAACAATTCCAACTCTTACCTCGAAATCATGCACGTTTCTATCTTCCTCACCGCGGCACTCGCATCTCTCACTCTCGCCGATGATCCCCCCGATTTCTCCGCTGAAGACATTAGGGTGGGCAAACTCTCCTTCGACGAATGCACGGATGAAGAGAAATGCAAAGCCAATGTGAGTATAATCTATCCACGCGGCCGCTCACACGATTACTCATAATGCGAAGTGTGAAAAGTTAGATTTGAAATGCTGGTTGGTATCATACCCCGACAAGTTCTCAGTGAACTCCTGTTGCCCGTCCGATGTCAGTGGAAACGACTTCGATTGCTATGCACCTCCCGACGATGGCGGAGATTGTGATGGTGGCCCCGATTATAGCCCATGCGGCTCTCAATACGATGGTTATGTGAGTCTTCCACCTGCTTCTTACATCGACCTCCACGACCAGGACGTTGGACTAACTTGTATTGCCACTCAGTGTGACAATAGTCCTTATGGAAGTCAATGCTGTATCAGCACCTTCATCGTCTTTGCTATCCCATTCTGCTGCGACCCAGAAACGGACGATGTTTGCTGTCAGTCGGATGCCAACAAACGTTTGAAGTCTTAGGAACGCACGGATTGGGCGGCTGCTCCGCAAATCGCTCTTGGTATCTCGTGCAGGGATGGAATCAACTTTCCTGGAAAGACACCAAAGAGACCAAGTTGGAACTAGCAATCTTGAAATCTTCGATTATTGGCGTTTCGGCCGGCGACATACAGACCGAGGTAACTCAAAAGATGCGATCGGGGAACGTTGAGTGATTTTGGCCGTCTGGAAGAGGCCGACTGGCGTTGTTCTGCTCACTTGCCATCGACCCACATGCTTGAACATTCATTTGGTAGATGTGGTATTCGAATTGGTTCAAGGAGACTAATAAAGTGTCATTTGTGCTCATGATCAAAATCTACATGATGGTTAAAATTACAATCTTCTCATAGCTAGACGGCTTGAATCGAGCGGCTTCCCATGTCAGGCCGTGAAATAGTAACGTTCGAAGTCACCAGTCCCAGACTGTGCGCCTCAGTGCCAGAAAGAACGAGGCCTTTCTCCACGCAAGTTTCTGGATTGACGCTGATGCCAACGCTGCCCGATTCTCGTATCATTGAGAGTGAGCATCGTGAATAAGTATTCCCAGGTGGCTCAGTCATGATGCCGCCACCTGAGACATAAAGCGATAATCTCCCGCAGTTTTTATTTCGCCTTGGATAGCAACACCTTCGCATCAGATCGACAGGGAGCCATCCGCGGCCAGCAGCGGTTGTCTGGACCAGAAGTCCGTCAAATTAGAAACCATCAATCTGCACAGAATCCATGTGAGTACCTGGCAGATCCTGTATATGAGACTAGGGCATGATTTTCAGCAAGGCGCTCTGGCGTCATCAGACTTCCGCCAATTGACAATCGCGAGATCATTGTCTAGCGACTTTTGATGGAAGCGCGTACTTTTCGACGGGAAAGAGGTTTTTTGCAAGGAATCACATGCCGCTGGTACGCTTGGTCTCCTCATTGTGTTTTCAAGTGCTTTCGAAACGGATCGCTGTACACCCAAGGCCATCCGATAATGTATGTCAGGGTGCGCCTCTGCGGTTGCGCTTTTGGCGTGGCATGCTCGATTTTGGAAAGCAGCGCTTGAGTCCAAGGCGAATGGTTGCAGCCCAACAATGTCATTGACCACTCACTCGAGTTCAATCGATTGTGCGAGTGACTTGATTGTTTGCAGTTCTTGCGCATAGTGACCGACCCAAGCGTCATGAGTGAGGAAATCCAAACGGTCCCATACCGACACATCAGAATCATGAAACGGCATGAACATAGTTTGCACAGCTGCTCTGCGCATGAGTTTGAGTAGCATGGTGAACAAACGCTGGCACGGGTGCCTCGAGATCTCGTGAACGCCTCTGAGTGATGCAGTCTCGAAGGCTTCGGCCGAGGACTCATCGTTTATCCATGTCTCTGTATCATCTGCTTCAGAGAGCTGTAAGGTACCGAGACGGATGAGAGCTCGACAATGAACCATCCCGGCCTCGAACCCGTCTGTCTGGGCGTCCAACACAGTCATGATCACCAAAGCATCAGGAAGTGCACGGTCACGAATAGCTTGCTCGGTGCCAACTGCCTTGCGCAGCTGCCTGTAAACTTCAACCCTCAGCTTCAGATAATCCTCTGAAAGCTTCATGGGTGGATCGGGAGCGGTTTCGAACGCCATCCAGCGATGGCTGTTGCAGCCCCACGGGTTAAGCTTCATGAAAGCCCAGGCGGCCAGCAGGACTGGATCAGCAATCGCGTCGGGATAATCTGGGGTCGGGGATCGCTCAGAATATTGACGCAGGTACCTCATGGTGGCATCTCGAGCTTTTGTGGCCACAGCTTGCGCTTTCTTGTGCTTTGCACTGCGCCAGTGTGCCGGAAGAGACCTTAGTCGTACAGACGTGTCACAAACTTTGCATGCAACCTTGGCCGCTCCCTCGGAATGATGACTTTTAATGTGGCGTTTGAGAATGTCTTGTCGGGCAAAGCTCAATTCGCTGCAGCTGAAAGGGCAGGAGAAGCGTGCAAAGCCATGGACCGTCCTTAGGTGCCGGTAGAGGCTCTTGCGTTCAGAAAATGTCTGCCGACAATGTGGTGATTGGTCACATGTGAAAGGTTGGTTGGAATGAGTGTCCCGTGCGAGTGCCATTTCGAGGTCTCCCCGCATTGCATAGTCGGTATGATTGCTAGCGTACTGCAAGAGCGAATGACTGCTGCCATAGTACTCGGTAAAGCCGCTGAGTTCCAGCATGATGGCATATGCTGGCGTGCCCAAAGCAACCATCGGCTCTCCTAGCGCGTCTGGGTGGTCCTCAAAGTTGTGCACGCGGGATGCGTAGCTGATAGCATTGCTAGTAGACGGTACAAGCGAGTAGGGCCCGCCAAAGCCGTCAACTATACTGCTCATGATAGGATATGCGAGTGAGCTGCTTGAAGAGACCAACGAGTGCTCTGGCTCGTTTGGGTCATCATCAGTCTCGTGCAGGTAAGATCGTGCAGCCATTGTGAGAGGCGTAATTTCAAAGCCGTCGTGAAAATCCAGATGGACCGGAATTGACCGCAGGAGCGTCGGCTACCACATTCTTACATATGGTCAACGAACAGCTGTCTTTGGGGCTGTGGAACGGAGGCGACCTCACCAGTGGCATGAATAAATCTCAGCCTCACTTTCGCGAAGTGAAACTATGTTGTAAGGCAATGCGAACCGTACCTCATGCGCGTGGCTGAGACTGTGCACTGTCAGGTCCGGGCTCGGCTGTGGGAGATCTAGGCGTATAAATCGATGTCGAAGGATAGCTCGGGCGTCTCGAGTAGCTGCTGCGCGCTGGCAAGCCGGAGAAGCCTCATGATTCGGCGTTGGCCAAAGCTGCACCTTTTGCTAGTCGTGACATCTCACAGTGAGTGCGAAGACGTCGCACGAGACATCGGCTGCGAACAGGAAAGCGCGTGCACGATGCGGATTGCGAGTCCAGATCGAGATCCGGACTGCGCCAAGGCATGCGTCCAATTCCCAGCGGGACAATGTGGCGTTGGTCGAGAGCCGTGTGACTGCATACGTGCATTGCCCCGCGGGCCAGGCTGTAGACAAGGCTGAAGGATGCCATCGCACTCTTCCAATGCGCTGCGCAGTACCCCTCCGCCGCACGACGGCCCAGATGCCCTGTCCTCTCAATTCTCGGCGGATTAGATGTCTTTACCGCACAGCAGCGCGTGAGTTGTCATCAGAATGCGACGCGAATGCCGTGGTGTTGTCGGCTCCAGAGCAACAGTCGTGGTCCGTGCAAGGTTAGAACGAGCGCTCATGTTCGGAGCGCTTGCTTGGGAAGTTGCCCCAGAGGGAGGTCATCCACACTGCCACTGGCACCGGCCCGCTCAGATCGCTCGTCTCCATGCTGCGACACGGCTGCGCCCTTTGCTCTGTGCCTATCACGACACGTGAGCTAAAAGTCGGATTTGGAAGCGAATTAGCACACTCACTGCCGCTCCATCTCCATAAGATATCTGGTCTCTGCCATGACCGCCTCCGAATGTGTCAACGGCGAGCTGCCGACTGCCTCCTCAAAAGTCTCTGTCGACGCGCCATCATAGAACGTGGCCAACGCGCTATATCGCACAGGAATCTTCGGCAGCGCACCACATGATGCTGTCGTCAGGCAGAGTGCTAGAAGTATGTGGTCGCGAAGCTGCATTTTGATATGAGTCGGAGTTCGAACGAAACAGGAGATGTGATGTTGGAGAGAAGTCCTCGTTCTCACCTACGAGAAAGTGCACTCACGCTCCTGAGGGGGAAGTTCTGGAATACGAGCAAGTCGCATACTTTACCGGAAGCAAGGTTTGATTCTCTACGCCACTGGTCCCTGACTGAGTTTGGTTCGGTTCCACGGCTTGGATGTGCTTCTCGTCGTTTTGGCGGAGATCGCAAGATGTTCATCAACTGTCACGTTGATCGCAATGCCGTGCAGAGACAGATACCTGACATGCGTTGGCGATGATGATGTGCAGATATGTTCACGATTGATGTTGATGGAAGAAAGATGGAGCTGGCGGCTGTGGGTCGCCAGAAGCTCATCCTGGCACGCCACGTGCGAAGAAATTGGATTTTGGCCTTTTTTGGACAACACAAAAAGTGTCGACATGGTTCTTTACCGGGATATCGACAATGGATTGCATGACGCTTTTCGTCTTGCAGAGGGTGGTCGCATTCCGTGGTACCCAGCAACGATTAAATATATTTTAGACTATCAACAATATTTCGAAGAACGAGACTGAATGCCGCAAGGAGAAGAATCAATGCTTGCAAAAATTGCGATCGATGTTGTCAGTCTTATCATCTTACTGACAAACGCACAAGCAATCCTTCCTGCTTGTGAAACCACCAATCGCTCTTCTTCAGCGACTTCTCTGGATATGCCAATTTGAGTTTAAACTTCAGCAACAGATGCAGGAGCATCTTGTAGATTTCCGACGAGATATGTTCTTGCCGATGCAAGTTCTGCGAGAGTACGATTAGTCAAGAGAGTCTCTGCGATCTATTAAGAACAATACATACCTGCTGCCTCCGCCAAAGGTCAATAGATATCGCTATTGTAAATGTTAGCGAATGCCTTGCAGCTGTAGTGTGCAACGTACCTCCATGTTTGCCGCACCAGGAGCCAGCCACCGATCAAGAGAGAAGTCTGCAGCATCATCACCGAATACGTCTGTATCGTAGTGAAGTACAGCAGCATTGATTGCGACACGAACACTTTTCGATCCTGGGAAGTACCGGCCAGAAATTTCACATCCTTCGGGAGGAGGGTATCTTTGCAAGCCCAGTGCAACACTGGGATGGAGTCGCATAGCCTCTCTAACGCAAGCGCTGTAATAAGGAAGCTTTAAAGCGTCCGAAAATTTGACTGGTAGCGAGATTCTGCCAGCATGCAATGCCTCTTCCAATTCTTGCATGAGCTTGTTCAACGCGGCAGGGTGCGTCAGGAGCTGATGAATGATGGCACGCATGGCGATCGCGGTCGTATCTGAGCCGGCTAAAATGTTCACATAGCCCTCTTGTTGGATATCTGCGATGCCAAAGTCGTCCTTTTCGCCTTTGTGAGCTCTGAGCTCAAATAATTTCGTCAGAATATCGCGACGTTTATTGCTTGCCGAGGCTTCGATATCCTCGCTTCTCATCATGTCCTCGCGCCTACCAACGTAATTCTTGGCAGTGGTCGCAACGCCTTCGAAGTCCTTCAGTGCTGATCTCGTCGAAGCGAACATGATGCAGAAGATGAGATAGAATGGGCGGAAGGCATTGGGTAGCATTGCAACCACGATCAGTACTGACATCAAACGGTCCAGCGTGCCAATCCAACGACCGAAATCAGATCCTGTCTCTAAGAAGCCAAAGGCCTGCCCGAAGAAAAGTTCTCCGATGATATCGAATGCGTACATTTGCAGCCAGATGCCAAGGTCCAAGACTTTTCCGTTTGCTGCAAACTCTGAGAGCCTCGCCATGAAGAGCTCTGTGCATCCGTCGACATGGGCCTCGGATTCGAGCGGGCTAGACATGGAGTATATGTTGCTCAACAGCCGCCTGCGAGCCGCATGATGGGCTTCATTGAGGTCTGTGAACTGATCGGCATGTTTCGTGGCAAACGCATCTGGCTTCCAAACTGGATAGAAGTCTGTTTTGGTAAATTTCGACTTGATCCCGTATATCAACGGTACAGCCTCCGGATCACTGACGCTGACCTCATTGGGGGCAATGCGAACCAATCCTCCATACTTTCGATGCAGATCACGATTGACTTCGTCGAATGAACCCTCCCTGACCTTCCACACATACCACAAGCGCGTGAGGGATGGCAAAAGCGGGACCGGGACACCGGCGAGAGGATGGAGGAAGCGCACATGAAGCATCCATCCGAGGGAGCCAAGCAAGGCGACCCAGGGAAGATACGATAGTGCCTGAAGAGATAAAATGAACATCTTGGCCAAGGTCCTGGACGTTTGCAGAACGTCGCAAACTAGCTTCTTGAGTTCCAGCATTGAGATCAACTGCCGATGTAGTCAGTAGCTGTTGGCGGGCTGCGAGTGGTTACCGAAGCTCGCAGCGTGTGGGTAAGCTTCACGATCCAGCGCTACACTCTACTTAGCGGGGAGGGGTTCACTGCTGGGCACCGATCTCCATCCCCGTACTTGGTATGCCCATGAATGGTTGCGAATTCTGTCGTGTAACTTGAATCGGGATGTCATGTCGTGTTACCAGCGGCTGTTGGTTTGGGAGTCGCGCTCTGCCTCTGCATGATGCCGTTAAGAACAGATGTTGTGCGTGCAGATATGAGTGCTGTCAGTGGCCAAATACGGGAATCTGGGACGTCTCTTTAAAGGCACCACATGTGCTGTCCATGTCTCTCTCCAGGAAATCGCAGAGTCGAAAGCTGTCTGTTCAGCGAGAGCGGCGCTAGCAGAAGGATCGCAGTCACAGCGCAACCATTTGCAAGCGCGAGAGCAGGATCAATGTCACAGAGAAATGGGATATGAATGTTTTGGCGGTCAGAGTGATGAGGCTCGAGGTACTCGAGGTGAGCTCCATGTCGCCGTACTCGATGCTCGCCGCTTTCAGCCGCTCCAGCGAAGACAGGAGAAATGTCGGAAAAGGCATCGACAGGAAACGCGTCGAACAGATATTGAATGGAGACCGCTGGGCGCTCTGGCAAGATCTTGTAACAGTATTGGGCAACCACGGCAGGTTTGTCGACGCTTTCGCTGCGATGCGCCTGGTTTCGCGTGATCGTTGCAGATTCAGACGAGCTTCCGCGTTCTGGCTTGGATATGGGTCCGCGGCGGTAAAGATCGGTCGGCGACCTGGAAACAACGAAGAAAACACGAAGTCTTGAATACTCCGGGAAAGGAGCGACGTTCATCAAAGGAAGCCCGTGACTGGGAAGATGCTGACCCCATCCTTGCTTGGATTTCACGTGCCAGGAACGTGTCTTGGCTCGGTGAGCTTGTTGTGAGTTCGCGGGAGTTTGTGAGTTCGATGAACTTCTTGACACAGACCACCGACGTTTGTTTGCCGATCGTGACGAGGAAACACCATGCACCACTCAGCTCCACAATACACGTTTCACCATTGACCACTGACCACCCTCTCCACTCTTCCGCCCGCCGTCATGTCCACCGACACTGCACACCGCGATTCCTCCTCCTCCGCTCCCTCTGACCCTCCTCGCCCTCCGACACATGCTCCCAATAATTTCAACCGCCTCTCCAATCCGCTTCTCTCCACGCTCTCATACTTCGCCGAGCCCGTCCGATACACCACCTCATCTCTGTTCCGCAGGATCAGCGAGGACGAAGCTCCCACTCCGCTGGCCAAAGCTCTAAGCGCAAATTACAACGGCTCCATGACTGATCCCACTACCGGCGTGTACCACCCACCACAGCAACCCATTCGCAAGCGATCGCCCTTTCAGCCTCCGCCTCTCACTCCCTTGACATTAGATGGCTACAAACATGGCACCACCCACAAGGCGAAGCTCTTACGGAAAGCTGTAGCCGAGGAGATCCGCCTACTGATCCCTCCACGATTGCAACTGCAGGACAAATGGCATCTCATATACTCCATTGATCAAAATGGCAGTACACTATCGACTGTGTATAACCTCTGCGACCCATACCGAGGCAAGCGCGGAGGCTTCGTCGTAGTGGTTCGCGATGCATCAGGCGGCGTTTTCGGCGCATACCTCTCCGACCCTCCTAAACCTCAACCCCACTACTATGGCAATGGCGAGTGCTTCCTCTGGCGAGCAATGACCTTGCCTGCCCTGCCCGACCTCATGGATCTACCTCCCCCACCGAGCGAAGACACGACGCACGCGCAGCGCATGACCACCATCGGCGTGCCGAGGACAGATAGTAGTGCATCCCTTGCCTCGCTGAAGGTGCCAGGCACAAATGGACACAAGAACGGGACCGCAACACCTGAACGGATACGCTTCAAAGCGTTCCCCTACACTGGCGAGAATGACTTCACCATCTTCTGCCAGCAGGACTACTTTAGCGTAGGCGGAGGAGATGGACACTACGGGCTGTGGCTGGACCAAAGCTTAGGTAATGGAGTGAGTGCAACGTGTCCCACGTTTGGCAACGAGCCTTTGAGTGAAGAAGGGAGCAAATTCGATATCATGGGAGTTGAAATTTGGTATGTGGGATCATAGAATACAGAACTCGATCGGGAAGAGATGAAAACAGTTCAAATGAGAAGATTCGGCGGACAAAGTATCTGCTGCAACACTAAAGGCATGGCGAGGCGTTTTGCTAGGATCGGAAGTGGCGTTTTGATGTGCGTGATGAATAGAAGATACCCAGGATCAAAATGAAATGAGTGGCTATTGCTTGGAGATGAAGATGAAGCTTGCGAGTGCATCAAACCCCCTGAATGTATTTGTGCTGCAAAAGTGAATGCGCGTGGTCGGACCGAGTGGTGGCGGCGAGGCAAAAGTGCAAAAGTGCAAACGAGAGCTGGAACTGGATTCGAACTCATGGACAGCACGAAGCAGCGACAGCGAAGACCAAAAGGGAAGGGCCTGCTACGCAGACGGGTTTTGCGGCAATTGCAAGAGATCTGTTCGAGCTACTTCCCTGAGTAAGCAGGATTTCGTTTGCTACATGAAAGCCATATGCGGGAGCGGCGGCTGTCGACAGACGAGAGGCAAGAGGCAGCCACGCTCGAAATCCCTGACCGGCGACGATGGCCCCAAAACAAAAGAGAGAGAACGAATTGCATTCAAGCTACCGTGATTTTCTACGCCGCGATGACAAAAATCTGAAGAAAAGTGCCCCATGAGCTGGACAGATCCACCAAGTAGCCACTGGAAGATGGAATCGAACCCACGAACAACGCAAAATCGACGACGAGGACCAAAAAGGGAAGAGCCTGCTAAGCAGACGGGTGTCGCCCTAAGGCGACAAGTGACTTCTTTGGCAGAGCTACCTCCCTGTATAAGCAGGAATCTGTTTGGTACATCAATGTCACCGAAGAGAGCGGCTGACGACAGGAAGGGAGCTCCGCTCGGAGCTCATGATGAGTGATGATTGGTCCACAAAAACGAAGACTGGGCCCATTCACGCTGTGGCACTCATCTCTGCTGAAATGGCAAAAATACGAAACAGGGACTTCAACAGTGATCGAACTCTCGAACAGCGATCTGACAAAGAAATCCCAAAAGGAAAGGGCCTGCTAGGCAGACGGGTGTCGCCCTAAGGCGACAAGTTATTCTTTGACAGAGCTACTTCCCTGAATCAGCAGGATTTTGACTGTCATCTGAAGGTCACCCACGGGAGCGGCTGGCGACAGGAGGTCTCCACTCGGAATTCCTGACGTGGAGCGGCGATAGGTCACAAAAAGAAAGACAGGACGCATCACAGCTGTGGCAACAGTCTTTGCTGGAATTACAGGATGGCAAAAATTTCGAGACGTGGCCTTCAACGGGGATCGAACGCTTGAGCGGTGAATCGATGACAATTCCAAAAAGGGAAGGGCCTGCTAAGCAGGCGGCATGGCTTTCTGGCATGTGTCTCTGATAGTAGAGCTACATCCCTGAGTCAGCAGGATCCTGTTCACTACATCAATGTCAATGCGAGCCGGCTGGAGACAGGAAGACACTGAACTTCCCAAAGGCAACTCGATACGCATCAAAAAGTAACAGGTATCATAAGACAGTTGCAGCACTCATTCTCTGCCAACAAAGGTCGCCTCGCGCAGAAAGCAAAAGAGGATGGCACCAGCACCCCAGTCGCTCTGGGAGGACAAAAGTGCGAGACATGGACTTCAACAGGAATCGAACACACGGAGCTACACAAATCGACAACAAGCACAAAAAGGGAAGAGCCTGCTAACGCAGACGGGTGTTGGTGATCAGGCAACCTCAATATGTGATAGTACAGCTACTTCCCTTAATAAGCAGGGTTTCTGTTTGCCATATGATGGCTACTCATGATCGGGGATTGGCGGACAACGACGGCAAGCCGCAGGTGATGATCCACTTCAGGTTTGATATCGTGTGACACGGCGGCGAGCACAAGAGGCAGTATCCCGCAGCGGCGCGTAACGAGAATTGGTCATTGTGTTAGGATCCAGGCTGCAAATACCACGATTATCTTCATCGGACTGGACCGCTGGCTTACAGAGATGAGAAATGAGGCATCCGTGCTTCATTCACGTTATACAACATCATTCGTTACTAGGTATTACCAGGTCCTTTGTGTTACCGCAATCAAGAACAAGGCTACTGGTCTCGCCTTTTCGTACCCAACTCCAAGAAACCATCTCAACTTGGCACAGCATGCGGCTTCTATCCGTAAACCGGTTGACCTTGGCTCTGATACTGCATCGGTTGCTGGCCATACTGCTGAGGCATGCCACCTTGGTTCGTGGGGAGATTGTGGTCTGGCGCGAAGATCTGTGCTTCCTTATTGTATGGACGATGTGTGACTTGTTTCCCGCAGCCTGTGCAATATTGGTCCCAATCTTTATTTGCAAGAATCAGTCTTGTTTGCCACCTTGAGATCGAAGATCGTGAGTTTGAAGCTCACCTTGCAACATTCCATCTCCACAGCAGCCCTTCAATGGGATGCATGCAACGCATGGACAGATGAGGCAGATTCCGATCACTGCGAACCAGGTCTTGTCGGAGTCTTTGCTGTCGGGTCGGGATTGGCAGACTCTGCCTGTGGCTGGGCACCAGATGAACTCGGGTCGGTCGCGCAGGAGGTTCAGTTGAGTCGCGGCTTGCTGAGAGAAGTTAGTATCAAAGGTTGGCGATCCATGTGTGTCTGGCATACCTGCTGTGGAGGCGCAACATTCGGCACCATGACCATTTGTGGACCTGGAGACGCTGCTGGCCCGCGGTTGATGGTCTCCATCGGCACAGGACTGGAGTGGTGATATTCCGGTTTGTGACCAGGCGCTTCGTACGCTGGCGCGGGCGTGTGGTCTTTCTCAGCCGTCGTCATGTTCGATGCCATTGTCTGAAGGATAATGTGGTTGAGCGCGAATTGCGTCGGCTTGAGCTGTATTTCGGAGGTCTTTTTGTTGATGATCAAGGTGTCACCTGTGGTCGATGTTTCAAGGTATCAAGGTGTGACTGCGAGTGCGCCTGACTTGATGTGATCGCGGCTTTCCACGAGAAGTGAAGACGGAAGGAAAGGTCAGCCCTTCTAAACCATCCTCCCTCACCTCGGGGTTCTGGTCCAAAGTTCTGCGCCTCAATGATCGTCCACAGAATTGGATCCTTCGTCATTTAGTGTTTCTCGCCTAACAACAACAACTGCATGCAAGGGGCCGGCAGCAAACACGGGCACTCCCGCACGTGTATGATCCGCCACTCGTCGTCAATTGTCGCACGCCAGTTTCTTGGTTTCTGTATCGCTCGTCACCAGCGATTGAGCCTCGCCCGCGCGAACGTCAAGTGAACGGGAGTTGCTCCGTGGTGCTTGAACGTTCGAGTCGTGGCGAATCGATCTGCGCCACAGCTGAATCCTTCATTCAGGACTTGATCATTCATTGGCCAGACGTGCCGCCTACAAACTCCTCTTGCATATGGGTTGCACAAATACTTCAGCCGCACCTCATTTAGCTCTCGAAGGATGAGCGCTAATTCCAGCGAGTGTCTCGACACAATGGAAGGAGCGAACGATCATGTTCATCTGATCATGCTATCCGGTGCCGAGCAAACCCCATTCCCAGTCTCACAATGTGATCATTCGCCAGCATCTTCACTCACCGTTTCACTATGCGCTTGCTAAATACCAAGAATCTGGAAGTGAGAAGGTTTCCTGATGCAGATGGCCATACACCTCCATACGCCATCTTGAGCCATTGCTGGAGCGCAAATGAAGACGAGGAAGTGCTTCTCGTGGACATCCAAAATGGCACCGCGCAGACCAAGAAAGCCTATCCCAAGCTCGCGGCCGCCATGAAACGAGCGCGAGAATGGAAAGGACGAGAATTCGAATGGATCTGGTGCGATACCTGCTGCATCAACAAAGACAGTAGCGCCGAGCTCTCTGAAGCCATCAATTCAATGTATACATGGTATGCAGAATCAGAAGTATGCTTCGCGTATCTTGAAGACGTGGACTTCGAATCGCCACGCAAGCTCCAAGAATCGAAATGGTTTACGAGAGGTTGGACCTTGCAAGAACTTATTGCACCTTCAGAGCTCATCTTCTACGACAAGAACTGGAATCGTGTCGGCAGCAAAACGTTCTCTGCCATTTGCAGCATGGTCTCCGAAAGGACTGGCATTTCTGAAGATGTCTTAAGCGCTCCTGGAAGTCTGCAGTCCGTCTCCATCGCTCAGCGCATGTCATGGGCGGCTCATCGCAGGACGACCCGACCAGAAGATAAGGCTTACTGTCTCATGGGAATTTTTCAGGTAAACATGCCAATGTTGTACGGAGAAGGTGCTGTCAATGCATTCCATCGACTCCAGGAACAGATTATGAAGGAGAGCAATGACCACAGCATATTTGCCTGGACTGCCAATGTTGGCAGTGATTCTACAGGCCGTCATGGGTTGCTGGCTGATAGTCCGGATGCATTTGCGGAAAGGTCCAACATTATCGGGTATGCTGACTGGGAAGACGAACAGCCGTTCCAGCCCAGCAATCGTGGACTCCGGATCAACTTTCATCTCACGCCCGTGGGTGACGGCACATACTACGCAGCTCTCAATTGTCCTATCCCATCTCCTCAAAGGGGATACTTCGGCTTCACTTGTATCAAACTGGAGAAGCTGGACTCTGGTATCAATCAGTACTCACGAGTGCAGTGCGACCAGATCTTTGGACTTGAAGTCCGTTCGAACAGACCGAGTGTCGTTTACGTTCGCCAAAAGATCTCTGGTCAAGACGCGGATGCGCTCATGCCCTGGCATTTTTTCCAGCCTCGAGACCTACACTTTTCATCGGACATTTACGACTTGATGCACTTGGCCCATTTTCCTCTTGATCCAGCAGATCAACATCACGCTCCTCGGCCAACTGTCAAGCCTTGGATCGCAGCAGCACAAGCGAGTGCCTTCCAAATCATCAAGCGAGCTGGCAGGCTCTCGGCTGTCATGTTTCTGCAGCGGAGAACAGACAACTCTCGCCTCGCAATCTTACTTGGCAGCACTGGAGATACCCAAGTCGGGTTTGACATCGCGCCGATTCAGGATATGAGCATGAGCATCACAGAAATCGAACAAACCATGCGATTACAACCCGCGGGAACCCAGATGGAGGCAGGATCCCACAAGGTACGCATCGATGTCACTGTTCGCATCGACGTGCCGCGGAAACTGTACTTGCTCGATATTGTGGTGGATGGAAAGAACGAGGCCGCTGATCTGATCGAATTCAGACCGCCACCGTGTACTGTTCCTGACGCGGTGCATGAGGTTGTCAATGACATCGTGTCGGACGTGCAGTATGTCGCTACAGATATTTCGCTCCGGCCTAGGTCGGTCTTCCGACGAGTTACGAAGTCATCTAAGCGATGAAGGCTGGTTGCAGAATTTGTTTTCATTATGTCCATTTATGGAGACTTATGCTGCCACTCTTCGTTACGGCATGTACCCTCTTTTGCAAGCCAGATCGCTGGCTGCTGTCCTCCTTCGCACGTGGTTGTGTCCTTACCCTCCGCATCCCGCTTGCCATTCTTCGTCACTGGTCAAGCATGCCTCGAGACGATAAAGCTTCTAGTTGAAGCTGATGTGGACGTGGTCCCTATGAGCTGTTAGCGCGATTCCAGAGCAGTGGCAATAAGTTCATCTTACCAGTGGTTGGCGGTAATGGATCCGCGGTCTCCCTGGGTGCGCCAGTTGTTCCATCCAGTCACAGCATCCCGCCCTGGAGTCCAGATGCGCTGGCCCCAAATGACATACTTCATGTTCAGCGAGCCACGATTGTTCATGGCCCACTCAGCGATCTGGCGACCGGAGATGGAGGCTTGCTGTGATCGATATCAGTTAAAGGAATGAAGGAAGACTCGCGCTGAAGACTTACACCACCACCATCGCTCAACATATAATCAATAGCCTTTCCGCAGCAGTGATCACTGCCGCTACCGCAAGCGCAGTCACGAATACAGAAAATCTCTCGAATGCGTCCTGGCCATGCATTGATCACCGTATTGGCACCAGTGACAGCAACCTGTCGGCAAGCTCCCACACCAGGAACAGTGGGCCTGTTGTAACCTCCCCAGCCTTGAGCATTGGAAGAGCAGCATTGCATTTGAGCTGGTCCAGGGCATTGTCCAGAGACACTGCTGCCAGCACAGTCGCTTCTCCAACGGCAGTTGCCTGCAGAGCCATTGGCGCAGCTAGGCTTGGAACAGCAGCGAACATTGGCCGCATCTGCTGGGCAAGCGCCAGCAATCGATGTGCCGCCTCCGCTGGTGCAGGCGCCGGAGTCTATACAGACACCGGCGATGCCGTTGGGGCCATAGCAAGGGTCGTTGACTGCTGCAGAAGCTACAGCTGCCAGGGCGGTAATGAAGAAAGTGGAACGCATATTAGCTGATTTAATTGGTTGACACGAGGGAAGACTTGGATGAATTTCCATCAAGGTGGCATCGCCACAGCTCATATATATATTCCCTCCGTCCTACGCCCTCACTCGGCTCTTCCCTCCCAACATCATGCTCCTACCGTATCTCACGAACAAAGCCGAGCTCAGCTACTGTACTACCATGCGCTCGCACGCTAAGGATCATCATGCGACCATACCATGTGTGGCCATTTCTCGCTAAATTTCTGCGACCACATGCATCTCTACGCAAAAAACCGCATGACGTCTGCCCGTTTGCACGACGATCAAGATAGCAACGTGCTTCAGGAACGAAAGGAATTTGGCTTCGCCAAGTGCCGTGCCATGTGGCGCTCCTTGGGACCTGGCAAGCTATGAACTTTTGCGGAAGGACCCTGCTTGATCAACATTGGCTGTGCGGAGGACGCCGCTAGCAGGGTGCTGATGATTCGTGGAGGGGTTGCAGACTTGTTTTCTAGAGCTGGAAGGTAGCTCGGGTGGTTGTATTGTTCTTGGCTCGGGGGAATACGTGGTGGCTGGACGTACAGTAGCTGTGGTAGTGAGTTCGTATAGAGTAATAGTAGGCTTGGATTAGCGGGTGCGACAATCAGAGGGGAAGCTTTTGTGCTGATCTTGAATTAGTCGCTCAGGGCATTGTTTTCTGGTGAAGCTCTATTCAGTGAAGGCTTTACCTTCTCTGGGCGAGAACATTACTACGCAAGCCTTGAATTTGAAAATTGGGTAGTGATTCTTTGGCTAAGGCCTAACACGCTCCTACTTCGTCCTACTCTCAGCTGAATGCTTCAGCCACCAAGTATCCCGTCTGCTTCTGCGAACAGGTTGAAGGGCTTTTCGAGCCGTGCGCAAGGAGGTGCCAACAGCCAAGACTGCGATGACATGAGCGCCACCATCATTCTTCGTCTTGGGTGTAGAGCCATTACTGACGGCATCGGGACTCCGAGTAAGCTCTCTTTGTTGACAGCGATGCAAATCGTCCTCATCCACTTCCAATCGTCTACCACTCTTTAGCAGTGCATTCTGCATCATCTGCATCATGAAGGGATCGATGCAATATTGCGAACACAAAGGTGGAAAGGCCGAGCGATTCGCTGAGCAGTTCATCCGCTCTCACGAGCGTACGTTTGACTTACCTGCTTCGGCACCGCCAGACAACCTTGTGATGATCATATTCACGGTATCGCAGGTCAGGCCAGGTCCAAGGACTCACGAAGAATGGCTTTGACTTTTCTGGCGAAAGCCACATCCATGATCGTGGACCAATTCGTGAAGTCGACGAGATCATAGAACTTGATCACGTCGATTGCCTGCTTCTGATTCCCTCCCTTTCTCCTGGCGTGAATGCTCTTCACTAGCGGTAGCAAAGCTTTGGCCATGGTGTCAGGCTTGCGGAAGTTGTGCCGCAAGCCTCCGTTGATACAGAGGGCATCCAGGTTGAGCATGTTCTGCAGTATCAGAAGCAGACTCTTTACGACAGTCTGATTCGCTTGTCTGCAGAGCTTGACTGTGCGTATGGCGCGGAAAGTTTTGGGCAATGGAGGCGTGCTGTTGGGTAGATATCGGAGCGAACTTGCATGTGGTGCCATGAGGAAGGGATTATTGCCATAGAGCACCGGCGACGCCTCTTGCTGGACTTGTCTGCAGGTAGCAAGGATACTTGGCGTCATCTTGAGCTGGCGCAGGCTGCTTGGGTATCGTTCTTTTGAGATTCTCCACTGGTCGACGTGCAAGTATCCAACGCAGATGACGGGGTCAGGATGCCTGACTATCAAGGCAAGCTCGTAGATTCTGTTGCGCAGTTCCGGTGGGAGGTCGAGAAAGCCCACAGCGCCGGAAGCTCCTGGCGTGGACGTCGAGAGTACCATATTCGTGAGAGTGTGGCTCTGCGTGACGATCAGCAAGAACGGCCAAGAAGATCAAGCCAGCTTGTTGTACCAACTTGATGAATACACGAACTTTCGCGCGGACGACTTTTTGTTCACTGTCGGAGTGCTGTCGCAGATGTCTGGAGTCGAGTGTGGTTGTGAACGGAAAGAGACAACGTCACGCGCTAGCAGGGTCAAGCCGCGCCTTCAATTCCTCTCTGCACTTTGCACCTTCCGAAGATTTCGGGGAAAGCACGGCGTACCTTTGTGAAGCGGTCTTGTCTCCAATGCGTGGCGTAAGTTACATGTAATTGTCTGCTCGCGACCTTCACCAAAGCCGCGACTGTGCCGCGAACACTGGCGAAAGATATCACCTTCGGGTGCCCAGTCGAATGGATGTGTGCTGCTCGTTCCTTCACACGTTCGGCACTTAAATGCGCAGCCAGGTCTACGTCCAACTAAGCATTGCCTCCTCATTGAGCGTCTATTGCGATTCATTCACGCAGCTTCTTCGTGCCATTGCATCAATTACCGGTCTCGAAGCAGCTTGGAGAAGGTTCCGAAGCTTATGTCTGGCTCGGAGATTTGCTGTCAACCACGTGGTGCTCTGGGTTCGTGGTCTCGATCGACTCAATACCCAAAGTCTGCTCGCTTATTACGCCCTCCAGCTCAGTGCGTGTGACGTTCCGTTCGTGTGGTAGGACAATGGGGGATACAAGTCCCATCTCCGCGTAAAGCATGAAAGTGCTGCCGACATGTGTTGCAGCCGAACACCACAAAGTCCATTTAGGCGCCATGAATCAGGCCACAGAGGTCTTTGTCAAGACCGCGAAGAACAAAGGCCCCCAGCGTCCTCCACCAGGATGGTCAGGCAGCACAATCCAGCCATGTTTGGTACGCTCAGCCCAACTCTTCTCCAGCTCAGTCTCGAGCGCTTCATCTCCATGTCCGGCACCAAAGCCAACCTTCACAGTCCACTTCAACAGTCCCTTTTTGCGCTCCTTCTCGACCTGAGACAGCATCTTCTCGATGACTGCATCGTTCTCCGTCGGCTCGATGGAGCATGTGGCATACATGATCGTTGCATCCACCTTCGCTGCTCGTAGACCTGTCATCAAAAGCTTCACTTGAGTCTCAGCCAAGCGCTTCGATGATCCGGGTCGCCAATTGACCATTTCTGGAGCTTCACGACCACCGAGTCTGGCATTTGCATGAGCGTGTATGATATGACGTTCCGAAGAACACGGCGCATCGATCAGCACTTTGTCATACCCGACAGTCCCATTTGGTGTCTTCACGACGAGCTCATAGTGAGCCTTGGGGTTTGTGCCGTCGATTCGCAAGATCGAGATCCGCTGAGCATCGAATAGCGGCTTGGGAAGGTAGCTCCTCAAATTGTCCGCCAGTCGTCTTTGTCGTGGCGCATCGGCTTCGTTGGAGTGCAGAGTACCGTTTCGGAGAGGCTTCTGCTCCGATACCTTTCTTCTGACCTCCGAATCATCGGCGTGGTGCTGAATCCAGATGTTTTGTGCCAGACTGATCGATTTCCCTCCTGGTGCAGCACACAGATCGAGAACATTGTCACCATGTTTGACATTGAGTAACTGCGCTACGAGCACTGATGCGGCATCTAAGTTCCAGTGCGAGCATAGCTGGCCGGGCACTGAGGCGGGCGCAGGGAATGGCTCGCTGGAAGTGGCCGCAGAGCCACCTTCTGCGGACTTGGATTGTCTTACGACCAGGTTGAGCGGGAGATTCAAAGCAGAATCTGACCCACTAGGCTGAGGAAGCTTCAAAGGCACTTCTTCCGTCTTGGGACTGCTGATTTTCTCCTTGGTCGCGTCCACAGGGGCGTAACGATTCAGTAAGCACGCATATCTCGTTGGTTGCTCAAGAGCTGGTCTCAAAGTGTTCTGCCATCTTTCCTCGCCCCAAATTGCAGCATAGTGTCGATCGAATGCGTCTGCAGCGCTCGAAGCTGCTTTTCTTTGAGTCTTTGTCATGCTTGCTTGATGTCAGGCACGAGATGAAACTTTTGAACCTCACCTTAACACTGAGGAAGGTGCAATCAGGCTACTCTTCACTATCAGCTATGCGATATGGCAGGCTCGACCTCAGTTCACCGCCAGCATCACAGCATATGACCGATAGCGACCAGGAACCAGGCGACGTGAAGTCGAGAAATCTCCATGCAGTGCCAAGACCAGTCGGCGGAAAGAAATGCCGATCTCCATCGCATCGCAAAATTATCCAGAGCTTCAACCTCACGAAGCAAGCTCCCTTGCAACCACCTTCACTTTCACCACACACGACTCGCTGGACCGCGGCAGCTACTGAGAGGTAGCTTGTAATATCTGCGCATTCGAAGCGCAGGCTGGGAGCAGGGTCGATCGAAGAAGAAAGAGCAGGCGAAAAGAGCTGCGAAAATGTCGTTCCGCGGACGAGGTGGAGACCGCGGTGGTCGCGGTGGATTCAGAGGCGGCGCACGCGGTGGCAGAGGAGGTTTCCAGCAATCATACGGACCTCCAGACCAAGTCTACGGTATGTAACACCCTTGCGACACTACACAGCAGCCGAGTCTAACACTGAACCACAGAAATGGGCAGCTTCCTCCACGCAACCGAGGGCGAAATGGTCTGCGAATCCATCAACGTGAAAATCCCCTACTTCAACGCCCCCATCTACCTCGAGAACAAGACGCCCGTCGGAAAAGTCGATGAGATCCTCGGACCACTGAACCAGGTTTTCTTCACGATCAAGCCACAAGAGGGCATCCAGGCCACGAGCTTCAAGAGCGGAGACAAATTCTACATTGGAGGCGACAAGCTATTACCGCTGGAGAAGTTCTTGCCAAAGCCAAAGCCTCCGCCAGGAGCGCCAAAGGTGAAGAAGCCAAGAGGTGCAGGCGGTGCTGGACGTGGTGGCTTCAGCCGTGGCGCGCCAAGAGGTCGTGGAGCACCAAGAGGGCGAGGCGGTGATCGTGGTGGTTTCAGCCGAGGCGGTGCACGAGGCGGCGGTCGCGGATTCTCTGGATCTGGTGGTTTCAGCAGAGGTGGCAGCAGAGGTGCGCCTCGTGGAAGGGGTCGGGGATATTAGGAAAAGACGCGATTCACGAGACATTGGCTAGGCGTTTGGCGTTTCAAGAGAGAAGGGAGTCCGAGGCGCGAAAATGCCAATATTGATTGTTTGGACGCAATATGGGCTGGCAGCTACGTCCTCTGCGCTTTCACAAAAGCTGACGAGACCGGGAAGTATGGGCTCGTAGTGCGTCGCTATTGTAGCTATACGACTTGTACAATTCTACAACTCAGCCTGTAGTTTCCATTGACATCTCACTCCATGATCATCCTGTTGTATGCGCCCGTCACAGAGCGCGTTCGCGAGATCGGAAAACTGGACGCTGCGCGCTTATTCCGAGGAAATGCGAGAACAGAGAGCTTCGTGGCTGTCAAACCTTGGAAGATGTCAGTCCCGATCACATATGCGCACCACAATGTGTAATATGCGTTGTCGGATCGGGCCATCATCCGAGCCACTCTCAGCACATTCATCGATATCGAGAAGAAAAGACTTGATGAGAGCGGGCATTGAACGCATCTTTACAGTGTGTTGCATTTCCATTACTAGTCATCTATGCATTCATTCATTCATTCATTCATTCATTCCATGCACTCGTTGATAAAGTGAGCTATCACACGCAGAAGCATGTCCATCCAGTCAGTTAGCAGCCAGCTCACAACACGTACTTTCCACCGATTCTCACACCAAAGGCAGCAGTCTCGAAGCCAAGAAGGCCAGATTGCTCAAGACAGTCTCCTTTCCCGCAACGACACCCACAGAACCCGCAATCTTCTCGCTGAAAGCTTGACTGCAGCCCACAGCTCGGAGTTGCCCAAGCACGCCTGGCATCTCTGGCTTGACGTTGAGACTCTCAATGAAAGCGGAGAGGATGGCGGCGTAAACTTTGCCATCAGCAAAGGATGTCGACAGGTTGTCGATGTGGAGGCCAGCTTGGGTGGCGTAGGCTGACGCCCATTGCTGAAGCAGCTCCTCCTGTTCTGCTGGGGAGACTGGCAGATTCGCAGGTCCATGTCCAGTAACGTGATCGATGTCCACCACAAGCTTCTTCCAGTCTACCAGGTATGAGAGGCCATAGTTGCTTACGAGGGACCAAAGGAGGCTGATGGTCTTCTCACGATGGCCGTTGACGACGTCCTCGGTGGCGATATCTGCGACAATATTCGCAGTGGAGACGTCGTAGGAGGACAATGCTCTCAAGGCAACCTGGACGTTGTAGCTGCGTTGCGTCGAGTTTTCACAAGGGAGTTTCAGGAATTGTGACAGGGTGTTCTCCGATTTCTAATACGACGTTAGCAGAGCCACTTATGAGAAGATCGGGCAGCATACCTTGAGATCCATATGCTCATACAGAAACGTCTCAACAAGGCGTGTGAGGAAGACGCCATCGCGGAAGTCCGTAGCAATGTTGGCGACATGATAGACGACCTCGTTGAGAGGATCTTGGCGGTACTGTACATCGTACTGCAGATGCTTGAGCGTACGTATGATATCTCCGCAAGCCGGAAGCATATGACGACCAAGTGTTTGTAGAACGGACTCGGTCGTCTTAATGCTTGAGTCGCGGGCGATGAGGCAGCCACCGTCGACAATACCAGCTTTAGCAGACTGGTCGAGGAGCCAGGCGAGCATCAAGCTTCGAAGCATGGTCTTCTGCCAACGCAGAGCTTCGAGACTTTCGTCGCTGGTGGCATGTGGATCGGCATCAACATCGACTACGCAGACGAAGAAGTCTTCGAGGAAAGCGGTCTGGGTACGCTTGCCAGATCTTGGATCCAGGGATGAGCCAGGTGAGGTGTTCAAAGGCTGAAGTACTTGTCTGCCAGCAACGACCTGAGCAGCTTCGACCAAGATCTGGTTGTTGTATACTTCCAGCCACATCTTCATGAGGCGCTTCCGCAGTCCGAGATCCTGTGTAGGCTGGTGCGTTCCGATCGAATGCTGCGGATGAGCAAGTGCGCCGTATTTGAGCGAAGCCTGAAGACGGCTATGCAAGCTAGCCACTTCCGGGCGATTATACAGGTTGACGAGTTGCTCTCTCAAAGACTCGCCAGCCGCTGATGCGTGAATGACTGGAGCCGGCGAAGTGACTTGAAAGATCCCATTGATGACTTCGGATAGTGCCACTTCTTGGAAGCTCAACCACTTGTCCTCGTAAAGAGCCGGCTGCGAGAGATTGCCTTCGAGTATTGGGTACTGCTGAAGCTTGGCAAGCTGTTGCTCGTTGCGTTTGCTGGCAACGAATTCGCGAATCCTTTGCTTCTCTTCATCCAACTTCGAGGTAGCCTTCACCGGTGGGGATTGGTCGTCAGCGTGGACTGGTGCAGTAGGCCGGCGAGTAGTCTCTCCAGTAGCGTTGAATGTTTGCACAAAAGCTTCATGCTCATCGATAGGCATGAATGTGATGGTCTTGCGCGGCTTGTCTTCTGGGCGGTCTGTCCGAAAGTCTATATGTGTATGCATCTTCATGCCCGGTGGAATTCGCGAGGTGGCCGATGTGAGTTGGGCATGTGCACGTGGTACGATCGATTGCCGATTGCGAGAGGCTTTCGTTGGTGCGTAGAGGCTGCGTGGCAGAGTACATGTCTCAGTGCGCTCGACATTGCCAAAAGATTTCACGGCCTTTTGTGCAAGCACTTGTCCAGCTGGCGGCAGGTTCTCCTTGCCCGTATTGCTTCAGATAGCGTCAGTGAGGTACATGTACAGTGACAGAAGGATTGACCTACGCTCCAGCCACGTCCCATCCGGGTATGTTCTCCGTGGAGGGTGTCTCGCGCAGAGGCAAGCGCTTCGGTGCCACCAACAGTGACGATCTCGACTTGCGAACGGGCTTCTGGGTGACGCCAGAGTTCTCTCCGCTCTGCAACTCTCGCTGCCCAGTGAGGCTTGGTAGGTGAAACGTGTCCTCGATCCGATGGGTGTCATCGCGAGCTCCGGGATGTATGGTCATGACCGTAGTATCTTCCGGCACGAAGATGGTCTGTCGTCGTGGGGGCTTCCTGACGGTAGAACCAAGGCCCAGTGATGCGCCTCCACTACTACGCGGTACCTCCTCACTGATATTGGTGCGCCCTGGATGCAGTCTATTCCCTCCCATTCCGATCATGCGTCGGGACTCACAGCTTGCATTGCCGCCAACTGCTCCACCACATCCACCAATGCTCATTCTCCCACCAGCAGAGATGCGACCTTGTGACCCATCGTTCCCTCCGTTACAACCACTTCTGCTATCTTGAATGCTAAGACTAGCCATTCCCAAGCCAATGCTGCTCGCCGTGCCAGAGGTGCTGCCGCCGCCCGCCATGCCATAAAGGCGCTTCGCGGGTGGTTTACCCAGCAAAGTGCTGTGACTTACCTGGTGGTGGTTTCCAAGCACCGGCTTCTTCACTTCTCGAGCAGTGATCTCGCTCTCCTCGCTAACATCCTCGAAGATGGTGACGGGTGCTGCCTTCTTTCTCGCCGGGCCCGCCATCATGCTTCGCCTTCGTGGTTTAATGCCAGTGAGCGGTTGATCGATGGCGCGTGTGTAGTCGATATTGGTTGTGTCGTCTCCGAAGAGCTCAAAAGAAGAGATGCGCCGGTGCGAAGGATCGAGAGCCGCGGGCGCAGGACAAGGCGTTTGCGAAGTAATGGAAATTCGAGACATGGCCAGAAAGTGGGGTGGGTTCCCAGATATTAGATAAGCAGTTCCGAAGCGATTGGAGCGGCTCCCGTCAAGCAGCAGCGACAAACGGAGATGCGACTGCTGCGCGTTTGCTCAAGATGCGCTGGGTCTGTTGCGCCCGTTTGTACGTGAAGTTGAAAGTGACGTGCAGCCACGCAGCTCTGAACCCATGCAGCGCCCATGTTGATCGCGGTTGCCTTGGTGATTTGGCGAAGTCGCGTGCTGATTGGCTGCAGAAGCGAGGACTGTGAACTTCACATCCGCGGCCGTTGCGAAGATGCCCCAGTGAGATGCATGTGGTGCAGAAGAGGGCGACTGAAGAGCGATCGGAACCTGCAACGATGCGCGCATGTGTCTCGCGTTGCGAATGGTAATGTGACCACGGCGCGGCGCACGCCTCCGCATGGCAGTGATCGTGGCGAGCTTGTGTCAATGCCCGCACGTGTTGTACCTCTGGTATATGGTGCCTAAAAGCATTTTGATGTCGGTGCTGATGTTTATAGTCGATGGTTTGTTGAAGGCGTGGCAAGAGGAAAGGGTAAGACAGGCATGTGAAGTCCAGTCTAGGTGGAAGTGGCAATCTTCACTTGGTTCATTGAACATTCTTCTGCGACAAGAACTCGCCAGCACTTCCTTAAGAACCCCAGAATCATCGCGATCGAAGCTGATGGCCCACTCCGAGGCACACACGGTCGCTTGAATAGCCTGCGATAGCTTCAATCGCGATTCAATGCGTTTGGCCTGCTTCCAAGCTTGCAGCCCGTGAGACTGAGGATTCCATCGCATCTTGCTTCCCCGGTGAAGGCATCTGCCAAAAGAGTAGTGTACTTGCGAGCTTGACAGCCTCAGTTTTCAACATAGTTCTGTATCTTCTCCAGCGCCAAGACCGCTTTCAGGCTCTTCAAGTCCTTGACTATCACCATGACATCGTCCTCGATGCCTAGCCTGTATATGAGATGGTCCCTCTCGGACTCCTCGCACAGCTTCGTCAGGTCAAATTTTGGTATGCCAGTCCACTCGTCAGCGGTCAAGTTCTCTGCCGAGCCGTTCACAGTCCCGCCTTTCAATTCTGTCCCTTTAAATCTCACGACGGCAGATGCATCTTTGGTTTCGACCTCGTCGAGCCTTTTGACAAGGCCATGTGGATGTGCGTACTTGAGACCGGAAAGTACAGCTCCTCTCAAGATCTCCATGACCTTCTCCGGCATCTGCGCATCCCACTGCCATTCAGCCACAGCCTTCACATTACCTCCGCCAGACTTGTTCGTCAACGTGGCATAGTCGTCTCTCGTTCTCTGATCGGCAAGTCTCACCCAAGATCCACCACCTTTCCCTCGACCTTTTCTAGCCCCCAAAGATTGCAGCACAGAATTCTTGGCGAGCACCCAGGATGCATGTCCTATCAGACCTGGTGGGGGAACAGTACGATACCCGTATCCCTTGAGCGGTCTGAAATAAGGCTTTGTGGGACCTGATTCGCTACTGCCTTGTCGCGGCATAAACAGACCAAAAGGAAGAAGGAGATCGCTGGGCAGTCTTGCTCTGGTCAAAGCACATTGCCGAATAGGCGTTTCTAGAGCTCGCGCATATGGGTTGAGTGCAAGTTCTTGCTGAAAGGGTGTCACACTCCGTGGCTCGTAGGTACCGCTCGTCTGGGCAGTATGCCCATCCTTGGGCTGTCTGTACTTGTGACGTGCTTTCAAGTACAGAGGGTCCAGAATCTCCGGGATTGGGAGTGCTTTACTGCCATTCTTGCGAGTTCGTAGCGTCCGCGTACCATCCTTGGAGATGATTGTAGGCTCATCGGCGGAGATGGCTGGCGGGGCTTCACGGTAACCTCTCCGATGGCCAGTGGACGCGTTGGCGGAAGCATAACGACGAGGCCATAGTAAACGTATTGCTCCGTGTGCCACAGCTACTGGACGTAGACTGAGCTTCCTCGAAAGTAGCATCACATGTTGCATGAGGAATGCGAGATGTTGTAGCAACCAGTGAGTGCAGATGGGTGGAGCTTGCGGCTTCGGAAGTGCCACTGACTTCAGCTTTCACCTCGACCACGGACACGTCTGTACAACATCATCCTCTGCGTTCAACATGGAATTTTTCGCGCGTCCTGGCCTGAAGGCTACAAGAGCACACGTTCTGCGCCAAAATGTGATGCGCCAGACACGCCGGAACTTCACCATCCCGCCGTTTCCACCACCACCTGCAGTCAATGCCGCCCAACAGCAGTCTGCGGCTCCTCAGCCTCCCCGCTCCGCCATGCCCATGCCCTTCGTCACCGACATGACCAATGGAGCCTGGCACACGTCCGACATATTCTCGCGACTCCTCAAGGAACGCATCATCTGCCTCAATGGCGAGGTGGAAGAAACCATCTCCGCTTCCATCGTCGCCCAGCTCCTCTTTCTCGAAGCCGACAACCCCTCCAAACCCATCAACCTCTACATCAATTCGCCTGGCGGAAGCGTCACGGCGGGCCTCGCAATCTACGACACAATGCAATACATCCAATCTCCAGTCACCACGATCTGTCTCGGACAAGCTGCAAGCATGGGCAGCTTACTACTATGCGGAGGCGCAAAAGGACGAAGATATTGTTTACCGCACTCGCGCATCATGGTGCATCAGGTCAGCGGAGGATACAGCGGACAAGCTTCCGATATCGCGATCCACGCAAAGGAAATTCTGCGGGTGAGAGAGCAGTTGAACAAGATTTATCAGGCACATCTGCCAAACCACAAGTCTTTGGAGGAGATTGCAAGCGTGATGGAGAGAGATTTCTTCATGAGCGCCGAGGAGGCAAAGGAGTGGGGCATCGTGGATGAGGTGCTGGATCGAAGGGCAAAGAAAGAGGAAGATGCCAAATGATTGACCCGTGCTGGGAAGCTCTCTGTTGAATGTCGCATGCACTGAGCTCGAGGGAGTCACAATGAAGCTTTGATATCCAGACGTCAAGTCTCAGGCTGACTGCAGCGCCTGCCGCAGCTCAAAATGCTATCAACCAACCGCATGCATTCGGAAGCTCCCTCCTGCCAAGCTCTCACGCAAAAAGTTTGGAGCAGGCCAGACTCGAACTAGCATCCCCGAACCATGATGCGACCTGCAGTCCACCGAAGAGACCCTCGATCGAGCTCAGAGATACTACTGTACAGTGTACCTTGCAAGATGAGAGGGTCGCCGTGCGGACAGCCATTTCGATCCAAGTTCGGTATCTTACCATTGGACCACAGCCCCTTCGATGACAAAGGTGCTTTTCGCGGAGTATACATACGCACAGAAAATAGGCGAAGTTTCTCGAAAAGCCAAAACGTGCAGCAAATGCGCACACGAAGCAAAAGGATTTGGAGCAGGCCAGACTTGAACTGGCATCCCTCGAGCTGAAGTCAACTAAATGACCGCGAATGGCGCTTTGTCGCTCGACTGGTGTGCTATGGTGTATTGAAGGCACTATAGCATGCTGTGAATACAGACAGAGCGCCATTTCGAACGGACTTTCCTTAGTCTCAGACAGCGCGGTATCTTACCATTGGACCACAGCCCCTGTGATGACAAACCTGTCTTTCGCGACCTACAAGTACGCACAGAAAGGGGCAGAGCTTTCTGGAAGCCAAGAGCAGCAGCAAACGCACACACGAGGCAAAAGGATTTGGAGCAGGCCACCACGAGCCGCGTTGCGATCTGGAGTCGTGTTTGATGCTCTCATCAAATTCATGTGCGCTACTATATTGAGGACGCTACATCATTGCTTCTTAGGAGAAGATGGCCAACCCAACGTCGCCATCTTGCTCGGGAGCACACAATTGGACAGAATCGCACTGCACAGCTACGCACAGCACGGTAGCAAGCTTGCGAAAAAGCCAAGAGATGCAGCAAATGTTTCGACATTCAGCAAAAAGATGTTGGAGAAGCCCAGAATCGAACTGGCATCCCTCGCACCATTCAATATCGTGGCTCTCCCAGGTGTACTGCTTACTCTTGAGGTCTCCAGCGCAGCGAGTACCGGTCTACTCACATACGCTCCACCCCACCTGAAGTGTCTAAATCCCCCTGGGAGCATGAACACTACTAGAGAGTGAGCGCGAGGATCTTTCCATTGGACCACATCCCCTGTGATGACTGAGCAACGCTTTACGCAGTACACATAGATCAGAGAACAAATACGATTGTGCAAAAGCCAAGAGATGCAGCAAACACATACACTTCACGTAAAAAGTATTGGAGAAGGCCAGAATCGAACTGGCATCCCTTCGCACCGATTCAACGGCTCACTGTCAGGCTCATTTGACTTTAGGCTTGTTCGCCCACTGAGGCCCTTCCTGCGACATGTATTGGTGTATACATGTGCTCCCACCCGGCCTCGAGTGTCTAGTAGCCGGCCTGCGAGCATGGACACTACGAAAGTGAACGCGAGGATCTTACCATTGGACCACATCCCCTGTGATGACAGTACCCTTTTGCAAAGGCATGTGTAGGCAACCGTAGCGTGAGCAACGGATTGCTCCTTCTGGCAAACTGGGACAATCAGCAAACGTGCGTAGACAATTCGGACAAAGAGGACAACAATTTCAGCCAATACTCAATACCTTACCTAGGGTTTCCGTCATGTTACACCGCTGGTGAGGCCGCAGATTTGCTCGGAACAACAAAGCTAGAACGAATTGCATGCATCACCTGGCGAGTGCGTCTCTCCCGCGCCCTGAACAATGACTTCGCACAGAATTCTGCTTGGATTAAATGACA
Source organism: Cercospora kikuchii (assembly GCF_019650295.1). Lineage (NCBI taxonomy): Eukaryota > Fungi > Ascomycota > Dothideomycetes > Mycosphaerellales > Mycosphaerellaceae > Cercospora > Cercospora kikuchii. Next base: position 1,715,566 of record NW_025408588.1, read on the forward strand.
GCCTTGCGCCAGCTTGCTTTGATGCAGCTAGATCGGATCAGGCAATAGATCTTGACAGCGCACAACTTTCAAGAGTGGTGGCCTCATTCCCCTGACATTTAGTGGATCAGGAACCAGATATCGAAACTTTGTGAGCACGTGAAATAAAATTCTGCGGAAGAATATTCATTCAAATTGGAGATCGTGCGCCCAACCCAGATGCACAAATCTTCACATCATCCTTTTTCCTTTCAGCAACACCGTTGAAAGCACTCCTACGCAATGGCGCGAAGATCCAGAACGCTGCTGAATGTCAAAGAGTGCTCTGCCGAGCTTATGACAATGTAAGTATCACCCGGCGTGCATTCGTTACAGCCACTACAGATCTGACCTGTGTAACAGCTCACGTCGCAATGCCAGCGAGTCCAGTTTCCTCTCACTGCCAGGCGAGATTCGCAATCAGATTTACGAGCATGCCTTTGGCGGCGACACGCAGAGAGTTCGGGTTTCTAGCAAACCTGGTCGTTATCCTGTGCTGAGCGCCCGCAGATGCACATGCGAGTTGTCCGAGCAGCAGATGATCGAGCACTACAAGATGAACGGCGATATCGAAATCTTTCCCGATCACTTCTATGGCGAGGAAGAGGAGCTCACGGATTGTCACATATGCTGCAAATATCGCCAACACGACTGCCTCAATCTCGCACTGTTGCGAGTTTGTAGGCAGGTGTATGACGAGGCAGCTCTCATCCCGTACTCCATCAACGAGTTCATTCTCGATGCGAGTCAGTGCGCCTTCTCTGCCTTTACCTCAGCCCTTCTGCCAGCACAGCGAGAAGCTATCACGCGCGTCGCTCTGGTCGGCGACTCTTTGCCAAACGTCCAGTTGGGCTACGCCGGAACTCTAGTGGGCGTTAAATCTCTTAGCGTGCGCATACCCTTGGCGCATGCTCCAACCTGGACTGCTCCTCAAGGCACATCGTGGGAGCGGCCACCGAACCCGACCAAGAAGGCTTTACTGGAGAGCATAAGACCTCTAGCTCGTTTCCCGGTTGACAGAGCCAGCGTACTCGTGACTTGGTGTCGGGATCGGTACGAATCCCACCAGAGCGCGGAAGCTGAGCTCGAGATATCTTTCAAGCGCTCCTTCGACGAGATCCAAGCCGAGATTCGAGCTGTGAGGTCGAAAGCGATACTCAAAAGGAGGAATATTGAAATTGCAGCGCAAAGGGCCAAGCTAGAGTCGGAAGGGAGGATAAAGTCGGGAGGGAAGACCTCACCCGAAACTACAGAGCAACATATGACGGATTGGGACGCACGTCGCACGGCTGCTCACTCACGCCGTTCAATGAAGTTACATCGGCGCACATTGCAAAATTTGCATTGATGAATGCTATGCTTGACACTAGCTTTTTGCAGTCACTGCAAGATGAGCGGACACGATCACGACAGAACATCAGGCACAGTGTTTCTATCAGGGACGATGTCAGAGCGCAGAACGCTCTCTAACAAAGTGTACCTCAGTGACACTTTAGCATACGCTTAGTTACAACCTCGCTGCTTTCGATTTGTCCTGTTCTACCGCTGAGTGAACTTCACCCCGGAAATCATCGACGTATCTAGGGTTTTCTGCCACGAAGCCACAAGGACAACTTTCCAAAATCAACGCCCGGGGGCCATGTGCGATCAAAAACGATTGGGATTCAGCAAATTATCAAAAGCCAAGATGCAATTGGGTAGTACCGCGATTCACTTGCTGGGTCGCTCAAGATGGAAGCTTCTTCGGGCCTCAAAGTCTATCCAAAAATTTGCTATGTAGCTTGGCGACGGTGCATACCTTAGAGACACTCTCCTGACATACAAAGGCTAGTCTCTCGACTCACTAGGATAATCTATCAGCGAGCTATCAGGGCTCCGAAGCTGGCTGCACCAGACCCAGTCTGGTCACTACTCCGGTCATTCACAACAAGCCTATCGATCGCTAACGCTCTTTCGACAAGATCATGGATAGCCAGCACGAGCTACATCACGCGCTGGCAACAGCTGAGAAATTTTGGGGATTCGCAATAGTCTTGATGATGTTCATTCTGGGACCCCATGTCACGAAGCTCTGCGACAAGTTTCCCCGCTACTATGTCAAGTCTACTCATTGGTCAGGAGTAGTAACTGTGGTACTCGGACCTATACTCGCCAGTGTCATCATATATCTTGGGCTAAGGATTCGAGTCACGTATTCAGAACTCCTCCCTGGGTGTCGGCCACCTGAATACTCTGCATCAGTGGTGGGCCTCAGCCCAGTAGCTTGGCCATGCAACTTGGAGAGGCTGTCGCAGTGGGCAGCGATTGTCGCGAAAGAGGGAGTCACCAGTGATTCCCTGCTATCTTTATGGAGGATGGCTTTCGTTCAGGACGTGGTTGCAGCCGCTGGATATGTGGCATTCACCACCCTGATGAAGATATATTACCCAACCCATTTTCCTAAGCTGAATGCTCAGGAGAGCGGTCACAAGGATGAAAAGTCTTGCATCTGTCCGACAGATTCTGGCCCGCGTGATGGAGAGTCTCTTGTATGAACTAAGTCGAAAGACAGAACATGCTGCTGCACTTGGGTGGTCGAACTTTTCAGGACTAGCACAGAGGAGCAACAGGAATCATAGTCATGGTGGAATAATGGTCCGAGACGAGCCTTTCAGTTTCTCGGGGATCACTGAACTTCTCCTTTCTCACGCTGTAGATACACAATTACTATCGCCTGCCTAATACTGGTAGCGGAAGGTAGCGTTCTCCTTATCAGTCAAATCCTCAAACGCATGGGTAGTGTCCTTGTCGTTCGCCTCATCGATACCTTCAGCCGCGATCTTATTCCTCTTCGCATTGCGCCTCATCAGCGTGAGCCTCAGGACGATCAACGTGAGGATGAGCAGAGTATAGCATCCGATGTGGGTCGCAAAAGCGATGAAGTAGCGCGGAGCATCCCATGCGAGGAAGACTTGTGGTCCTGCTTCTTATTAGTACGCTGACGTGAGGCGCGGAGCGGAAATTCAGCTTACCAATAGCGTTACCGACAGCCCATGCGATGAAGTTCATCGTCACTGCGACACTCTTCTTGGTTTGGCCAGCGACGTTTCGTGAGAGCAGACTCATTCCCAAACCTTGCGCTGCCCAGAAAGACAGAACAATGTAGTAGGAGAACAGGAGTCCTGCTTCTGTCGCTACGCTTGTGTTCTCCACTGTCATGAGGACGATGGTACCTGCGAATGATCTGCAGGCAGTGTCAGCATCTTCCCACTGTGCGAGTGCGTTCAACTTTACTCACGGCAAGCAGAACAGAGCCATGATCAGAATGTTCTGTCCAGTCTTCTTCACCAGCCACGCAGAGCTGAAAAGAACAATAATGATGTAAGCACCAAGAACCATGGCCAACAATTGCACTTCCAAAGTCGTGAATCCGAGACCCTTGATAATGATGTTGGCGAAAGCTCCAAGACCACCAGTTGGCAAAGTCGTGCAAATTTGAATCAAGCAGTAGCACCAACATTGAACATCAGTCAATGCCTCCCACAGGTGCTCCTTTCGGAAAGTCTTGTTCTGCAGACCAGTCTGGTTGCTTCGCACACGCTCGACCATGAGTCGCTTGTCCTCCTCAGTGAAACACTTAGCTCGCATGGGAGAATCTGGCAAGAACCAGATGACGAACACTCCCCAGCCTACTGAGAAGACTCCGTATGCGATGAAGATGGCTTGCCATGACTTGACGGCTCCCTCGTTGCCGATTAAGGAGAAGCAATACGCGAGCAGACCACCGACGATCTGTTGAGCGCCGTTCATGGCATACCAGCAGCTGACGATGAGAGCTTGTTCTTCTCGCTTGTACCACATGGAGCTCATGATGAGGAAGGTCGGCTGGCACACGGCTTCGAAGATACCGAGCAGAGTACGGAGCGCGACCATGCCTGCGAAGTTGCTTCCTGCAGCATGGAGAGCGAGGATTGTGCCCCAGATGATGATGCAGGTTCCGAGGAATTTGGCAATGGGCAGGCGCTGGACCAGCCAGTTGATGGGGTATTCGACAATCAAGATGGCGATGTAAATACATGTTGTGAGCCAGGAGAATTGCTGTCCGACGAGGTTGAGGTCCTCGCGAAGACCCATAATCGAGGTGAAGGAGAGTGTGCCTTTGTCCAGAGCTTGCAGGAAGTATGTGAAGACCATGATTGTCAGCACACGCTTGTCGATGAGCTTCTTCAATCGGCTGTTTTCTGAGTCGCTGATAACGACAGCTTCGGCGTTGGCATATTTCGCGACTTCAGCCTGCACAGAAGATTGTAAGTATAGTGCTTGAGGCTTATGTCCACGGCTGTACTAACATCCATACGGCTGTAATCTTGCTTGCGCAGATCATCGTGGCTCAGAACTCTCTCGACCTCTGCTGCATTGTAGTCGTTCTTCTTCTCATCGGGATATTGTGGTGCTGTGGCAGCGGTCACGCCATCCTTGCTGTTCCTAATGCTGCCCATGATGGATGTCGTACCGGCAAAGAGTGCGTTGGAAATCCAGAGAAAGGAGAGCTGCAACCCCGGATCAGTTCCACCTCGTGGTCTTATGCACTATCTCGGATCATCTAAGTACGGCACAGTGGTCTGGGCACCGCACGTGGAGAAGCATGCCGACAGCCTGCGACAGGCAAAGCAATTGGAGGGAACGTATGTTTGCAGTGCCAAGTCCTGCAACCCCAAGCGCCCTGTGACCCCCAAAGTGCTATCATGGCCCGAAGTGGCTTGGCCGAGCTGTAACGCTTGCATTGTTTGTGGAGTCTCCGCATATTTCACGCTGGGGAAGGATTTCGAATGTGGAGTGGACACCGAGCTCGCTTGGGTAACCTTCGGTGCTCGGGCTGATTCCCAGCGAGTGGAGTAGACTTGCAAAGCTCAAGTATTGCTGCTGATGACTCTGCGAGAAGGAATCGCAACCACTAAGTTTAAAGAGCCAATCAAGATGCCGCAGCAATCCGTGAGTGTAGATGGCCTGTACGCGAAGGACATCCGATCACAAGTTGACCTGTTGATCAACAATTTGGTCAACATCAAGGATGAGACTGGCGAGTTTTTGTTGAGACTACCAGACGGGAGAGTGATTGATACCAAAGGATGGAACGACTGGGAGTGGACGCACGGCATAGGTAAGCTCATTGAAGCTTTCAGGAGTGAATCCTGCTGACTTCATACCAGGCCTCTATGGCGTGTGGCAATACCACACATTGACTGGTTCACAGCAAGCTCTAGAAGTCGTTGAGTCGTGGTTCACAGGCCAATTGGCTACTGGAACGACGAAAAACATCAACACAATGGCTGTCTTTCTCACATTAGCATATCTTTATGAGAAGAATGGCGAGCAGACGTACCTTCCTTGGCTCGACTCGTGGGCTGAATGGGCCATGTACGAGCTGGAGAGGACGCCTTTCGGCGGCATGCAGCACGTCACGTACCTCACCTACAACCATTACGAGCTGTGGGATGATACGCTCATGATGACTGTCCTCCCGCTGGCCAAGATTGGTAAACTGTTGAACCGGCCGCACTACATTGAAGAGGCCAAGCGACAAGTCTTGCTGCACATCAAATATCTGTTCGATCCCTCGACTGGTCTGTTTTTCCACGGCTGGAAATTCGACGAGTCCGCACCTGGTGGGTTTGGGCACAACTTTGCGCGGGCAAGATGGGCTCGTGGTAACTGTTGGCTGACCGTCTTCATCCCGGACTTTATCGAATTGCTGGACTTGCCGCCGGGAGATGGCCTCCGGACGCACCTTATCGACACACTAGAAGCTCAATGCATAGCTTTGAAGAAGTTACAAGATGATGAGGGTATGTGGCGAACGCTCCTGGACGTGCCTCAAAACGAAGGCAGCTATGTCGAAGCCTCGGCGACCGCAGGTTTCGCCTACGGCATCCTAAAGGCGATCCGAAAGCGGTATATTAGCAAAGATTTCGAGCCTATTGCCACGAAAGCTGTCAAGGCCGTGCTGAGCCGTATTGCGCCGGATGGTGAGCTGAGAGACACCAGTTTCGGGACAGGCATGGGCCACGACTTGCAGCATTATAAAGACATACCAGTCACAAGTATGCCGTATGGACAGAGTCTGGCGATGATGTGTCTTGTAGAATATCTGCGAAAGTTCGTGTGATCTGTAAAGATTTGTAACAAGAGATAGACTGTACAGACCATCAGTGGCTTGAAACAAAACGAGAACATTGGCATCCGATATATCAACGTAAGGCGGCGAGCATGCGCATCTCGAACTCCGAGCCCGGCAGGTTCGTATCCAGAATGTCATGGACTTGAGCAAAAGGGAAGACTGTTGCCAGCATTTGCCGGAGATGACCGCAAGCGATCACCTCCCGCTAAGCATTGTTCTTGAGCCACTTCCCTGAGTAATCATCATTTCAAAGTAGCATATGACAGCCAGTTCGCCGGTAGGTACAAAGATTCAGCTGCATTTCACGCACAAGCGGTGTCCAGATCTGGCCAGAGGGTGACGCTTCGTGGCGAGCAAGCAAGCCGACTACTACAGCTTTTCCTCGTTTTGCCAGCCGTCCAAAGTGCTGTCGGCGCGGTGAAGGTATGGCGATGCTTTCGTGCAACAATCTCATACAAAAGTGGAGTGTAAACAGGAGGGAAGAGGCGAGTTGTTGGAATAGGAGTCGTCGAATCACATGCAGTCTTGGCATGGACGCGTGTTGGGAAGACCTCACGACGCGATTCTCTGGATCCACAAAGAACGAACATATCCACACTCTCTGGCGCCGAAGAATTCCACGCATCGCTCCGAAGCGACCATGAACGAAGGTCGCGTGAAGCATCGGCGTGAGTGCAGTACACAGCTCGGTGTACAGAAGGCTGAATGTCTGGAAGACTTCCGAAGAAATATGCAAAGGCGTGTCGAAAGCATGTGGAAGAGGAAGGTTTGCACCCATCAGTAGGGGCTCGAGCTTCGTGTTCATCGCCACTCCATGCGATAAGGCATGGTGTCTTCAGAGCGCCCTACCATAGTAACAGGGTCTCGAGAATTCAACCACATCCGCTTCCTCCAGAGTCACATCCGAGTACCATGTTTCTCTGGAGGTCTCTCTCGACGTTTGGCCACGATCCTCGCTGGGGCCTCGATGAGTTTCTGCATCCCACGCTTGATCGCTGGCCTCCGAGTACCACGTTTCGGACTTCGCCTTCTTCACAAGATTGACTTGACTGCACGGCGCGGCTAATGTAGTTGCTCCAGAGAATTCCGAGCGGATGGGACTTGCGAGCTCCGCGGGCTGGTGCGGCATCTCGCACTCTCGGCCAGAATCGCGCTTCCAGGATGTGGCGAATGGGCCGCGAGGCTCTTCCACGACTGGTTTTGTCACGCTAATCCTCCATCTGCGCTTCCCGCGTCGCGCGTTCTTCGACAAGGCGAAACAAAAGACTGGGTGAAAGATTGTGAAGGCCATTGTAGCGATCAGAATCATGCTAAATCGGGGTCAGGCATGCCCTCGGTGCCATAGTGATATTGCACTTACCAGCTCTCGCACAAGATGAAGGCCACCTGGCTACGCATGGGACCGCGAGGCCACAAACCCGACAGCTCGACCAACCGAAAGATGCATCGCACAAGAACTCCAGTATACGCTACCACGACTCCAGCAGCAAATAGCTTGAACTTGAGTGTATCAAGCAGCTTTGTTGCTGCAAATGGTACGTTATGCCAAGCTCGTCTTGTGCGATAAAGATAGTCCAGTACGAGACCCGCGAATATGACGAGCGTGAGGATCTGCAGGATGATTCCACATAAGACCAGGATGTAACCTGATATTCCAACGCCCAGGTTCACACCCAAATGAGGAGAAAGTGCACTCCCCGTGGCCAGTAGGACCAGACAGAACATGTCTAGAGCGATGAAGATCCAGGTGTACATGGGCGGAGGCAGGATACTTGTCGTTGCGCCAAAAGTGAGAGTGATCTGAGAACATCATGTCAACTGGTAGTCGGACAGTCGTCTGTGCGAACAGACTTACATGCTTCAGTGTCGCATGCACCGCTGCAGCCAGGAAACTTGGTGCAAAGTCCAGACAGCAGATGCTCAAATACAAGCCCGGAACATTGAACGGATTGTCGTGCAGTAAGACGCGTCCTGCATAGCCGCCAACCTCCCCCAGACAACTCAACGTGAGCAGCGCTCCGAAAAAGTACGTCTTCTTCCAGAGCGCCAGATAGACTTGTATGACAGTGAGACAACCAAAAGCGATGAGCAGAGAAGCATTAATCTCAAAGCTTGGATAATAGCCGTACACGCTCTCTTCCACTGGACAATCCGGACCGACAGCCGTGCAGGTAGAGTTGAAGTAGTTCCTTGGGCCAGCCATACTTCGTTCAAGCGATCGCGTCTCGAGTCCACTGTGATCGTATCCTGTTCAACGTGCACTGCACGAGATGGAAATACACGTCTTCAACAACGAGAGTAAGACAGAGCTTGCTGAATTGAGTGGCGAGACCTGCAGAGCCCTTCAAGAGACACATGGGTGGACATCGCGTGTGCTTCAATAAACAAGCCCACTCCCCTCGTCAGCCTCTGTATCAAGATCGCTGCACAAAGGAAGACCCATCGCGGCTCTCGATTCCCAAAACCAACACATTCCTACGCTCTATGCCAATCATGAACCCTTCTCGGGTTGGTTTCGTCGAGTTCACCCAGATTTTCACTAGAGCGGATCCACAGCTGCGTGTCGCCCGACGACGCCGTTGTATAGCCAGCGAGTCTGATGAGACGTTGTGGAATCTGCGAACGGTACGAAATCGGAGTATATCTGGAACTCAGTGAGCTGGACAAGGATCGGGGTGGAAGATCTGGCAAGGGGGGACAAAGTCTAAAGCGATCGCATGATCATCGTCAGCGAACACATCGGCTCGGCGGCAGCGAGGACGATGTGTTCCTGTCTAGTGGGTGGTCGAGACTGTACGAACGGTCCAGGAACGTGGTGAGACCAGGATGAAGGCAGCAAAAGGAGGTCTGACAGAACGCGTTAATTGTTTGCAGCTTTTCGATTGTGCAGGTAATGCTTCACGGAGCCCGAGAACCTAGTTCGCCATGCTACGCTTCCCGTGCTCAGAGCTTTCACGCCAATGTTTCCGACCTGAGGCAGAACGCATCAGACTCGGCAAAACAAGCTGAGTGATATGCTTTCCGGCGTTCTTGGCCAAGGATCAAGCTCCTTCCTCCCGAGCACAATTCCGACTTCACAGTTCACCAGCAAGCCAGATGCTTCTGCGTTTCCCATCGGCAGCGAGGTACTGATAGCCTACGCCTACAGACTCTCCTTCTCCGTCTTGAAAGATTTGCCACAATGTGTCCTGGAGGAACTCTTCGATGTCTTCGCATTCTTTTGGTGGATGTTGTCTGACGAGGTCTTCCATGTGGCTGGCTGCGTCTCCTGGGAAATCAAACATTGCTGAGATGCTGCATAGAGGGTGCGTTGTGCTGTTTGGGTCGCAGATGTGCGTCATGACGATGAAGATTGGAGCAGGCGGAGCGCGTCCGGCATCGATTTCGTTCGGACTCGAGGATGGCAGCGATGCTGAAAGGTGTGGACTCATGCCTGGAGCTGGCGTGACTTTGCTGTTTTGAGAAACGGCGTTGCCCATTCGAACGGTATTGCTGTGCTATGTGTAGACGCGGTAAATTGATCGGCGGGCTGTATTGCAGTGATTCTGACCAGCTTTGTTGGTTGTGCGAGTGTTGGGCAGAGTGCCATCTGAGCTGAATCTTAAAGCGCTGATACACGCGCAAGTGAATAGATGCAGAGGCAGTGCAGTGGCGCAGGGAGCAAATCAATGCATTGATGCTGTGAATACAGATGCACGGATACGATCACTGTCCTTCCATCGCATCGATTGAAGTCATCTTCATACCTCTTTGCGCGTCGCCATCAACCAGGGAAGCCACCTCGCGCCATCTTCCTCGCACGCTGATCGCGGCGATTGTGATTTGCGCGACTCGATTTGTTTGCCTCTTTCTTTCGCTGTGCGTTCGCAGTACTGGGGTCACTTGATGGTCCTGCAACACTTCCTCCTCGGCCTCTGCCTCTCCCTCCACGACCGCCTCTGCCACGTCCTTGAAAACCCCCTCGCCCTCCCTGTGCAGCGTCTGAGTCCTCAGTCTCGGTGTTTCCTGCGCTACCATGGTAAGCCGTGCTTGTAAGCTCTGTCTGCCTTCCAGTGAATGCGCTGGTCTGCGCTTCCAAGCGCTTCAGTCGCTTAGGATCACGTTGAAGCATGACTGCCCAGCCCTCAATTTGTTCGTCGGACATTCCAGTCTCTGTCTTTAATGCTGATCGTGCTTGTCCCCGTCGTACATCGAATGACCGACCAAACATCTCGGGAGACGACCTGTATGCGCTGAAGAGAGCCATGTCATTCTCCTCTTGCGTTACCTTTGCGGCGGCCCCTGGCTCTCCGTCTGGAGCTGTAGTATCGACAGTACCGCCCACGTCTTCGACATCGTATGTATCATCGCGCTCATCATCGTCAGAGTCGAATGCGGCCAGTGCAGATAATATGGCTGCCTTATTTGGCTGATCTTCCGCCGACAGGCTCTTGTTTCTCTTGCCAATGTGAAGGCGACTAGTATCAAAGTCTAAGCGATCGAGCTCATCATCATCGAATGCGTTCCTTCTATCAGGTAGGTGTGATTCCGAGGGTGGCGGCGTTGATCGCGGTACCAATTGGTCAACTGCAGCTTGCTGACTGTCATCCTGCACATTCGCCTGCTCACTACGATCCAGTGATGCTAGATGGGGGCGCAAAGAGTCATCAAGCAGGTGTGCGGTGACCTGTTCCACGTTGTCTGCGTATTCATCAAGTAGTTTCATCACAAAGCCCGAGCCGAGATCCGGAAAGAGATCCTGAACTTGTGTGACTAGGCTCATTTGATGCACATTGAGCTCAGCCTGTGTCGCGGGCTGTTTTCCCTTGGCTGGTCTGCGGCTACTGCGCTCTCGACGTTTCTGCCTCGCCAGACTCGGCGTGCGGTATGTCTCTAGCGTATCAAGGAGCTTGTACATTCTCTCTGGAGCCTTCTCTCCAAGCGAATGCCGCAACTTCAGGAGAATAGAAGTATTGGTAACAACATCAGCCAAGAGTGACTGGTTCGGTGGAGATTTTTCACCATGGCTCTTCAGCGTATAAAGGTGGTCTGAGAGTAGTGAACATTTTGGGGGCTCTGTGGTGGGTAAAGACGTAAGACCAAGAAACAGAACTGTGGATACAGCTTTCTTCTGCTCATCGTTGGCGGCATGGCTGTATGCTGACACCAAAGAGTCCAGAAAGTCTGAACCGGTCATAAAAAGAGCGGCAATATCGTTCGATGCATGCATCACGGGTGCAAGCTGGGTGAGAAGCCGGATTCCATCTTCCGGCGTCTTTGACTCTAATGCTGCCGTAACCAAATCCTTCTGCTTCTGTAACCGCGGTGCTAGTAGATCGCCCTTCTTCTTCCATACTCGCGTCAGAAGCTTCTGGAGTGCCAGAGCTTTGAGATTGGCATGGCAGAAGTTGGATAGAAAGCCGAAGTCGAGTAGCGAAAGTGGTATGGGTGCATCGCCGAGATACACGCGAGACACGATCTTGAAGGCTGCTTTTCTCAACAACCCTGCTTTCACTGAGCTCAAGGTCTGGTCGGCCGGTTGCAGAGTCGAAAGCTCCCTGTAGAAAGTGGACAGAAACGAAGGTAGAGTGTCATGATCGCTGGCGTTCAAGCTGAAGTCAGAGGGCGCCAGTCGCAAGATCGACTTAGACAAGGTCAGCCAAGCGTCCAGACAGACTTCCCACTCCTCGGGTCCCAGGCTGAGGCGGAGATTCGCTGGTGGCACCGGCGCGAAGATTGGGGTGGACATGGTGTTAGAGGGAAATCCTCGATGCAGGGGGCGTTACCTCGACTGCAAAGGACGTCCAGCGCCCACGAATGAAAAGTGTCTGACTGGAGATGCAAGTGAAGTCCAAACGTCACCGCAGTACCGCTTCTGGCAGCAGGTGATGCCAAGATTTTGGAGCGGCCCCGGCAGAACTAAGCGCCGACGCGGCACCACATGAATTATCGAATTCGCGCTCAAACGGAGACTTTCGCTCCCCACGATCATCACTTTGCCGATTCGAAAGAACGAGGTTTGTTGTAGCGAAAATGATCGGCTGAGCGCAGCGATTCTAATGGTATCATAGTCGTGATCGCATTCCGCACCGAACACCTCCACCGCACCGAATCACCCACCACCTCCAAATCTTCCGCCATGTCTTTCCAGGACCCAAAGAAGACGTCGCAGCTCGACGCACCAAAGATCCACAAGATCCGCATCACCCTTACCAGCCGCAAGGTGCAGTCGCTCGAGAAGGTCTGTAGCGAGCTCATCGAGCGTGCCAAGAGCAAGGAGCTTCGTGTGAAGGGCCCAGTCCGCATGCCTACCAAGAACCTCAAGATCTCTACCCGTAAGACTCCTTGCGGTGAGGGCTCCAAGACCTGGGACATGTACGAGATGAGGTAAGGATCATACAAAGCTCAGACGCTCTATTGTGTGAGACACTGACCCGGTTTGCAGAATCCACAAGCGTCTGATCGACTTGAACGCCCCAACCGAGGTCGTCAAGCAGATCATCATCAACATCGAGGCTGGTGTCGAGGTTGAGGTCACCATCGCCGCATAAGCGATCGTACAGGGTGCAGGACAGGAGAAGGAGGAGACAGACAATTCCAGCACGTCCTCCGCTACATCAACGCAATCCACTTGGGCAGTAGTGCAGTCGCAAAGCGACGACTAGCTTCCAACATACTTCGTCTGCCGTTCTTGTCATCCCATGTCCATCGCCTGAGATTTGGATTCGCGTTGTCCCTTTGACGGGGAAAGCGCACATCCAGAGACTCTTGAGAGTACATGAACAGCAGCATCCTCCGTTCTCGTCATGCTCGTCCCTTGTACGTTATGCTGTCGATCCCAAGTCGCTGAGCCGAAGTCACATCGTGCGAGATGTAAACCTTCCCTCAGACAGAGCGGAAGACAGCTGGAATCTGATGGGACGTAATCGAAGTGGTCTTTTCTTCGATGCTCCAAGGTGCTGCCATCATTGGATATGCCAAGCTTCGTTGTCGAATTGGTTCATCCGATGTAAGAGATCGTCGTTACAACACAGAGTAAAAGCATGCGTTTCAAGGCTGCTGCCGTACGTGAACATTGCTTAGTCAGCCCACCCGTTGTGACGATAACGCTTGCACGGGATGGACAGAACGCAACCACCATCCTTAACACACGACCGACTTTGTAGAAACATCATAAAAAAGCCATCTATTAAGCCATCTATTAAGCCATCTATTAAGCCATCTATTAAGCCAAGCGACACTTGAGCGAAGAGAAGAGGACACTGTCTCAGCTGACATTAGCCAGTCCGCTGCAGAGCTGAGCGCATGAAACCGCTTTCAAGTCGCGCACCACCGATCAGTCCAATAGAGCCGCCATCGAGCGACGACTCAACATCGCGCACACGAAGACTCTCGAGTGACAGAACCGCGGAGATGCATTGGCCTCAAGTCTTTCTATAAGATATCATCCTCCCTCGATATCAACATGCGCTGCCGTGTGTGCCTTATCTCTCAAGACTGGGGTCGCGAAATCGGATCGGGAATAGCCCCCGTGCATCGCACAGAAGCCATCCTGTGACTGCTGATAAGCCACATTCCCACCGTTTGACTGGTCTGGTCCGGTCGTTCCAACACGCCTCTGTGTCCGGAAAGTCAGTCAGCTGTGGTCTCCTCCGCCGAATCAACCATGTTGTCTGAGAAGTCGCACATGGACATCTCTAGATCTTCTGTTGAATGTTCGAGTCAACTGAGACACCAAGCCATCTAGACTACATCCTTCGCTGCGCCATGTGCCAGCCATGCGACCTGCACGTTGTTGCACAAGGAAGATAGGAGAAGCACAAGAACGCCATATAAGCTGCGCGATTCCTCCCTCCCTGGCGGGTGAGAAAAGCTCTTATCAGCAGCCATATCGACGTTCCAGTAATGGCTAGCATCCCTGCACTCCATATCTCTGCACGTCTCGTCAGCGTCCACCATCGAGCGTCACCACTGGCACGATACGCTCCGCAGAATCCTCGCATGCTGGTGTCCCGCGATCTGGGGTCTCCCAAACAGTGGAGTTTGTTCATTGTGAAGTACTGACGACCGGAGAAGCAAGTTTTGGGCTTCTGTGACGGACTGGCTGATTAGGAGCCTTATAACATCTAAGATGTGAACAGTGTCTTGCGCTGATGTTCTGGACGACATCAGAAGCTCGATCAACATAGCGCTTGGTTGCTCTCGTGCCGACTATCTCGTCCGCCCCTGCTTACCAAATCACTCGTGTTGCCTACAGGATGGGTTTCAATGCATCGCTGATGTGGAGGAGTCCGGAGGTCAACCCCATCAATCACAAAGCTCGATCAATACCAGTTCTCAATCCCATCGACCAATACGGACGCGTCTTCTTCTTTTCCTGGTTTGGATTTCTGGTGGCTTTCTGGTCATGGTGAGCATCTACCAAGCGTGCTTATCGCCGTGAGCAAGTATCTATCTCAGTTCCATGTTGACCTTTGACCAGGTACGCGTTTCCACCTCTGCTGCACGACATCATCAAAGCGGACCTCAACCTCACTCAAGCACAAGTGAGCAATTCGAACATCGTTGCGCTATGTGCTACGCTCGTGGTACGACTCATCGCTGGTCCTGCATGTGATCGTTTTGGACCTCGAAAAACATTTGCAGGATGTCTGCTCATCGGCGCCATTCCAACCTTCCTCGCCGGGACAGCCTATAATGTGCACCAGCTGTACGCCGTACGCTTCTTCATCGGAATTCTTGGTGGAAGTTTCGTGCCTTGCCAGGTCTGGACAACGGGCTTCTACGACAAGAATGTTGTCGGCACTGCCAATGCTCTGACCGCCGGGCTGGGCAACGCTGGGGGTGGTATCACATATTTTCTCATGCCCGCCATATACGAGAGCCTCGTGAAGGATGGACTATCGGGACATGTCGCTTGGCGTGTAGCATTCGTCGTGCCGGGCATTGTCATCGTCGTCGTGGCCCTCGCCCTCCTACTGCTGTGCCAGGATTCGCCAACAGGACACTGGTCTACACGCCTGCAAGCAACCCCGACGACCAAGCTTGAACAGCCCATGATCGTCAACGTTCCAGGAACCATCACTCCAACACCTAAGACTCCAGCTTCCGCTCGATCTGCGAACATCAAGGACGAGAAATCCCAACAATCGTCCCGCCGACCCTCCCACGATATCGAAGCCGGAGCTCAATTCAATCTCGCCACCGTCAACGAAATCATTCAAAAGCCATCACTCAGCCAAATCGCTCGTATAGCGCTCTCCCCGCAGACTCTTGTCCTCGGCGCAGCTTATTTCTCTACCTTCGGTGGTGAACTCGCCATCAACAGCATTTTGGGAACCTACTACGGAAAGCAATTCCCAGATCTCAACCTCCAAACCTCATCCAATTGGGCCGCAATGTTCGGTCTTATGAACGTCGTCTTCCGTCCCCTCGGCGGCGTCGTTTCCGATTACGCTTATCGCTACACAAACCAGAGTGTGTGGTCCAAGAAAATACTACTACACTCGTACTGCATCATCGCCGGGGCTTTCCTTGTCGCCATCGGACTGACAGATCAGCATTCTCTCGGCTCATTGGTCTGTCTCGTCGGCATCGGAATGGCATTCTTCCTAGAAGGCGCGAACGGGCTTAATTTCTCCCTTGTGCCACACGTTTTCCCGCAATCGAATGGCGTGGTGTCAGGGTTCACAGGCGCAGCAGGAAATCTGGGAGGTGTGATTTTCGCGATTATCTTCAGGTACAATGGGACAGATTACGGGAGGGCGATTTGGACTATTGGAGTCATCATTATGAGTTTGAATGTGGCAACATGCTGGATTAAGCCTGTGCCTAGGGAATTGGAAGAAGGGGCCAAATGAGCAATGCGCGGGTTTTGTGACAAAAGTTCGGTTTTGGGCGTTTTGTATTTAAAGCGTAGCAAGAGATACCAGGATGGATTGATGGACTGTTATAAGTATCTTGAGTATATGAAGATGCTACGATAGTCGTGAGGGTAGCGAGAAAGAGTGAAATCTTGCATATTTTGTCAAGTGTGAATTGGTCCCGTTCAAGCAAAACTCAATACAGACGAGCCACTCCTTCACGGTGCAACGCAGCCGCTCTCGAGGAAAAACTCCGGCTGTCTGGGCTGAGCGACGCTCCTGTCCTCAGAGACAGCTCGAGATGATCTGGAGTTCGTCCTTGATCACGGAGAAGTCAGAACCACGGGTGGAGCATCAGTCGTGCTGATACGGACTGGTCCACTTGATACCAGTGTGCAAGGGCAAATGCGTCCACTCCGTGCATCGTATCAGTGACGATTGTGGTGGCCGTCCGGGCAGGAATCTGAGTTGTCCGACGTTGTCGCGGATCGTTGGGATCTGAGCTGATTGTGGCATAGAGTGGGTCGTCCGATATGGACCACAGTCCCGCGGAGAAGAGTGATAGAGCTTGCCTTTCACATGCAATTCTTATCAAAATCCTCAGTGCCGGACGAGAGATCGTAGCCTGTCTTCCTGCAACTTTGGCAACAGGAAAGCTATTCTCGTGGCCTAACACTCTTTAATCTTGCTCAGTCAGTGGTCGAGGGGTCTTGTTAGGACACTTGCAATCACCCAAAGCCATGTTTGGTGGCTCGATAGCCGGGTCCTCTTCTAGCCATCGCAACACAACTTTGATCCATCCTTTATCGCTCAGCCAGTCGTCATAACACCAGGCGGAGGTTGCAGTGATATTGTCGTTCCAGTAGCGCTCAGCTCGATCTGACACCTCCTTCGGAGTGCTCCACATCTCCTCCAACTCTCGAGCCAAGGTCCGGCAGTCGTGTGGGCATCCGTCAGACGCCTTGCTGTAGAGCACCGCCCTGACAGAAGTCTTCGGGCCGGGGAATCGTGGGCCCATTGAACAGAAAAGAGCACGAGAATTATCAATGAAGATAGTGACGTCTCTCAACTTGGGCATGTCGCTGAAATCGTCTTGAGTTGCAGACGGGTAGGGCGAACTATATTCGACGTGTTCTTCGCACAAGACAAGTGACTCCAACGCTCGCTTTTGCTGTTTCTTGAGCGCCATCGCGAGAAATGGGAGCGCATCCTGTTCACGCCGGAAAGAAAAGGTGTTGTCGCTGTACAGCATCAGTGCAGCCTCCTCATAGACTTGGCGACACGTCCGGAGAAGATCAAGGTGCAACTTGTGCTGCGGTAGAGGCCTCTTGAAAGAGCTCAAATGGTCGAAGCAAGTTTCGTGGCGACCCAAGTAAGGAGCGACGGGGTTTAAATGCCGGCCTTTGTCGTCCACATGAGGCGAACAACTCCGTTGGTACTCTTCTTGATCATCGTGCGGCACGTCGCAGAGTGTGTAGATGAATCGGATGTGTCGGTCACGATCCACGAGGCGTCCAGTGAAATCTTCATAGACTTGGTCCAGGTCCAGGTCCAGGTCCAGAATGTCCAGGTCCTCGCCATCGATCTTGAATGAACCGATATGTATGTTCTGGCCGGCCAGAACATAGTGATAGATTCGTGTTCGCAGCTCCGCGGGCAACGCGAGCAGTGGCGATTCTGGGACGTTTTCTTCTGCGCTGTTCGTGGTCATTAGCGTTGGACTTTCTGCGGGCTGGCAGTGTTCGACTTTACCTCGCCATGATCTCATGCCCACCTGCTCCCTCTACAGATCAGGATGGCGCTTGTCCGGCAGTAATGATGTAAAGCAGCAGGTTCAAAGTTCAAAGTCAATCGATGCCTGATCGCTCGTCCCGAGCAATTCGTTGCCGTTTATCGTGCGCGCGGTGCAAACGTGGAGTGGGACGCGTGCCTGACGCGTTTGTGCGAGCGAGCAATGGTGATTTCGGAGTCGGCATCGTCTCAGATAGAGAGGCCGGCTCCCTTGCAGCTTGTAGGTTCATGTGGCCCTCGAACAACGATCAAGCGGTGCTCAATGTCTGCAAAACGAACATGAAGAGCTCTGACGAGAGACGCGTGCCTGACGCGTAGAGCACATGTGAGTGGGACCCTGAGAGCTGTGACGTCACCCGTCCCATCCCTGTCCCATTGTACATGAATCGCTGAGTAGAACCACAACACTTCCTAAAATCAAGTGAAGATGGCCGAAGCAGCAGCAGTCGGAGGTGTTGTCGCCTATGAAGTCGCGGAGACAGCGGTGCAGGCCGGCGCAGCTGGATATGCCATAGCCAAGCCGACTCAGCCATTGAAGGCTAGCTTCCACCAAATCGCAACTGCAAACGACGATGAAACAAGGTGAGTTGCAACCAGGATCCTAGCAGTATCTTCGCCCTGACACCGACCTGAACAGAAATTCAGTAGTCCGCTCGGACCACTCTGTTACCGTCGTTAAGAACAGAGCGTACATCTTTGGCGGCGAAACTGCATCCGGACAGCTAGCCAGCAACGATATCCATGCCGTAACACTGGACAAGCCGGCAGAGGAGAAATCTGAACATGAGCCGGAGTACTCCATACTACCCGCGGTGGCTGATGTCGAAGGTCAGCCAGTGCCCAAGGCTCGAACCAAGCACGCAGCCACCCACTTCAACATCTGTGTGGCAATCTTTGGAGGTCTCAACGAATCTGGGAAATTGGTCGACGAGGAACCGATCATCTGGCTTTATGTGACGGGAAAATCTGCTTGGGAGAGTCTGAAGTCTGGTCACGGCCCTGCGCCCGCTCAGAGGAGTGGTGCCAGATTGTTCAACTTCAACAACAATCTGGTGCTGTACGGAGGTGTCGACGCCAATGGAGAGCCCCTTCGTGACATTTGGCACTTCTCTTACACCCAGAAGACCTGGACTCAGCTTCCGACCGCCCCTGTCTCCACTAGGAATGCAGCACTCGTGGACGGCGTTCTGTACCTGATCTTGGGGACAGACAACATGAGCAGCGATGTGCACTCACTACATTTGCATCCAAACGAGAATGCCGAAGAGAGCTTGCACCTCAATTCCGGTCCACAGACAGAGTGGCACACTGCCCCTTTCCCAACAAACCCTCTAACTCCAGGTCCTCGGCCTCGGGTCGGAGGTGGTCTCCTCCCGATATCAACGGGCTACGGGCGCAACTACCTGCTGTACTTCTTCGGAGCCCGGCAGAACCCTAACACAACAGAGGCCGTTTCTCCCGATGACACGGAAGACTCATCACAATGGAGCGATAGCTGGACTTATCAAATTCCCTCGAGCAGTCCAGAAGTCAAGCCAACTTTGAGCATCTCGGAGGCCATCAAGCCCGCTAGAATCAAAGATGCGATTCGTGAGAAGCTGGGCTATAGCTCTGGTGAACAGAGTTGGGCAGAGGTTGAGGTGCTGCCTCCAGGAGACTTAGTCGGCGGCACTGGTAAGATCCATCCTGGGCCTCGCGCATTCTTCGGTTACGACTTGGTGGCAGATGGACACGGGGTGGTTGTTTGGGGCGGCTTGAATGCGAAAGGAGACCGTGAAGGCGATGGCTGGATCATCAAGTTCCAATGAGAGGCTACACGCGTGTCGCGGTAGCAATACATATCGACAGAACTGCGAAATTGATCAGCAGTATCAAGAACCATGACTCGGCACGTGGTTGAGCTGCCGATAGATGATACCCATGTATGGTTGTATGGCAGGTCAAGATACTCTGCCTCCCATCAGCGGCAAACCAGATATCATCTCTCTGCCCCGCGCACTCTTCTCTATCATACTTACTCTCAGCAGATGCGGCACGCAGTGAAAGCTATCTCGACGTTGAGGAGGTCGGTAATTTCCAGTCATGTGCAATGTGGTCAGTAGTACGAATCCACACTGCCCAGGATGGCTGTAAAGTCTTGGGCCAACAAGGATACTCTCCAATCGCACGATGCCAGCAGAGAATCCGTCTGCACAGCTCGGATCGTGTTGTTTTGAAGTGAAAGCCAGTCATACCACCCCGGAGCTGCATTAATCCTCACACAATGATTTGTGTGTTTGTGAAATGTGATTTGTAGTGGCATAGAGGAGGTGGAGAAGGCATCTCTAACTCTAACCTCCGATTAAGGTTTAGCAGTGCAACGATCCCGGTCGGCGGTCACCCAGCGGGCGTCCACCATCCAGCAGCACTAGCACCATCTTGCAGTTTCCTGCCACTGCTGGCGCTATACCATCGCTAGCACCAGCACTCGCTCGCCCCGCCACTGCGTTGACGTGTCACCACCCCCCCGACAATCCTCCGCCCTCCGAACGCGCGCGTGTGGGAAAGCCGTGTCGCGACGTGAGCGGGCGGCGCACATGCTCCGCAGAACCTCGAGCCGGCCGAGTGCGTGACGGCGGAGCCAGTAGAGTCGGCGGGGAAGCAGAATCGCCGGCAGCAACGTACGGCGTCGTAGAAGTTGCCCGCGGCGCGAACGAGGAGCAGGAGCAGGCCAGCAGATGGATACGCTACCGGCAACGGCTACAACAGCCGGTCCCAGCACTGAAGTCTCTACCCCAGCCGCATATGAGGACGACGTCCGCCATGGCCACTTCGCCGTCACTGCTTCATCGCAGATCCCCAAGCCCACCAGCAGCATGTCGCCTCTCCCAGTGACCGCGTCGTCGCCCGACATCACTCTCAAAGACGCGAAGCACATCGGCACCCGCCTTCACGATGACGGCCACGAGATCGAGCTCCCTAGTCCCCGGCTGCGCTCCAGTCGCCTATTCAAAGGCAAGGGGAAGGAGGCGGTAGCGATTGAGAAACCTAGGAAGAAGCCGCTGAAGCTGCTCGACCTGCCGCTGGACATCCTCAAGGACATCGTCAAGGAGGTGACCCACACCAACGACCTGACCTCTCTTGCGCTCTGCCACAGTGCTCTCCACGAGCTCACGATTCCGCACATCTACTCGCGCTTCGACATCGTTTGGCCGGACAGCAGTACACAGTCTGACAACAGGTCAGGCGTCGATGCTCTCACATATGGGCTGTCAACGCTGGTCATGGCGGAGGAGGTATTCGGCGAGGCGCCCGAGCAACGGGCGCATGCGCAAAGCAACAGATTCAGCATGACGGAGGGGAAAGCGACAGAGATGGCGATAAGGAGGAGAAGAGGCAACCACTATGCGCACTTCACCAAAAAGTTCTCGCTCGGCAATGGGCCGGCAGACTGGGTACAAGAGTATCTCATCACAAAAGAGGGTGGAAAGATGCTTGGGACCTTGGTTGCGCTGGCTGTAGCACGCATGCGATCGCTCGAGACATTCATCTGGGACATGCCGACGGGTGTCCTCCGCGACGTCTGGCTCGCTCTTTCTTCACTAGGAGATCGGGCGACAGAGCAGAATCCTTGCAAGCTGGAGAAGGTATGGGTGAGATGGCACAACAACTCCCTCAGACTCGCCGATGTCGCGACTCCGATGCCTCCTCCACCGCCGCCCATCAATGTCAACACGATGCATGCCTCGCAGTTTCATACCGCGATTCCTGGACCAATTCCGACACCCCAAATGCATCCCGCTGCACTAGATCGAGTTGAGCATCCCAACTTCTCCGTACTTCCAGCATTAAAGAGCTTGAGCGTGCTGGACATTGACGAGCTGGCGTATCTGGACGAGATGGCTGTGCTGATCGGCAAATCGCTTGATAAGCTACGTGAACTGCGTGTGGGCATCGCGAGACACGCAATGACAAAAGATTGGGTTACGGTGTGGGAGGGAGAGCAATTGCGCCAGGTCGATCCTGACTATCCCACAGCTGGATCCCTTACAATTGGAGAGAAACGTTTAGGCGGCGTCATGGGCATTTTGGCTGGATTCGTATGTGACATGCGCAAGCCGAGGATTGTTCTGCCCGCGCGGAGACGCCACCGGCGAACATCGAGTAGAACAAGTGCGAGTGCGACGATTCCGGAATCACCTGTGACCGCCTCGGCTGAGATGCCTTCTGCTTTGACACAAACTGCAGGCATCGCGAATGTAGGCGATGCCATCGCTCAAACAGCGGATGAGGACTCCATGGTCATGACTGAGGAGACTACATCATCACACGTGGATTCATCGCATGAGCTGCAATCAGAACTGAGCAGCGATCCTGCAATAGAGACTGCGCTACAAGCTATTGCACCTACGACCGAGCCGACAAACACGTCTCTACTCGATCAGGAGCCTGTCACACTGGACTCACTGGAAGATGTACAGCAGCCCTGGCTCGAGAACGTGCTCAAGTTGGAAAGCCTGGAACTAGAGAGGGTGCCCATCTCAGTTCCAGTTCTCCAAAAAGCTATCAACTGGACCACTCTGACCTCACTAACACTTCTACATTGTGGCAATCATGAGCAGCTATGGAAGACGCTTCGGAAGCAGTTTGCGCCTACGCCCAAGTCGCCTGTGTATCCAACACCACGACGAACAGCAGCCCCTTCGCCCAAGAAGGGCGGCAAGCCTTCACTGCCCGATGCAGATCTGGTCTACCATCTGAATCTTAGGAAAGTGCACACCAACACTGTTTCGCCTGCGCTTGTCAGTTTCCTAAAGGAGACTCTTGCGCCAAACAGTCTGGAAGTGCTCTTCTTGCAGGAAGCTCGAAGCTACAATTCACCTGTCGCGGTGGAGGCAATCTACCGCGGTCCGCTTAGGAGACATCGCAACAGCATCAAGAAACTGCTGATCGACAGTTCCGAAAAGGGTGTCGACGGCATGCCTACCAATTCCAACAGGTGGAGACGATGGATCTTGTCTCGCGACATTTTGGCCTTTGTGTGCAGTGGTAAGATGCCGGCGCTGCGTGAGCTCGGTATGGCCATCGACTATCGCGACTGGCATTTCTTCTTGCAGCATCTGCCTAGCGTCCCACAACTGCGGTCTTTGTACCTTCCATTCTTGGCAAATCACGTCTCAGGACCTAACGTGGACCCACGAGAGCTTGCGCTGCAAATTGTGGACATAGTGGCGCTGAGATCAGAAGTCGAGCTGTGCTACATGGGTATCGCGAACAAATGCTTCGAGATTCTCGAAAACCGTAAGGAGGATGCTCTTAAGAGCGAATGGCATGTTCTGCCCTCAGGCTTCGTGGATCCCGACGCTGTCCCGAGCGATGCCGATGAAGACGATGACGAAGATGAGGATGCGGACGACGAAGACGAAGTCGAAGATCTCGACGATGAAGCAGAAGAAGAGACCGAAAGCGACGAAGATGACATTGACGACGACACTGATTCCGAGGCCGATGGCGCCGAGTTCGGCAGACACGCTGCCAGACTGAGGCTCAGGGAGATCTTGTTTTATGATGACAAGGTCGCCATCTTCAAGGCTAGACACGGAAGACTGTAGATGACTGAAAACAACAACATGCACAGAAAGGGGCACGGTATGAACGTAACGCGGCACTGGGGCGTTGCGTGGGATCTGGATTGGGATTCGGGCTTCTTTTTTTGATTCTTTAACGCGTGGGATCCACGGAGCAGCAAGATGATTCCCCCCAGCCATAACCGCGCATCGCGGGCGGCAACATTGTTTTGCAGTGTGTTACTACCAATCATTGTTAACTTCACGAAACGACAAGGAAAGGTGATGTTCTTCATACCATCCATATGCAAGAATTTGATATGGATATGGGACATACAGCTTGTATACAATACAACACTGACTTCATCATATGTTTCCCAGGTTTCACTTCGCTCTCGTGCTGTCGTGCTGTGCCTCGTCGCTACCACAGTGTTGTTTCGAAAAGCTTACTTGCGACTGTGACAGGTTTGGCGAAGGAGTAGATCCTGGTCGTTTCTCCACGTTCTGGTATGAACCTGGCGGTGTACAGCAAGCTTGTTTCCAAGCTTTTGACTTCCCGCACGACATGGTATGCTGGAGGGTGACGACGCGTTTGCAATCTCCTCCAGTCACTTTGCGGGAAGGTCATCTGAGTTGGCGGGAAATTCTTGTGACTTCATTCGAAACGCCGTGCACGATGTAGGCGACCACGTTCTTTCCTTCACTTGACTTCATCACATACGCGGCAGAACCAACTTCGCAAAGTAAACGACTCACCTAGGCAGAGAAGGATCAACCCACCGCCGGAGCAGCGGAAAGCCTCTCACCAACGGCGACGCAGAATGCATCCTCACATCAAACCCGCCGTCTTCCTCGCGACCAACTTCCTCTTCTTCCAATCAACATTCGCCCTCGCCCAAGAGCACCAAGCCATCGCCATCCCTCAACTCCAAACCGACATCAACCAAATTCAAGAACAAAACGTCACAGACACGAACAACAACAACAACCCCATCCAAGTCATCGACCCCTCCGACCAGACCAGCTACATCTCGCCCAACAGTCCCACGGCGATCCCGACACCCTCATCTTCTACATTAGGTCAATTGGTAATTTGCACGACACTCACGGGTGACAATGAAGCACTTTATGGAGCGAGTAGTGAGTGTCGAACATATGCGGCTTTGACAAGTTTTACGCGTTTGACGGGGACGGCGGCTACGGCGGGCATTTTGACTGCTAGTGAGACGAGGAGTGGGGCTGGGGGGATAAGGACGACAATGGCTAGTGAGACGATGGTGACGGGGACGAGGACGGGAAGTGCTACGGAGGAGACGGGTATGGCGAGGCCGACGGAGACGGGACAAGCAGAGAGTGATGCGGAGAGGGGAGTGGGAAGTATTGGGTTGTGGACGATGATAGCGACGGGCGGGCTGATGGTGGTCGGGTTGGTGGGAATGTAGTCAAGGTTGTGTTGAATGGGGTAGTGGTACTGTAATGGGAGGGGACAAGACTGTTTGTGTCAGACTAAGGCAGAATAGGAGGTTGTCTTGATGTATAGGCGAAAGAGGCCGCCCATAAGGTAATGTCGAAGTTCAAAGGCTTGGCCGTGGCAGTGCCCAAGGCGGTGCTTCCTCCTTCAGCCTTGTGTAAAACTATTTCTCCAGCTCTTTCTGGCTATGTTTCAATTCTTGTTTTCATGTCAATCCATGTACTATACACATCAGTAGCATTGGTACATCCGAAATAGTCCCTGCGCAATGCCCTTCAACACAACACCATTGCACAAAAACTGGCTAGAGTACTGGAGCGGCCAGATCACTTGGGAACAGTACCTCGACAATCTGCTGGACCTTTGCGTCCAGAGTAACGATGAGCCGGGTGACCGCGATTTGGAAAACGTGCGATTCCAAGATCCATTCAGCTACATGACTGCGGTATGGTACAAGAAGATACATCCAATCAAAGACACACAAGTTCAAGCCGTCAAGGCCGTTTTCAAAACGTATCGGCAGGACACTGCAAATGCAAATGAACCTCGTTATGCAACGGCAGAAGAGGTCGAAGACAAGCTCGTCCTACTCGAGGGAAGCGGATTATCCGAGGAAGGCATCATAGGCTTGAAGAAATCCCTCGCGTGGAGAGCATGTTATGATAAACAAGCCAGGATGCTGGAATTTCTTTTGGAGCGTGGTGGTTTTCCAATCGAGTGGCCCCTTCTAGACAAGACAAAGTGGTTTCTCAACTCGTCCCAAGATCCGGAGATGACGAGGGTGGTCAGCGAGTCTCGTGTCTTGAGAGAAGCTCGTGAGAATATGCCTCCTAAGCAGATCGAAGATATGTCACCGGCGGAAATTTTCGATGAGGGTGGGCCGCTGCCGGTGAAGTGGTGATGGCAGCTCATAGTTCATGGCAGAATAACTCTGCTACTTGTCAGATGCTCATTACATTCTCCTAGATATTTTCATTCCGCCATGCCAACAACATCTCTCTCAACGAAGATGGCTCTGCAATAACAAGCCCTAATTCCCAATCCACCAAGCCCCGTTATTTGTCTCCTCTGGCGTATCAATCACCAACTCACTCGAGCTATTCGCCGGTCTCTGCGGCCAGACATTCTTCGTTCCATCCCAAGCCTCAATCTTTCCAAACTCTGCCTCGGAGTCCTCGCCCACAAAAACACCCCAACCAGTCGAGCAAGTCTTGCTAGGATAGATTCTCGCCGAGAGAGCAAACCGCTCGTTGACGTAGATTTCCACTGCGGAGCCATCGACCCAGACGTCGAAGGAGATTTCCTCGGTCTCGTTGGTGCTGAGGAGCTGGTAGGGCTGGAAGTAGCCGGTGATGGTCTCGCGGTTGAAGAGGTCCATGGTCGTGCTTTGGCGACGGTCGACGAGGATTGTGTAGTTGGAGGGCTCGTAGATGATGTTTGTGAACTCTTCGCCGTCGGGAGAGGCTCCGATGGTGAGACCTACGGGTCCTGTGGCGTTCTTTACTGTTGCCTTGATGTTGACGTGCGATGTGGTATTCGGTTGGAGAATAGTGGATCTGTCGTAGGTTCTGGGGGCGAAGTCGGCATAAGTTGCGCCTTCGCGAAGACCGTCGGCCACGTCCTCGACTGGTCGCACACCCAGGGTGAAAGCTGTGCCGTTCTTAACTGTCACGAACTTGGCCTCAGTAAGCTCAGTCGTGTTTGTAACTCCATCAACCTCGTGCACGAAGAGCTCACGCGGGATAGTGAGAGCACCCTGGAAACCTTGCTGAGGAGCAGAGAACAATGCTTGATCACCAAGGTTGTCCTCTTTTATCCATGCATATTGCACACGTCTGTTATTCTTGGTGTCGTTGAAGCTGGTTGCTGCATAACCGAGACCCCAATCGCCGGCGCCGCCGATAGTAGGGATGAACTCGACGCTGCCATTCTGGCGACGAACGACTTCACCCTCGTTCCAGAGTTGCCATTGAGCATTGGTATGGAAAGGAACGTCTGGGCCACCTCCACCCTCAGTACCCATGTTGGTGTACCAGTGATCCTCTCCAGCACGATCTTTCAGGCGGAAGAAGCCCGACAGCTCAAAGTTGTAAGCGTATTGCCCCGTGCTGAGAATTGGTCCAAGCGAGGTGTTTTGAGCTGGCTCCCAGAGAGAACCAAGGAAAGTCCAGTTGGTCAAGTCGTTGGCTGGAGCAGCCCAGAGTGGCATGCGAGGACCGATACCCTTGATACCAGAGCCCCAGACGGAATAGAAGTGCTTCTCAACGCCACGAAGGGCATCGAGCTCCGGGTTGGGCTCGATGAACGGATCACGGAAACCAGTCAGGTCCCAGTTCATTGGTGGCTCATTAGTAGAGGCATTGATAACTGGGTTGTTCTCGAGTCTCTCCCAAGTCTTGCCTCCGTCAGTGCTCAGGGCCATGGAATGGGATTCAGTGCCACGTGTATATGGGAACAGCCACTTTGTTGGCAGGAACTGTGCTCCGGTGTAGAACAGGAGAAGCGTGCCATCCTGTTCACCTTGAAGATTGACAGACAGAGCAGAGCCAGAGAAGATACCCAAGCCATCGTGGCTACCGTTTCCAGTAGGTCCGAGAGCAAGAGCCTCTGCATCCCGCCATCCACCTTGGTCCTCCCAGTTGATCAAGTCCTTGCTGACCGCGCCTCCCCAGCTGATGTTACCCCAATTGATGTGATTAGGGTGCCATTGGTAGTGGCCATGATATTCGTCTCGAACAGGGTCGTACATGAAACCAGCGGGATCATTCATCCACCCTGCTGGAGCGATGAAGTGGCTCTGAGGCCTCCATCGAGTAAACAGTGCATTATTTGGCAGGTTCTTGATCTCTTCTGTAGTGATGGTATCGCATTGATCGTTCTGACGCTTGAACACATTGGGCAAGTTCCAACCATAAGCCAGAGGGGCAGCGGCAAGGACTGCTGCTGCAGTAGTAGTAGACCGCATATTGAAGGAGTGACTATGTGGTCAAGAAAGAGTGGACGACTGCAGTGAGGAGAAAAGCGACAACCTACTGAGGTCTCAACAGCATATAACTCGCCATCTCTCCATGTATGAGTCTCACTTCGGAACTTTCCTATGCCATTAGGTCGAAGACGATGCCGCTCACGCACGGCGCTTTCTGCGTGATGGCCCTGACTAGTAAGGATCCATCCAGGTAGGTGGGCCTTCGGTGATCGCGCGATGCACGATGGCGACGTGTGGTGCGAAGTGAACCAAGTCCGCACTTCCCCAGGCTGGAGAGATGTCTGGGGAGGACCACCGGTGTGTCTGACTCTTTGATCTGACAAGCATTCTTCCGACATTTACGAGGCCTTCTGCTGCTTTGTCGGAGAGCTTTCAGCACAAGGTGCTTCTATTGTCGTTGGTGGCGATCAAACGCGACAATTCGCGTGTGTAGATCTGCGCGGCTTTCTTGTTCGTCATTTTGCCGATCTCCTGGCCGCTAAACAATAGGAATCGGTCGACTTTGGCCTCTTTAGTCGTCGGTGTAATTGCGTACAAAGAGGAAAAGCTCCTTGAGGTTAAGAGAGGTACCAGTACAAGTGGTGGTGCGCGGCGTCATGTCGGAGCGATCGGTCTTGGTCTGGTCAACTTCAATCTTGGCGGCTTTTGTTCGATCGCAAGGCATGAAGTTATGCCGCAGTAGGCTGTGAATTTTCTTTTGTCGCAGGCAAAGTGCTTCGCGCGAGACCGGTGATCTGGTCACAGATGTCAACAATGGGTGTGTGTATACCTGAAGCAACGAACAGCAACGCGGAAATTCAGACTACGCAAACGTCTCCCTTGCCAGCACTATGCCGACATTAGCCAAGCTGACAGTCCGGCCAGGGGCTGAATCTCCAATACCAGGCCGCATCGGGGCTCCCATCAGTCCCTATTGCTCCTTTCAGTAGCACCCTAGCACCTAGAAGCCGCTATAATGTTGACTGATGGAGAAGGTAATGCAATCTCATGTCTCAGCCGTTAAATGAAGATCTACGGGACGAAAGAGAAACTACAGTGTTAGCTGTTGGTGTAATAGCACAAGGCATCGAACCATTAAGCCAGAGAGCGACTGCGAGTGCTCGATAACAGAGCAGCAATTCCGTTGATGATTCTTAGCCAAGTGGTGCTTGATGTTAGGCCATGAATATTCCACGCCACCTCCCGTCCGCTCGGATCTGTCGTATCGGGTTCTCATCGTCGTGTCCATGCTAGCAAAAGCTGCGGGCGCAGTCTCTCGGCGATTCGGAGACTGCGATCGCAGGTGCGGGCATCGCAAAAGGCGGCCACGCTCTCCAGCACCAGGAACTGCAGCACGTGGACTTCAATTTCGAAGCGAGTCCGGCTCGGGCCATTCGCAACCCACGTGGTGCGTCCAGTAAGTCTCACTCAGCCCCTCAATTACACTGCCACAATGGACATATTCCCACCTCTATGCGGCCCTTTGACCTTGTCCCTTCTTCTGCCATAATCCAGCTATGGTCTGCTGTGTTCTGCGCTGCTGCTCCTCAATCTGCTCATACGTCTGTCCTTTGGCGTTCCCTCGGGGATCGACTATTACCTCGGCGCCTTGACCAGCATCCTGCATATCTACATCCTCATCCTTTGGCTTCATACGATCCGGATTCAAGGCCAGGGCGCCGTCCATCATGCCCATGCCACCTGCGCGAAGCTGATTGATCGCCCTAACGGTATCAATGGCTTTGTGCAGAGTGCGCCTGGCATTGAAATTCTTCTTGACAGTCGGCAACAAATCTTCTTCTCCACGTCCGCTGTCTGGTCCAGCAATCCATTCGTGGGAAAGTGCCTCGTGCGCCGTCATGCGTTTGGTCGGATCGATAGTCAAACAACGCTTGATGAACTGCCTAGCAGTTGAGCTAACTCCACGCCAATATTCGAGAGGTGTAAAACTGTAGTCTGCCACCAAGATGGCCTGCATCTCTTCCAGGTTGCTATCCCGATCGAAAGGTGTATATCCGCACAACAAGAAGTATGTAATGACGCCAATCGCCCAGACATCTACTGGCTTTCCGTGGCCGCTCTTCTTGAAAATCTCTGGAGCCATGTATCCCGGGGTTCCGCAGGTTGTGGTCAGCACATGGAATTGCTCTTCATCCATGATTCTCGATAGACCAAAGTCCGCGATGAGCAAGTCTGCATTGTCCTCGGGCGTGCGGAACAGTAAGTTCTCCGGCTTCAGATCGCGATGTACAATGCCATGGTCGTGGAGATAGGCGACAGCAGAAAGGGTCGCTCGAATGAGGTCCGCAGCATCGGATTCGTAGTACGAGCCTTTACGGCATATGCGGTCGAACAGCTCACCACCGAGAGCAAGATCTGTCACAAGATATACTGTGCAACCCTAGTCAGCTTCCTGACACTGATGGCTCTTATAATGCCCGCCTACAATTATTCATGGTTTCAAAGTAATCCACCAGTGTCAAAATGTTCTGATGTCCCATCGACACTCTCTTCAGCACGGCAATCTCGTTCCTAACCATATGCTCTCTCCCCGCCATGAGTCGCTTATTGATCACCTTGGCTGCAAAGTATCTTCCAGTATCGATGTGCACACATTCTTTCACGACACTGTACGAGCCGGCTCCGAGCGTCTTGCCAGTTTTGTACCTGCAAGGCTGGACTTGGGCTTGCGCTTGCGCTGGTTGCGCCATCCTGGGCGGCGGGGTGGGGAACTGTATACGAATGCGACAGTCGTCGACGACACGAATGAATGGTTGCAGAGAGGCAGCGAGCGGCGATACCGGGCGGCAGTGCGGGCGTTTATCTGGTCGGCGCTGGTGGTGGTGTGAGGAGTATTGGCGGCTCTCAGCTCGTGTTGAAGACATGGCGACCGGTTCTCAGCTTCGAGAAGTGGGGCATGCAGCCCGACGCTAGCACCACCAATAGCACAGAGATTCGTACTTCGGCCACTCGCATGAGGGCGTCTGGACTTCTGGGCATATATCGGGTCTTCCATTGAGTGTATATTTGCGACGACATGGACGTCAGCGGTCGGCCAGGACTTGCTGAAGCTGGAGCCTTTGTGGCCTGAGACGAAGCATCAAACATCCAAGGAATCGCCCACGACACATCCACGACATACCCATACTTTGGAGCAGTACTGTCCGGCTACAGCAAGTTGATGACCCGGCGCGTGATGCGGATCCCCAGGCCCATGGCACTTGGAGTGCTGGTTTCACAGGACCTGAGGACTCCTCCACGAACCTCGCTCCATGTCTTGACGCACTCCGACTGTCCTCCACGCGTCCACGAGGAAGTCCCCTTCAGCTTTCACGACTTCAGATGATGATCGGAGATACGCTTCGAGAAACCCACTTTGCCTGACTCCCAATCCTATCCAGACTTCAAACCGACCATTGGTCACATCACCACCACTTGTGAGACTATCCGTCGAAAATCAGCTATGATGCTACGAATGATGTGCCGACCACATCGGAGCAAAACGAGAACGCGCCTGCCAGACCCTGGCGAGTCAACCCCTTCTTCGGTACCTCCGAGCTCCACCGCATGCCGACACGCCCAATCGCATTCCAGTCCTCGCGACTAGCTTCCCGCAGCATTTTGACTCTTCATTTACGTTGGCGTCTAATGTTGGCCATCCAATAATAGCTCGTAAGTGGTCCACGCTCGGAAATTTGCTAAATTTCCCTAGCTAACAACATCATAGCTCTAGCTCAGTGGTAGAGCGTGGGATTGCAGTCCGCAATCATCCTAAGGTCACTTGTTCGATCCAGGTGGGGAGCTTGGCATTACTGCCATTCTTTTTGCTATTTGTTGATGGTATTTGTGGTGGAAATGGTCGCAAATGCGTTTTTGGGCCAAGGAAACTTTTGGACTTCGGAGGCTATTTTTCGACTTCCGAGCTTTCCGACAGGACTGCACACAGCTCTCTGTTGTCTTCTCGACGAGAACATTCATCGCCGCAATTCGTTCTAGCTCACCGGTGCAGGTTTCGCTGACTTACTGTATTGGGCCTACGCACGGACGCCAGAAAAAGTGGGTCCAGCCAAGTGAATTCTGGGTGGTTGGGACCAGACCCAAAGCTGGAAAACACAACCACAGAACGTGAAAAAGTACATATCCCGGATATCGTTCGCATCGTCTTGATGTTGTGATATCGAGTGTATACTTTACATGCGCTGACGTGCGAATGGTATAGCGAGATGCCGATCCGAGGCTTTGTCACTCGGCACCGCTTGCGAATTGTGCGAGACACCATGCAGGACCAATTTGGTTTGTTCTACGGCACGAGTGCAAATACCATCCATTTCTCCCAGCCAAAGCATGCCAGTAGGAGCAATCGCACATCAAAAACACCTCCGAAAGCCCGGCACTGCTCGGACTTCACCCCAAGTGGGGATGATGTGTTTGTCAAGCTCTCACTCTTGCGGTGCTAGCCAGCGGTGCTGCGCTGCACCTCTTCGTTCCTCTCGTATGCATGTTGTGCATACGAGCAGTCTTTCACATGAGAGCAACCTACCCTTTCCATGTGGTTTCCGAATCTCTGACTACAGTACATACAATTGGACCAAAATCCCTACCACTCTAGTTCATGTTCTTCTCATGCGGTGCTCGTTCTGCATGGTGAAGAAAGTGAGAGGCAGGAATTGCCGCGGTGGGTGGTTAGGGTTACGCGCGCAGATGCTTCAGTTGAACTTGATTCGATCTCTCGAACAGATGATATGCAGGGCAATAGCAATGCTGCTATCTGAGAACGATGCACTATAGCTCTTTGTGATTGCGCGTGCGTTACTGCTTGTTAGGAGGTGTGTGGTGCAATGCATCGTCGCCGGAGCAAAGTCAAGCTCCGCTGTGAAGTCTTAGGGTTACATCCGCAACAACCTGTGGGACGGCGGCGTAGCGACGACGGTGGAGTTTTGGGAGTCTACAATTCATACACCTCTTCTTTGGGACGATTGAAATATTTCCGCGGCTTTTCGCGTTGTTCGGTCTCGACCTGCGAGTGTAGTGGCGAAATTTTCGATTTATCGACATTCCCGAATTCTGGCACTTCAGCGAACGCACCACTGCACGCGTCCGACATGAGCCAGTACATCTACGAACGCTGAAATACGCCGGGGCGCGAGTATGCTTGGGAGCGAGATGAAGGAAGGCAGACAAACGAGAGTTGGGGATCAAGAGAAATGAAATGAGAAACGAGCCTGGAAAGCTGACAAGAAAGGGTATATCATCGTGTTGCATAAGACCGCAAGCGCCATATCCACCGGTACAACATCGAACATATACCGGAACTCCCTAAGCCAACCAACATCACCACGACCAAGTCTCCAAGACATTCAATTCTGGTCCGTCGTGAATACCGTCGAATTGCCGTTAGCGTTCTGTGGTGCCACCAGTACTGTTCAAAATAGAAGCGACGCGAGATGCGACAGAAAGGCAGCGCAGCGACCAAGACCGGAACAACAGAACGCAGAAATCCGCAGCAGAAGATTCAATGGGCCCGCCCGGAGCAATACTCACTAACGTCCTTGCTGGTGCTGAAGGACATCGACTCGCTCGGCCAATTCCGCAGGATCATCAAAGACATGCCATAAACTGGAGTCCAGTCCTTCGAAAGCCTTCTGGAATCGCTCATTGCTGTTCTTGTCCTTCTCATCCATTTCTGCTATTCCTTGTACACGTCGGATATAGATAGCTCGGATCCAGCCGGGAAATTTCCTCGCGATTTCGGCATAGCTCTCGGGGTCCTTCTGCGTGCTGTCGCCAATGCAGACCATTCGTCGATGAGGGAACCAGGAGTGAATCTTGACCATGCGATCGACCTTGTACTCCTGTGTATTTTGATTGAGCGATGCGATGAGACCACCGAGGTTCTGCCAAGAAGCGTCTCGAAGGATGATGGTCCCTTGTGGGTAGTGGGCCTCGCGAAACTGGCGAAGGAAGGGGTAAAGGTTGTACGGTGAAGCGGAAAGATAAAAGAAGGGCGGCATTTGCAGAGTGGCCTGGATGTGCGCATACAAAGCCGGCATGCCTGGGACTGGGTTAGGGTCCTCAACGATGAAAGTGCTGTGCAATATTCCGAGCGGAGACGGCGTCTGAGTGATCTTGATGGTATCGTCAATGTCGGATATAACAGCCCAGCCTCGCTCCTCAGCCGGTATCGTGACCGCCGGAAGGGCGAATGGTGGCGGCACATTCACGGCGTTGCTAACAAATGGTGACATCTGTCCATCTGGCGAAAAGTGTAGCTGATGCAGACCAGAGGAGATTCCACTGTAGCCAGAAGGTCCGAGTGTCTGCTGCTCCTTGTCGTCGATAGAGATGCGCAATGTTCGTTTGGGTAGGATAGTATCCACAAACGGCTGCACACGCTCTGCAATGCGCTTCTTGGTGGCGATATCGTCTTCGCTGATCTGAAGTTCGTGGGCGATTCCAGCTACGACGCGTGAGAGGTCTCGTCCTGAATTCTTCAAGAAGTAGCACGCAACGAACTCCACCTCCCATCCACTGCCACCGCGCACCGACTCAGGTCTGCCACCATCTACAGACACTCTCGAAGGTTTCGTGTCCTTTGTACTCTTGGGTTTAGCGAGGTCTGGTCGTTTATCGCCAGGCTGTGGAGTCCTGAAGGCTGTGTTGTCCAAGATCCAGACGGTATCCAAAGCTGGATCTACTGGTATAGACTTGGTCCATGGCCAGACTATCGGAAAACGGTCGAATAGATCAGGCATGAATGCGCGTAGTTCTTCGGGTACTTCGGGACTGTGAGGAGCGTCGTGATTGATGCTGGCGCTCTCCAGAACATCGACAGCGGCGCGCCGGCCCACGTCGAATACATCTTTGACGAAGGACGACATGTTGTCGCGTGATTCGGGCCCTGTGAAGGCAGCAGGGGAGGCTGTGTTTTGCCCAGGCGTCCAGGTGCGGCCTGAAGATGATTCGAGCGTGCAAACACTGCTCAGTCTGCCGCTTCTCGTGTGCCTCTATTCGACGTGACTAAGCTCGATCTTCTTGGCTTCGAGTAGTGTGATGAGAACGCGTGCAGATTCGAATTAGCCAGGGCGCACCACGATCAAAGGGGCATGGTGGCGTACGTGTCAGCTCAGGTGAGAGATGTAAGCAGCGTGCGAATGTGATGGAGGTCATGGACAAAGGAGCGGGCACGAGCGAATATGTTCCACCAGGTCGAAGGAGCGTTACCTGGTGGCGGGTAACCTGCAGTAGCTCCTGCCCATCTTGAACTTCATCGTGGCATCACTTCCTCAGCTTACCGTTGGTCTGCGCTTTAAGAAGGGGACTTGTACATGTCTGCGATGAGCGACAGTCGTTATCAAAGCGTGTGCAGGTGGAAGTGGGTTTGAAACAAACACGAAGATGCCATGTCAGACGTGGATAGCATATCCACAAAGTGGTGGGACATGCTAGCCACGCAGCACTCAGGCGCAAAAGTCGAAGGCAAAGTGTATACGTACTTGAAGGCAGTCTCAGACCAGTCTCTACGGCACCATTCTGCCTCGGAGTCAAGCTCATGAGCAAAGCCATATCACTGCTCTTAGAGAACCACCTGACAACAGGCCTGTCTCCAAGAAAGTTCTGATAGCGAATCTTGTCTCGGGCCGAGCTGGTGAGCACAGAAACACTCGAGCGCTTGGAGAAAGACCTGCCAACAGTCCTGTCTCCAACAAAGATTCCAAAGCGTTTCTTGGTCCGGGCTTGACTCATTGGCGGAGACATTGCCATGTTTTCGGAGAAAGCGATGTCTTTTGCTCTCGAATAGACAGACAAGTTTCTACACCTGGCTTCTCTATGATTCTAAACCTCTCGGACTGGTATCGAATGGGGTGAGCATCTACACATCTAAGCTTTACGCTTCCGCTGGAGAAGTGAGTGACCGGTCATCTCCTCGGGCTGGTCAAGACCCATAATGTCGAGCACTGTTGGCGCAACATCACCTAGGACGCCGTCTTCTTTCTTCAGCGAGTATCCTTCTGGAGCATTGGCCATGACAAAAGGCACCTTATTCGTGGTATGCGAAGTCTTTGGAGTCTTCTCCTCCGTGAGCATCTCCTCGGCGTTTCTGCAAACGGTCAGTATTCTTTCCAACTTGTACCATCATGTCGCACTCACCCGTGATCAGCTGTGATAAAGAGGGTATAGCCATGCTTCTTGCAAGCCTCATACACGACACCGATAGCCTTGTCAGTCTCGGCACAACCAATGACTGCGGCATCGTAAACGCCGGTGTGTCCCACCATGTCAGGAGGAGCAAAGTTGTTCATGACGAATTCGTACTTGCCATCGCCAATGTTCTCGGCCATGCGCTCAGCAACGCCCATCGCACTCATCTTTGGTGCTTGGTCGTACGTGGCGACGGACTTGGGTGAATCGATGAGCTCCCGATCCTCGTTCTCATACTGAACTTCTTGCCCGCCGTTGAAGAAGAATGTGACGTGAGCGAATTTCTCAGTCTCTGCGATGTGCGTCTGCTTGCAGCCCTTCTTGCTCAGCCAGTCTGCCAGAACGTTGTCCATGACTTGAGGTGCGAAAGCAATCGGCAAGTTGAAGTCGGTCTTGTATCGGGTCATTGTCGTGATGTTGATGTTCTTAGGATATGGGAAGTCTGGTTTTGGTGAGCGGTCCTGGTCGCCGAGCAGCTGGACGAATTCGCGAACGCGATCTGAGCGGTAGTTGAAGACGAAGACTGTGTCATCGTCCTGGATGCGACCCTCCTTGCCATTGATGATAATTGGCTTCAAGAATTCGTCGTTCTCGCCAGCATCATAACGTTTTTGGAATGTCGCGACCGGATCATGAGTCTCCTCACCCTCGCCCTCTACCATACCCTTGAGACCAATCTCGACACGGTCCCAGCGCTTGTCACGGTCCATGATGTAGTAGCGGCCAACAATGGTTGCAAGCTTGCCGATTTGTTCTTCCTTGAGGAAAGCGAGCAGGTCCTCCAAATGTCCCTTGCCGCTCTTAGGGTCGGTGTCGCGCCCATCGCCAAAGAAGTGGATGTAGACCTGTGGCACACCAATTTCCTTCGCGACCTTCAGCAGAGACTTCAGGTGGTTGATGTGTGAGTGGACACCGCCGTCACTGACAAGACCGCACAAGTGCAGACGGCCATTGCCCTCCTTCGCACGTGTAAAGCTCTTGACAATGTTTTCCACCTTGTTCATCTCGCCCTTCTTGATTGTCTGGTCGATGCGCACGACATCCTGCCATACGACTCTGCCCGCACCAATGTTCAAGTGTCCGACTTCACTGTTTCCCATCAACCCTTCGGGCAGTCCGACCGCCAAAGACGAGGCCTCTAGCTCCGTATATCCTTGAGCTTCCTTGCTGCCCTCTTTGGCGAACTCGTCCATCCATGGTGTCTCTGCATTGAGAATCGCGTTTCCTTCTGGAGCCGAGCTCTCGGAGGGAATGCCCCACCCATCAATGCATATGAGGGCGACTTTTTGCTTCACCTGGACCATGATGGCTGCTGACCCCTCTCTGCTGTCAGCACTGCTGCGGTTTTTTGTGTGGGGTCAAGCTGACGAGCAGGGACCGCTCTTGGTTTTCGGAAAGTCTCTCACCTTTTGGAAGGAAAAGCTCAAATGCAATGCAATGTGGTGGTGGTTGTGGTGAATCTAAGCGTCGACTCAGCGCTTTCTGCCAATCGCTCCGAAAAGTCCCCACCATCCCACCTGCCGCCTTGATGACATCGGTTGGCGCGCGATTGCAGGGGTCCACAGAGCTATTCACTGCCAAAGCTGTCACTTGCCGCACCCGCTCATTTCTTATCACGAGCATCTCCGAAAAGAAACGCGAACATGCGCGTCTACCTTATCTGACGCATTGCCTGTGACCGTGACCGAGAAATTTTCCACAATGGCTCTCAAGCAGCCCATCAAGACGACGACCAACGCGCCGCCCGCCGCGGAACAACGCGCGCAACTGCAGCTGCCCGATCCAAGCACCTTCGATTTGCTTCCGAAACTTCACGAGCTCCTAGCACGCGTTGATGCTCATCAGAATGCAGCCTCACTTCAGGCCGACGAGCTCAGTCTCCAGGACGCAGAACACGCCGACATCGCGACTGCCTACGATCGCGTGCCGGAATTTCAGCCACTGAACGCCAAAGACCTTCCTACTGCACTTCTTGGATACACCAAAAAGGGCTCAAAGATAGATGATAAGGATGTCTTCGTCAAGGGCATCAAAGATGATGTCAGGGACGCGTTGAGAAGTGTGGAAAGGTTGCCGGACGTGGATAGGACGGTTGAGGAGCAGGAGGAAGAAATTGAGGAATTGGAGGAGAGAATCAGGCAGCAGAGGCAGATGCTGCGTAGCTTGGCTGGTATTGCAAAGGAGCTGGAGGGGCGAGTGCTGGGGGCCAGCTGATGATGTCGATAATGGAACGAGGAGGATCAAGTCTGGACTGCGCGATTCTTTGACGGTGCCCTACCGTCCAGCACGAACCCTCGAGACTGTCTGGATCAGAAGTCCCTCCCCCCCCATGTGTGGCAGATTGCAACACGGCAGCACCGGCGTGCACGGTGAGCCCCCCCCAGTATACGAACAGAATGCAACTACAAGAAAATTGCCAGGAGGCACCAGCCCGCCTGAGACGGCTACTTGCGAGGGACGATTCGCGCGAGGATGAAGGAAGCATGTGAAGCTCATACAAACCAGCAAGGGCTTCTCATCACACCGCTGTGCTGCAGATGATTAATCATCATTTCGCAGAAGACCATGCTCACAATACTCTGTTGCGACGACCCTTGAGTCCACAAGTCGAGGACTTTGCTGTGTGCACGCAAGCGACATGCTGGAGCACTCTCTCGCAACGCTCGCCAAGTACAACTGAAAAGCGTATCCTGGCCTGGCCCTGGATGGCCATGTGGCACCACTCCTCATCCTTCATATGCAATCCTCCAAGGAGACGGTATGAGGGGTTACTTTATAGGATACGTCCGACAATTGATGGGCATAGTCATCTCCTCAGGGTTCAATAGTCGCGGACGGCTGAGTGCCGGACAGACACGTGCCATGTAGCAGTGCGGAGTGCGGACTGTGCGGCTGAACGATCGCCAACAAGGTGCAACACAAACCAATGCGCCGCGCCTTGGCCCTCCGCTGATTCAGCATGAGTAAGGGTAGTACTTGGTGACAACACCACAGTGACACATCGTTCAAGGCTTCAAGCTTGGAGGATCATGGAAGAATCGGTTCCAGCAGTTGCAGTGCAGGCGAGAGGATGGATTGGAAGTGCCAGGACCAGGGGATGCATAACTTTGAGTTTACATAGCGATTGTGATCACAACAAACGTTGAGCGATGGTCTAACGTGTACCCGCTAGTCTTCCACACCCCGCGTATTCTTGTAGTAGTGCTAGAGGAAAACAGCAGAGCGAGACACGTAGATCTTTGGTTGAGAAAACATGAGGTCCACTGTCTACGTGGATCGCAGCTGCCACCGCGTGTTGCACGGAGGGTTGGAATCCCCAGACCGGAACGGAAGGCGAGCACACCCGACGCCGACTCCGTCTGCAGTCTGCAGCTCTTTTGACTTTCGCACGTTCTGGGCGGTGTCATCATTGCCATTCCTTTCCACACGCATTTTCGAGAACCTCCCGGCGGAGGCCTGGACTCAACCCATGCACGTCACTGCGCCCTGCGGTGTGGAACGCACTGGCTCTCAAGTCGTTCCGTACGAAGCAAGTCAAGCTCACAACAAGGCCAGCAAGAGACTGCCTGAATCTTGTGCAAAGATGAGGCCCGTTCCGCATCCTGCACAAATGGCTTATTCATGCTGCAACGTGCAGCTCGCTGCTTGGTGCTGCGACATCACGTAGGAGGCTCCCGATTCCGCCGCGGAGTGCGCGCTGTTCGCCAACGGCAGGAAGCTTGTGGGACAGCTACGACCACGCAGACCACCATTGAGCATGTGTCTCGAGCGCCACGGTGAGGAAAGCCAATTTCGTACTGGGGAGCATTGCTCCAACGAACTCTAAAAGCCAAGCGCCGTCGCAGCTGTTGTGATCTGTGATGCGGTCATTGCGAACCAGTTCATTTGTGGAGACCAACGCAAACGATCAACGGTCGCCGCGCGCATCCGCAGAAACAATTCAATGACCAGCAAACAGAGGCAGCACGTCGTCCGGAGTCTGGAATCCTCACTTCCCTCCTTCGTTTCACACAGGCAGCATCCAGCGTGCCGTTCAAGGACCACTTCATCCCGAGAACCGGGGACTCCTGTCGTCGGCACTGCAGGACCGACCGCTCGCCGTTCTACGTTCTGGTCAAAGCGCCAAGCTCGTGTGCTTCCGAGGATAGTCACTATTTGTGCCTAGGGCTGTGCTTTGTGCGTACATACGGAGCCTGGGTGTTCCTGACGGCTGTGACGAAATAGCAGCACACGGCCTACGGTCTCCGGACTCTGGTGTGTCGTTCTCGCCGCCCTTGACCATGGCGTCAAACGGAGAACAGGATCGTATAAGTGATAATGCGCCCACCGTGCCTGGCTATGATCCAACAAGGCTCGAAGATATCCTCGCATTACCCCCCGGCCGGTCCACCACGCAAACTGCAGATCGGTGCGAGACGTTCACACGAGAAGTTATCGCAACGTCAGAGGCAACTGGAGCACCAATGATGCAGTCAACTGGTGGCGCCGTCAACAGCCACCAGGACACAACAACAACATCCTCCACAATCCACCAGAATTCCACAACTACAACATCAACACTTCACCACGACGCGTCACAAGAGGATAGTCGCGACAATGCTTTCATCACAGCAGAGGGAAAGGAGGCCGCCGAAGAGCCGGCAGACTACGAGATTGATCGCAAGTACAGCTCCGATACAAGTGACGAACGACCAGGAGCATTCAACCCTAGAGCCGAAGCAGCGCTTCGCAGGATCGCGACACAGACAGGGCGATCCTTCGTGACGCAGCGAAGTCAGAGTTACGCTTCGGCAGCGGCAGGTGATGATCTCGAACGCAAAGCAACAGTCGATCTAGATTACAATGACGAACAGCTTGACCCAAAGAGCGAGAAATTCGATCTCTACAAATGGACGAAAAAGACACTTCGACTCGTTGACGAGGAGGGCATCAAGCTCAAGCGTGCCGGCATCGTCTTCAAGAATCTCAATGTCAGTGGCTCGGGCGCCGCCTTGAACCTACAGAAGGACGTCAGCTCGATGTTCATGGCCCCGCTGCGTTTCCGCGAAACTTTCAACATGAAGAAGACACCGCGTCACATTTTGCACAACTTCGATGGTATTATGAAGAGTGGAGAATTGTTGATCGTTCTCGGACGACCAGGCTCAGGTTGCAGCACTCTGCTTAAATCAATGACTGGACAATTGCATGGCCTTCATCTCGACGATGGCTCAGATATCAATTACAATGGCATTCCCCAGAAGCAAATGATCAAGGAGTTTCAAGGAGAGGTAATCTACAACCAAGAGGTGGACAAGCACTTCCCGCATCTCACCGTCGGCGAGACGTTAGAGCATGCCGCCGCTCTACGGATGCCGCAAGCCCGACCAGGACAGGTTTCACGACAGGACGCGGTCAAACACATCACACAAGTTGTCATGGCTGTCTTCGGTCTTTCCCACACATACAACACG
This sequence comes from Cercospora kikuchii, assembly GCF_019650295.1. NCBI lineage: Eukaryota > Fungi > Ascomycota > Dothideomycetes > Mycosphaerellales > Mycosphaerellaceae > Cercospora > Cercospora kikuchii. Next base: position 1,757,008 of record NW_025408588.1, read on the forward strand.
AAGGTCGGTAACGATTTCGTGCGTGGAGTGTCGGGTGGAGAGCGGAAGCGAGTGTCCATTGCTGAAATGGCTCTGGCTGGAGCTGCACTGGCCGCTTGGGATAACTCGACGAGAGGTCTCGACTCAGCAACAGCTCTGACATTCGTCAAGTCTCTGAGACTTGCTGCTGATATGGAGGGCTCTGCACATGCTGTCGCCATCTATCAAGCTTCACAAGCGATCTACGACCTGTTCGATAAGGCCATTGTCCTGTACGAAGGTCGCGAGATCTTCTTCGGCAAGGCAAGTGAGGCGAAGTCTTACTTCGAAGAAATGGGATGGTACTGCCCAGCTCGACAGACGACCGGTGACTTCCTTACCAGCGTGACCAACCCCGCCGAGCGACAGACAAGAGAGGGCTTTGACAAGAGGGTGCCGAGAACGCCAGAAGAGTTTGAGAAGTACTGGAAGAACAGCCCGCGGTACAAAGCTCTTCATCAAGAGATTGAGGAGTACCAAGCCGGTCTGGCTGGCAGCGGTGGCGAACTCCAGCAGTTCCGCGATTACAAAAATCAGGCTCAAGCACAACACGTCCGGCCCAAGTCACCATATGTCGTCAGCGTCTTCATGCAGGTCAAGCTCAACACCAAGAGACAAGCCCAGCGCATCTGGAACGACAAAGCCTCGACCTTCACTCCGATCATCTCGAACATCATCATGGCGCTCATTCTCGGTTCAGTCTTCTATGGTACACCGGATGCGACTGTAGGATTCCAGTCCAAAGGTGCCACACTCTTCTTCGCCGTCCTTCTCAATGCTCTTACTGCAATCTCCGAAATTAACAGCCTGTACGACCAGCGACCTATTGTGGAAAAGCATAAATCTTACGCGTTCTACCACCCTGCTACTGAGGCAATTTCCGGAATCGTATTGGACTTACCATTGAAATTCATGTTCGCCACTGGTTTCAACATCATTCTGTACTTCATGGCTGGTCTTCGACGAGAACCCGGACAGTTCTTCCTCTTCTTCCTGATCAACTTCGTGACGATGTTTGTCATGGCGGCAGTTTTCCGCACCATGGCAGCTCTTACGAAGACGATCTCGCAAGCGATGGCTCTATCTGGTGTTCTCATTCTCGCTATTGTGGTCTATACCGGTTTCGTGGTGCCTATTCCATACATGAAAGATTGGTTCGGCTGGATCAGATGGATCAACCCTGTGTTCTATGCTTTTGAGATCTTGATTGCCAACGAATTCCACGGACGACGCTTTCCATGCTCGCAGCTCGTTCCACAGTACCCAGGTCTTGCAGGAACTGGTCCAAATTTCATCTGCGCGACTACTGGAGCTGTGGCTGGCGAGTTGTCCGTGTCAGGCGATGCCTACATCCAGGAAATGTACAACTACTCCTACTCGCATGTGTGGCGTAACTTCGGCATCCTGTTGGGCTTCCTCTTCGCCTTCATGATCATGTACTTCGTTGCGGTCGAGTTGAATTCTGAGACAACTTCTACTGCAGAGGTTTTGGTCTTCCGGCGCGGCCAAGTTCCTGATTACATGGAAGGTATGGCCAAGGGCAAGGCCAATGATGAGGAACAGAAGGCACCAGAAAAGGTTGCCAGCCAAGATGAAGAAGGTGCTGGCGATGTCAATGTCATTCCACCTCAAACTGATATCTTCACCTGGAAGGACGTCTCGTACGACATTGAAATCAAGGGAGAGCCGCGACGACTTTTGGACGAGGTTTCTGGATTCGTTAAGCCAGGTACTTTGACAGCTCTGATGGGAACTTCCGGAGCCGGCAAAACCACTCTGCTTGATGTGAGTATTCTCTTCTGATATCTATTGGCACCCAAGCTGACATTCAATTCAGGTTCTTGCGCAGCGTACGACAATGGGAGTGGTCACTGGCAACATGTTTGTGAATGGCGCACCTTTGGACTCGTCCTTCCAACGCAAGACTGGCTACGTTCAACAGCAGGATCTCCATCTCGAAACTTCTACCGTCCGTGAATCGCTCCGGTTCTCCGCCATGCTTCGCCAGCCGAAGAGTGTTAGCAAAGAGGAGAAGTATGCATACGTCGAAGATGTTATCAAGATGCTTAACATGGAAGATTTTGCCGAAGCTGTCGTCGGTGTACCTGGAGAAGGTTTGAATGTCGAGCAGCGCAAGCTCTTGACGATCGGCACGGAATTGGCGGCCAAACCGAAACTCCTGCTCTTCTTGGACGAACCTACCTCTGGTCTCGACTCGCAGTCTTCGTGGGCTATCTGTGCGTTCCTTCGCAAACTTGCCGACAGTGGACAAGCTGTGCTCTGTACTATCCACCAGCCTTCCGCTATCCTCTTCCAGGAATTCGACCGACTCCTGTTCTTGCGCAAAGGTGGTAAGACAGTTTACTTTGGCGACATCGGCAAGAACTCGAGAACCCTGCTGGACTACTTTGAAGCTAATGGCGCCCGCAAGTGCGGCGATGACGAAAATCCGGCCGAGTACATGCTCGAGATCGTGGGCGATTTCAGCACTGACTGGTTCCAAATCTGGAAAGACAGCCAGCAAGCTCGCGGAGTGCAAGAAGAAATCGAACGCATTCACAAAGACCGCGCTGGCGCAGTGGACTCCGATGAGGACGAATCTGCTCACAATGAATTCGCTATGCCCTTCACGACCCAGCTTGCCGAGGTCACCAAGCGTGTCTTTTCTCAATACTGGCGCATGCCTTCCTACATTATGGCGAAACTCGTTCTGAGTGCTGCTTCCGGTCTCTTCATTGGCTTCTCTTTCTACCAGGCCGATGCCACACTCCAGGGCATGCAAAACGTGATCTACGGACTTTTCATGGTGACGACAATCTTCTCGACACTTGTCCAACAGATCATGCCTTTGTTTGTCACTCAGAGATCCCTCTACGAAGTGCGCGAGCGACCAAGCAAGGCGTACAGCTGGGTTGCCTTTATCATTGCAAACATCGTGGTCGAGATACCCTACCAAATCATCTCGGGTCTGATTGTCTACGCGACATTCTACTACCCTATCGTCGGCATACAGAGCTCGGAGCGCCAGGTATTGGTGATGTTGTTCTGCGTCACTCTCTTCGTGTACGCTGGAACCTTCGCTCACATGTGTATCTCAGCTCTGCCTGATGCACAAACCGCTGGAGCAATCGTCACATTCCTCTTCGCCATGTCGCTCATCTTCAACGGTGTCATGCAAGCACCAGACGCACTTCCCGGTTTCTGGATTTTCATGTACCGGGTATCGTTCTTCACGTACTGGGTTGCAGGTATGGCGGCCACAATGTTACACGCCCGACAAGTGACCTGCTCCGATGTCGAACTGAGCGTTTTCCAACCACCTTCGGGACAGACTTGCGGAGAGTACATGGCGCCATACCTTACTCAAGCACCCGGCACCCTGACTAACCCAGACGCCACCTCTGACTGTGGTTACTGCCAAGTCAGCGTGGCAGACACGTTCCTCGCGGGCGTCAGGATCGAGTGGGGTGACCGCTGGAGGAACTTTGGCCTGCTCTTCGTGTACATCTTCTTTAATATTGCCGTTGCAGTGCTCTTGTACTACTTCTTCCGTGTGCGAACAAGCAGCAAGAACAGCAAGACGAGCAAGAAGTCGAAGAAGGACAACAAGAACGAGACATCAGGCCAGAATGGCGAGACTCGCCCTCAAGGTCCACCAAACGAGGTCGAGCCTACCGAGTCTAATGAAGATGATGACGAGGCAAATGCCCGCGCGCCAGAAGCGAACCAGGCGAGGAGGAGGAGTATGGTCAGGACACCAACTTTCACTGGTGTGGCCAATGACTATCTCACGCACAATTTGGGCCGAGTGCATACGAACAAGAGGAATGCTGCGATCTACTAGCGCTTACGATTCATGATGGATATATAGAACATTTCACGAGACTTAGCAAGTGTAATCAAGAAACATTTAAAAACTTGAGTTGCTTCCGAACACCAGTTCATGTCCTGCAGCAGTCTTCCGCTCTCGTCATGATGGCTTTACTGACCTCATCGGAGGCACTTCCGGGCGAGGAGGCATGACGTTAGAATGGCGACAAGTATACGATGGATGACAGTACCTTATATGACTGGACAACATTTACAAGTCAGTGACACGCAGACGGGAAGACAAGAATCAATCGAATCGCAATCATGACTACTGCAAAGCACAGTATTCAGCTCGACCCTTCGAAGCCAAAAGCACCCACCCGGGATGATGCTGATTTCCCACCATCAATATCTGTGGGAGCAAAAGATACCAAGACGCATCCCAGCAAGGCAGGTGACGAGAATGCCAGCATCTACTTCATCGGCACTGCAACGACTGTGATTGAATGGGAAGGCAGTCGTATCTTGACCGATCCAAACTTCCTCCACGCAGGTGACCACGTCCATCTCGGACCAGGAGTGCAAGGTACTCGGCGAACAAATCCAGCAATCGATTTGCACGAGTTACCGCACGTGGATCTCATTCTACTGAGCCATTATCATGCAGACCACTTCGATCAAAAAGTCGAACAGAGTCTGAGACGGGATTTGCCGATTGTCACCACCCCTCACGCCAAAGAATGTCTTACGGAGAAGAAATCCGAAGAGGAGAGATTCACTCAAGTTTATGATTTGGATCATTTTGAGTCTGCGATTCTGGATATTAAGCAGAAGAAGAAGAATGATGATCATTTCGACTCTGCGGTCCTCAACGAACCAGACAAAACGAGCGCATCCGAAGAAGGAACGAGCATTGACAACAAGAAAAAAGAAAACAACCTGCACCCCTCAATCCAAATCACCGGCATGCCAGGCAAACACGTCCCACCAGGTCCCCTCTCCATCGCAAACGACATCCTCTCCGCCGTCCCCCCAACAAACGGCTGGATGCTCGAACTCGGCCACAAAACCACCACCTCTTTCCACTCAGGTTACAAAATCTACATCTCAGGCGACACTCTCCTCGTCCCCGAACTCTCCACCATCGCAGAGACTTACAAAGATCAAAACATCGATCTCATGCTCCTGCACCTCGGCGGCACAACAATTCCCAGCCCAGGTGTTCCATTATTAATGGTAACAATGGATGCCAAACAAGGAGTGAAATTGATGGAGTTGATTAAACCGGATGTGACGATTCCGATACATTATGATGATTATGATGTTTTTCTGAGTCCGTTGGAGGACTTTCGGAAAGAGGTTGAGAAGGAGGGGTTGGGTGGGAAAGTTGTGTATTTGGATCGGGCGGAGGAGTATAAATTTCGGGTTGGAGGAGGTGGGGAGAGGGAGTGAGAGAGGAGGCGGAGAGTGAGAGAAGAGGTGTTGTGTGTTTGGAGGGATGATTTGTGAAATGAGAAATTCTTTTGTTATTCGTGTCAATTGTTGAAGACTGAAGTAAAAAGTTATTGCAAAGCAAAAATAAAAAGTTGAAGTTGAACAACGCTCATAACAACGGACAAGACAAACGCTCAATAGAACCACGGGACATTTTTTCATGCCATCATATGAATAACGCCTTGCCCAACTGCTGCATGTCACCATTTTGCCATTTCTCGTTGCGTAGCTTCTATCCTGTCGTCTCGTATTACTTTCATGAGACCCACACTGTCTCCTTCTACTCGATCGATCGAGTCAACGTATGCCACAGCAGCATCTTGTGTAGGCCAAGCGGAAAGCCACAACAAATTTCTCTCGCTTTGGTATACCGCAGAATCGACCAGACCCTTCAACACTTGTATACACGAGCCCGAAGTATGGCTGTCAGCTTCTCCGTCTTCGACAGGTCCGAGTAGGATTGGTATGTCTTGGTATCGCATCGGAGTTGTTCGGTCTGACAGTGCTTGTTCGTATATTACCAAATATCGACCCTCGCTGCGGATAAGCGGGGGGATGTCATGGTTGTCGATGTCGTGAGGTCGGGGGACGGGTGAACCGAGACGCAGTCGATGTGATTCGCCAGGTCTCTGTTTGGTTTGAGTTCGAAGGTCTCGCAGTCGCCATTGTTCGACATCGTTCTCGCTCGAGAGCTTTGCGAAGCAGAGTTGTCGAGTAGGATCCCAAGGGCATTTGTAATGAAGTGGCGTTGCATCAGACGTACGAGAGGGAGCGTTTGGTGTAAAAAGTGGCCCGGCCCTTGATTCGTCGGTAGCATTGATGTTGTTCGTCGAGCCCAAACGATCTGCAGATATTGTCTGCTCCAAGATAGCGTAGAACATGGTGATCGGTGAGTGCGTTAGCAATAGTGGTAGTAGTAAGGCAGCGCCGCCATCTTCAGCCGTGCAGCAGTGGGGTGCAGCTGATACTTGTACTTGCAGAGCGCAGCGAATCTGCAAGCCATGCAATGCACACACCCCTAAAGTACGTGCATGATAGCGCAAGAAAACGGTCACACGCCGCCCGCAGCGTAGGCTGAGGAGGGCGAGAGACAAATCGGTAAGGTTGTTCGGAAGAGTGGTAGCAATGACCACGGCTTCCCAGCAGCACCCTCCCAGCATCCACCGCTCAGGTAGGCTTCGATTCGTTTATCAGACCCGCGTCCACGGCGTCGGGTCTGCGTGAGCGGAGGCGTATACGAGGCGGGCTGGGATACATCTGGTGGAACATCAAAGGACTTCCTCTGGCGGGCTGGGATCATGGGTGGCAGGCTGTCCAGCGAACCATAGGGCTGCGCCGCTCGGCGACAGCGTGCTACACGTCTTTCGCGTAGTCACCACCACCGCAAGGTGAAACAGAAGGCGTGGGCGGGCGCTCTGCGGCAGTTTCCCACTGCAGTGGCTCTTGGGAAAGCATCTCGCGTCGTGGTGGCCGGTGCCCAATGTTCCCGCGCCCGGGTTTGAAGTAGAATCTTCGCGACCTTTTCGGCTGTCTGGAGGCGCATGTCGTGCTACTGCACCGCGATCCTGTGAGAAGTTACGGTGGCATCCGGGATGTACTGGGAGGTAGGGAAACAGGTCGAAGAGATGGGCCAGGAAGGGGCAAAAGGTCTTTCATCGCATTCCTCGTCGACAGACCTCATCCATCGCGTACACCGGAGTCGGAATTGCTGAGAGGATTCCGAGCGCGCGCATGCGTCGACGAATGTGTCCCAGCGCGCGGAACCATGTCACCGTCCTGCAGTCCGGCTCCCGCGGGTGCGCAACCCAGGCACTTGGCGAGTAGACGTAGCATTCCATCCGAACCTGCGGCGAGGTAGCGGTGCTCCTGGCCGCGCAGGTGACGGAAAGAGCAATTGCTACAACGTACGTACATAGCTCTGCGCCTCCCGATGAGAAGAGGCAACGAGACGGTGAGCATATCGAGCGTGGGCGTGAGACTTGTCTGGCCAGAAGCGTCAGCTCCGAACCGCACGCGAGCTCTGCCATGCTCCACCTCCACATCGACGCCCAATGTCCAAAGCAGCACCGACGGGCGATAATATCACGTCGAAGATATAGCTGCCGTAGCGATGCCATCAAGCTGACGTCCAAAAAGCCAAAGCCCTCCACGCGGCAATCGGCAACAGGAAGCAGGCGCAAACCTTCCGAGGACCACCAGACCTGGCCTTCAACTGACCACTGAACTCAGATCCTACTGCCTGCCCTAGGGCTGCCCCCAGTAAGCTTCCGAAGGAAGAAATGATAAAAGGATAATTGGAAACGTAATGCCACTGTAGCATGTGCATGTCAGCTTCCGCGCGCGATGCACGCCAATTCTCTTCGACAGCATTGGAAAGCCAAAAACCAACAAAGCTTGTCCATACTCATCCAACTTTCCCCCCCAGCATCATCGCTGACTTGGTCTTCACTCGTGCAGACGTAAAACTGTGCCTCCTCCTCACCTGAAAAGCCCTCGATGAGCATTTTGTGCTAGAGGGACAGCCTCCAGTGCTGACGCCGCCCTCGTCATCGAGCATTACCGGCAGTTACATCGACAGCAAGACACCAGACATCAGTCTCATCAGATTCTGTTCACAGCATCGTCCGCATCAAGTACCTCTGAGAGCAGCGGTGCCTGTCTCCTCTTCTGCCGCAGCCTGCAGTCTTACATACCGGGACTCGAGAAATGCACTTGCCTCTTTCAGCCTGCAGCAGCAGCAGCACGTTCAAGGCCCCCAGCCATTGCCACACTCTCGGAGATATACGATCTCGCAAGCAGAAAGCTGCCGAAAGCCGTTGTGCAACGACAAACAAGCGACTCTGCAGAGACGGAGAAATCTATCTGAAATCATTCATCAGCAGCCGATGGCCAGCAACCACAGTAGCACAGAACTAGCACGCTAAGTTGTAGATAGATTCAATGTGGCAATTTTTCCCGCGGCGAGACAGAACAAGTTTCCGATCTCTCTGTGAGACAGGCTCGTTATGCCTCGTGCGCAGTTTCGGACTCAAGGCCGAAGACTTCAGACTGGAGAGAGAGCATCGCTGTCTTGTCCATATCACATAAAACACGCCCAATCTTCACAATTCATCAGCCTTAGTAACACAAGTCTCGAACATGTGAACCCGCGAAACAACCCACCACATTGCCGCCACATCCCGTCATTTCCATCAATACTCTCCGCGTCCGCGCCCGCCACAATCTCCAGCGGCCGCACTTACATGGTCACGGCAAAGCCTGCACTCAAAGCAACGTGTCGCTCGCCCAGCAAGAGAGCAGTGAAGCGGTAGAGTATCACCAGATCAACAAAGGAGATGATAAATCACGAGTCTCTCCGCGTCCGCTCCCGTCGCAACCTCCAGCGGCCGCATCTCTCAAGCCACGGCAAAGAGACCCAATTACGGAGTAGTGGTACACGAATCGAGCACGATGAAAAGTCACGCACTTTCCCTCATTATCGCCTACCCAACTGCTCTTACTTTACGAAAGGAAAGAGTAGTCAATGTCTCAGAAGCTTCTATTCCCAACTTCTCTACACCTTCTTTCCCTACCATGCCTTCCTTCCCCTTCTAAAACTCAGAAACACACGCAAGCATCCCTCGCAAGAGCGACCCAGCTGATGGGCCGTATTCATGATATGAGTATTGTAAAAGAACGAGCAGTATCGGACATATAAACAAAACACACACAATAGGTACAGCCAAGAAGAAAAGGAAACTTCTAGGTTCCAAGAGTATCTCTCTTTCCTTGATCCCATTTGATTTCGCTCGCTCGCCATTCCCAGGTAGTTCCATTCCATCCCATTCCCATCCGTGATTAACAAAAAAGAGAGAAAATGCAAGAAACACCCCGAAAAAGGAGACCCCAAGAGAGACAGATTGATGGAACGCGGACTTTGGCTGTTGAGTCCTGTGCGTTCCAATGCTGTCCATCTATGCAGTAGTCGTGAGTGTCGTGGCAGAGTCCTGTTGTACTCCACCACCAAGCTTCCACCACGAAAGTCGTCGGCGAAGCGACTCCCAACTCTTCTTCACGTTGAGATCAAACAAACTTCGCTTCGGGCGGAGTGCAACGACACTTTTCTTCGCGCTCAAGCCTTTCTCGCAGAAGGCCTCCTAGCTCTTCCGTCGGAACATGCCAGAATGCTTCTCGTCGTTGTCATACCCAGCAGGTGACAGATCCTGCGGGCTCGCGCTGAATTGTTTCTGCGCGGGGACCATCGTAGGAGGTAACGGTAATTCCTTGTCTTGGAACCCGTGGATCTTGGTGGTCCGAGGGAGTTCGAAGCAGCCGACTTCCGTATAGCTGTCATCTGTCGCGTTCGCCATGCGGCGCGACTCCTTTGGTGGCGTCGGTGGCGGAAGACCACCGCTCTGCCAACTTCGCCTCTCTTCCTCACTGCGGCGATCCGTAGTGCCATCCATCTTCGGTGGTGTGGGCGGCGGGATCTCGCCAATCGCCTCCGCTGGCATGTTGGCATTGCCAATAATCGGTGTGCCATTGTTCCAAAGCTTCTCTTCGCTCTGCTGTGGCGTCACCCGAGATGGTGTGCGCGAGACATTGCTCGAGTTCTCAGCCGCCTCGCCAATAACGGGCAGTGTGACTTGATCATTCTGCGCATCCCCGGGGCTTCTGACTGCCATGATACTCCGATCGGGTACATCCTCCTCAGACGAGCCCTTGCGGCGTGACTTCTCAGCCTGGTGCTCTGCCTTGCGGATGACCTTTTCGGTCCCGGGAGGGTTGGTACTATCGCGCGGTGGTAGGTTCATGCCACCCAGGCGCTCGTCTCGGACGGTGCCTTCGATGCCTGCGGGTATTGTTATGCCCGCATTGGCCTCCAATGTCGTCGAGAGCCGTTCCTGCTCCGCACGTTCTCTTGACATTGTGATGCCAGATATAAATCTGATGAATCGATCGCCGTAGCGTTCCGGCGGAATAGGCGATATTTGTGACTCGTGTCCGCCCATACCTTTCCAGGCATGCTCAATCCTTTTGAGCAGCGTGTACTGCGAATGTGTTAGCTCACAGTCTCTGGATCTCGAACCGACCTGTACTCACCCTCGTCAAGCAATCAATGATGCCGAGATAGTATATTTCCTCACCAGGAGCATCGTCCTCGTGAGTAGCGCGGAAGCCGCCATCATCAGCATAAAAGAAGAACGGACTTCGATGCGCCTCGTCTGGCATCTTGTCCAAAGTCTGTGAAATGGGAACAGGTCTCTGTCTCTTGACCGCCTCCCGCATCTCCTTGACTCTTTTCGCATTCTCCATCTTGCTCGGTGTCCTGTCCAATTGCGTGTGAGTTCCATCATCCTTCGGCTCTCCCTCAGGCTGGAAGACACGCAAAGTCTTGTCGCGCAAATTCTCTTCATTACCACGTTCCAAATCATGAATGCCAACCAGCATAGAATAATCCATGATCTTCAGACGCTGCAGCAGCGCAACGTCCTTTTGCATCTGCGCTACAAATGCTTCCTTCTTTGTGGGCCCGAATTCGAGGTGTAGATTGCGTCGCAACCAATTCAGATCTTTGAGTGTGGCACGAGGATTCTTCTCTAAATCTTCTTCTTTGAAATCTCGGCCAATCGTGCTGCCCTTCAGATCGAATGTGCGATGTATGTCGCGATGCGGCGGGAAGAGGTTGTTCATGACCACAAAGTGGATCTTCCTCCCATAGGGGATCTTCACTCGGTGAAGTCCATAAAATTGTGAGAGCAGAGTGTTGGGGTTCTCAGTGACATGGTTATAGTAGTCCCGAAGAATCATCCGCAAAAATTTGTGCTCTCCATGATGAATCGTCTTGATAATGTATTTGTAATCTCGTGAGAAGTAGAAGAATGATCCACTCTTTCCTGGTGAGCCCAGCTCAGAGAGAATATACTTCGAAGTCAGAGACATGAGGTAGTCGGCAGGATCCAACTGGAAGTTAGCCCGGAGCTTCCTGAAGACAAACGGCGCGTAGTCCTTGAACTTGAAGTCATATTTGGAGCTTGGAGTCAGCTCACTCCCGCTAATGTCGAAGCTGAATTTGTGCTTCGTCTCAAAGTCGGCATCCGTGAGCTCTCTGTCGAGTTTCGCGTTCGTGCGGCTAACACAGCAACGGATACCGGTAAGCATGTTATACGCGGTGACGAAGTTGACATGGTTCTGGTCGACTTTGGTGCCCACGACCACTCTGTCATCGTCGGTGTCCGCTCGCTGCTTTTTGGATGCGCGCTTCGCTCTGATGTGCTCTGCCCATCTGGCCGCATCCTCATCTTGAGGGATGTCATCCAGGTGCATGTCTGAATGCACGGACCGCGTGTTGCGCCTTCCCAGCTGCAGAGATGCTCTACGTCTCGTCGGAGTATTCGGCGAAAAGCGGCCCGTGGACAGGATTGCGCCGTCAAGCTGTGACGATGGATCTGAGCCATCCTTTGAGGTACGTGTCGCGCTCGGTACCTCCAGCGTATGCCGCTGAGTTAACCGGTCTGGCCTTGTGGCAGTCGGAACTAAGCTTTGGCTGGGATCGAAAGCTGGTGGTGAAGATGCACGATGTTTTGAGGGTTTGGAGCTCGGCGGCCTCAATAGCCCATCTGTAGTAGTTTGCGGTGAGCTCTCCTCTACTGGCGGTAGAGCGGAGCTGGGCGTCATCGGAACCTGTCCATGGCTGACGCTTCGTATTGGATGTTGTGACGTGATTGGCTCCCCATTCGAGATGCTGACAGGCTTGCCCAGCGGACTTTTGGTCGCTGAAATGGCAGGCTTGCCGTTCGCATGTGGGACAGCAGTGAAGTAGCCTTCTTCGGCTGCTCCTAGACGTGTTGTGGCCTCTTTGACAGCTTCTCCCGATCTCCGCTCACCGCCGTCAGATACAGACAAATTTGTTGCGCTGAGATTGTTCATGCTCCGCCGGCTTTTCATGCTCAGCGCAATGCTCTTAGCACTAGGCGCTCTGTCACTGCCGGGGGCATTTGGTACGCTCAGCACGCTGCCTTCTTTTCCACCGAAGCCCTCCTTGACGCTTGTGCTGCGTCTTGGCGCGGCATTGGCGTTTGACGTAGGCGGGTAGGCCTCTGCCAGAGCGTCCGCGGTAAACGGTGTAAGCTGCTCTGAGCCTGGTGTCCTATGGTGGTCATTTGGAAGGACTCGGGGGTATGTGCCGTTTGGAGTGGAGGTCGTGTAGCCATCTGCAGCACCAACCGACATGTCTCTGCCAGCCCCAGCGCTCAAGTTGCCGTGAACCATGAAGGCATGGGCATAGGACAGCTCGGTGGACTTCCTGCTCAGCGGCGCCGTCGTCGATGGTGGTGGGTCTGAAGGCGGCGCATCGTCCCCTGATCTGAAGGCCGTGGTGGTCGCCAGCGCGAAGAAGTCCGGGTCGGCGTTGCGGTGGGCCACCGAGGTGGTAGGAGTCGACTGACGCTGTCCTATGGCGTCTGAAGATCCTGCGGAGGGTTCGTGTAATGTGTTGCGGTATTCGTTATGCTGGATGAGCAATAGCCGTCGCTGCAAAGTGTTGTGGGCGCGCGGATGTGGTGTGTTGTATGTTGGCTGGAGCAGAACAGACGTCGCGGTCAGTCGGCTAACGGCCACGTCCGTACGAGGGCTTGGCAATCAAGATCAGCCCGTCGTCATTGTTGATTTCACCCTGACTCGCACGCGTTGGTAGACAGTCCAAAATTATCTATACCGTCTCCTGCTATTCTCAAGCTGACGAAACACATGCAGCCTCATCAGCAGCCCAGCCCAGCCCAGCCCAGCAGCTGCGTTGTGTAATGGGACTCGGCGGATGAACGTGTTCCCTGCATGAGCTCCGGAAGCTCTGCTTTCCGCCCATTGTTTGGCGTCGAATCACTGCTGCACACGCGTCGCTCTCACTTCCCAGCATTGGCCATCACAGTACACTTCAAGACCACTCGGGTCACATCAATCAGTGAGACATGGCGGACAAGTCAAGTTCAAAATAAAATGCATGTCAGGCTATGTACTCTGTTCGCGCTGCATAGCATTGTGACATCTCTCGTAGCAGTAGCAGTACCCTCGGCCGTGCTCTCTCCCCATAACGCCAGTCATAAACATCCCCTAAAGCAAAATAAAAAGTCCCCCGAGAAGCCGGTCCCAATACGAGAAGGTCGGCGGGAGAACAAACGCGTCCTCACACAAACCGCGAGCTGGTATCACACATACATATATCCATGGACCTTTCATCTGACGCCGAACACCTTGCATCGCCGACTGCGACCATCATCGACGCGCTTCAACGACGACTGCGTATCGGATAACATGGCGCGTCGGGCATCAGTCTCCATTACGGAAGGTCGCAACATCGTCAGATCGGACAGAAGAAGAAATGAGACGCTTATGCCTTCTTGGGCGTCGCGCTCTTCTTGGGGGTTGCCTTCTTCGCGGCGGCCTTCTTGGGTGCGGTGGTCTTTCGGACGGCCTGTGGTGCGGTAGACTTGGTGACGCGCCCTGACTTGGTCTTGCCGAGGACAACTGGAGCCTTCTCCTCAACGGCTGGGGCCTACAAAATCGTCAGCATGAATGGAGTGCAACACGACAAGGTGATTGCTTACAGCAGCAGGTGTCTTGCGCTTGGTGCCAGTGTTTGCCTTTGTCTTGGTTGTCGCCTTCTTCGCTGGTGCCTTTGCCTTTGTGGTTGTGGTCTTCTTGGTAGCGGCAGCCTTCTTTGGGGCAGCGGCCTTCTTGGTTGTTGTTGTGGTCTTCTTGGTGGCAGCGGTGGCCTTCTTTGGTGCAGCAGCCTTCGTGGTCTTCGCAGCGGCGGTCTTAGTGGAAGCGGCGGCCTTGGATGCTGGTGCAGCGAGCTTCACTGTTCCAGAGGTACCTGTTGGCGGCAGCGAGGTCAGCAGCGTGCTTGGGACAGCGTCGATTTTCAGACTGAAAGCGATGGGACGGTGTGCTCATCGATACCGAGAAACACGACACGTCGATTGTCGCGTTGTGGGTGCGTTCGAACGTGGATGTGATCGATCGGTCTGACGTACCCTTTGGTCGCGCGAAGACACCGCTGTCGGAACCCTTCTGGAGGGCGCGGTTGAATTGTGCGGTGAAGACAGCATCGCTGACGCCAGTGAGGTTGTTGTTGGCCTGGACGTACTTCTTAATGGCCTGGCGACTGTAGAAAGGGAGCAATGTCAGTCAGAGCTCAAGGCTGTGTCACACCGCGCTACTTCCGAAATGGGTAACGACGGCGACGACGAGGTGGAGATTTTCACTTACGAAGAACCGTTACGCTCCTTGAGCTATATATCAAGACGCGTCAGCCCAATTCTCAAGTCGCAGCAGTGGTTGTGGGGTGCGTGTTGCGATCAGACGTGTCGCCTGTCGCAATCTGACCATCACGAAGACGACCACACCAAATGCGCCGGGAAAGCTCAACTTACGCTGACAATGGCCTCCTTGATCATGTCTAGAGTAAAGACGCGTCAGCAACCGGCGAACACGATAAAAGCTGTCCCCTATCGCCGCGACAAGGCGGGCGATCAGGTTGTCGTCGCAAACGTACCTTGGTAAGTGCCGTGCTGGGAGGCGCCAGCAGGCTTGCTGGCCTTCTTGGTTGCGGCTTTTGGAGGCATGTTGCTTGGAATGTGATTGATTGTGCTTGAAGCGGATTGCCTGGAGCGTCGATTGATGTGTGGAATACGTGTGGTCGAAGTGGTGGTCGAGAGCGTGGTGGATGGGAAGCAACAGGTAGAGCAGTAAAAGGCCGCAGTCGCGCGTGCGGCGGGGAAAGGGCCCTATTTATTGTAGAGCTAGCACGCTGCGCAGCACTTGGATCAAACCCATCGCTACCCTGCACCTCTTCAGCGAGCTAAGCTCCATTCTCTCTTTTACTCTTCTGATTCTTTTCTCTGATAGGGCCGGATCTCCCCATCCTGTCTCGGTCGCTTCGAGCCTTTCCTGAGCGCACTTCGACTTCCCTCGACGCCCTCCTTCTTTGTTATGATCTTGGCACGACTCCACGCGCCTCATGGCTGTCGCGTTTCTCCTCCCAACTCTGCAACATTTCTCTTCTTCGAGAAGCCGTTCGTCCTCTCCTGCTGTGCTATGATTCGTTCAACACCTATGACAGCCCATCACACTACTGTTCGTTTATCCCTCGTCTAATTCCGTACAAGGTCTCGTGATGCCTGACTGTCCCGCGCCTGCTCACGCTTCCTCTGTTGCCATCGTGATTTCACCTCACTGTATCATACCTCTAGATTGTCCTTCCGGGACTGCACAACACACGACAGTACTATACGTGAGTCAGTCGCCTTCTGTATCTGTAATGCAATGCTATCGTGTTCATCCTGTTGAGAGTTCTCCACGCGGCGCGTCACCGCCTGAACCGGATGTGATACAACATCGCACGCGTGAACATTTCACTCCTCAACACTAAAGTGTCTTCTGACTGCCTGCGCGATATTCGATGATCCATTCACGTCGCACGAGATTGCTCGAGAGTGTAGGCAACTGTGGCAAACTGGTCACGCGGTCAGCGAATCGAGATCACGCCACCCACCCATACACCTTGGCGCATCCCAACGACAAGCGGCTGGAGAAGTAATCAATATAGGGATAGTGGCACGGGTAGTGAGAGGATGAAAGGTTTATCATTGAGCGCTCTATCGAGTATCGTGGCGCATCATAGGGAGTCCTCCCAATTTTTTTTCTGCGCAATTTCTCTTTCTTCCAGACATCTCCCATCTCCCTCGTTGTGCATAAGCTGAGGTGTGCCGTGCTTCGTGATCGCGGTCGCACGCGGGTTGAAGAGAGTATGGGTTTATCTGAACTGATCCGGCACCTTCTGAACGAATGAAGAAGGATGTGATCAACGTGGTCTGCTGAGCTGAAAACAACCCACCCAGCCATGATTGGTGCAGGAAGGTAGCCTCGTCAATGCCAGAGTACTATTCCTGGGGTTAACAGTGGTTTCTGGAGCCTGACAGCAACATCCAATGGCAGTCGCTGTATCCAGTGTAGTCGAAGAGTCCTGTGGGTCGGCAGAACTGAGAATGTCGTGTATTGATACCTCATAGAATGTCGGTGTCGAATCGTGCTGAGAGATGAGATGAGAACTGTCCATGGCAAAACTGCCAGGTCTGTAGTAGTGCTTGAGGTTCAAAGTGTCGGAAGAGTCGAGGCCAGAAAAAGAGTGTAGCGCTGCAGTCGTCTTTGGCCAAATCGCGCAGGCCATGCAACAACCGCTTCGTGGTAAACGTCAATCCGGAGCATAAGAACCGGAATATCATCAAGTCATGCCCATTAAGAAAAACGCCCGTCGGCACGCCGGCCAACATACCGCATGCCTCCCTTTCTGGCGGCACTCCCACCCAAACGCCTGTCCTACTCCTACAGATTGCGCTAGCTTTGTCGACCAAAAGTCCCGTGCCACTAGGCCTGGGCTAAAGGCGGACCCGCCGGTGCCATCTGTTGCTGTGGTGGTGGTCGCTGCTGGAAGCCACCTTGTCTCTGCTGTCCTTGGAAGCCATTTTGGTCATTTCGTGGTCCACCACGACCTCGACCATAGCCGCCACCACGGCCTCCACGGTAGCCTCCGGTACGGTTTGCGGGGTTGAGCAGATCCTGTCCGCTGCCCTGCTGTCTGCCTGCTTGTTGCCCCTGCTGCTGTTGTTGCTGTGGCGGCGCAGTGTTGATGGGGCGGGGAATGTTCTCTGGTGCGTCGTATACATACAATTTCTTGTCAATAGTGCCAGGAATGGGTTGAATCTCGGTACCAAGTTCCTGCTCGATACGGTACAAATTGAAGCGATCTTCCCAGTTGATCAGGTTGATGGCCAGACCAAGATGACCAAATCGTCCCGATCGACCGATACGGTGAAGATACGTCTCCGCGTTCTTGGGGAAGTCAAAATTGATAACGACATTCACGGCTTGAATATCGATACCGCGAGTGAGAAGATCGGAACAGACCAGGTTGCGCATTGCGCCGTTGCGAAAATCGTGGAAAACGCGGTTACGATGCTGCTGCAACATCTTCGCATGCGAGTAGAAACACGAGTACCCAAGCTCGGTGATCTTCTTGGCTAACAGCTCGACACGAGTTGTGCTGTTGCAGAAGATGATAGACTGGTTGATTTGCAGTCTGCTGAAAAGTGTGTTAAGGCAGTGGACCTTTTGCTTCTCCTCAACGAATGCGTAATATTGTGTGATACCACGCAGAGTGAGCTCGTCCATCAAGTTGATCTCGTGGGGATCGTTCATGTGCTTGTCTTTGAAGTCCTTCACCACGACTGGGAAAGTTGCGGAGAATAACATGACTTGTCTGTCCTTAGGGTGGAACTTGAGGAGCTGCTCAATGGTTACAGTGAACTCAGGTGAGAGCAGCTTGTCAGCCTCGTCCATGACAAACGTCTTCGCCTCGGATAAATCGGCGACACCCTTGCCGGCCAGATCCAAAATACGTCCAGGCGTACCGACAACGATGTGCACAGGGTCGTTCAATCGTATAATGTCATCGCGCAGTCCGGTTCCACCAGTGGTGACCATGACATTGATGCCAAGGTGCTTGCCAAGCGTCTTGCAGACTTGCGATGTTTGCAGTGCCAATTCTCGCGTGGGCACGAGAAGAAGTGCCTGAATCTTGTCCAACTTGGGGTTGATGCGCTCTAGCGTAGGAATGACGAACGCTGCGGTCTTTCCTGTGCCGTTCTTCGCTCGTGCAAGTATATCGCGACCAGATAATGCGACTGGAATCGTCTCTTCTTGAATGGGCGAGGGCTTCTCAAACCCTGCTTCATAGATACCCATCAATAGCTCGCGCTTGAGATAGAATTCCTCAAAATCCAGGCCCTTCGTCGCTGTAACATCCTCTGTTTGCTGTCTGCCATCTTTCGGAGGTGCTTTTAGCCCCGACTTCCAATCGCCCTCCGCAGCTTCGTTCAGTGACGTCTTCTCGAGCTTGTTGGCTAGCCCGTCCGCCATTGCAATGTTGTGTGTGCTGTGCTAAGTGCCAGCGCCCTGTGATCTGGTTGTATGAATGTCCGGAGGAAGCCAGACGGTGCCTGCGCGGCAGTGGTGCTCCCGCGAGCGATGCGGCTGACCTGAAGCTGACAGAAAGTCGCTAGCGGAAGTGGTGCAGCAATCTGCTATAGAAACCGCGCGTGTTTTTCAGGCGATTCTGATGCCGTAGATCGGGATGCAAGCTATTTGGAGACGGCCTATAGAGCAGACTGGTCAGTCTCTGGAAGTGTCTGCGGTGCGCGACACGGCGTGGCAGGCAAGGCGGCAGTACGGCGGATCTGGCTCTGATATGGCGTGGCAAGCGGTTGCGCGTGTGGTTCGGAGTGGTCGGAGGAGGTGTGGAGGTGGTTGGGTAGACTGTGAAGCTGTCTGAAGAGTCGGACTTCACAAGACTTCGAAGAATGAAGTCGGCGAGAGGCCCAAAAAGCTTGGCGCTCATTGGTGCCATTGAGCTGCATCGCAGTGTTGCACAAGCCGACCGAGTATCCACCCGAGCATTGCTAACATCCCTCTCGCGTCGCGCTTAGTTGATCTGTAGAAGCATCTGACATGAGCAGTGAATTGATCTCGTGTCTTCTGGCTGAATTTGATACGCGTGCGACATCCGCCGCAGCAAACGCTGCCATCCATTGCTTCTGGGTTCACGCAACTCGGCGAGCGTTCCGAGATCGACCACTGCCAGCATGTCTACCTTGTGAGTCGGCTTTCCTCACAACAAATGCCAGAATTGATCATAAGACACCTCGAAGTCATCTCTCAGACCAGAGAACATTGGCCCGAAATTGATACATCAAGCTTCGTTGACTTCTAACATGAAGGCAGTCACTATATGCTACGATTCGCCACTCGACCATGTTCCGCACTACGACAAAGTACAAATATCCTTCGGCCGTCGCTGAACATCAACTCTCCAAGACTCCACGCGACCGGATCACCCAAGAGGCTGGCAGACGCGAAACCTCTTTCCTTCGCGCGGCCGACCCCTTTCACCCACCGTCTCAACAAGCTCATCGCCCACTCCAAACCTTTCCGAAGATCATACAGCAGTCCCACCGGCCATGGCACTATGCCCGCGTCCTACAAGTCCGCCAAACGCGCTGTGCGGACACTAATTCTCATCAACACCGGAGTCTTTCTCACGTGGGCCTATGCAAGCGGCAATGCTCGCCAAACCAACGACACCCAACTCCTGCAATACCTCGTCAAAAATTTCCTTTTGACCGAAGAGAATCTCTCGCAGGGCCGTTACCACACGATGATCACGTCGGCCTTCAGCCACACAAACCTGTTCCACTTTGGTTTCAGTAAGTCTATTTATCAGCACGCTCTTTCGATCCTTAGGCATCTCTGACCCACAACCTTTCTTCTACCTAGACATGTTCGTACTCTGGACCTTCGGCGGCATACTCGCCTACCTTCCCTTCATCGGTGCTAGACATATCTACTTGCTCGCCCTGACCGGTAGCTTCGCCTCGTCTTCCGCCTGGCTCATCCACCAGCGCTCCAGAGCAACCCCAGCACCAAAGACCATCTCCAGATCTTGGAACCCCTTCTCCGACACTTCTGCGCCAAGTCGAATACGAAAGACCGACGCACTCCTCGGAGCGTCGGGATTCATCATGGCTACCGTCTCATTGTCAGCCTGTCTCATGCCCTTCGCGCCAATGATGATGATGGGCGTCGTGCCCATGCCACTATATGCCGTGGCGATGGCGTACGCCGCGTTGGATTTGTATCTGTTAGATAGTGAACAGAGTCGAACGGCCCATTCAGCGCATTTGGGCGGCCTCGCATTTGGCATCGTGTATTATTTGGCGTTGTTGAGGAAGAAAGGTGGAGTTTGGCAGTTGATTAGTAGCAGGAGAAGGTAAGAGGAGAAACCAATATATCGATTTCCGGTAGTCGTTTGGTATGACACCGTAAGAGGTGAGATGGTTGTGGTTATGTGACACTAAGATATGTCTGATGTACAAAATGCATGCATGGAATACACATGACATGCGGAAACCCATACAGTCATTTGGTGCGCCTTTGCGCTTGTGACGTGCTTTCCTCTTCCTGTAATGCTGGCGTCACATTGGCTCCTTCGTGCCCCGCCTCTCGATCTTCTCCCATGGAAGTGCCATCTTCGAGAACATCGACCGGTCTCCAGCACGATTCGATGTCTCTCAGGCATTACTTGTATCTCCCTTCGCGACTTCTCTTTTCATGGACTCTTGAATTTACTCAACGAAGTCCTTGACTCTGTTCAACCACCCAAGGTACTCCCTCTGCTCCTTCACATCGATGTAGTCCGGCACGGCCTGAGCGAGGTACTCTGAGACACCTCGTGCGTTGAGGTAGCTCTCCAAGATGCCCTGAACTTCCTCGTCAAGCTGCTGGAATGGTGGTCCAGCGTAAAGCGACTCTGGGTGGTCGCGGATCAAAGCCTTAGCATCGCCCTTGATCTCCTTTGGCAGCTGCACAAGTTGGTTGATGATGAAGTCGCCATCAGCTGCGGTGAGGTAGAATTTGAGGGCGCCCTTGTTCGGTCTCTGAACCAGGACCGTCACGGCGACTGGGAACTGCTGTGGAGCACCTTCGGAGTCCTATATTTGAACTGTCAGTCAATATCGCAGGTATTTCATGTTCGCGATCTCAGTTCTCACCTCATCAGCCAATTCCTCACGATCAGCTGGGGCGACCGAGTCTTCTGGCGCAACCTTGAAGTTGCCGTCTGCCTTGCCGCCCTTGTTGATGGCGCCCTTGGTATTGGCACCTCCTGACTGTACGTCCATGCCCTCCTCGCCCAGTGCCATGTCCTCCTCGCCGTAGCCCTCATCAATCTCCGAATTGAAGTCTGCTATCGAAAAGTGGACGGTGATCTGCTCGTCCTCGTATTTGCGGGTCAAGTAAACATCTTGCTCGCCTTCAACATCCTTAATTTCCCAATCTGGGTTCTCCGCCTTGAACTGCTCAATGTTCTGGTCTGAGCCGGCTTGTGTCGCCGACTCCTCCTTCTCGATGCTGATCTCGCTCTCGAGCTTGGCAGCAAGTTGTTGTGAGTGTTCATCGAAGCGTGCGCGTGTTGTGGAGAATAGGGCGCTGCGTGGAGCTTGTTGGCTGATGCGTGATCGAAGGGTTGATGTGAAAGAAGGCTTGATCGAAGTCGTGGCGAACCGAGACGCTGTGCGTGGCGCGCTGCGGGCAAGGGCACGGAGTGACAACATTGTGAGCGATGTGTGGAGGGAAAAGGTATTAAACAGTCGATATCGAACAGATGGGATGATCAATGGATGCAAAGGGTCGGGAGTGGTCAAGAAATGTTCGAATGTTCTTCGCGCGGAGGAGCTTGGACTCCAGTCGCGGAGACACGTGAAGGAGGCCGATTCGCTGCGCGATGACGAGCCGAACACCTCACTCGAGCTGCACAATTAATTCCGCGACGACGACCGGACCGTCTCGGAGGCACTTCGAGGATCTCGACGGCGCTGCGGGATTGTGAGCGAGGGTGCTGTTCATTGAGGTCTCGTCACCACAGATCACGAATCGACAGACGCGACCATGAGCACTGTTCCCAGCACGAAAGGCGTCGCTTCTGGCCCCAATGCCAGCCAGACGCCCACGACCTCCGAGACGAAGAAGGAGAAGCCCTCGCCCCTTCGATCGATCATCGCAGGATCAACAGCAGGTGCAGTCGAAATCGCCATCACATATCCCGCCGAATTCGCCAAAACACGAACACAACTGAACTCACGACTCGCCCCCGGGCAAAAAGTCGCTTTCCCTCCCTTCGGCCCGCAATGGTATGCAGGATGCACGACTCTCATCATCGGAAACAGCATCAAAGCTGGAGTACGGTTCGTGGCGTTCGATCAGTATAAGAGCATGTTGAGCAGTCCTGATGGGACAATATCTGGGCCCATGACTGTTGTCTCTGGTTTCTTAGCAGGAGCCACAGAGTCTCTGTTAGCCGTCACACCGTTCGAGAGTATAAAGACACAACTCATCGATGATCGGAAACGAGAAAAGCCGCGGATGCGAGGCTTCTTGCATGGTTCGGGCATGATCTTCAGAGAGCAGGGCGTGAGAGGATTCTTCAAGGGATTCGTGCCCACAACTGCGCGACAGGCTGCCAATAGTGCGGTTCGCTTCTCATCATACACCTCGTTGAAGCAACTCGCGCAATCCTATGTTGCGCCGGGAGAGAAGCTCGGGACAATATCGACATTTGGGATTGGTGCTGTGGCAGGAACGATCACGGTGTACGCGACACAGCCGATTGATACTGTGAAGACGAGAATGCAAAGTATCGACTCGAAGGGGCAATACAAGAACAGCATAGATTGCGCTCTCAAGATATTCAGAGAAGAGGGCTTCTTTAAGCTGTGGTCCGGAGCAGTGCCGAGACTGGGGAGGTTAATGTTTAGCGGTGGAATCGTGTTTGCCATGTACGAGAAGACGATGGACCTGCTGGAGACGCTAGACCCGGAGAAGAAGTACATTTAGTCATCGCATCGACGACACATCGAACAATGGAGGAAGCTTCGACTTTCACGGGAACGATCTCGAAAGTGTGCTTGGAAACAGCGCCGCACGAAATGCGAGACCTGCGATAGAGTCGCGAGCGAGAAGGATGCACATTGACAACCTGGAGGATATGATCACTGGGCGCGGCAACCTCCTATCCGTAGATCGGGATCGTTGCAGCTTCAGCATATGATCGATAAATTAGAGCTGGAAATATGACAGCCTGAAGACACTGTCCCACATGTCTCCATTAGACATTTTGCAAGCAGGCCGCCTTGCCCTGCGAACACTGTACTCGGAATACACTGGCCGCTTGGAGCAATAAATAGCTGGTTACATTTTTGTCCGCCGAGCGACCACATGTTAATATAAATGAACGAATCACGTTACAGGCTAAAAGCTTGGCGCGGCGTGCAACTCAACTCAACTAGAACATGCAATCAGCGTTCGCAAGCAAACACGACATTCATCTCCGTACGGCCTGCACTTCCTCATCCTAGCAAGTTCTCGACTACAAGGAAAGCAGAGGAGGCGAGTCGGGCTTTAGTCAAAATCTGCGTTGCTCTGCACGCTTGATCACCCCAGCCATCAACTCCAGCCAGCGAAAGCACGCGAATGTGGTTCACGAGCCATGTCTACTACTAGTGCTTTCGGTCAACCACGGACAGGTGGGTTGTTTGGCTCTTCAAGCACAAGTACGACGCCTGCTGCAGGCTCTGGTGGCTTTGGTTCGACAGCGGCTGCTCCAACTTCCGGTGGCTTTGGTTCTACAGCGCCTGCTCCAGGCTCAACCCTCGTTGGCCCCGCGAATCCCGGCACGTCAACTTCGAATCGCGGTCTCTTTGGCTCCACAAATTCAAGCGCCTTTGGCTCTGCGAATCCCGGCACGTCAACTTCGAACCGTGGTCTCTTTAGCTCCGCAAATGTAAGCATCGCTCCTCCTATCTCGAGCTCTGTTCCTCCTGGAGCTTCTGGTGCCAATGGGTCGTCTGGAAATTTGTTCTCTCAAGGACCTTTCACGCACAACCAACCAGCGAAGACGTCCTCACGCGAGCCTGAGGCCCCGAAGCCTCCGCGCAAAGTCGAACCGTTTGAGTAAGTTGGGTTGACGTCTTGAATGCTGCAATCAAGCAGAACCTAACAACCGAATAGCCCCAGCAGTCCGGTCATCACTGTGAAAGTGGGAACATCAGCAACAGGCACTGCCACTTTCCACGTACACCAAGATATTCTGCGTCGTACCTCCGACTTCTTACGGGCAAAGAGCAAGGAGGTCTGGTCTGAGCCTGGTCGCGCGGTCGAAATTCCAAACCATTCATCAGCGATCTTCAAATTGTACGTAAATTGGGCCTACTCTGGCTTGATAAATCTCGCAAAGAAGCCAGAAAAATCGGCGGATACGGCTCAAGCTCAACCCGACCCCAAGAGAGTTACGGTAGAAGCGGTGACCGAAGGGTCTCAAACTGAGCCCGAATCAAACTCGGTAACGAACGACAAATCGACCGAGAAGTCCCAGACTGAGTCTGGCTCCAAAGCCGACACTAATGACAAGTCATCCGAGACCTGTCAAGCCGAAACTAACTCCCAGTCGGATACGCAAGAAGATGACAACATTTGGACTGTTCTCGCGAAGGCGTATGTTCTCGGAGAAGAGCTAATGGACGCCAACTTTCAAAGCGATGTCCTGGCTAGCCTCCACCACACAAGGTGGTCAGGCGATGACACGACTATAGGACCACTGGTGGGCGAATTATCGAACATCATCTACGACGGCACGACGGAGGGGTCTCCTGCACGCCTGTTCCTTGTGAATCTCTACTCCAGCCAGTTGACGAAGGCAGAGCTCGCGGCTAGAAAAGGCACCTTGGCTCCAGATTTCGTATACGATATGCTAATGGAAAACGCTCCTGCTTCCAGGTGATGAGGAGAAAGTGGCGAGTTCAGCAAGCTGAATGGACTGTCATTTGAGGGGCAGTAAGCAGGTATTGGAACTGGTTGCCTCCTTCCAAGAATGCACGTCTACTCGAGGGCTCCAGAGGCGAGAGCCGAGGCATTTGTTCATTCAAGGGCGTACGGAGATAGGCAATTCCGCGAGTGAGATTGACAAGGCAGACGCTGTTAGCGTTGTGATAGTAGAAGATGGCTTGTACAAATATCGAAATGTGTCCCCTCGGACTCAGACCTGCATGCGGCAGAAAACCTCTAGATGGATTAAAAAGGTATACATGTTTCCATCACAACAACCATATCCTCTCTTTCCCAGACGCGTCCCTCACACCCCCTGCATTCATTCTGCCATATAGTATCCTCAAACCCAAAGCCAGCGCAGTCGTGGCAAAACTACACGCCGCACAAACAAAATTCCCCGTTGGATACCCACTCGCCGCCTCCCTCGGCAACCAAATCCACTGGGCAATGATCTGACTCACGCCAGCCATACTGTTGTTCATCGCCGTCGCGACGGCCATAGTCGTAATTGCCGGAACATTACATGTGACCCAAGCGCTCAACGGGCCCGAAGATGGGAAGGCTCCGGCAGCACAAAGCATCAGACAGCCGTAGCGGGCGGTGTAAGCGTCTGCGGGTAACAGACCGGCTGTGAGCCAGCCGATTCCGCCTAGAGTGGAAGAGATTCCGATGTGTAGGCCTCGTTTGTTGGTGCGGTCGGCGGACCAGCCGAGGAAGAGACAGATTATGTAGCCTACGACCCAGGGTGGGACGGTCATGAGTTGGGCAGAGATACTTGTGTAGCCGAGACCGGAGACGATGGTGGGCGTGAAGAAGGTTAAGGAGCCGAGGGGAACGCAGTTTGTTGCCTTGAGCGATGAAATTAGTATTGTAAAACAGTGACTTTTCGATCAAGGACTCACATATGCAAAGTAATGCGTCAGCATCCTCGGGCTGAACGCAGTGGCCATGATTTCCTGCTTCGTGGACTTTTGCTGCGTGAAACCTCCGCCTTTGACAGCAATGCGGTCTTGAATGTATTTCTTGTCGTCGTTGTTCAGCCACTTCGCACGACTGGGGTAATCAGGCAAGAAAAGTAGAACAGGAATGACCATGACGACGGTAATGATGCCTTCGATGATGAACAGCCATCGAAAGCCTTCAAGTCCAGCCGCGCCATTGATGTTTCCAACACCGTAGGCAATGCATCCGCCAAAGGCTCCGGCAGCGGTTGCTGATGCGAGGACGAAAGCAATTCGCACACTACGCTCTTCGACAGGATACCAGAATGTGATGAGGTAGACGATACCTGGAAAGAAGCCCTGCATATACTGTCAGTTTCGACATATTGGAGTGTCGGGACGAAAATACTTACAGCTTCGAAGACACCAATGAAAAACCTCAGAACTACTACAGTCGCATAGTTCTGTACTCCAGCGAAACCGATAGTAAACACGCCCCATGCTCCAAGCAATGTCGCAAGCCAAACGCTCGGACGAACATATCGTTTCATGATCCAGTTACTCGGAACTTCGAACAGTGCATATGCCAGCGAAAAGAGCGAAACCGCAACAGCGTAATTCGTGTTCGTCATGTTGGTCGCTTGCAGCAGAGAGTCGCCGGTTTCCTGATTCAATACTTTGGAGTTGCCAATGTTGCCTCTATCGAGATAGTTGAGGAGGTAGACCCAGGCGCAGAGCGGTAAGATGTGGAGGTCCATGCGGCGAACGAGCTTCCGTGCTCGTGGTTTATCTTCAACGAAATGTACATTCTTGATTGGATCTTCTTCCGGGCTCTGAAAACTCGTCAGCTCGCAGCGACCATTTGCAACATGCCATGTTCATTACCGGTGCAGTCTCGATGGCATCTTCGGCATGAATTGCTCCTTGCTCATCCTTTTCGGTTCCAGCCATTATGCACGGCTTCAGCTTGTGATCTGCAACCGCTTGTTAAGAGAGTGAAGATCAAAACTAAACACATTGATGTGAGAAATAGAAGTGGCATATGAGGAGCAGAAGTGGCGTGAAAGAAATCTGGCAGAAAGATGGTCATTGCGGAAGACTTGCCTTGTTGCCGCTCTGGTGTTTCCACTCTGTGTAGATCTTGCCCGCTCGTGGGAAGCCATGTTGCATGCCCGCCACGCGATCATGCAGATCAGTATGGGGTTTCGCGGAGAAAGACGTGCGGAGAAGTGCGCCCCATTTGCATGCAGAAGAGCTGTCACGACTTCGGAGTGCTTGTGATGACGATGTACGACGGATATTGGTACCAAGTACATGCATGCATGTAGCATGGTTATATTTTTACTAGTCGCTGCACTTCAACGCAAGATTTATGCTTGGGAGAAAGTCAGGCGAGCTTGGTATCGTTTTCACTTCACTCGTGCACGGGTGCAAGACACGGCACAACCCCGTACGGTAGCCATTTCCCAAGCCCTTGACAGCTATCTGTACGCCAATGTCCGCCGAATATTCGACATGTACGACAGCGCATCAAGATGGGATGCCGGGCACTTCGCTTGCTGGCTTCGCCGGCTTGCCGCTTTCGTCGTCGCATGTGTGGTAGCTCTCTGCTTGAGCCTGACAGCAAAATGCGGTGGCCGCTCTCCTACTGCTGGAGTGCTGTGCGAAAACATATCACAAATGCTTCCCACAGGTCTGTGTGTGTCGCTTTTGTACATATCAGTCTGTGCAAGGATCGGTTCGGATAAACGTCATCAATGCCAAGCCGGCTCAAAGCTGTGAGTGTGCAAAGGTACCGGCCCGTGGTGTTGCTTGTTGGATCAATGGCAAGAGCTTTGCATCTGCTTCATCTTCTGTGACGATTCCGACTCCAATCTCCTGTGACTTGCCAAGACATCAACATATTGACCAAGAAGAGAAGCGAAGCAAAATGCCATTCGCCACAGTCAATGGCCATGCTATCCAGTATGTCGAAAGTGGGCAGGTAGGGTACAATGTGCAAGAAGACAAGCTGCCGATTGTCTGCATACACGGGTTGGGAAGCTCGCAGAATTATTACATGCCAGTCGTGCCGTACCTGGAAGGACACAGAGTCGTCGCGCTCACCACATATGGAGCGGCGGAATCGAAGTCGAAGGGAGAGAAATTAAGCTTGGTGGATATGGCGGAAGATGTGATAAGCTTGATGGACCATCTTGAGATTCCCAAAGCTATCGTAGCTGGACATTCCATGGGCGGACCAATGGCTCTGACCGTTGCGGCGCGACATCCAGACAGAGTCGCTGGCGTTGTCGCAATTGGACCTGTGAACCCATCCTCTATCAAAGCAGAGATGTTTACTGCGAGAATCGAGACTGTCACTAAAGGTATGCACTGCAAGCCAGCTTGGAATTTTCCAGAGCTACGTGCTGATCGTTTGTAGATGGAATGGAGCCACTAGCAAACACTGTTCCGAAGGCTGCCACTGGCTCAAACAGCACGCCTCTCCAGCGAGCTTTCATTCGCGAGCTCATCCTTGGCCAAGAACCCAACTCGTACGCGATGCACTGTGAAGCTATCATCAACATGAAAGATCCCGGGTTCTCTTCCATGACCACGCCTGTCGTTATCCTGGCAGGCGAGGAGGATCAGTCAGCGCCATTGGCTGGGTGTCAGTTCATCCACGATAACCTCGGCAGCAAGCAGAAGGAGCTCAAAGTGTACAGCAAGGTGGGACATTGGCATTGTATTGAGGCTCCTGAGCAGGTCGCCAAGGATATTCTTGAGTTCGCGGCCAAGCTCGCATGAAGAGAGTCGGGATTGTGGAGATAAAACGACCGGACGCCAGTGCTATGCCAGGCGAATCGTTTAACGACCACTCACCTCCCGGCAAGGTTTTCAAAGAGAAGATCCCGCTTTGCAGTGAGCTGTCTGAGCTGCTCACGGGCTTCTTCTAGCCTGTTACGCGCAGATCGCGCGTCCGAAGGTAGCTCTCGAAACTCCTTCAGCTCGTTCTCGAGTTCGCGCAGCCGTATCTTTTGCTTCTCCAGTTCGTTTGTTTTGTGAAATATATGTTCCAGACTCGTCGACGAAGAAGGTGGCCTGGTAGCACTTAGTCGCTCATCGTACTCCGCAATCTTGGCTTTCAAAGTCTTGGAGGTTTTTGCCCATTCTGTTGTGTTGTCCACCACATCAGAAGGTGCTTCAAAGTCAGGTCCAGATAATTCGTCAAGCAAAGTCCTCATTCGCTTGGTCTCTTGCTTCATGTTGGTCAATTGCTGTTGCACTCGTGCAAGCTGCTGCTTCATCTCGAACTCGGTGGTGTTCAACGTGATGATCTCACGAGCAATCTCTTGGACGTTGATATGCGGGCAGTCCAGTGCTACCGCTACTTCGGCAAGCGTGTCCAATTGGGTTTCATTTGCCAGCTCGGCTTGCAATACTTGCATAATCTCATCGTGGAGACTACCTTGTTTGCGAGTGAGACTTGAATGTGCCGCTTTTTCGATGCGCTCAGCTTGACTTCGTTGCTCATCCGCACTCTCGTTCAGATTGGCCAGGGTGAGAAGGGCTTGCAGGGTGTCTTCATTTCTTTCGAAAGGGGGCACGCGGGAACCGTACTTCTTAACGAGCCAGGCCTCAACAGCAGCCCAATCCTTTGCTTGTGCTTGCTGCACTCTGGCCTTGGACGGCGAGAAAAGTGCCGATGCGGTCCATTCGGCATCCATTGTTGTCAGGCTTGATTGTGGTGAAGGAGACTTCGGTCAGCGCGTGTTGCTGGAAGTCGCGTTTCAGATCGGGGAAACTTCGGCCGTGGATTTCACAGTGACGCGCACAACAGTCGAGTTGCTACCAGAAATGCAACACCAACGTCAACTTTCCAGAAGAAACCGGGCCGCTGGAGATACGCACACTACAGACAAGTTATCGAGGATTTCTGGCGACTGGAGCTCAATGACGGATCATGTCGGCCAAGGCTGCGCTCAAGGCAGCAAAACTTGCGCTCGACAACAAGCAGTATGACCAGGCAATCGAGCACGCAAACTCTGTGCTTTCCTCGGATCCTCAGAACCACTTCGCACGGCTCTTCTTGGGCCGAGCTTTAGAGAAGCAGGGCAAATATGATGACGCCGCGAGCACATACCAATCAGCTGCCAAGGCAAAGCCAGACGATTCCCAGGCGTGGCAAGGGCTCGTGAGTGTCTACAAAGCTCAAGGCTCCAATAAGGTAGACGAATACCGCGAAGCAGCAGTCAAAGTTGCAGAGCACTTCATCAATGCCGATGATATCAACCGGGCACAGTCAACTGTGGATGAGCTCACGGCTTTTACCAAGCAGTATGGCACATCAACACACAACAAAAAGGTGCTCGAGGTCATGCTGCCCGGCAGCTCAATTTATGATGCTTTGGAAGGCCGCATACCTCGTGCTTCGCATACGTTGACGCGACTCATTGAGATTACGGAGACGGAAGAAGCAGAACGTGTCAAGAAGGAGATCAGCGAGCGCCGAACACGGATAGGAGCAAAAGTTGGCCAAGTTACTGTTGAAGTGAAGCGAGAAGTCTTCACAAACAGCAATCTCGAAAATCTGTATCAGCAACTAATAAATTGGTCAACCGACGATGAAGTCCGGCGTGAGTACGAGGAAAAGTTGCTGCAGCGCGCGTATGACACGCTCGTTGTACTGCCACTCGACCAGAAAGTCGCCAAGCTTGACCAGGTCTTGACGCTCGCAGAGGGCATGGTCATCATACATCATCCTTTTCGCCTGGCTTGGGATCTGGTGCTCGAATCGCGAGACATGGATGATCTGAAGGACCTAGATGCGGGCATATTGCGTGAGTATGTTGCACTCTTCGAGAAATCTGGATTCGCACGAATTCTCGAAGGATGGTTGACGAGTGAACTCTCGCCATTTCCACCGCCACCAAAAGCGGAAGGAGACGAGCCTGTGAAAGAAATTGCCCCCGAGGATCGACTTCTACTATTCACGGAAGGTCTATCAGATGCCGAGCAATCGCCTTTCGCGCACCGACTTGTGGGTGACTACTACCTGCATTTGGAAGAGCATGCAAGTGCAGCGGATACGGCCAGGAACGGGCTTAAGGTGGCTCAAGTTGAGAGCAATAAGCTTGGTCTTGGTTTGCAGAACACACGTGATGCTCTGAACGCTGTGCTCGGCACCTCTCTTGTTCACCATCAAGCGCCACGAAATCATCCGGAGGCAAAGCGGCTGTTTGAGGACATCCTACAACGGAAGCCGAAGTTCACTCCGGCACTCATTGGTCTAGGCTTGATACTTGAGGAGACTGAGGACTATCAGGACGCAATCAATTTCTTTTCGCGAGCTCTTGAAGAAGACAAGGGCAACGTGCGCGTGGGTACGGAGCTTGCTTGGTGTAGGGCACTGAGCAGCGACTATGCACAGGCGCTCAAAGAACTTGAGGACTTTCTGCAGATGATGAGGGCTGATGACCCGCGAACGAGGGACCTCCGTGCACTGACGATATATCGGATCGGTGTTTGTCTTTGGGAGTCGGACACATCCAAAGCTGCACGTAAGGACCGTAACCGTGGCTACAGCCAGTTCCTGTCCGCGATCAAGACGAATGTCAACTTCGCGCCTGCATACACCAAGCTCGGCGTATATTACAACGATTATGCCAAAGATAGGAAACGTGCCCGCCAGTGTTTCCAAAAGGCATTCGAGCTCTCTGCGGGAGAAGTCGAAGCTGCGGAACGACTGGCCCAACTGTTTGCCGACCAAGGAGACTGGGATATCGTGGAGGTGGTTGCACAACGCGTCGTTGACTCAGGGAAGGCACGGCCGCCGCCAGGGTCGAAGAAGAAGGGCATAAGCTGGCCGTATTCTGCACTTGGCGTCGTGCAAATGAACAAGCAAGAATACCAGCAAGCTATCGTATCTTTCCTCGCTGCCCTACGAATCAGTCCCGACGATTACCAGTCCTACGTCGGACTTGGTGAGAGTTACCACAACTCCGGTAGATACAACTCCGCATTGAGGACCTTTACTTATGCTCTCAATCCGCATGATGGCGTGGAGCTTAAAATCAATGGAGAGACATGGTTCGCCCGATATATGCTGGCCAATGTTCACAGAGAACTTGGAGAGTTTGAAGAAGCAGAATCTGGGCTGAAAAGTGTGTTGGAAGAACGCCCTTCAGAATTTGGTGTGCTCATGTCTTTGCTCCAATGCTACACTGAGCATGCCTGGAGATGTGTAGAAACGGGTCTCTTCGGCCAAGCAGGGCGTTGCGCCATCAGTGCTGTTGAAACGGCTGTGGAAGTGGGCAAGATTTCACCGCACGCCTTCAATATGTGGAAGTCGGTGGGAGATGCGTGCTCAATCTTTTCTTGGGTCCAAAACAGCATCAACGACTTTCCCTCAGCCGAAGTGCAGGACTTGCTTAACACATCTGCTGAGCAAAGCATGTTTGAAGTTCTTGCTGACATTGATCAGGTGTCTCTGGGTTCGCTCGATATCAACGGCACAAATGACTCGGCATCGCCTCCGGAGCCTCTCGTAGCAGCGATTCTAGCGTACAAGAGAGCCGTTCACTCGGCTTCTCACGATGTGCACGCTCAAGCAGTGGCTTGGTACAACTTGGGCTGGGCGGAGCAGCGAGCCCATGCCAGCAGCTCTGCAAAGGCTGCAAAGCGCTATCTTACCACTGCTGTTAGGTGCTTCAAACGCGCCATCGAGCTTGAGGCCGGGAATCCCGAACTTTGGAATGCCCTTGGTGTGGTCACTACAACACTGAATCCAAAGGTAGCGCAGCACTCGTTCGTGCGATCTCTCCATCTCAATGAGCTCAATGCCAAAGTATGGGCGAACCTGGGAGTTCTGTATCTGCTGCAGAATGACATTGAGCTCGCTCATCAATCATTCGGCCGAGCACAGAGCACTGATCCGGAATATGCTCATGCATGGGTCGGCGAGGGAATCATTGCTCTCATGACCGGCAACACAAAGGAGGCACTAAATCACTTCACACACGCGGCCGAGATCTCAGATTCAGCTTCGCTCGTTACCAAGCGCCAATACTCTGTGTCCAGCTTTGACTATCTGCTCTCAGCAGACTCTGCGTCCAATGATCTCACAAAACTCATTCAGCCCATTTTTGCCCTGGAGCAGCTACGGAATCAAGTGCCAAAGGACCTTCCTTATCGACATCTTGCAGCTCTGTTCCTGGAACGCGTGGGCAACCATGTTGCTGCCATTGAGACCTTGACAGAACTCAGCGATACTGCAGAAGCAGACTATGAAGCAAGTGAATCACTCTCGGCACTGGCACGATACGCGCTCGCGAAGTCTGACCTTTCGCGAAACCAACTCGCTACTTCTGACTTCTCCAACGCAGCAGAGAATGCCGCAACAGCCCTCGACCTCTCCTCCGACGCCGATAGCAGCGGCCTCGACGCAGAGGCGAGACGCAAATTGCGACTCTCTTGCCACTTGACAGCAGGTCTTGCGCAATACTACTTGAAAGACATGCCTGAAAGCGTAACGATGTTCAAAGCCGCTCTCCTCGAAAGTGACAACGATCCAGATGTGGTCTGCTCCCTCGTCCAAGTCCTCTGGGCTCAAGGCGGCCGAGATGAGAAAGATGTTGCGCGACAGCAACTATTTGATGCGGCAGAGCGTCACTCTGAACATGTCGGAGTCATCACCCTTCTCGGAGCCATCGCTGCGCTCGATAACGATGCTGACACTGCAACCGCCGTGCGAGATGACTTACTACATCTCCGCACGAAGGAAGGTGTTTCAACTACCGGTAAAGATTTACAAGGCATTGAATTTTTGCTGTCCGCCATCGCTGGTCTGTTTGGCGAGCATAATTCAGAAGAGGCGCTTGTGTCCGAAGCTCAGACAGCTATTTTGCTCAAACCGGATGATTCGCAAGCCTGGTCGCAACTGGCAGCTCTGTCTGGCGAAGACCATGCTGCACAGATGGCATTGAAGACAGCCACGCAGGCTGTCCCGCCGAACGGGACTTTGGAGGCAGGTGGTCTGGCTCAAGCTTTCGCTGGAACGGGTACAGTGGGAGATGCGCAGCGAGCGATGTTCTTGGCGCCTTGGGAGAAAGAGGGATGGGAGGCGATGAGGAGGGCTTTGGAGTGATTGTTGGGAAGGATAGATGAGAAGAAGCTTTTTAGAAATGGTTGATACGAGTGATGAGCTCGATGTTGGTCTCAAGATCAACCTTTGATCAAGCAGATGACAGACTGCATCAAAAGCAAGAAGGGGAATCCCCATCACACATGTCTCCTCCTTGCCCACTTTGTCAAATACTCCCGACCTTCTAACCGATATGTATCCTCCTCCACATAATTGCCTCC
The DNA here is from genome assembly GCF_019650295.1 of Cercospora kikuchii. Taxonomy (NCBI): domain Eukaryota; kingdom Fungi; phylum Ascomycota; class Dothideomycetes; order Mycosphaerellales; family Mycosphaerellaceae; genus Cercospora; species Cercospora kikuchii. The sequence goes on from NW_025408588.1 coordinate 1,791,084, forward strand.
CTGGCTCTCGGTCTGCAGAACCAAATCCTGTCCCGCCGCACTGTTGTTATACAATGGCCAGTGCGGCAGCCCGTCTCCATTGGGGTTTCCACTCCACGCAAAATTGATCCACTGCGCACTGATCTGCTCACTTAGCGCCTGATATTCCGGATAAGGGCCTACGAAGTCCGGATTATTGAACACGAAAGCCACTTCGCTGAAGTGCTGGACGCCTTTATGCGGTAGAGCCAACGTGCCGGTGCTCTTGAGCCAGGGACGGGTGTTGAAACGGTAAATGTAGGTGGGAGAGTGCTGAGCATAGCCCCGGGCATCGGATAAACGAGGAGCATGATAAAAGACGTCGCCGATTATAGCAGCGGCGCGTTTGTATTGTTGGCCGTAGTCCGCGAAACGTTCGGTGCCTGTGTTGATGGGCACGCCTTGGGCTGGATCATCGGGATAGAGGTCTAGGATTCGGGAGACTGTGGAGTTGGGAAACTGGAAGCCTGTGTTATACAGGAGGTGGTAGCGGAGTTCTTCGTCTGTGTCGATGCCAGGAATGCTGGGTGGAGTATTAGTCGGAAGCTCGGTATGCTGCAGTGTTGCTGAGAGGTGAAGTGCCCTGCGCGAGTATACATGGGATGAGAGAAAGGAATACACGATAACTTACACATTGTCTGTACCTTCATCTGAAGTGCTTCCGTACAGGTGAGGTACATGCGCAAAGCGCCCCTCCTGAAGCAGGATCGTTGGGAAGCTGGGAATCACATCACCATCCACAGTGGGATACCACCCAGGACCAGCGACGTTGGAATTGTTTAAGAAAGGGAAGATCTGGTCATATTCCAATGTTCGCAAACAAGCCAGTGTGTCAGGCGCGTTAGTGCAATTCGTGTTGTCCACGAGATCGTTGTAGATGGGTTGGTACCAGTCAGTGCCATTGTACCAAGCAGTTGTAGCGGAACCAGATTCTTGTATCGAGCGATGGAACAGACCATCCGTCCTGCCACCATAACTGAGCAGGAGCTGACCTACAGCAAATGAGCCAGAGCTCTCGCCCCATATTGTGACGGAGTCCTTGTTGCCTCCGAAAGCGGCAATATTCTCGGAGATCCAGCTGAGGCCTTTGCGCATGTCCCGAAGCGCGAGATTGGCGTTACCGGAGCCTTGAATCTCGATGCTGTACTGGTTGCCCCAGCCGCCTTTGCGATAATTGATGGAAGCTCCAATGACTGGTTTGCCGATCTGAACTGACTTCTCCACGATGAAGGTGAGGTTGTAATCAGGACGTCCTGTCGTACCGACTTGATAGCTTCCTCCGTGGATCCAGAGCATGACTGGCAGTTTCTGATCTTCAGGTATACCGTGAGGGCGGACGATGTTGATGCTAAGGCAATTCTCACTCATGCCGTAAATGGCATCATTGGGATCGTAGCTGGGACAGGCCTGGCTGTAGGATGTGGCCGGACGAACGTCTTGCCATGTTTCGTTCAACGTCTGAGGTATCAGGAACCTATTCTGACCTCCTGTGTCTTGGGCGTACGGTATGCCGAGGAAAATGTCTTGTTGGTACTGTGGAAGGTATATGCCGGAATATGAGCCATTCAGAACCTTTACTACAGGCTCTGTGGCGAGGGCTGTGGTGCCCAGGAGGGCTACGGGGAATGCAGACGCTCGCATGATATTGGTGAAAGCGTCAAGGAGAAGCTTCAGCTTCGGTGATAGGCACCAGGCTAATATACTACTTGTCATGGCGGCAGAATAGAGCTGCAGTTACACAGGCGGATTCTGCTCTACGGCGATCACCTTGGCCTATCTGACGTCAATTGCAGGACGCGCAGGGCTCGATTTGCTGGCATCGCGAATGCGCAATTCGTACAGGAGCTGCCAGTGAAGGGTGTGATGATCGCCAGTTCGATGATCAGGGGCGGACAAGTGAGCAGGTACATGAATATGGAAGAGGAGAAATGGCTACACGGCGGCGGCGTTGCGCTCGAGGTGTCGCCAAGTGCCGCTGATGCCTGAGGCTGCAGATCTGGCGGAGCTTGTTCGACGCGAGGACCGCGATTTTCTGAAGCTCGAAGAAACATATCGCCGCAGCTGCCCGTCCCACTCATCCGCCCACGAGAATCACGACGCCTCCGATACGGACGAGTCTGGATTGATACTAGGAGCACACTTGAGGAGAATCGCCCAAAATGTCCTTCGGCGGACAGACGCCGACCATCATCGTCCTGAAAGAGGGTATGTCCCAGGCAGAAAGCGCGGAGAGAGTGGCAGAGTGACTGACAGGAAAAAAGGAACGGACCAATCTCAAGGACGAGGACAGATCATTTCCAACATCAACGCATGTCTGGCAGTGCAGTCGACCATCAAGAGCACATTGGGTCCTTATGGCGGTGATCTGTTGCTAGTCGACGAGAATGGCAAGCAGACAATCACCAACGATGGCGCAACAGTCATGAAACTCCTCGATATCGTCCACCCAGCCGCACGAGTGCTCACCGACATCGCGCGATCACAGGATGCCGAGGTGGGAGACGGAACGACTTCCGTCGTAGTTTTGGCTGGTGAGATCTTGAAGGAGATCAAGGAGCATGTGGAGCAGGGCGTCAGCAGTCAGGTCATTATCAAGGGTCTGCGAAGAGCGGGAACTATGGCTGTGAACAAGGTCAAGGAGATCGCGGTGAGCACAACAGAGGGTAACCAGAGGGAAACACTGCGAAAGCTCGCGAGGACGGCGATGAGCAGTAAGCTCATTTACCGCAACGAGCAATTCTTCACCAAGAGTGAGCGTCGGGCAGAACATTGGGCGCAGTGGACATACTGACATGGCGATAGTGGTTGTGGATGCCGTGTTATCTCTGGACCAGGACGATCTGAACGAGAAACTCATTGGCGTAAAGAAGATCACAGGCGGTGCCCTTCAAGATTCGCTGTTCGTGAACGGAGTAGCTTTCAAGAAGACCTTCTCGTACGCCGGTTTCGAGCAACAGCCCAAATCTTTCAAGGACCCGAAGATCGTCTGCTTGAACGTCGAGCTGGAGTTGAAGAGTGAAAAGGACAATGCCGAAGTCCGTGTGGAGCAGGTCTCAGAATATCAGGCGATTGTTGACGCAGAATGGAAGATCATTTACGACAAGATGGAGGCACTCTACAACACAGGCGCCAAGGTTGTCCTTTCAAAACTCCCGATCGGAGATTTGGCAACACAATACTTCGCTGATCGAGATGTCTTCTGCGCTGGCCGTGTATCATCCGACGACCTCGAGCGTGTCTGCCAAGCGACTGGCGCTTCGGTACAATCAACATGTTCAGATATTCAGCCACACCATCTCGGAACCTGCGAAACATTCGAGGAGCGACAAATTGGAGGCGAACGTTACAATTTCTTCGAAGGCTGCCCTGGCGCAAAGACCTGCACCCTGGTACTCCGTGGAGGCGCAGAGCAATTTATCGCAGAAGTCGAGCGCAGTTTGCACGACGCTATCATGATTGTCAAACGCGCGATCAAGAACCAGACCATCGTAGCAGGTGGCGGTGCCTGTGAGATGGAAATCTCGGCATACTTACACAGCTTCGCGGACAAAAACGTGCCGCACAAGCAGCAAAGCATCATCAAATCTTTCGCAAAGGCACTCGAGGTAATTCCTCGACAACTGTGCGATAACGCCGGATTCGATGCGACGGATATCCTCAATCGCCTACGTGTTGAGCACAGGAAAGGGAACACGTGGGCAGGTGTGGACTTCGATAATGAGGGCATCCGGGACAACCTGGAAGCCTTCGTGTGGGAGCCGGCTTTGGTGAAGATCAACGCCGTCCAGGCTGCCATTGAAGCCAGTTGCTTGATCTTGAGTGTGGACGAGACGATCAAGAATCAAGAATCACAGCAACCGCAGGCGCCAACGAGAGGGCTGCCTCCTGGCGCAGCACAGAGGGCGATGAGAGGCAGAGGACGTGGCATGCCTAGACGGTAAAAGACCGTCCAGCACCAGGTTCTGATGTGACACGCAATAGAGAGTATGATGTCGACACGAACTGTATGTTGGTACGACACAGACAAAGCTGTAGATATCGGCCACGCAAGAAAGATCGTGCTCAGCCTAGCAGCAAGCTATTCACAATTGGCCGCATTCGATGTTCCGGCGGCGCTGCTGCGAAAATCTTCCATGGTTAAGGTCCCTCCGCCCGTAGACATCAAACAACCACTCTTGACTCGACGCGGCGTAGATAGTTCAACTGCGATCGAAAGACATGCTCTCACGGCAAACCTCGCTTCATCAAAACATTCATGGAGTCTACTTCATGCATTGCAATCGCTCTATACGTTGATCTCTCCATTCTCTAATAAGCATACCTCAAAACTCTTTCATCTCCATCCATTCTGATCTTGCGATTCATCCTCATCAACCACAACTTCATAACCCATGCACTTCCAGCACAAACGATACTGAAGCCCGCGCTCGAGATCATCGCAGGACGAAAAGCCGGAGCATCGCTCGAAGGCCATAAATATGGCGTCCAGACAAAAGCGACATTGGAGATCGTGGAGACGAGAGCAAGTGCGGAAGCCTTCTTCTCGACAGTTTGCCCGCAGGTCGAGGCGGTCCAGGCGTAGATGATGCTGTTGGCGCAGTAGGTGCCTATGCAGAAGAGGACTATGGGAAGGTCAGTATCTGGGGAGCGGGAGGGAAGCGGGAAGGGAGAAGAACTTACTCATAGAGAAGTATCGAGCCCCAGTGTTGAGCGTGACGGTCCCAATGATGAAGCCTACAACTGCGATACCTTTGGCGATGGTGAGATGCCAAGTTCGCTCATTGAAACGCCCGGAGCTGGCGGCCCAGAAGATGGAGATCACGCCGGCGAGGAAATATGGCGGTGTCACGAGCGCGCTGTCCCAATAGTCAGCAATCTGTCTGTCCCGATCTAGTATGTTATACAAACTCACAGCGTAACCTTCTGATCCTCGAAACCCAAAGTCTCGACGACAGTCGGCAAGAAATTCTTGAATCCATTCGCGGCAAGATGCATATGCTGCATGAAAACAAATAGCCAGACGCGAGGATCTTTCATGGCAACGAGCAGGCCTTGAATGCTTCCAGTCGACGAAGAAGCGTGTACGGTGTCGCGGGTGACACGGTTGTGCGCTAGTTGCTTTTCTTCTTCTGTGAGCCACCAAGTGTTGAGCGGCTGATTGGGCAGGATGAAGGCAGAAGCGACTGCAACGACGAAGGTCAAGGCGCCTTGGATGCTGCGGGAAAGGATTAGTCTTTGCTAAAAGGGAGTCCTGTGACGGGGTTGTGTGCATACATGAAGAGCCATTGCCAACCAGACACTCCCGCCATTCCATGCATGTCGAAGACTCCGATGGCGATGAGACCAGCGGAGCACATGGCGAACATGTTTGCGGAGTATAGGATGGAGATTCTCGTTGCGATCTCTTTTCTCGTGTAGAAGATGCCGAGCAGCCAAATTGCACCTGGATAGAATGGTGCCTCAACCTTTTTGATTATTGTCAGTGGCCGTCGTATACCGGATGGCTCTGCAGCTTACAATTCCGAGAAGGAAGCGTGTAACAAGACTATACACGCGTTAGTTGAAATTCGGCATTCGTGAACAGTAGCCTCGCACAACATACAGCGAAGTATAGCTATTCGCCAACGCAGTGAGCGCGCTGACAATCGCCCACAAAGCCATCGCGCCAGCCATATACCACGAAGGGCGGACCCTGGTGATGAGCATGTTGCTGGGCACTTGCGCGACAATGTATCCGACGAATAGAATGCTGACGCACGTCAGGTACTGCGTGCTAGTGATGTTGGTGTCCTCTTCCAGAGTGTTCAGCTTCGCTAATGTGATGGCGTTTCGATCGAGGTAATTCAGCCAGTACATTATCCAGAGCATGGGCATAATCCAGAGATCGAGCTTTCGGACGAGTTTAATTTCCTTCGGGTCGGTCTTTGCTGCTGCACCACTGTAATCGAGTTTGGCGACTGGATGTAGCTTTTCTCCTGTTTCTGGGTCTTGGACATATTCGGTCATGACGACCTCGTCGTTTTTGGATTTCTCCATGCTGCCCATGATATTGAGAGTAGTCGAGGAAGGAAGAGCACAAAGAGAGAACGCGAACCCGCAGAGGAGGCGATCAGTGACCTACCATTTATACTTACTATCTCAGCCGAAGGTGATCTCCAATACCTGTGCATATGGAGACCTCGAGCCAGGTCTGCCGTGCTCGCAAGGCAAACTTGCCACGAAGGACTCAACCCCGCCTATACCAAGGCTTTGAAGCAGAAGCTGCAAACCAAGCACGTTCTTGCCACGCGCATTGGCGTGTCTTTTCTCCGCGATTACCCCAGAAATTGCTGTGCATACCAAGACGCCAATACCGTCCGCCAGCCTCTAGGAGTGGCGAATTCTTCTTGCTCTGTAGATCTCTTTCCCATACAGTGCAGGTAAGTCGACTATCGGATCCGTGTTGCTCCCGGATGAACGTTTCCCTCGAGGAAATAGCTGGCAGCAAGCTTGCAAATTGGCCTGATCTTTCATGCATACTTTGCAGCCGGTGTCGAGCTGGTGAAGCAATGTGATGTAGTGCATGCAGGTGTTCTGGGGCCGTTGACTTTGCACCTGCTCGTCGAGCGATAAGACGGAACTGCACTCGCTGTGCTGTGAGACATCATTCGCGACCCCCTTTCTCCGGGATGAGGCAAGGTGTCACGGCCGTGTAGTCCGCCGCGAATCCAGCTCGAAGAGTCCATCTTCGTAGTGAACGCCGCGCTCTGATGGTGCAAGGCTTCGCGTAGATGCTCTCATGCGCGCCTTGGGCCGTAGTGAGCATGATAACGCGACATTCATCATGCGTTCGTCAGGGCTTGTGCGTGCTCGCGCCCGCGGCAGATTGTCGTGAGAAGTCGAGTGTATGTGGAGGGAACACGGTTGGAGAGCTGGCAGACGGGATTCCGAATCGGCCGGTAAGTCAGCAACGCGTTCTTGCCAGTCAATCAGCATTCATCTCAAGAACTTCAACAACTCCCATCTCAACACATCTCAACGACGGCGCTTCAATTACCATCCAGCATTCAAGAACGCCGATTCGCAGTCGCCATGAGACGAAACTTCGAAGACGATATCCGACGCGTTCACCGTCGGTGGCATCATCCTCCGGACGCGCCAGTGAGGGAATCATCACCCTCAACGGAGCACAAGCGCCCAGACCCGCACGACTATGCTTCTCGGTCACCGTCCCAGCAAGCCGGTACATCATCGGGCCTCTTTCTTGGATCTTCATATTGTTTAAGATTTTCAGGTTGTCAGCCAATCAAAGCACGCTATCCGATGTTTAAACATCGTCACTCTCGATAGCTCAGCTGGAAGAGCGCAAGACTGTAATGGATAACCTATCATCTTGAGGCCCGCGGTTCGATCCCGCGTCGGGAGACAATTCTTTTGCTCGTTGTCGCCGTCGTCGTCGTTGGCTATCTCGTTGACCGGATTGTGGGAAACTTCTTTTCTTTTTTGGCCCGAGCAAAGATCTATCTTCGGGCCATGCATCCTACTACAGTAGCATTGCGACGAGGGCAACGACACAATAGTTTCGTTCTGGCAGACCGTAACGATGTTGACTTTTCGGATCGATTCAATTGTGCTATTCTTGGCCGAAGGATTCAATCGCCACCCCCCACCGTACAAACGTGGCGCACGCGCTCTTGCTCTGGTTTTTCACGCGACCTGAAGGCCTGAGAATGATTGTCAAAGACTGAGATGCATTTGAAGCGACTTCTGATCGCGTTGCCGATTCTTGTCTCAGCCGAAGTCCATCGACTAACCCAAGCTACGTTCACGCCGCTCATCGAGCAGCATGACACGGTGCTTGTAAATTGCAAGTGCTATGCATCAATGCAACAGGAAGCTATACACTAACTGATAACAGTCGGTGTACCATGGTGCGGGCATTGCAAACTCCTTGAGCCACACTATGAAATCGCTGCCGCGTTTCTCGCGGACCACAATGTTGTCCTGGCCACGGTGGACTGCACAACCAGGCTACTCGAAGAAGACGATCTATGTCACGACATCAAGGCGTACCCGACTTTGCGAATCTACCATGGTACCACAAAATCATTTGAGCCTTATGAAGGTCGGAGGAAATCATCTGATGAGTACGAGAGCGCTGCCGTGCACCTAATTGAATGTTAGCTGACCTAACACAGCATCATCTCTGCAATGACCAACGGCGCATTTCCAACCTCGTCTAGCCAAAATGGCACGAATGCGGAGATTCACAAGGAGAGACCTGCCATCTATGATACGCCTCTGGACATTTCACCAGACTCCACTGCTCCTAATGCCATTCTCACCGCAGAAGACTCTCTGTCTGCTCTTGTCAAGCTCGCACTTCCCGGCCTTTCCATACCTCTTTCATCCTCCGCAGAGTTGAGCTACTCAAGCTCACTTCTCCTCAACTTCTCCGTCTCGGATAGTGGCAAGCATCTTCTTCTCAACGGCGAATTGCTAGCGCTCCGTGTACCCGATCCATCTCGACCTCGCCTCATTTCTGCCCCTCAAGTACCTCTGACCTCCAACATCACCGAACAGAAAGGTGAAACTTTCACGAACTACGTCGAACTCGACTACGAATTCTGGGCGAACAACCGCGACGACCCCAACATCATTTACTACAACTACTACCCCAAAATCTATTTGAACCTCATCGGAGCTAGAGTATCCGAAGGAAAGAACGCCTTTCATGACATACTTCTCGACTCCCTGGACCAGAAGTATGTGGAAATTCAACTCCACGACCCTGAAGCGAGACCGTCTGGTGACCCGAATGTCTCTTACACAATAATACATGCCAAATTGCTAGATCGCGCGGCAGACTACGTTCCTCCCCACCCCGATGACAAGCCTTGTAGTCGCTGGTCATGGCGCTGCGCAGACTTTGGAGATCCGCCTTGGTATCGCTATATTTGGCGCCAGAATTTTGACGAGTATGGCAGAATTGGAAGTATGCGAAGGAATGTGCTCATGCGATGGAAGAGGATCAAAGACATTGCTTGGAATATGCCGTGGACGATTCAAGCGATCTGCGTTCTGGCACTTGGATACAAAATTCATTCGCTTTGGAGGAACAAGGGCAAGCGACAACTCTTGCTGCCTCTATGGCAGACCAAGGAGCCGCAAGTCAAGAAGTCTGTGAAGTGATGTGGTGAAAATTCTGGTGCAACGCTCTTTCCACCGCCGCTTGGTTACGACTGCCCAATTTTGCGGCATCACAAGTGGCGACAATCCTGGTGCTTCAAGGACTGTTCTGTCCCTGGCACGGCAGAATGGAAAATTCTGCTTGTCGTTCACACGACGCACATTATGAAACGCAAGGTTCGAACAATTCATTATCATAGCATTTCGTGAACTACGGAATTCTGCTCCTACAGCGAAAGGTTAGCACAGCTGAATGCTGGCTTTGTTCCTCCCGTGTAGTCAGCGATGATCGCCTTCACCGCAGCATAAAGACCCGGACCGAGCAAGAACAAGCCGCAAATCATGACCACAACGTGCACAACAGTCATGACCGATCGAGTTGGGGTGCTGAACAGCTTGCCCTTGTACAGTTGCCAGTATGCAACAGCAAAGAAAATGAACCCGAAGAAGGAATCGAAGGCCGCGCCGAGCAGAGACAGAAAATCTCCCATGGAAGGAATGACCTCTGCGAAGACGAATGCCACGACCCAGATGGCGACCATGACCCCCACCCAGGTACCCCAGCCGACGATTGTGTTGCTGTGCGCATGACGAGACGTTCCCATGATGCGACCAAAGGCGAACTTGGCCGTGACGTTTGCGTAAATGACACCGATAATAAGTGTAGGAACGATGACAAACGCGAAGGAACCCTTCTTGAACACATCTGTGCCCAGAGATCCGAAAGCTGGCGCAGTGGCGTACTGTCCGAGGTAGTGGAAGCCGATGGCGGGAGGAATGATGAAGAGGATACCAGAAATACCAGCAAGAACAGTCAGTGCCTTGGGAAAATCTTGCGGCTTCTCCATCTCGGCGATGAAGGTCGGGAACAGGATCTGTGGCACCCAGAGGAAGGTAATGTTGAGTCTGCAGAACACATTCAGTCAGCAAAATATCTCTCCCGATCTTGTGCACAGCTGGTACTCACACAGCATTCATGCAATCCACCCATGTCGTTCCTTCCCTCGGGAAGGCATAAGTCTTCACTTCGCCCAATTTCGGATACGCCCCTCCATATCCCGCTCCGGGATGATCTTCAATGCCAGCAAAAACCAAGAACAACAAAATCGCAATGCCCATCGCCGCCGCCGAGAACATCGACATGAAGCTCACATGCTTCAGCGTTCTCGGCAAAGACAACACAATCCCCATAACCATCGCAATGACACTGAACAACACCGTGCAAAGCGAATGATCAGAGAGTGTGTTCAACACCTTGGCTCCCGTTAGAACATGGAAACCAATGAGGAGAATGTTGTTGGCCAACAACATGAACGCCGTAAATCCATAAGCGATGTTCGATTTCCCAAAAGCGTAATATCCAAAATCGCAAATATCTCGAATTTGCGGATTCTTCATGATGAATTTATGCATCGTGAGGGATGTGATGTAGAACAGAATACCAGAGATGATCATAGTGAGAAGGCCAGGAACCCAGCCGAGGACGGAGAGAGACCAGGATTGTGCCATGATGGCGAGGCAGACTTGGTCGCCGGCGAGGAGCCAGGCGGCTTTTTGCCAGGACATGGTGCGGAGCTTGATGGCATGTTGGTGGTCTTCGGTGACGAGGGCTGTGATGAGTTCTTTGTTTATTGAGGAGCTGCTGTCTCCGTCATCGCTGGAGGGGGTTTGGTCGCCGGGGATGTGGGTGTGAGTGACGGCGGGCTCGAGTTTTGCGTCGGATTCGACATCGTAGTGCCAGGTTTGGGAGGCCATCTTTGCTTCTCTGGCTTGAAGAGACCAGGATTGTGAGAGGAACAGCAATACGGACCAGCTTTCTCTCTAGAACATAAGTGAAATTCACGACGAGGTATCGAAGACTATATAGAACTGTGCATATCTAACCTCAGAAATATACTTCTGAGGCCGCATTCACATGGTTCGCAGAATAAGGCGTGATCAATCCAGACCTGGTCGACGGGCTTGTTAGTGCGCCCCAGCAAGATCGGAGCCGCCGCTGTAAGAAAGCATCGTTCAGCCTTGCCGCAATCTTCAGCCAGTCTGCGAGGAGGGAAATACAAACGAGGTTTGTGCATGCCAGGTTCCACGTGGAAGAGAACCAATTGTGTGATCAAGCCTAGGCTGATCTTGGGTAAGCGCGGGAAGCTTGGGAGAGCTTTTCGACGCCTGGCGTGAGCTCGGCTCCAGGGCTTGATTCAGAGAAGCCTGGGCCACGTTCTGTTCGTGTGGCGCTTGTGTGAGTTGCGCGGCGGCGGGTCAGCTTGCTGAAGCATTCGCATATTCGTTCGTCAATATCGTCGGGTGTTTGTACAGAAGTCTGCTTCACTCAGAATAGGTCGCTCATGCGCTGTCCCTGTCCGCCATGCCCTCCTTTCTCCATATCTTATCAACAACACTCAGCAGGTCGCCCATCTGGAAAGGTTTCGTGACCACAGCGTCCATTCCCGCATCGAGAGCTTGTGTCTGCTGCTCGCCCCTCGCATTTGCTGTGATGGCTACGATCGGCATGTGCCGTGCGATCTCCCCACGCAACTCCATACTTCGGATTCGTTTCGTGCAGTCCAGCCCACCCATGACAGGCATTTCGATATCCATAAGTACCACGTCCAGCTCAACGCCATCGTTGCGACAGTATCTGGAGCGGCGAATGTGCTCCAGGGCCTCCCCACCATGGTTCGAGACATGCACCTGGTAGCCAGCCTTTCTTAACTGTCTCTCCATGACTTTTTGGTTTACGAGCTGTATCGTAGGAATCTATGTCAGCGTTATCCGGAATAAAAAGAGCGGATATAAGCAGACTCACGTTGTCTTCGACCAGAAGGAGATGTGTAGGATTCTCAGCGTGTGTCTGCTGAACCTGGCTTCTGCGTCGAATGGGTTGGCCGATCTGTTGGATCTCGTGGTTCTGACCTGCTTCTTCGAGTGCAGACTTTGGCGCGTTGCATTTCCGCGTCTTGATGTAGAACTCAAATGTTGAGCCTTGCCCGTGTTTCGAGTGTACCCCAATCTGACCGCCTTGAAGTCTTGCTAGCTCGCGAGAAATGAAGAGACCAAGTCCGGACCCACCATACTCGATATGAGTCTTGTGACTGCTTTGTTGGAACCGCAAGAAAATGCGTTCAAGCTCGTCTGGCTTCATGCCACAGCCAGTGTCCGAGACAGCAATAAGAAGATAGACACTGTCGTCTGCTTGGATCTCCTCCTCGGTCGTGGAAGGTGCATTCGGCTGGTTCAGATAGTGGATTCCCGCGACCGAACTCGTGGGCCTTGTGTTGCTTGCTGCGAGTGTCACAGTGATTGTCCGATTGGCCTCATTCTTGGTAAATCGAATGGCATTCGTGATGAGATTTATCAGAATTTGCAACAATCTGCTAGGATCCAACATAAGCCATTCGATGCCAAGGTCCTGATAGGTCTTGTCAATGACATAGTTCAGTTGTGTGTCCGCGACTTGCACTTCCGCTTCGAAGAGTCGTAGAGATTGCGCAATCAGATCTGTCGGTTTCGTCTCGCATGGTGTGATGACGAGCAAGTCTGAGTCCAGCTTGCTCAAGGTGAGGATGTCGTCAATTATTCGTTTCTGATGCTGTATGCATGTTGTGATTATTTCTGTGTTCTCGATCTGGGTCTGTATTGTTTCCTTGTCTATTGTGATGGTTTCTGTCGTATCTTCTAGTGTCGTGTTCTTGAGCAAGTCTTCCAGTGTCCCCTGTATTGAGCTTGCGCGGGTGCTAGTGGCAGAGAGAGGATTGCGGATTTCGTGACCGACAAAGTCCTGATGAACATTGAGTCAGCGCCGGTTGCTCCTTCCGCCAAACGGCGAATCTCATGTGCCTTCTCATATCCGAACATCATTAAAACAGGTCGCCAAAAAGCCTCGCTTGTCTCCAAAATCATGGCGGGCTCTCAGCTCGCAGGCTTAGTCTCGAGTAACAGTCCGCCATTGACAATTGTTTGAAACACATGCGCCTTCCGAGGCTGCAGATTATTAGTGCCCTCGGGCCCGTTGGGCTTCAGCTGCCCCCCAACCCAACCGCAGAGTCATGCAAGAAACGGGACTCACCATAAAGTGCTCCTGCTGCCTCTTCAGCTCGATCGCCTCATCTAAGCGCTTCGCGAGGAATGCCTCCAATAGCTTCTGCCTTGAAATGTCGATCAGTGTCCCCTGTATACACTGTACAGTCCCACCATCAGACTTGACGCAGAATGCAGCAGAGAGGAACCAGGTCTCCCCCTCTATCGTTTCTCCACTCAGGGCGTCACCAGCCACGTACTTCCGGTTGAGCCTCACTTCAAAGCGAACTGATTCACCGGCCATCAGCTGATTTATTTTTTCTCGATGCATAACCTTGTCGTCGTTGTGGATGTAGTCCTCCCATATATAGGGATACATCTCGTGGGGAGCAACACCGAGCAACTCATAGTATGAGTCGTTGGCGTACACTATTTCCCCAGATGGACTCAATTCGTACATGGCCATAGGCATATGAGCGGCGATGGACCGGAAGCGCCGTTCATTGTCTCGAGCTTGCTGCTCTGTCAAAGCGAGCTTTTCGGACAGCAAGATCCTGTCCAATGCTGCTAGCTCTGCTTGCATGTTTGCTTTCTTAGCATCCTCTTCTGACTGTCGAACTACCGCCAGTGTGCTCACCAGCTGCCGCGCGAGCAGACGGACGAATTGTTTGTAGTTGAGGTCGTAATGCCGTCGACTGCTGATTCCGAGGATGAGAAAGCCAACTCCATCACCATCCTGCGCTCTGCCCAGCGGAATTAGCATTGCTGATGTGCATTGATCGCCATATGCACGACTTTTAGCAGCCGGATACATGTGCGAATCAGGCAGAATTGTGATGACTTGAGGTTGACCCGTCAAGACCGCATCTTTGAAAGAAGGAGTGATGTGCTGCATTGCCCATTCGGTGTTGATCTGACTTGGGAAGACTTCACCAATGGCGGAGATTCCGAGCGTGCCCTCCAGGCTCCAATGGCGTGTAGGCAAGAGCGAGCTGGGTTCCATGAGTCCGCTCGAGCTTGACACTGACGGGGCGCGCGAGCTATGCGCTTGGCCTCGAGGCACGGCGGCGTAGAGTGCCACGAAAGGAGCTTCTTCCCGATTGACCTCCAATCCGTCGATAACAGCAGGCCAGAATTCGTGAAGGCCCTTTGCATCAGCGGTCTGCCTCTCGAGCTTGAGTAAGGTAGCCATCTGCCGCTCCTCGTGCACGCGATCAGTCAAGTCGAGCACATTATTGTAAAACCCTAGAGTTCCTGTACCACCGATCACAGGTAGCATGGACCAGGAGCCGTACATTTCTTGCGCAAAGCCGCGCCTGTTCAGGAAGAATGCCTCACGATCACCCCTGCTCGACTGTCCAGTGGCTTCAGCCTTTGCGAAAGCATCCGAGGGCTCACGATGTCCCTCTGGCCAAACTTGGTCCGCGGTTTTGCCCAAGGCCCACGGATGCCTCTCGGCCAGAACTGACGAATAGGGCTCATTGTAGATTAATGTCTTGCTGGGGCCCCAATACAACGCAGCAGCTCTCGGATCGACCAGCAAGAAATTAACGCTCCGTCTCAATTGTGCAGACCATGTCGACATAGGCCCCAGCGGAGTTGATGACCAGTCGAGGGCACGCAATGTTGCCACATGATTAGAAATGACTTGTCCAGGTCTTAGAGATGCTGCTGTCAAGTCGAAGGGACCAATTTCGGCGCGATCATAATGCAGCTCCGCATCTTCTGCGGACTCGTCCGTGGATTCCCGCTTGTGCTTGAGGCTTCTGGTATGAGGCTTGGTAGGCGTGTCGTAGGCCGCTGTCAGCACGCTCAGCCGTTTCTGGAGAGTCGCTTGCAGCCAATCCCTGTCGCGAAGTTTCAGGATGGAGAAAATGTCGTCCACAGTCGACGCGTCCTGCTCTGACCACATGGCATGCACAACATCTAGATGGTTAATGAGATAGATAGTTGCAAGACACTCATATCCTCATTCTGAGTGGCTGTACGGTTGTCCTACGTAGCTGATGCCGATCTATCCGCCAAGGAGCTCCAGACCGTCTGAGGCTCGACTTGATTGCACTGTGCGAGAACTTTAATGACGCGAGTGGACAAGCGTGCCGCGTCGCCGTTGTGGGAACGCTAGAGTCATCTTCGACTTTCTCTCGTTACATGTCCTCGTTAGAGGTGCGATGTATGTGCAGTTCCTGATCGACGGACCATGCATCTTGTTTGTACGTTGTTGAGTCATGGAGAGCTTGAGGAGAGAAGTGAGATGCAAAGAAAGGAACCTGTTGTCTCGTTCGGCGCGTCGGCGCCGGATCGCCGAAACAACCGTGTTGGCCCACGTCTGACAAACTTGCAGTCAACAACATTTGTCAAGACCGAATCCGCCTCGTCCGCAACGAGCACACTCGCCGGAAGCAGAACAGAGGACGTCAAATCCAGAGCCTCAATACTGTCATCTATCCCAGAGGAACTCGAGTTGTGACCCGGCCCACGTATCTTCAGCTCGTGGAGCGCATCAAGGCAAAACCCGAAGGCACAACCATGTTCTGCCTTTCACCCGTCACGAACCACGCTACCTCGTAAAACGTCTGCAGAGATATGTTGATTTAACTCTTGTCCAGCTGCCATCTTCACAAAGGCTTCGAACCAGTACCCGACTCATCTAACGGGAAACACATCTAGCTCTACCACATGGCCTTCAATCCACGCATCGAACGCTCCAACCTCTCCATGTCAGCCTGATGCGATACCTAATTCTGCTAGCTGGCATTGAATATGTGACAGGGGCCCATGACTCCATCAGACTTACCAATATTACAGATCTACACACGAGTAATACTAAGCCCATCGTCGCATCCTGGGCCTGGGGAGCTATTACATTGCCAGTACAACAAGTCTGCCCGCAGAGGTCGTTGCCAAGTCGAAGGCAGTACAGACTATCACGACCGTCACAGCGATTTGCTTTTTCCGATGTTGGGATATGCAATGCTTGACGTGGCCATGAGCCAACGGGTGATAGCCATTGAATTTGGAAGGCGCATGGTGGGTAGCAGGAGTGCCCAAGATCGAGACCTCCCCAGGAAATGCGATTGGCGACCGGAGGAAGGTTGGATGAGTTGAGGTGGGAATGTGTCAAAGACGATGTTAGCTCAAGGAAAATCCAACAAAGAGCATTTCGCCTTCTCATGCGTGACGGACGTGGGCGGACTGTAGCTGTCTCAGAAGCATTGTGTCCAGAAGGAATAGCCCTCAGTTCGTCTCACGCCTACGGTGTTGCAATCATCAGCCAAGATCCATAAGTTCGCTGAAAACCTACAGGTTGCAGGTTTATACACAACTAAGGTTTTCGTCATCTATGCATGGGTCGGCAACTCCGAGCTGGCAATAGTTAGTGCAACACTGTTCGGGGCCGGGACTGGGTCAGCCTGGTAGAACGCAACAGGCACTACCACGACTGGCAGTACAGCGTTCTTCTGATTCCATCTGCTTGGACCGAGCAGCTGTCAATTGAGCCATGAGCTGTCAGGTCAGGACGATTGGAAGCGCAAAGCGCATTGTGAGTGAGGGAGGCAACCAAGCCATGGGGCACTATCAGAGGGTGGCATGGCGACAGAGAAGCTAAGGCTAGAGCATACAGCCTCGAGCGTTGTCGCTGGAGACTGCAATACCCCTCGGTGCGAGAGGCAGATTGCCGCAGTGTACCGACATTTGTAAGCTCTTGCGTTTGTTGGGTAAGCAGATAGCATGGAGATGCCTTACAAGCAATCTTGACTATCGAAAATCTAGTCTTGTTCTGTTCCACTTCATAGTAATCAGGAAGACTTTTTACCAGTATCTCTGAATCAATTAGATACTTGCAGGTTGCAAGTCTGCGTGCAAACAGCGTTTCTGTTGCTTCTAGTAATTCAGTTGCGACTTGTGCATTTCGATGGGCAGAGCAGGACGAATGTGCCGCATTGACTGCTTCTGTAGGCAACTAGATGGCCAAGCCGCCTTACAGCGAGAAGGGTCATGCTCAGATAACCAATGCCATTAGACACAGCGACTGTTCAAAAGCATACAGTCTAGCAGTATAGAAGCATTCATGCCGACTGCTTTGGCACGTCAATGCAGCTGAATTCTGTACTTCGCGAGCGCTACCTGTGCGTTTCGATGCGATGCTGTTGGCAGTACAGCTGTTACAGGCATCGAGACAAATGCAGAGCCTTGAAAGGGTAGCCATCGAAAGGTGAGGTGTAAGAGGGGAGCGGAGAACGGAGGCGTCTTCACAAGATCGCCCGGTGTCGTCGGCCTCGGAACAAGGAAGCAGCTCCTCGCGTGCTTTCGCGCCAGCATCCGCACCGCGGGAGAAACTGCTCGCATGATGTCGTACATTATTCCTCCTCCACCGCGCACTCTTAGATAAATCAGTCGCAACACACGGCGACAACAGCATCTTCCACATAACAATTGGAGATTGGAGAGAGGCCCTGCCTCGCGAAAAAAGAACTGCATGGCGACCTATTCACAATACCTTCCCGATGCGCGCCGAATACGATCTTTCTTCTTGCGAATGCCTTTGGCGACGAGAGGCTTCTTGCTGATCATCATAATATTCTACCTTGTACACCTGCGCATGCAAGGCGCTTTGGACTTTTGGGGAGCTCTGATACCGAAGGAGATCAACATCAAGTCATGTAAGACACCTCCACCCAGAAACTGCCCTTCTACCACTTCTCCTCACACGACCATTCTTCAATGCGTTGCTGACCATATACCCTCTTTCTCTACAAACAGTATACCGCCTGAATACCTTCCCTCTCATCCACAAATCATTCTTCCATCTCCTCCTGAACCTCATTACGCTACTCCCGCTCCTCGAACGTTTCGAAGCCGAGCACGGCACCATCACAACCTTCATCCTCTTCACCGGACCCTTCGGCCTAATCCCCGGACTCATCTACACCTTCCTCGAACGCTTCATCTTCAACCTCAACACGGGAATTGTCGGATCATCCATCTGGGTCTTCCTCCTCCTCGCCAACGAATCAATAAAACTCTACAAATCCAACCCCGAATTCGTCATTTCAGGTTTCGGAATCCCGACCTGGGTAACACCACTTTTCGCGTTACTGCTAGTATGGTTCTTGGTGCCGGGGACAAGTCTACTGGGACATCTATGTGGCGCGGCGGTAGGGTATCTATGGGGGTTGGGATGGATACGGTTTTTGGCACCGCCTGATATGATTTTGAGATGGGTGGAGGGCAAGTTGAATTTGTTGGGAAGGTTGCCGCATTATGTGAGTGTGGATCAGAAGACGTATGGGAGGTATGGCGTTTTGCCGAGTACGGCGGGGAGTAATGGAGGGCCGGTGGGGAGTACGCAGAGGTTAGGACCGTAGAGGAGGTGTGTAATGAACGTTGTTGCTGCACAAGACGGTATAATACTGGTACGAGAGGGCAGAGATGTTCAGCTGATGACCGCCCACCCTACGAGCCACGGGTCCACGCACAATCGGGCTGGCCGCTACACATATGGACAGCATGGATGCGAGCGTCTCTGACGACTCTGGAGGTCTGCTAGCGACGGAGACATAATTTACAAGAAGGGGTCGACTCGATAATAGCATGCCAGCCCCGGCAACTATTTGACCGTAATGCAGGCGTGGTGGTGGTGAAGCACAAAAAGAAGGGCGGAAGAAAGGCGTCAGAAGGATGGCGCGCGCTGGCACAGAGGATCGACAAGCCACGCACGTTGTAACGAAGATTCGAAGATGGTTCACGTACGAACGTTTGCTCGCCAGCAAACCAGTAATAGAGAATTGAGGCCTACAATGAACAGTATTACAAGCACCGCATGCTAAGTTGCAGGCGACGTGAGATCCATGCGACGATGTCTGTCGGCCGTACAAGAATCGCAGCCCGACACGTACGATATCGTGTTGCTGTGCGAACGACAGCCAGCGCATATTCGTGACCGCGTCGAGATGGTGAAACGGCGCGGGCAATCAAGGTTGCCGTGCCTGGATGCGCGGCGGGACGCGGCGTTCGCAGAGCCGCATGACGTCGGCGCGTTGCCCCGTTGACCCATGCGAGAGTAAACAGCGGAGGCTGGGGCGCCTCCAGCCACGTCCAACCTCGATGATTTCGCTGCAGCACCACTTTGCGCCGCAGGGGACAGTCGAGACAGCACGAAGGGGGACTCGCAGAGGGAATTCAGCACTGCTGCAGCTAAGCTTACTCTTCTCCATTCCACATCTCCCAGACAAAGCCATTGTTGCTCGCGCACAAGTTGACCATCGCCCAAGCGCATACCACATCCCGAACTATTACCACCACTACCTCCTCCACCACCTCGCGCCTTCCCACCTTGTCCGAGACATTTGGACATACCGACAAACCCTACACTCGCTCTCGACACACCCGCATACCACCGACATCTTAACCACTGCCGCAAAGCACTCGTTCGGCGGTTGCATTCCACACCTTCCCAACTCCACGGCCTCTGGGCCGCTGGAGCTCATCGAACAAAGACCACACCCAGACAGCTGGTAGACCGTCTCTACCGACGCCATGGCGAACGTACGATTCGCTGTCGGCATCCAGCGGCTGATACCGTTCCTGGGATACCATCATGTCTTGATGATATTGATCGCAATCGCTATTGTGTTACTATGTGAGTGGTCGCAACCAAGCACATTCCGAATGAACGCAACAAGAATACTGACGTGACATGATAGCACTTCTCCTCGCAGGCTGTTCATCATCATCGCCCGCAATCCCCAGCATCTTCCTCATCACATTCTACTACGAATCTTACACGCCGACATACGATCCCACGCAAGTCAACCCCGCCGTGACAAACGCCATTGCGAATCTGGTCGGCGATGCAGGACTAGAAGTAAGAGTGGGATACTTTGGAATTTGCGTCAACCAAGACTCAGGCGACAGCTACCTGTGCTCGAACAATGCAACCCTTCTCGCCGAGCAAGTCTCCATCGATCAAGATCCGTTGAATTTGATCTGGGTCGCGAATACGTTCAAGAATAGCGTGGTGTTTCCATACTTACTGTGAGTAAATCCCTGGACTCGGAACAACCAAAAGTTCGAAGTCTTACTAACAAACCTCCCAGCATCATCGCCATCGTCCTCGCCTTCATCACCTTCCTCCTCCTCGCCACCTTCCCCGGCTGGCACGAAGAGCACGACGCTCGCACAGGCTCCGACATCGACATCAAACCCTTCCCCTCCCGACCCGTCTCCCAAGTCGCCCTCGCCCTCATCTTCATCGCTTCCATTTTCGTGCTCGTCAGCGTTCTATGGCAACATACGGCCTCTGTCGCAGCAGCACAAGTCGCACAAGATTTCGGAAATGGATCAGTGAGAAGTGGTGTGGGGACGAGTGCGATGGTTTTGGGTTGGTTTGGATTTGCGTTACTTATCATTGTGACGATTGGACTGCTCGTTATGATTTTGAGTATTCATCTGTTGGATAAGTTGACGGATGAGTGATGATGAAAAGAAGAAAGGATGGGTATGGAAATGAGTATGAAATGAAAGATGAGAGAATGAGGATGATAATGAGGAGAGAATGGATGTCTTATTGAGGTCGAAGG
This sequence comes from Cercospora kikuchii, assembly GCF_019650295.1. NCBI lineage: Eukaryota > Fungi > Ascomycota > Dothideomycetes > Mycosphaerellales > Mycosphaerellaceae > Cercospora > Cercospora kikuchii. Next base: position 1,811,867 of record NW_025408588.1, read on the forward strand.
GACAGCTCGACCGTGAGCTCGAATTCGGAGACGCCGTTCTCGACGAACCTCGACAGACAACTTCTTGTACAAGACGGGACTTTCTCTCGATGGGCAGATGGCGTGTTCTCCAAGAGGACACTCCTTCCGCCAACGAGCTTGAGAAGACTGCATTTGTTCGCGTTTTTGCTTTTTCTGCTGTTTGAACACCAGCGGCATTTTTGATGATCGACAAAGGAAAGACTGGTCATCAATGGATGGGGCGTTTTTGGTTATGAGACTTCGATCATGGAAAGAGTAAAGGAAATTCAAAGGCTTCACTAGCTTGTTTCGTCTGCACGACAGCGAGCTGGAAGCAAACAGAGGACTTCTGTAAATAAACGATTTGGAAGAGAAGAGAGGCAGTTCTGGGGATGGAGGAAAGGAGACTGGGGATAGAATGTATGCAACGACGATGATGAAAAATGAAAAAGTTGCAATGCATCGCGTCGTAGTTTCAATGTTCAATGTTGTCTCGATTGGCTCTTATATGCGTCGTCTTCAGTTTTTGCCTCTCTGCTGTCCTGTTGTTGCAGTCAAGGTTTTTGTCGGAAACCCCACCCACATGTATTGCATTTCCTCCCTGCATAGTTGTGCTTCTGACGTGCACATACTTAGCAGAGACTTTGTATTCGTTCCTTCCACTTGCTTCTTCGTACAGAGTTGATGAATCGTAGAACCTCTTCAAATGGTCCTTGCATGGAGATGGCGTGCTATTTGGACAGTGCCACGAGACCGTGAGACAGTGTAGGTCGAAGCAGAGACCCTTTGTCGACCTGCAACGACAACGTGCGCATTGTTGGTCGCTGGGCGGTCGCTGGGCTGAAGCAAAAACCCTGGAGAAGAAAGTGGCGATGAGTATGTCACGACTGCGACGCCGCTGTGGTCCGTGTTTGCTCCCACTCTTGTAGAGGAATCAGATCGGTGATTTCGTCCATGGCAAGCGAAGTCACCTGGAGATGTGCAAGTTGTAGTCCCGTCGAAACGCGGCCATGATTGAGGCAGAGACTTCTGGGCGAGTCGTCGCTGTTGTGCATGTCACGCAAGTGTTGCTGACCCGGCTAAGGTCTTCGCAGTGGCGTAACATGAGGAATCACTAGACCGTTCCCGAGTATTTCACGTGCCTCGTTCTCTGACCTCCTCGCTGGAGCAGACTTCTTGATCTTTCAGTAGCCGGCTAGCCCTCTCGTCTCTCAGTGCTTGATGTTCACTGACGGTTCCACCCATTGCGGCCTCCCGCTGCCGCATGAAGAAATCAATTCGGTCTTGCCTGTTCGACAAACCCTTCACCTCTTTCCTCACTTGCCGCAAATTCTTCGACGCTCGATCGTGCACCAGATCTCGAGACTCCACAATGTAATTCCCATTTTCTTGTGCTCTCTGCACATTTAAGCTGCTGCCCATGATCGCCAATGCAATCACCACAGCCAAGAAGTAGGAATTCTTCATGTACACAGGAGCCTTCTTCGTTGGATTCGCTTTATTATCGTGATACCTCTCCCAGTCTTCCCATGTAGCATTTTGCCACACAGGATCTGACGGGTCATGCCAGCTTTGGCTGAAAGGTCCTGCCGGGTGGAAAGGCGAAGGTTGTGCCCAGGTATCGCGGTTGCCAACTTCTGCTTTCCCGTTCCAGCCAGCTCCAAAACGGTCGTATGCACTGCGTTTGACAGGATCTGAAAGAATCGTATGTGCAGCTACGATCAACCGGTATCGTTCCATTTTTGCAGCATTCGAGACTTCATTGCTGCCCCTTGTGCTGCCCACGCTGTGAACTTGTAGATCGGGGTGATACAGCTTCACGAGTTTGTAATATCCTGCTTTGGAGTACTTCGCATCATGCTTCATGTCGAAGATCTGGTATGGCGTGGGGTGTTTCTGTCCTTTCGGCGCGTCCGGCCATTTGTGTTCCCATTGTCGGCCTTCTGGCTGCTCCCCGATATCTCTTGCATCACTGGCAAGCGTGCCATATCCGCCCACGCGACATGTTGCTGGTCGTGTGCTTGGTCGTTGGCCTCGAGACGATGACGTCGACGATATTGAGATGGACGGAAGGCTATGGGCGGTCGCGAAGAGAGCACTACAGCTACGGGTTGTCAAGACCATTGAGATATGTACAGCAGCTCATGGTAGGAGCATGAGCCGTGCGAAAAGAGTAAAAATACAGTATGGAAGGGTGGATGTAAGTCATGGGCAATGCGCACGTTTGAGATGGTTCGAGATGCGATATCACTTATCTCGGGCGGGCGGTCCGAGGCGTGCGCGATCTCTTGGCGATGTGTATTTCCGCGACGCGATGCGACGCGACTGAAGTCGACATGGACAACTACAACACGAGTTGAAGTCCACAAAGACGCATCGCCAATGCGCCTCTATTTAGACTATCATTGAAGCATCAGGTCTTCTCAGTGATGCTTGCTGATACGAAGCTAACGAAGTGATCACAGACGTATGACAAAGATGCCCTTCGACCAGGAGAACGGACTGGTGTACACCGAGAGAATCATGAAGGCGAACGACCATACAAGCTGCTTTCAGAGTAAGCGCTTTGTGCCTTTCGTCAAAGCACCCCCGCATTCACAGCGTGGTACCAGGTCCCTGGTCGACACGGCGATAATAACGCTCTTCGGAAACACGGACCTGCTCGACGCTAGCTCTTTGCAAAGTCTGCCACAAGCAGTAATCGAACAACTATGGGAATGGGCGAACGATTGCAAGGCAGTATCCCTTCACGTCTGGCAAGTTTTCGCACGTACCAATCATGTGAAGGTGCACGATATCAAAGGACGCCGCATCACGTGTATGAGGCCAGCATGTCTTGCACCAGTTGCGAACGATGCCAACATGGCTTGGCTCGTTCATCTTACCATTCGGGATGTAGCCATGGACACCGACGACGCCATTTCGATATGGCAAATACCGAACCTGCAAGCAATCTACATTCAAGGGTCAGGCACCAAACAGGAACTCGTCTCTGACAGAATTTTGCGGGCGTGGGCGTCAGCAGCGACAGATTCAGCAGCGATGTCCAAGCTTGAGCTGATGTTCATTGATGGACAGCGAGAAATCACCCCGCACTGTCTGCAATACCTCAGTCAATTCCCTGCTCTAAAACTGTTCACTGCATTCAAGTGTGGGCAAGACTGGATCAAAGCTTTTGGCAGAGCGCAAAGTTTAGCAGGCTGGAGTCTCTGTATTCCGTGAGTATCAGTTCGGCTCTGCTTTCAGCCCTACGCAAAATGCGTTTGGTCGAATTGATCCAACAAAGCTTCCTCGCGAAGACGCTGGTGTCAATCTGAGCTAATCAGTCATAGAAATCCTGTACAGCAGCTGATTAGAAGCAAAACAACTCGTGCTGAGTTCGACTCCGGGGTTGTATGGCCAGACTTCGTCGAGAATTTCATAGCCAATGCCAAAGGGGTCGCTTCGAGCAACAAGCCGGTGCTGCAATTGGTCGGGTTGGATCAAGCTCGCGATGGGGGTAGAAAAGCCCGCACCACAGACTTCAACCACACGATCTTCTCGTTTCAGCGGGACGCAAACTCTCAAGCTGTGGCACCTGACGCGACTGCACAGCCTGTGGCGAAGCGGCGGAAGCTCAAGAACGACCTTGGAGCCGCGAACTATCAGCTGATGACTGGCAATGTTTGACGACTGCATAAACCGACACTGAGAAGACTCATCATTCGAGCATTCGGGCATCTCACATACAACGGCATTCGTGGTGGCGGTATGTATGCGCGGCAAGATCCAACGAGCGCTAGACATTGGACTAACTGCTCTTGCCAGCGCATGTTGTGGCTTGCAAAGCTGCCGCTGCATTTCCGACACCATGCTCGGCTGCGTTCTTCGTGTACCAGATGTAAACGTCCGCATGACGACACTTGGTTCAATCTCCCATGTTGCTGCATTGCACGCCGCTACTGGACTCAACGTGAGACTATCGGAATATTCACATGTACTATCACGGTATCATGTTGTGCAACATTGACTTGGCCAACGGAGAAGCCACACGACTACCGCATACGCGGATACGCTACGGAGTATAGCGTGGTTCTTTCGCAAGGGAGATCTTGGTTCCACGATGGCTCCGATCTTGGTGTGACGACGGCTTGGACACTAAAACATCCCTGGCACAATCATAAGCGCGCGAGGAGTGTTCGTTCGGAGACAGGTCCAGCGATTGATTGTCGACTAGCATCTCACGATCCGGCATTCGCCACGCCCGTGTGGCACTTCATATGACAACTCCATTATGTATTGTCAGAATGCAGTATGATCATCATGACTTCCCAGCAGAAACTCACTAACTACTAAACGGCATACCACGGTTCGCTTGCAAGTGCTGTCCTTGGCTGCCACACTTGTGAAGGTGGGCAGGAGGGGTCACGGTGTACTCTCCGACGACAGTTCTCCATTATTGAGTGCATTGCGGCACACAAAGTCCGGTTGACATGAGCATCGTTTGAATTCGCTACCTGGATATCTACCTCGCGCACAAGCCGAATCAAACCGGATCCATGCATACGCTAAAAGTCGGGCAAAGATTCCATTGAGGACTTTACATGCAAGCGGCACCGTCAATGCCAATGACCTTGCCGTTGACCCACTCGCCGTCTTGAGAGGCCAAGAAGCCAACAACACGGGCAATGTCAACTGGCTGTCCAACGCGAGCCATTGGGGACCATGTCTTTGCGTACTGCGAGGACTGTTAGCACAAGTTCAAGAACAGGATCTTGATCGGAACTCACCTCATCAACCTCGTCATCGCTCAGCTTCTCTCCATCTGGGATGTATTCTCTGCACACGGCGTGGTACATGTCGGTCTTGATACCACCAGGCGCTACACAGTTCACAGTGATCTTCTTGTCACCGCAGTCGATAGCCATGCATCGCACAAATGTCTCGATCGCACCCTTGGATCCGGAGTATACTGCGTGCTTTGGCACGCCCTTTGCCTGACCAGTGATGGAACCCATCATGATAATTCTGCCACCCACAGACAGGTGCTTGTATGCTTCTCTTGCAACAAAGAATTGTCCACGAGTGTTGATCCTCATCACGCGGTCATACTCCTCTTCTGTGACATCCTTCAAGTGTCCGAATGATACAACACCAGAGTTTGAGCAGACGATGTCGAGTTGTCCAAAGTGCTCGACGGCTTGGTCCATAAGCTTGATGGTCTGTGAAACATCGCCAACATCTGCTTGGAGGGCAATGGCATCTCCACCGTGCTCCTTGATGGCATCAACGACCTTGTCGGCAGCGTCGGACGAGTTGGCGTAGTTCACAACAACTTTCGCTCCTCGGCGAGCGAGCTCTTGTGCAATGGCAGCTCCGATACCACGGCCAGATCCTGTGACGAGAGCGACCTTGCCGTCAAGACGGGAGGTCTCAATGCCCCATGGGAAAGCTGAAGACATCTTGCTTGGGTTGGCTAACAGAGATAGGTAATGATTGGAGAGTGCGTTCGACTTCGATATAGCGCCTAGAGGATCGAGTGAAAGGCGATTGTTCTTGGTGTTGGGAGTTTGTGATGATGATGTAGGAGTAGTTGACATCTTCTGAGGGAAAACGATGGGCCTGGAAACATATATATGTTTCGGACAAAACTCAGAAAGAAAGGCCTGGTTACTATTCACGCTTTGCTGTGTGTACCTGGACGACCAACCTTGCAACAACGAATCGACGGAATTCGGTATCGTCTGCCGAGCAAAAGTTGCTTGAGCGACGCACTGTACGCAAGAGATTATCGGCTTTCTCCATCTTCGCACTGCGTTGCTATGAGCGAGAGAGCGAAAGCGCGAAGTGCCACAGACCGCTACGTATCATCGAATACCGTTGCCAAAAGCGAATGCCAGGCCAACGAAGGACAAGTCGCGGAGAAACGATTTGCTTACCCCTCTCGGCTCCGATCTTTGCAAAGCGCACGCTACCGCTCAGCAAGAATCACCGCCCGTTGAAACGACAAAAATGTTCCTTCGGCGTCACTGTCGAAGGCCGAGAGCGCGAGCTCTTGGTGGCAGAGCGGATGTTGCAAAGGAACAAGATCCTAGTCATTTATGTTTCTATTTTGACTTTTCGCGGACTCAACAGCTTCCCTGCAGGAACCGCTTTCTCGCGAAGCATCCTGCCAGCGAATAAGACACGAAACGGGGAAAGCTGCAGAGGATTACGCAAGCCGGAACGCCCTCTCCGCTCCGGACATTTGTGTGGGGTGCCAGGTCGGACTTTGCGACGAACATTCGTGTTCTCTTTCGGCGATGTGGTATTCGTGTTGCTGTAAATACCTCATCAGCGTTGGAGGCATCTCCATCACACACGATGGTAAAACCTTCTGTTTCGCATTTCAAAGGCAAACTTGATGTCTGTAGGAAAATTGCTCGATTGACATTTTTCTAGTCTAGGAAGCTGAGCGGTCAAACCAAGCATTTCTGGGTGGGATGCCGTCAAAAGCAGCCTTGAACCTTGTGAAGTCTATCTGAACAACCAGGTGGTACTGACTTCAGGCGGTGACGTCGGTACCGACTCGTGTTGCGGTGTGAAGTTTTACAGTTACAGTTGACCCTCCATCAATCAGAGTTACAATCAACGTGATTTGTGCAACAAGTGCTTGAATCAAATTGTTCCCTGCGTTGGGCCGTTATGAACGACAATATGGTTGTTCGATGGTTTCCGATGGAAACCAACGTCTTTTTTCGTGGGCCAAGCAGCAACAAACAATGCTGATGAGCTGCAGCATTGCTCGGGCACTCATCGTCCTCGAATACAGCCCCGGAATTCAGTGCATATTTTTCCGCAGTACCTGTTTCAAGTTCATCGCCGGGCATAGATGGCTGCCAATGAGCACTGACGGAACCACTGCGCAATGCAATGCAGCCGGAGACAATTGTCTGTCAACAGCATTCAGTCCTGCAACCACAGCTGTCTCCTGCAGGCACACCAGGGACAAAAACCATTCTCCGACGATTCAAAAGCTTGCCGTGGGCACGAGAGGCCTTGTTCTTGAAATTTGAAGATCTACACTGCGTCTTGTCGGACTTCTTCACGCGGCTGCGGACAAAGTTCTCCTGAAAAAACACGAAGCCAAGAACGAACATTTGGAGAGCCGTTGATGTTTCAGAATCGACGAAGGCGGTATTGCGCGTCAGTATTAGTGATTGCTGCAAGTTCAGATGCGGAAGGACAGTGGCTTGCCTGCTCAGGTCGTCATTGTCAGTGCACAGCCTCGCAACTCGTCATGCCAACGCAGTAAGTAAGTGCTGAAGAGTCCGGATCTTTTTGCTTGGAGTGATCTTTGTTGTGATCACCGCAGGGAACTTGTCCGACGGACGCGACCGCTGTCTGCAGGAGCGAAATAGCACGGGCATACCCAACATGTGGACATGGTAGCAACACACCTTGCTTTGCCAATGGAGCAGTGCGGAGAACCGTGGTCCCTGGCCATCTTCGGTGCATCAATAACGGTCGCATAGGAAATCCCGAAGGAAGCGCAGATTGCATAGAAAGCAACACAAATAATAGCTAGCTCTCTCGTGGTCCGCGGAACTTCCCTTGAGCATTCGTTGTATATAGGAGCGATGTCCGCTGCGAACAGCAGTTCCTCTGCGCCCATCGCTTTTGTTCATGTTCCTAATCCTTAATGTCCCTTCATTCCAAACATTATCGAAGAGAAGCCTTGGGCTCTCTCCAAATGACATGACATCGTTTGTTCCCACCCTATGCACATGCCCGCCCAAACAAGAAGAACTCTCACGCTGTCGCACCATGATTGCAAGAAGAAAGGTTTCGCCACCCATAGCGCAATGAACAACACAAAAAGGACAGAGGATGCAGGAAAAGAAAAAGTTGCTATGTTCCGAAAGGAGTGATGATGTCCAGTGGCGATGAGATCTGTCGCTTAACCTCGAGCCAGCTTGTCGATCTTTGATCGGATCCCATCCGAGAATCGATTGGAAGCCCCTTCGTCGATGACTTCGATACAGTGCTGCAGGACAGGATATGCACGATCCAAACTCATCTGAGAGCCATCACGTTTCGTCACGCATGGCACGCCTTCCCGCTTGGTCAGGTACCGTATAATGAGAGGATGATCGGCCGGCAGGGCATCAATCGCGAAGGAAGGCCCAGGAACTGATGGAAACATGCCGTTATTGCGTGGCGAGGACTGTTCCTTGTGTGTGAGACTGTCAGTCCAGAGTACCAGGCCTGCGCGGTAGATGGCACCAGCCCACCAAGGAGGGCGAACGCTTCGTGGCATGCTTCGAACAATACGCAGGATCTGGCCACAATGATAAATGGCTTCCTCAACATCATGGATACATCGCTTGTGTGTCCAGACTAATTGTTGATAAGTGCCATCGAAATTCTCTCGACGAGCTAGTCGTTCGATTTCTGGGAAATTGGTGGCAGCATTGAGGCTGATAAGATGGAAGACGACGAGGTTCGTCTGCATCACTGCGCACATTGGGTTTGCGCGAAGGTATCGTTCGGCTAAGTCGAACCATCTTCCCAGAAGGGACTGGACTTCTTCTAGGCGATTGCGTGTCGTTGATGCACTGACTGCACGAGGCTGGCTTTGGTTCCGACTGGAGCGCGGTTCGGAGAAGCAAGTGAGGAGTTGACTGTACTGATGTGCCAGTGCCTGAAGAGGATGCAGTAACAACCGAAGTTGTAGTGGTGTCATCTCGATGCCAAGTGGGATCATCTCATCGTCCAGGAAATGGCGAAACAGATCGCGTAAAGACAGCGGCCTAGCACCGGATCCCACTGAAGAGTAGCCTCCTGAAAATTCATGAACTTGCTCGAAGATGGACGACCACTCTGCCGCACTCTTCGCTTGCCAAAGACGGTCAGCATCAGGCATGGGTACAGCAAACTCGGACACAGCAAAGAGCGGAGCGGTGTCATGGAATAATGCCAGATCCTGATCAACCATAATCCAAGAATAGACCAGCCGACTCTTCGACTCGTTCGAGATCCATTCTTGCCATAATTGGTCTCGTGTTGAATGCTGGTTGATGTTGGGCGATGTCGTGGGCTTGTCCAGCATTCCCGAGTGTCGTAACATGGCCAGATACATCCCACGTTGGCCCATCGCGATATCCATCTGCCACTTGTCGCCACTCCAGGCTGCCTGAACGATGAAGAGCAGGGCAGAGTGCAGTACGACAGGGTCAGCAGACATGATGATGTTTCGCTCTATGAGATCGAAGAGTGATATCCGACATGCTTCGGTCAGCCCGCCTGTCAATAGGCGTGCTTCAGTGGATTGTATACTCATTGCGCCTTGAGCAATCATCATCAAGACTAGTAGGCTTGCTGCACGATCATTGTAGCAATGCAATAATTCGTTGGCATCCAAGATTCCCTTCGACGTCAGCGGAAAATAGCGCTCGAAGCTGTTTGCGTATGATCGAAGAAAGTACTCCAGGACGCGCGCCGGTGGTAACAATACAAAATTGGAACCGTAGTATGAGTTCGGCGTATGGTAGCCCGAGTCAACACTTTGACGATTGCCGCCCTCCCGGTGAATCTCGAGCGCCTTGTGGAGGAAGCTTTGCGTGATGGCTAACAATTTGTCGCGAGTACTTTCGTGAAGCTGCATTACTGTCAGCTGATCAGCCCCAGCCAAGTCGGTGTCATCCCAGGCAGGACTCCAGCTCGCCCAGCCCTCACGATTCCGTAGTGTGTCCTCTAATCGCTCAAGGTTTCTCTTCGCCGTCCTGGGACAAGCCGAAGACGGCAAGATCGGCGTGCAACGAAACACGGACCAGGCATCTTGGGCCTGAACTATCTCGGGTAGCTCAGAGTTGACGTCTGAAGGAGGCGTGGAAGCTTGTGAATGTATCGAGCGTGATGTCTGCATGGATGTCATCGATGGTCGCTGTTGTTGATATGCTGCAGCAGAGCTTGAAAGCTCGAGGTCGGCAAAAGTTTGTTCCATCTTTGGTGTCTCCAGAGGTGTTACCAGCGAAGCCATCGGGTCATCGACAGTCGGCAATATGCTCAACATTGCATCAGGATTTGATAGCATTGTCGCATCGAACCCGATCTCCGTATTCATGATCATGTGCGGTTGCACCAATCCATCGTAGCCGATCGGCATTTGCATTTGACTCCAGTCCAACATGAAACGGGGGCTAGAATCGTCGTCAGAGCTATCCTTGCTCATAGCATTCGCAAACTCTGTGTATCCCGACAATGGCATCTGTTGCATAAACCCAGTTGTATGCGCTTCGGGAGAGAACGAACTTGGTGGTGTAGGCCTGTTCGAGGGTTGGTCTGGATACTGTGTCCCAGATGTGTCACCACTGTTGGCAGGCTGTTTATCTTCCGCAATCGATGCCATCGTCGGCTTGGGGCTGGTATCTTTCGTGACCGCTTGTTGCGCTTGCAGTGGCTGCTGCGGGCTATCTGCTGGTGCTGCCGGTGGGCTCGGTTGCTGCTGCACTTCAGATGGCTGTGTATTGTTCTCAGAGCCCGCCTGTTGTGCATTGGGAGGCACTACTATAGCGCCTTCTGCCGGCATGTTCGCACGAGCAGCATTCTTTGACACCCGCCTCGTCGGTCGTAGTGTACACCTTAGATTCCGGCCCGCACATCTTGAGCATGGGAATTTCTTGTCGCATTTGGTCTTCGTCTTTGCACAATTGCTGCAGGCAATCGGTGTTCGTCCTGCTGACTTCGGTATCATACCACTCGCAGCTGGTATCTCATGTTGTCCAGTCTGATCTTTCCCATGTACCGTGTAGTGTCGTTGTAGGAGATCCCTTGTAAAGGTCAGTTGTTGACATGAGAAGAGGCATTGAGCACCAGGCTGACCTTCTGGCGAATGACATGTGACATGTAAAGCATTTGAACGGCTTTACGTTGGTGTCTAGATACTGTCAGTAGGACTTCTTCAGTAGCGTGCCGCATTACATACGAGTAAGAATATGGCGTTCCAGATGCTCATCTCTTGTGAAAGACTGCCCGCAGTATGTACAGAACACCATTGTGCCGACGTGATATGTGATCCAACGCTGCTGTCGATCAAGTGCGTCTCCACGAGCAGAAAGAGAGGTTCGGGCAGATGCAAGAGCGATCAAGTCCAAACGAGAATCACTGGGCAGGTGGCCCAGATACGACACAGCGCCCGCGAAAGGAATCAGCGGCAGCACTGTAATAGGACTCCAACGAAGAGGGCAGGTGTGGGGCGTAAGAAACAGGCTGGAGCCTCGTGCCTCAATTGCAGATCCGTCTTTTCATGAGCGATAGATCCTGCGGCAGTTGATGCACGTCTGACATGAGCCCTGTTAGAGATATGGTTCAGCGCAGTCGCAGCTCGTCATTGATATCTTGGGCATTTCTGTTCCTAGCGAGGGCTTCGTAGTGCAAGGATTCAGCACGAGCAACCTTTCGGAGCATTTTGGCCAGTCGCAGATCGTCCAAGCCAGCGCGCCAGCATCCATCGCAATCCACGGATATGCAGGAAGCACGTATCCAGCGGCAGGATGTGTGCATACAGGCTGGCACCCTGGCTCCAGGAGGCCTGCATCCTGTGCATGGGCTGTGTGGGTACCCCAGCAATGTACAAGGATAGTATCAGCCACCGAAGCCAGGGGAGGTGCCCCCGCTTCAGATAGCCGCGACCCGCAGCACTGCATAGGCTCTAGTCCTTGGCAGACCAAGAATGGCTGCGTTGAACGCCTGAAGAGGTGGCTTGCAGCCGAGAATCCTGCCCGAATGTAGTAAACGCAGCTAGGGAACTTTTCTTGCCGCCATATATCACATCGTGCTCAGGACCTCTAGGCGCCAGCACAGTCGTTATGTCCCACACGCCGCGCTCGCACGGCATTCTGCACGAGGTCACTCGAGTTGTGAGACGCTGTGCACATGGCGAGACAATCGTGGAACGTCGCGTTCCCGACCCAACGCGGTGTCCTGATGCCACGCGGACCCGACTGAACGATAAAGCGTGCACTGCACGATCTCGCTAGCATGATTTGATACGTAGCCCATTCCTTGTGTTATTCTGGGTCCCGCGCTATGCTTATTGTTCACAGCTCTCTCATACTTCTGTCATCCTGTCAGCACAGGAGCCGGAGGCGGATGCTGTTGTCGCAATGAATAGTGCTGAGAGTTCGCCTCTGGCTCGCATAAGGATGGAGTACACCTAGCCGTGTACTTCTGGACCTGTGTACCTGTTCAGCAAGTCGTCGCCTTCCACGTCAGCACGCATATTGAACTCCTCCTGTTCAATGAGTCCTCGGTAAGCCGGCAGTGCATTCAGCCCTGAGAATACATCGTCAGCAATGGCGGCACAGAAGTGCCTCGACGCGTTGGAACGACAGCCCTGCCACGATATCGCTGCAGCCAACGCTATCACCGAACCGGAAGCGAAAAGCTATTTTCCGATCCCACAGGCGGTACGATTGGCACTTTGCATTAGCGTGCATGTCTGCCACATGTTCCGTCGGCCAGCACTTCAAGATCTCGAGTGGTATGTTTGCACGAATCTGGGCATGTTGACAAATGTCGATTGTGCAGACACTTGCGATCGCGAGTTGTTAGGGTCATATTGAGCTGTACACGTGCGCCTCCTGTTTTGGCAATTTAGCAGACCGCAAAATCTCATGTTACGCAAGTCGAGCGGCTTCCTATCACCGTCTGGTGGTCGAACCCGTGCCCTTATCATATTTCACGGCATCCACGGTCCATTGTAACCCAATGCGGCATTCGCACAGTTTGGCGCGCAGCGAAGTCTCCAAGACCGCCCAATAGCTGGCGCCGAGACATACAGCCAGTGATTGAATGGCTCGGATGCGATTGGACTGCTTCCACTCTACTTGTCTAGAGACCTCGCCGTCTGCCCCAGCGCAAGTGGGCATGCTGACAGAAACATACCCATTCCGTTGGCGTGATGGCAGGTACGGCATTTTTCGACCCGACTCGATGGCGTCAGCTCTAGTATGTAGTGATCACAGGCATGCCGCAACCAGCGCACGGGCTCGTATACGGGGGACGTGGAGGACAGTCGAGCTTTTGCTGCGCGTCAAGTCGACATTGGGTTTCGGTAGGCCAAGTGGCATGGCATGGAAAGACCATCTGCGATTCGATCTCCATCGTCCCGGACGAGGCCCCGGATGGTGCGAGGAATGCGGCGGGAACAGATCAGTGGGAAAGTGCGGAGCCAGTGTAGATTGCTGGCTATTCGGAGCCACAACGGTTCTCGTTCATGACGCAGACCATGTGTCTGCTTGCTCGGCAGCGCGCTCCTCGTGGAGAAGGATTATGTCAGTATGCTCAGTGCATTCTCGTACGGTGCGGCCCCGTGGAATCTCAGTGCAACGTCGCGCGCGACTGGTGTCAATCTGGCATGAAACGATGGCGGACGAGTCGGTGGGAAGAGGCAGGTTCTGATCCAGCTTCGCGCCCAAGGTTGTTTCGTGTCTGTGAACCTGCCGACGCGCCGATGAACTTTCCGGCGGGCGGAACGGCAGGACCCACCCCCATGGAGACTTGGCATCAACAAGATGGAGGAGGCGCAAATCCAGACACGACCCAGCACAACGACAACTACCATCAGGCACACACGCAGTCAATCGTTGAGCAGCAGCCAGCACGGCATCGTTGACGGCAAGCGATCGGCTTGCCGGATGCCCAACGCCATTTGACGCGCTGCGTCGCAGAAACCCGAGACCCCAATGCGCGCACCGCGGACGTTGGCAATCGATGGCCAGATCTCGAATCGATGCGTATTGCTGACATGGTCGTGCAGTCTGCAGAGCCTTTCAGCAGGTGGTCAGGATTTCCTCGCGCGATAGGGCTGCCTCAACAAGACCAGATTACTCTACATGTGCAAATCTGCCAGGTCTTCCACATTTTGTCCCTGCATAGGAAGGCGGAAGTTCAAAAGCGTGCATGGGACGTGCAGCGCACGAACCCGACTGCGGCTACTGCAAGATTGGACGCTCCAAGTGAAGTGTGTGATGCACAATCTGGGCCAAGTCGTGACCGCTCTTCCCTCACTCTGCCATACGCCTCGGGGATGTATTCAGCCTGGGCCGGCCGTGCTTCGGGAGAAAGCAAGTCTTTCTTCCACGCGGGATCAACAACATATTGCATCTCCAGAGGCGCTCAACGCCATTCGAGAGTGCGTGAGCTTCAGAGTCGCCAACCGAGTATTAGCCGGTCCGGCACTGGAATTTGGCGAGCTGGATCATCGGCTCGCAATGTGCTGACAGGGCATTTCTCTCTCACGGTCATTTCAGGCATTGGAATCCGCAGGCTGGACTCAGCTTACAATCACGGACGCTGCCTCGTCGGTCTTGATGACACATGGGCACAAAGCTGGGCCCGCTTCTCTCTCTCGCGTTGGCGACAAAGCCCTATTCATCAGGAGCGGCACTGCCTGCTGGCACTCCACATTTCTTGCTCCCAGAGGCAATATGACGCACCGAGGCTGGCCAAAGGAAGCTGTGTTCTGCAGCTCTTGCGTTGCACCTCACCGGTCTCACCTCTGCTAGAGTCTGATCGGACATTGGGTCAAATTTACATTGCAGCTTTTCTCCTAAACGAAAGCAGGATTTCAAGCCTACGAAGACGACTGCTTAGATGGCTCGAGGAGTTTGAAGCGCAAGCTTCACCTGCTTCCGTTCGTGCGTGTGCCGTGTTCTCGCCGGCGCAAGATCAGCAACATGGTATTCTCCGCAGTCGCATGTAGCTGACCTCGTTCACTGACGCTAACAGCCGCTGCAGCGAAATGCTGCAGATCGCGTTAGCTCACTCGTATTTCACGTAGCTCGGAGCAAGTACGTCGATCTCAACGAATCAATGCGGCGATGCGCGCATTTTCGGGCCCTATCAGATGGTATCGAGGACCACGGAGGCCTCGCGGGTTGTGGCGCACTAAGAGGCATGGCGAAGGATACTCTTGGTGCTGTGAAGGATGTGCTCAGCTCGCCACATATTCCACGGCACTCGCTACTACTTCAACTTATCCACCGCAATCTGTTCTCGCTAATTTTCCCTAGCCAACCTGGCCCGCTCGCTGACACGAGTCTTGTAACTCAGAGGCTTGGCGTTCGGAGGAGTGCCATGAATATTACCGATTCGCCCCATACATTTCCGCCAAGTCGCAGTCGTGCAACAGACAGCTTCTTTGCCGCGTCGCTGCACATGTTTGCTGCATAACAGCTCGTGCTCATCATGGCAACTTTGGGTATGCTGTTGGATAACGAGATACAACAGCTCGCAGTTGCACCATGCTGTTGGGAATCAATTGCCAGCATCCCTGTCTCGCGTGCTCAAGCTGAACTCGCTTAGCACAATTGCATTGGGGAACGTCTGGGTTGTCCTCCAGCTTGGCCAAGTCGGGGCGCGCGCTGCAAAGAGCAAGACGAGGAGCGCCTATCTGCGTGCCAGCACGACGAAGCGTCCACAATCGTGCATGGCATTTGCTCGTAGGAATTCGAGCATAGTGGAGATCTTGTTACTTGATGTAAACGCCACTCAGCTCCGATCCGTCGAAACAGGGAAGCCGAGCGTGATGGCATGGCGAGCGGGTCAAATTTGTCGACGTCTATACCGCTCTGAGCTGGCGACATCCACATTCACGTGTTACCATCTGGACGCCCAAGAGTCTCATCCTCCTGTTTGCTGGGCGGTCAGCCCTACAGGCAGGGTCCAGTCATCGCTATCGCTAGGCAACTAGACGAGTGTCGAATACGGTAAATGGTCGTTGACCGACTTTCAGGTGATCTCAAACCACGAAGCGACAACAGCACCGATACTTAGGCAGCTGTGCTTTCTGAGGCGATCTGCACAGCTCGGCAATGCCAGTCTCAGGGGTGTGGGCATCGGCGTGCACTGAGAGCAGGAGAGGACAGTTCGCTACTGGATTCGGTTTACTCGTCAAGGAGCATAGCCTCCATTGTTGTCAGGCTGGGAACGGCCCTCACAGTGACTTTCAGGCTGCAACCCGCATGTGCGTTGATCAGTCGAAATGAAAGCCATCACTGGGGGCCGACGCTTACTCACCCAACATTATTCAGCTTCGCCGAGATAGTGCGTGCTTGCGAAAGTACAGGATCACCACTCCATGCGTGCATAAAACGACAGACTGACAGGCGTCTCGATTGTGGCATGGGCGAGCCTCGACGCAGCAACGACCGACACGAGACACAATCGCGAAAGCTGTATGTGCTTTCGGAGGGCATTCATGATCGAGGACAATCGTAGCAAATGAAGTAACGATCTATAGGAAGAGCGATATGGAATACATTCAAGCGTACTCTCTCTCGTCACTACGAGTTTCCCAAATTGTCACATCCAACCAAGGCACTGCCAGCCCTCTCCTTCTATCACTTTGATAACTAACACCCCTTTGCGCTGCGAAGCCACACTAGACTACATCGACACAACCAGCCAAGAACGACCGGTGCCGAATTTCCAAGATCACATGTGAACTATAGCCAGGCAATCCCAGATCACGTCGTCAGCTACGATAATGATCGAGCGCACAGCCTTACAGGCTGAGACACAATCTTGAGGTCAAAAATTTCCGAGGCTTGCACAATTTTACATTTCAGGTAGCCAGATTTGCGGCCCTCAGCCTCATCCGCTGTCACGACCAAGACCAGTGTTCTTGTGCAGCGATAATGTGGTTGGGAATCCTTCTGTTGTCGATCAATCGCAACTCCCACACGCCATAAAGAGGAGAAATTGTGTGACTCTGTCTTACTCGCTCCAGAGATCCCGAAAGTGGCAACACGACGATAAAGGATGAGGTGCTGAATGCTTACATGGAGGTTTGGACTGATAGGGTTTCCTCCTTCCTAAGCCCGAGATTCTGGATATTGCACAGCGTTTCTTACCAACAGCACGCGGGACCATGTTTCTATCTTGTCTGCAGTGCAGGTCAGAGGTGAGCCAGTCGATGCTGTACGTTGGTTGCCCACGTGCTAGGTGAACACTAGTTGTTGGAGGGGAGGGGTCTAGGCAACGAGATGGAACTTGGCCCTTGGTTGTGAGTTTCAACCTGAGTCCTTGTCTTTCGTGTTGTGCAATGGGATACACGGAGATAAGGCTTGAGAAAGGTAAGAAGTGCGAGCAATCTCTTGTGTTCGGCTATAGACTGGTCCGTTGACTGTGAATCGTTTGTCGAGGCATGCCGCATCTGAAGCTGTTTGGCCATTCGCGTCTCTGTTGCAGAACATGTGAAGGACACTGGAGCTGACGAACACTGGGAAACGGGTTTCGTTCCGCAGAGTCTGCACGATCGGGATGAAATAGGCATGTGACCTGAGTGAGGCTGCAAGATTCAGACTTTTGAGACCTCTTCTCTAGGTTTACCCTGAACAACCTTTTGATGAAGTCGCACTCTTCACTTCCGATGTCGCTTGTGCCATCGTCGTTCCATCGACCTTGGCTACTTCATGCTGGGCAAGTGGTGGAAAAAGAGAAAATGTAAATGCTGGAGGGTGCCACTATCGACGAATCGAGCATTGGTGATGCTACCTCCATGATCAACCTGGCATTGAACAGTTTGATGGAAAGAGGCCTCAAGTCCGTCGACATCTTCATTTGTTCAAATTGCTGGAAAGATCACTCATCAATTAAGCCTTAGCAGTGATTCAGTGGTAATTATTCATGTATCAACGAGCTTCAAGTGATCGCCAGCCAGGATGATGTCGCAACGAAGTCAAAGTCAAATGGTGCCGATTGCCGAGCAAACGAGTTCGGCAGGGACAGCCGTATACTTAACATGGAGTCCATGTCCATGGTGGTTTGCAGAGGCTGTAACAAATATCGAGGATCATGCCAGAACAATGTCAGAGACAGATGTCTAAATTGACTTCATGCCAAACTGAATTATGAGACCAGCAATAATGCACTTTATCGTGACGTACCTGGACGTTCAATTTCCAGGCCAGAGACGTGAGTCAGGAGTTGTGCTGAGTGCATAGATCTGCTCATGGCCCCTGTCAACAGATTCAATGGCTTGCGCTTTCCTCACGCGCGGCGCTCGCACCAGGGCTTGTTGCTTCCCTGATGAGAGGGCATCGTGGCTATCGTCTTGTACCAAGGCTTCTAGAGGCGGCCTCATCACGCTAACTTTGTCTGACAAGTACCATGTCCAGATGCTGTCTCGATGACGGCGAGCAAAGCCATCAGCCCTCGGGATGAGGTTCATACGTGCCTCAGGCACTATTCCCTATGTTAGATCTGGTCGTTGGGAGGAAAGAACGAGAAGTCGGCTGCCACTGGGACCGTCTCCTTTCCTGAACCTCGATCACAGAGAAGCATTGTGCTACGGACTCTCACGAAGCCGACGTTGAATTGGTCGCGTGAATTCACATGCCTCAACGCATGTGAATTTACGACAGCACGAATCGCCTTTGCCGGAAAGCTGACAATTCCAGCAATGCAACTCGGAAAGAAGTGCGTCACCACGTGCATTAGATCTCGTACCACTGAACACGTTGCCAGTAACGAAGATCCCATGGTGAGCAGGGTCCCGTATATGGATGCAAGCACCTTGACAAGCGGCTGCCAACAGCCCGCTGAGCTCTGGATTCGCCGAGTAATGAATCATGCTAAGTGCCGCTAACGCGTAGAAGCATGCAAAGGTTGTTCGAGCGTTGCGCAAGAGCTAGTGGGTCTCGGAGGCTTTATGCGGCTATAATATAAAGCAGCCAGCTCTCTGGGATATCGTACTTCTGAGCAGTGCATTTTCCCCTGTGGATACGGGATGTGGGTTGAAACTGTAGAACATCGTTTAGCAGTACGAAGCAGCACGATCATCTGTTCCAGCTGTGCTTGTGCTGGCCGCACATGCGTGTCAAGAATTGATCGTGCCTTCCTGCCGGAACATTGCTCCGCTCAAGCACATTGAGCGATTCTGCCAGTCCTGACCTCAGACTAACAGGCAATTTGGATGGAGTTCAAAGAGGAAGCTACTCTCGAATGCTACCACAGAGGTACAGCTACGCATGTTATGAATCAGCTAAATGCCAATGCGTTTCTCGTGGGAAAGACCGTTGTTCTGGTGTCCGTGATGATGCCCAGCGCGGACCCGAAAATACGAACGGACGGCGGGTTGCTCAGCGGGAAGCTCTTGTTACACGCCAGATAGAGCACCCGGCATCACGTGCATCATCAGCGATGAGGCCGATCTGGCGTTGAGTCGTGTATGCACGAGGGCAACCAGATATGGCCGTTGCACAACACCCGGAGCCCATGTGTGGCCCCACACGGTGCAGCGGCTGGGGAGCAGTGGCCGTGGCTCGGAAGTGAGCAGCGGGCCACGCAGAGTTTGTCAACACGTCGGCGGTTTTGTGGGTGGGCGGCATCCAGCGAGCGGCGGGTGAGGGCGGTGGACAGACGAGGAATTGCAACGCTGCAGTGACGAGGAGAGGAGTCCAGTAGCAACGAGCAACAAGCGCGGCCGTTGCTCGTGGTTGGCGCGGCACGGGACCCGCCACGTTTGGCTTGGCTTTCCCGCGCTCCCGCGCTGTGGTTGACGCAGCAAGGACACACGCGGGAGGCTTTGTAATTACTCGACATGAACAATCTCCCCAAGTCCGTGTGGTGACGACCACGACCGCCGCCCGCCGGGGCTTCCTGCGGTGGAGCAAGACACATGGCGATGCAACACCGCGGGTGGGCAGCGCGACGCACCAGACCAGAACCAGCCCAGCAGCAGCGGCGACGGCAGGATCGTGTCAGCCACGTCGAGGATAGCAGCACCGTACCAACCACCAGACGGCAGCGCAGCAAGCGAAGACGGATCACCAGCGCGCTGCAAGGACTCCCGCCGCAGCAGCACCACCGCAGCGGCAGCGGCAGCGACAACAGCAGGTGTGGCGTCGAGTGGTAAGTGGCAGTCCCGGCTGTGATCCCACTGCTGGGCACCCATGTCCGCTGCCAAATGCTGCTGCATCGTTTACACACAGACTCGCAGTGAGCCCTCGCTTCGGAATCGGCCCAAGTGCACGCCTGTCCCCAAGTATTACTCCATTAGGCATGCCAGCATTCCTCCACGGCGCGCAGACGACTCGCTTGGTACGGGCGTTGATGGAGAGCCGAACTTACGTGACTTCATTTTCTCCTGCAACCAACGCACCCTACCAATCCGCTCCCATCATCAAAGCCTAACAATAGCCTCACCGTCTGGCTTTTGCTGACCCTCTGCGCCGGGCATGCCATCCTGCTGCACCATGATCGCCTGCTCCGGCGGTGGGGGCTAAGCGCCGCCATCCAGATGAGCGTTATCAACCATCTGTATTTGGCAGCCATGGATACCGCATGCCGTCCGGCGCAGATCCACAATCGGATGCCCTTCCCTGTAGACATCGATTGACCAGGCATGCCAAACCACCCTTGCCTCTATCAGCAGAATTAAAGGTATACATACTGTTCGAGCCCTGCCCTTCACACACCAGTTTTCCGGTACCAAACCATCTTTGTTGCTACGGACAGTCTAGCCATCTGCCGTTTCAACAGCTTTTCCTTGCCATCTCTTTCGTCACTATAGACTGTGCGTTGGTTGCTGGACTCTGTTTACTTTAATCGACAGCTCGCGCCCCGAACTCTCCCCAAAGCATCATCGCCATTCGTGTCTAGCCAGCACGACTGAGCATTTGCGGATTGATATCCAATAATCGAAACGACTCCATCAACGACCATCTCATCATCGACGAACGAAACGGAATACCCCTCCAAGCCACAATCGAACAACGAACATATCAACGAACAACATCAACAACGAACAAGATGTCGAACGTCCTGCTGTTTGGCGATCAGACCGCCGAGCAATATCCGCTCCTCCACAAAGTTACTCTACACCGCGACAATGTCCTTGTCAGCAACTTCGTGCAGCGATGTGCCCTCGCTCTAAGAGAGGAAACACGGGCACTGCCACGCAGCCAAAGAAATTCTATGCCAGACTTCCTGACCTTGACAAGCCTCGTTGAAGCCTACTATCAAAAAGGCGAGAAAGTGCCTATGCTGGAGTCTGCGCTCGTTACAATAGCTCAGCTTGGACACTACATCGGATACTTCTCCGAGCACCCAGATGAGCTCCCAGCCACATCCGGCACCCGCGTTCTCGGACTCTGCACTGGGCTACTCGCTGCATCCGCCGTCATTTCTGCAAAGACTATCGATGAGTTGGTATCTCTCGGCGTGGACTTTGTTCGAATTGCTTTCCGCTCCGGAGCAGCAGTCGACAGTGTCCGCTCTGTGCTCGCCCAACCAGGCCAAGAGAAGACGCCTTGGTCTACAATCGTCACAGGCACCACCCAAGATGAGGCCAACAAGGCCTTGTCAGCTTTCCACGAAGAGAAGGCGATCCCACAATCAAATCAAGCCTACGTGAGCGCCGTCTCTGTCATGGCCATCACTGTCTCCGGCCCTCCGACCACGCTAGAACGTTTCTTCAAGGAAGGTGCCTTGGCAGAGAACAACCGTGTCGCGATCCCTGTCTATGGTCCTTACCATGCTCAGCATCTCTTCAACGATGCTGACCTTGAAAGGATCCTGTCTGGAAATGTTGGACAGGAGCTGAAGAAGCGCGTTCCCTCCGCGCTCGTGCACTCTGCTGCTACAGGCAAGCCTATGGTCGCTGAAAACTCTTTCGAGCTCGCCAAACTTGCTCTGGGCGAAATGTTGCAGCACCCAGTCCGCTGGGACTACTTGCTCGAAGAGGTCGTTTCTCAAATGGCTGCCAGCAAGCTGTCCGCCAAGATCTACGCTCTCGGTGTCAGCAACATCTCGAACAGTCTCGTCTCCGCTCTCAAGGCGGGTGGCAAGACTGATGTTTCCGTCATCGACCAATCTGCGTTCACAGAATCGACTGAGTACAATGGACGCACTCAAAACGACAAGATCGCGATCGTGGGTATGGCTGGACGTTTCCCCAACTCTGCCAACCACGAAGCGCTTTGGGACCTGCTCATGAAGGGTCTCGATGTCCACCGCAAGATTCCATCAGACCGTTTCGATGCCGATGCTCACTGCGATCCATCGGGCAAGGGCAAGAACAAGTCTCACACCCCATTTGGATGCTTCATTGACGAGCCAGGTCTCTTCGACCCGCGATTCTTCAACATGTCGCCACGTGAAGCTGCACAGACTGATCCTATGGGTCGTCTCGCCCTAGTCACTGCCTATGAGGCCCTCGAAATGTCTGGATACGTTGCCAACCGAACTCCCTCGACCAAGCTCAACCGCATTGGTACCTTCTACGGCCAAACATCTGATGACTGGCGTGAGATCAATGCCGCAGAAAATGTGGACACCTACTTCATTACGGGTGGTGTGCGCGCTTTCGCACCTGGTCGTATCAATTACTATTTCAAGTTCAGCGGCCCTTCGTACTCTATCGACACTGCCTGTTCGTCCTCGCTCGCGGCTATCCAGCTCGCTTGTACATCTCTCTGGGCTGGAGATTGCGACACTGCTTGTGCTGGTGGTCTCAACGTCCTGACCAACCCCGACATTTTCTCTGGTCTCTCGAAGGGACAGTTCTTGTCGAAGACCGGGTCTTGCAAGACGTACGACAACGATGCTGATGGTTACTGCCGTGGTGATGCTTGCGGAACTGTTATTCTCAAGCGCTACCAAGATGCCGTTGCAGACAAGGACAACATCCTCGGATGCATCCTCGGCGCCGCGACTAACCACTCCGCAGAGGCCGTCTCGATCACTCACCCACACGCTGGCGCACAAGAGTTTTTGTACAAGCAGGTGCTTGCCAATGCTGGCGTTGACGCTCACGAGATCAGCTATGTCGAGATGCATGGCACTGGTACTCAAGCTGGTGACGGTATCGAGATGACTTCTGTCACGAACGTCTTTGCTCCTCGTCACCGCCAGCGTCGTCCTGACCAGCCAGTCAACCTCGGAGCCATCAAGGCCAACGTTGGTCACGCTGAGGCTGCTTCGGGTATCAACTCCCTCGTCAAGGTTCTGCTCATGATGAAGAACGACAAGATTCCAGCCAACGTTGGTATCAAGGGTGAGATGAACAAGACATTCCCTGCCGATTTGAAGGACCGCAACGTTCAGATTTCGCAGACCGCAGTCGATTGGCCACGAAAGAGCGCCGCGCCTCGCAAAGTATTTCTCAACAACTTCAGTGCCGCTGGTGGTAACACCGCCCTGCTGATCGAGGATGGTCCCCTTCGCGAGGCACCAACTGTCGTCGACCCGCGTGGCACTCTGCCAATCACCGTCTCCGCTCGTTCCATCGGATCTCTGAAGCGCAACTTGGAGAACTACCAGTACTTCATCAAGCAGAACCCAAGCACAACACTCACATCCTTCTCGTACACGACAACTGCTCGTCGCATTCAGCACAACTACCGCGTCGCGTTCTCTCTCGCCGACATTGGCAAAGTCATCGAGTCTCTGCAGGGCCAGGTCAAGGAGACTTACAGCCCTGTCCCCATGGTGCCAACCAGGGTTTCCTTCTGCTTCACTGGCCAGGGCTCGCAGTACACCGGACTCGGACAGAAGTTGTACCAAGACCTGAAGAGCTTCAGAGACGACATTGATCAGCTGGATCAGCTGGCCCGTATCCAAGGTCTGCCATCGTTCCTCGAGCTGCTCGATGGCACTGATGTTGCCACTCTGTCGCCTGTCAAGGTGCAGCTCGGAATGGCTTGCATTCAAGTCGCACTCGCTCGCATGTGGGCCTCCTGGGGCATTACGCCAGCTGCTGTTATCGGTCACAGCCTGGGTGAATATGCTGCTCTCCACGTTGCTGGTGTGATCTCTGCCTCTGACATGATCCTGTTGGTGGGACGTCGTGCCGAGCTCCTCGTCCGCGATTGCACACCTCACACTCATGGCATGCTCGCAGTCAAGGGTAGCGCGGATGCCATCCGCACTGCACTTGGAACCAAGATGACTGAGATTGCTTGCATCAATGGTCCAGAAGAGACTGTCCTGTGCGGAAGTGGCGATGTCGTCGCTACTGCAAGCGAGATCCTCGCCCGCTGCGGCTTCAAGGCCACGAAGCTCAACGTGCCATTTGCATTCCACTCTGCACAGGTCGACCCAATCTTGGAGCAGTTCAAGAAGGTCGCCTCCGCTGTGACCTTCAACAAGCCTACTGTTCCTGTACTGTCCCCCTTGGCAGGCGAGATCATTCGCGAAGAAGGCATCATCAACCCAGAGTACCTTGCCCGCCACGCTCGCGAGACCGTCAACTTCTGGTCTGCTCTCATCAGCGGCCAGAGTGCTAACGTTTTCGACGAGAAGACTGCTTGGCTCGAGATTGGTGCTCACCCAGTGTGCTCTGGCATGGTCAAGGCTTCCATTGGTGCTACCGTGGCCGCTCCATCGCTCCGCCGTGGCGAGGACGCTTGGAAGACCATTTCCAACAGCGTCTGCCAGTTGTACACTGCAGGAGTCAGCATCAACTTTGATGAGTTCCATCGCGAGTTCAACGATGCTCAGGAGCTCCTTACTCTGCCAACGTACTCATTCGACAACAAGAAGTATTGGCTCGACTACCACAACAACTGGACTCTCACCAAGGGCGAGGCTCCACAAGTCCGAGAGGTCATCCGCGAGAAGGAAGTCGCTGTTGCTGCAACTGTTGCGGAGGTACCAGTGAAGCGACTGTCTACTTCTTGCCAGAAAGTCATCAGCGAGGAGTTCAACAGTACCAGTGCCAAGGTCGTCATTCGGTCGAGCCTGGCAGACCCCAAGCTTTACCCAGTGGTCTGTGGACACATGGTCAACAACGCTGCTCTCTGCCCATCATCGCTGTATGCTGATATGGCTTTGACCGTTGGTGACTACATCTGGAAGGAGATGCGTCCAGGCACCGAAGCACCTGGCATCAACGTGTGCAACATGGAGGTTCCAAAGCCTTTGATTGCACAGATTCCCCAACCTGCTCAGGGTCAGCACGTCGAGATGGAAGCTGTGGCTGACCTCGAGAAAGGCAGCTTGAAGGTCAACTTCCGCAGCGTGCAGCCAGACGGCAAGAAGATCCAAGATCATGCCCACTGTACTGTGCGCTACGAAGACAAGGCTGCCTGGGCCGATGAGTGGGCTCGCTACAACTTCATGGTCAAGGCTCAGATTGACATGCTGACTCACAAGACTATGAATGGTGGCGCCCACAAGGTTCAGCGCGGAATGGCATACAAGCTCTTCAAAGCACTTGTCAACTACGACTCTAAATACCGTGCCATGGCAGAGGTCGTCCTGGATGGTGCCAACACCGAGGCATCTGCTCAGCTGGACTTCCCAACAAAGCCTGATGACGGAGACTTCTACTGCCCGCCTTACCACATTGATGGCTCTTGCCACATCTCTGGCTTTATCGTCAACGCTTCTGACCTGCTCGACTCGGAGCAGAACGTCTACGTCTCACATGGCTGGGGTGCGATGAAGTTCAGCAAGCCGCTGACAGCTGGAATGCGCCTCCGCAACTACGTTCGCATGATCCCACAGCCAAACAACATCAGCAAGGGAGACGTTTACATCCTTGAGGGCGACGAAATCGTCGCAGTCTGCGAAGGCATCAAGTTCCAGCAGATCCCACGTCGTGTCCTCAACACCTTCTTGCCACCGAACAAGGGCTCTGCTACCGCCCAAGCTCCAGCATCCGCTGCTCCCAAGCCTGCCAATCGTCCTGCAATGACGCGCGCTCCTGCAGCAGCCCCAATAAGCCTCGCGCCTGCCCCAGCAGCCAAGGTAGCAGCTCCAGTTCCTGTCTCAGCACCAGCGCCAGCTCCACGCGTGGCCAAGCCTAAGAAAGTGGCTGCGCCTAAAAAGCCGTCTGGTGGGCTCGTGGACAAGATTATGCAAATTTTGGCCAAGGAAACCGAAGTTGACATCGCCGAGCTGGTCGATGACGCCCATTTTGAGAACCTTGGTGTTGATTCACTTCTGTCGCTCACGATCTCTGCAATCTTCCGAGAGGAACTAGACCTGGAGATCAGCTCATCCCTCTTCACCGATTACCCAAGTGTAGGAGAGATGAAGAAGTACTTTGCCACACTCGACACTTCTTCCAGCGGCAGTGAGAGCGGTGGCAGTGTCAGTAGCAGTGCCCACGACGACGATGATGACTCCGACGACGAATCCATCTCTGCCACTGATGTGCCAACTCCTCTCGAAGATATCTCGACCCCAGCCTCGTCAGCTCCTTCCGTGGCGGGCAAGGCAGAGCCGGACTCCCCAGCGCGCGATACTCTGGCCGATGTTGGAGACGTCTCACTCGCCCGCCATGTCGTAGCTCAGGAGATGGGTGTCGACATCGAGGAGATCACTGATGATGCCGATCTATCGGAGCTCGGCATGGACAGTCTAATGAGCTTGACGATTCTTGGTGAGCTTCGTGAGAAGACCAACATCGATTTGCCAAGCACATTTCTCTCGACCAACCCGACCATCAAGGATATCGAGAACGCTCTCGGTATGCGCCCCGCACCCAAAGTCGTAGCACGGCCATCGGCAAAGACTTCAACGCAGACTGACATGAACGAGGTGTCTGCTAGGCTAGCCGCCATCAACAGAACCGACATCTCTCGCTATCCCGCTGCGACTTCCGTCCTCCTACAAGGCAATGCAAAGACCGCCACCAAGAAGATCTTCTTCCTGCCAGATGGCTCTGGGTCTGCTACCAGCTACGTCAGCATCCCCAACCTTGGCTCAGATGTCGCTGCATATGGACTCAACTGCCCCTTCATGAAGAACCCGGATCAATGGGATTGTGGAATCGAAATCGCCTCATTGATCTACCTTGCCGAGATCAAGCGTCGTCAAGCCAAGGGACCTTACGTTATTGGCGGCTGGTCTGCAGGAGGTGTGATTGCATACGCAGTGGCGCAAGCACTTCTCGCAGCTGGGGAGAAGGTTGAGAAACTCTTGCTTCTCGACTCTCCTTGCCCCGTCAACCTTGATCCTCTTCCCACACGCTTGCATGTCTTCTTCAACGAGATCGGACTCCTCGGCACCGGTGACCCGTCCAAGACACCAAAGTGGCTGCTTCCTCACTTCTCCGCTGCGATCAAATCGCTCTCCGCCTACGACCCTAAGCCATCGCTCGGTGAACTTCCAACTTATGCCATTTGGTGCACAGATGGAGTTGCCGGTAACCCAGGTGACCCACGCCCACCGCCAGCTGAGGATGAGGATCCGGCGCCAATGAAGTGGTTGCTCAACCACCGCACCGACTTTGGTGACAATGGCTGGGCACAGCTCTGCACTGGACCTTTCAAAAATGGTGTCATGGGCGGCCACCACTTCAGCATGATGAAGGAGCCTCATGCAAAGGACCTTGGCAAGTTGATCCGCGAGGGACTTGACTGGAAGCCTTAGATGACGGAACGCTCGTACTCGCTTTGAGGAGCACCATGGATGTCCGTGGAACATGACTTGCCTTGGCCGGCAACGATTGTTGCTTGGCGCTCATCACCTCTGAGCGAATGCGGCGTATCACTGACACAACGCAAAATTGAAAACTAATAGACGGATATAGAAGGGTGCTCGGATTGCAAGTGTTTGTATATTTGACTGGCATAGCGAGAGCGGTGGCATTGGCGTGCAGCGTGATTTTGGGTGGGATAATTGGTTAGACGCTAACATGAATACTACGGCTGACTATCTTCAAAGTCGTCGCTGCTGGAAAGGGCGCGTTGGATGCAAAGAGCTGGCTACTTGAGTGTCTATGTAGTCTATTCAAAGCAGTTGATGACAATTTCTTCCCTCTCTTTCTCACCTGCTGATGTCCTCTCACAGTACACTGACTTCTATTCGCAACTCGATCGTCATCGTCGTTCTTGTCAGGTATCCGAGTGGGTTCCTCCACGGTGACATGCGAAGCGAAAGGCTTGTTCGCGGCGAATTATGTTTCATCATGATGATCGCTGCACCATCGACGATTCAACAGCCAAGCAAGGAGCTTTTTCGGCACCTCACATGCACGTTGACGAGAACGTGCAAGCCCGATTTGGTTGTGCGCGCTTTCTTGCCCTATCCGCTTCCCTAAATCCCATTCATTGTACCTCAAACACTGGCATCTCTCTCTCTCTCGTACTCGCAAGCACGGCTCACTACGAGGACTGAAGTCTGTAAATGAGCGCGACAATTGCTCGGGTCCCCGAAATCCTTCTCCGGGTCTGTTTCCAGTTGTATACCACCAATTGATGTGGGGATAGTATTGAAATACGAGATCCACACCTCAAATCACGTTTCATGTCTGATTTCAGGCGTTCCTGTCAACTGCGCAGTTTGACTTCAGAACAGCAGATGAACATGTGTTTCGAAAGAACATCGAATGATGAACGATAGCGGGATGGAGGTGGAGATAGCTCGAGGTCGTTCATTTAGGCTGTAACTAAGCTATTTCGGGACATCCGGAAGCTAAATTTGAGCGCGGCGGGAGATGGCGCCACTGCGACTGTCCTTCCGCTGGTGTGCTGGTTATTCGCGCGCAACTGCAATTCTGAAGAAGTGTGGCTAGTGTCTTTTGCAAACGTTGGACCGTGGCTCACGTGCCTTTTCGCCTGGACGTGTCACGGGATAACGGACCAACGCCTTTCCAAACAAATTTCCAGAAATGGCGGAGGTTTCGAAGGCTGGGTGAGTAGGACTACTGGTCACAAGCAGACGTTGGAAGGAAGCTGATTTTGAATATTCACAGCGCTGCCAGCAAAGATGCGCCAACTAATCCGCGAGGCATCCCATATGCGCCTTTCGTGGATCGAGTGGAAGACTATGTCTCATCAAGAGCGGATGTCGAAGGCGCGCTGAAGAGCTTCCAAGAGATGATTTCGTGAGCTACGCAAACACTTCCACTGCCCATCATCCCTCGGAAGAACAAGACTAATCATTCCCCCGTGTCACCGCTCAGAAAATATCAATTCATGGAAGCGAACAATCAACGACGGATTGTAGGCCTGAAAGACAAGATTCCTGATATCCAGAAAACACTCGAGACAGTACGGTTCTTGCAGCAGCGAAAGGTAGATCTCTTCAGGCCCTCTCCCGCCACTCCACCACAACTCGCTCTGCAGACATCCCCAGTCATGGAACGCCTCACCCGCTGACCACCTTTTCTCGCATCCTACAGGAAGACGCCGAACCCCTCGAAGCCACCTTCGAGCTCAACGACACCTTATTCGCGAAAGCGAACATTCACAAGACGGACGAAGTCTATCTCTGGTTAGGCGTAAGTCTTCCCTCCACTACCACAGCTCCTTTGTTCCCCCAACCCTGGGGTTAGGGACGCCTATCCAAGATCCAGCCTTCTCTTACTAACCAAAACCCCTCTCATCCAGGCCAACGTCATGCTCTCCTACCCTCTCTCCGAAGCCGAAAGCTTGCTAATCTCCAAACTCGAAACCGCACAACAGAGCCTCGCAAACTGTGAAGAAGACATAGATTTTTTGCGGGAGCAGATTACGGTACGTCTTGCCTTTCCTCTCAGCAGTCTCTCTTAACTTCCTGCCTCCTGGCCTGTGTACTGACCAAGAATGGTGAAATCTAGACAATGGAAGTCGCCACAGCACGCGTCTACAATTGGGACGTTGGCCAGAGGCGGAAAGAGAACCAAGGTGCATCTGGAAAGGAAGGAGACGACGTTACGAAAGCAGCAGGCTGAGAGATTTCCTCAAGGGCTCAGGTATAAGTAGATTGGGCATGGACGTGGACCCCGAGCGAGGAGATTCCGCCCAGCTGAGTTCGGTCGTATGACTGCTGTCAGACAGATGAGAGGCCTGGAATGCCGTAGTAGCAGAAGCGCTACAATTGCCGCGACTTGTAGTCAACGACCAGCTTGCCACGATCCTTGAAAGCAGGTGAAAGTGTCAGAATTTTGGGATTTCACATCTTTTCTTTCGTATATTGGTATCATCGCAGTAGCAATACTAACCTCGATCCCAATCAATGCCGATCCAATAGAACCCTCTTTGGAGTATTCACCGCCATCACGACGACTTCTGCCTCTTCGCAGCACCTTCGTAGCATTATGCAACCGCCCTAGCCTCCCTCCGCGCCGCAGTAGCCACACGCAACTCTTTCAGCCCTTCGCATCATCGTACACTTCCAACGCTGCGCGCACCTCGACCACAAGCCATGACAGCCGACCCCGCACTGTCATCAGCAATGTATATGACGTGAAAAGCAATTGAAACCACCTCAATTTGAAGATCCCGCGCAATGCAAGGACAAGACTCCTTGAAAAAGCTATGCCATTTGTTGTGCCGTATTCGACAACAGCGAAAGAGTCTGTCGATTCGTGACTGGCAACTGAAAGCAAAGCTGTTCGAAACTCCACCCGAAATCGGCAAATTCAGACGTCAACGCTCAAAGCAAATAAGTTTTCGATCAAAAAAGTAAAAGGTTGCCGCTCCAGGGGTATATTGAGCACTAATACAAATAGTCTCCTAATGACTGCAGAGAGCAGGACCTGAAAGACCATGGTCGTCGCCTAGTCGAGTTCAATGATCTCTTTCTTGACTCTCCCTTGGTTCTGATTGGGTCGCTGGCCATGCGTCGCCGGGACAGTCATCTGTCGAGCTGTGCTATCCTGCCCCGGCCTTATCTGATTTGGCGGCGGTCTTGCCTGGTTCCTCATCTGAGCTGGGGTGGGAGGCTTCTGCTGCGTCGGGGCCTGCGTCTGCGATGAATTCCGGCTCAGTGCAGGCTTCGTCTCAGGTAAGGGTGTTTCTGACTTGTCCAGCTTCTCCACAGCATTATTTGAACCATTGGTTGAGCTGAGCATGAAGTCATCCAATCTCTGCAGCATTGCGCGGAGGCCCTTGGCGTTCGAAGTGAAGCCACCTCTATTGTTGCCCATCCAGCCCTCTGTGGGAGAGCCAGCGTCCTTGCTGAGATCAGTGAGGGCTGTTGTGAAATCTGTTGGCAGTTTAATGCCATCCCTGTTCCAGACTGTCACCGTATACGACACGGTTTTGTTGCGAGTGTTCGGTTGATTGTTCCAATGTATCACTATTTTGAATCTGCAAGGAGCGAGTGGCGCGTGATAGACGAGTGAGTAGCTGAAGACATGATGCGAGTGTAGGGTCAAGGTCCGCTGCGCCGAGTGTTTCAATTCCAGCTCTGAAATTGCCTCCAGAAAAGGCTGCGATGCTGACATGGCGAATGTAAGGGAGAAGAATGGGTTGTCCGCCGCTCGGTTGTAGACCTCTTCCAAGTGCGTTCGAATTCGTTGATGAGGATTGCTCGAGCTGGGGCCCAACTTCAGCTCAGTACTTCCGCCCTTCTTTGAAAGTACCCCATTGTACTGCTGCGACGTGCCATATGTGAAGGCCAGTTTGCTCAAGCCGACAGCGGTGCAAGTATACTGGAGATGCCGCGCTGCAGACAACGCTGAGTCAAGATCGCGACACCGTTTGAGTAGGCGCGCAATTTCCTTGATGTACGACTGCCCAAACTGCGCTCGAAGTGACAATGCCAAGCCGCCAGATGCGTTCATAGCAACATCTCCGTTTCGGCTCTGCGTAGTGGTAAGATAGTCCTTTAAATGCTTCAGTTGACTGGACTCCAAGGTCAAACGTATATCGTGTCTTGACTCTTCACTACCATCATTATCATCGAGAAGCCCCTCATACACGATGCGAATCCATTCCGTGATGGCGAGCGGTTTGTAGGGTGCAAGCTCGGGCTTCTTCAGGTCTTGCTGCGACATGCGGATGTAGACCACTGTTGTCGCGCTCTCGTCACGTCTATCACCATCGAAAGTTAGCGAAGAAAGCCTTTCGAGGTGATATGGGATCTTATTTGCGCCAAGCTCTTGAACGAGCACTGCGAAAGATACCTCGGCCTCGCCCATGGTTTGAATGCGTGAGAGATCGGCTCGAGATAGCGCAGATGTTGTGACATCGAGGGGTCGTGCGTCCACAATAGACTTGATGATTCTGCCCTCTTCAACGAGTCTCGAATTGGTCTGCACCACCCACCACTTCTGACCAGCAAGACTGTAGGTAGTGCACAACGACCAATTTTCTCCCCAAGCTTCATTGCATGCGAATATGTCATGACGAACGATGTCCTGTCCAAACAACGCCCGGAAGTTCGGCTGCGGTCCAAAGCCACGGGGGTCAACAAGCTGCCACCGGGCAGATGCTGCCACTCTGCGCACTTTATCTTGCACAGCGCGGCATAGCAGTTGCGCAATGCTGGCCGAATTATCCGTGGATGGGTCGCGGTTGAGGTTTCGCTGTGCCGTGGCAGCATCTCTGGAAGACGGTGATATCGTCGCGAGGCCAGTAACTGGCTCGATGTTCACCGCTATAGGGTTGCGCAAGCCGGGGAGCGATAATGTGAGATTACATTCGTCGGCGCTAGAGTTTGAAGTGCTGAGTTGCGCGCGCACCTGTGACCGTGGCCCCGCGAGGGCTTGCAAACGATCGCTAATTGTGGAGAGCGACCACGATGCATGCTTAGCTGTGACTTGCGACAGTATGACATCTAGGTCGAGGTCGTCCCAGTCAACAAAAATCGCCTGGTCATGCACTTCTTGTCCCTGCCTGAACCACCGGACAGAGTGCTGCGACGTTGGCCTCCGTCTAGAATGCTTGCCTCTTGATTTGCCTGTGCTGATGCCAAACTCGATCCAGCTCTTCTTGCCTGCCTGGTCTTTCCAATACTGAATGGCCAGGACTCTTCGTTGAGTCTCAGTCACGAGGCAGTCGAACCACTTCTCGCGGAAGAGCTGCACTGATTGCGACTTGAGGACATTGATCTTGTGCGTCAACACAAAGTTATGCAGAAAATCATAGCATCCAAGTAGGCCCTTGGAACTGAGCGCTTCGTTCGTGTGGGCCTCCAGAGCGTTTCGCAAGAGATCATCTGTCAGCGCTGGAGCAGGCGTGAAGCTGAAACGCAGATCGATCAGGTAGAATTGAGACGAAGGTTCTTCGTCAGCAACTGATAGGTCAACTTCGAACTCTCCAGGCACGCGAAAGGTGGCTCTTCCATTTGCAATGGAGAAGTCGCGGAAATAGTGCGGTAAGTCCTCATGCAGATTGAGCCGGGTCGCAATGATCACGTTCATGTCCTGCAGGGTACTGGCGAGCTGCTTGGCAGTAAGCTTCGGAGGAGGAATGTAACCGAGGTCTGGCCATTTGGAAGGAGCTTTGCCGTTTGCCAATAGCTCCATTGCCCCTTCGATGTTCGGGTTGGGCATCTTTGCTCGAGCAACATCATGCTTGGTGATTCCAATGAAGCGCATGGCGTTGTCCTGGGATGCGATCTGAGAATCAAACCAAGCTTTGAGGTCTACCAGTTTGGCCATATCATGCTCGCTGCGCGCGAAGTCTGAAAGGATCAGAGCTTTGGTAAACCGGTCTCTCTGGTCACTGGCAAAGTCCATCAGAGCTTTCTTTCTGGCCAGACTCTCCTTGGAAGGGTCGAAGGTCTGTGGTACAACTCCGTTCGAAGCCGCAGACTGTGGAGGCGGCATATCGTTCATCTTGTTAAGTGTCGCGTTGAGGTCTCCAAAGCACTGTTGCGCAAGACGAGCCAGGAGAACGCCGAAGGGCTTGTTGTTCTCGGATGTGCGCCAGGATTGATCCAGTGGCGGAGGCGTAGAGGGCCTCGACATTGAAGTGCCTGCGCCATTCGAGTGTCCATTGTAAGTAGGTAGCGGCTCATTTTTGGCAGGCAGTCCGTTCGGCAGAGAGCCACTTAAGACTCCATTGGTATTGCCATTGGTATGAGCTGCTCCCTGCATCTGCGCGAGATCGCGCTTCTGCGAGACGTTTCCGGTCTGCGCCTGGCTTCTGTCTTTCTTGAGGTCTTGAGGTCCAACTGCTCCTTGCTGATTCATCATCAGCCGGCCGGGCATGTCCTCCCCGCCTGCTGCGGCACCAGCGCTGACTTCCAAATCGGTGCGCCTCACGCCAACTCCGCGCCCGTCACCACCTGAGGCCTCCGCTACCCTCCCAGGTTCACCTGCAGTTGCGTGCGCTATGATGGCAATCTCCTCCTTCACTTCAGGTCATTGCTGAGTCGATAGTTCCGCCGCGCCGCAATCGGACAATTGTGTCTGCAATGGCTCCGGATCCAGGGAGCAGTCCGTACTTGATGCTGGTAGAAAGGACGTGAAAGAGCGCGCGAATGGTAAGTTTGGCAATAGGTTCACAGTCGCGCCCGCTCGCAGTTGGTTGGGCGTGATGTCAGCGCAGTGGGTTAGATTGATCCGCGCGTGGCGTGAGCGCATGCACAAGCACCACGTGAGTTCCTGTTGATCGCGCGGTCGGTGGAGAAACGGTGAATGGCGCTGTCGTGGCGGCGAGGGTTGAAGGAGCGGCGAGGGCGAGTGCAATTGTTGTCTGGGAGTGTTGCGCTGGTCTGAGCGAGCATGCGCGGAAGCGGCAGCCGCGCGACGGGATGATCAGTGACGAAGGGCCGGGCCAGGGCAAGCGCGCCAAGCTTTGTGCATTTTGCCGACAAAGAGCGCCTCTTCCTTCGATGCACGAAGCGACTGCGATCGCCCAGATGCTAGGAACGCCTTCCACTTTCACAGAGTCCCAGAGCGGGCCGCCAGATGAGCACACATACTATAGTGTCTATCTTCATGTCTAGATGCTGCTCCTACGCAGAGCCTAGCGTGCGCGCCCTCTCCTAGGGCTCGATGCAGGTTGCATTCCCGAGCGCGACTACTGTGCTCTTCCAGGCTAGAGACAAAGGTGTTATGAGGCCAGACGATGCTTTGTTCTTCGTCAATCGTACAGCTCCCTCGAGTCGGTGGCTGCATAACAAGCGGCGAGCTTCGACGCAGCTTTTCTGCTGGCCTTCACGTCTCATCGGTATACCTTTGTGCAACACTATGGCCGTGGAAGCATACGGCTTCGACAGCAACCGTGACGACTTCCCTCAAACATGGCCGTATGGGTATGCAGCTTGCTGAGGGCAAGCCTGTTCGGCGCACCAAAAGCAGGCATCCCGTGGTCGCTCCCATCGTACGCAATCTCGAGCTAGCTTGGAGATCATGAGGCACATGGCCGGCGACCACACCATCTTAGTCTCCTCATGTCTTATCGCGATACGCCCGCCTGCACCGCACGAGACGTGCTGATCGAGCCTGCTGATCCTCCTTCACCTTCCCTCTCGTCCGCTCCGCTACCTGTTGCGTGACATAGGGGTCTGCAACGATGCCTGCGGAGCATGTCCCGTCGCTGCTGGAGCACTGAGGAAAGAGCAGCCGACAAGCGATGGTGCCGGACCCGCGTCGCCCGCCGACCTTCCGACCCCACGCCTCACGCGTCGAACAGCTGTACCATCAACAGCAACACCACGCGCATTCGGGCAGCGACTATTCTACCTTTGCAGAAGAGAGCTCATCGTCCCTCGACAAAGGCAAGCCGCCAGTCTCACGGCAGATCTCATTCCTATCAGAGTACGCCCACGACGCGGATGACGAGCGTTCAACCCCCTCGACCAGCTCCGAGCGGTCATCCTTTGACACCATAATGGGCCCTGGGGAGCCCGACGACGCGCCCGAGCCTTCGTATCCTGGTGAAGATACCAGGCCAACTTCTAATAAGGAGTTACTGGGCTTCTATACGTATTCATTCGCCGCCGAGGTGTTCGTCGTCTGCGGTCTCGGCGCTTTCATCCCTATAACCCTAGAGGATCTCGCGCGCGCTTCTTCAACCGCAGTGCTTGCGCATGATCACACCAAGTCATGCAAAGCCCAAGGTCTGGACAGACGGTCTTTGGTGGGCGTTGCCACTCTATTCGCTCGAGCAAGCAATGACAAGGCTAAAGGCGCACAATGCGTCTTCAAGATCCTGGGAATGGAGGTGAACACAGCTTCTTTTGCTATGTACACCTTCTCTCTGTCAGTACTTCTCCAAGCGCTCCTCGTGGTCACCATGTCTGGCGCAGCAGACCACGGCAAATATCGAAAGTCTCTCATGATCTCGTTTGCTGTCATCGGCGCAGTGGCGACCATGCTCTTCTTGCCCGTTACCCCAGGAGTATATTTGTTAGGCAGCATCTGGGCAATTATGGGAAATGTCTGCTTTGGAGCTTCATTCGTTCTGCTCAATTCGTTCTTGCCGCTGCTGGTCCGCTGGCATCCTTCAGTGCGACCAACGAGCAGGAGACAGATAAACGAACAGGATTGGGCGCACGAGCGCGAGGTGAGTCCTTCCTTCACAGACATTGCGTGCAGTGAGGATGCAGTTCCAAGCAGATGCAGGCGCGGTGCCGGCTGCTGATTTGCTCTTTAGTACAGCGAGGACAACTACCAGAGACCGGCGGACTCGTCCGAAATACTGGACTCCACTGCATCGCTGCTCCCAACAGATGGACACACTGAGCCGTATCCGCCCTCACAATCCACACCCTCGCCGCAGATGCAGCTCTCCACGAAGGTCTCATCATATGGCATCGGCATCGGCTATCTTGCAGCCGTGATCGTCCAGATCCTCTCGGTGTTTCTGCTCGCCTCTATGGGCGGCGACTTGTTCTCTCTGCGATTGGTCCTGTTCATGATCGGCACCTGGTGGCTATGCTTCACGATCCCAGCCGCATTCCTGATGCGACCAAGGCCAGGCCCACCTCTTTCCAAGGAAGCCGCAAGCAGGTCATGGACAGGGTACATTACCTACTCGTGGAAGAATCTCTACAAAACTATATCTCGAGCTCGGCGACTGAAAGACGTACTGCTCTTCTTAGCTGCTTGGTTCATGATTTCTGATGCCATCGCCACAGTATCTGGTACCGCCATCCTCTTCGCCAAAACCACACTCGGCATGGAATCGACAGCTCTCGCCATGATCAACGTCATTGTCACCATCTCTGGAATTTTTGGCGCCTTCACCTGGTCAAAAGTGTCGCGCATGATGCAATTGAAACCGTCACAGACCATCCTCACTTGCATCTGCCTCTTCGAAATCATTCCGCTGTACGGACTACTTGGTTACATCCCAGCCATCCAACGCTATGGCTCCTTTGGACTCCAGCAACAGTGGGAAATGTACCCATTGGGAGCGGTCTATGGCCTCGTCCTCGGCGGCTTGAGTTCTTACTGCCGGAGTCTCTAT
This sequence comes from Cercospora kikuchii, assembly GCF_019650295.1. NCBI lineage: Eukaryota > Fungi > Ascomycota > Dothideomycetes > Mycosphaerellales > Mycosphaerellaceae > Cercospora > Cercospora kikuchii. Next base: position 1,848,916 of record NW_025408588.1, read on the forward strand.
GGCGAATTGATTCCTCCTGGAAGCGAAGCCGCATTCTACGCACTCTATGCCATCACTGACAAAGGTAGTAGCGTCTTTGGCCCTGCCATAGTCGGCGCCATCACTGATGCTACTGGCGACATCCGTCCTGCTTTCTGGTTCTTGGCAGTTCTCATCGGTCTTCCGATACCATTGATGTTCTTGGTAAACGTGGAGCGTGGTAAGCTGGAGGGAGAGAAGTTGGCCCGGGAAACTCTTCCCGAAATCGATCCGACGCTGTTTGAGTCGACGACGGGAGCGGATTCCAGAAGTGTGGACGAGTATGAGGGTCGGGTTCATCGATAGCTGCTGAGCGTATATCCTGCGGTAGATTTAATATTCTTGCGACCATCCTCGTATTCTCTAGTTGTCTCATTAACCCAGAACGCGGTTCGTCTGTGCCTCCAGATATCCGCTCCATCCCAAGCCCTTCCAAAAATTCAGGCATCATTTACCGCCAAGCCCTGACCACGCCAGGCACCCATCCGGCCCGCACTCCGCCGCAAGCACACAAAAACTTCTCGCACTCCCTTTGCAAACCTTCTTCTTTTCTTCACTACATCAGTAGGTAACTACATGTTACTTAATCATGGCTTCGCTACGGCGACTTGCTGAGGGTTGTTTCTTGTTCTCGATGAACCTCCTTCCGTTCCCGGCCCTGTAGAGCAACGTTGCGTCCGTCTTTCCTACCAATCGCGTGGAATCCATATTTTCACTTTGGATCGGGGTTGTGGGATGGCCGCTATATACCTTTACTTTTTTGCTTCATCATGTTCACTGTTTGCAGGTGTGCAGGCGAAATGAGATGGAGATTTTTGGGAGATGATGGCGCTGGAGATGGAGATGGCCACTGCACTGCTTGCGCGCTGCAATTTTCTTCTCTACCTCAGATCGGCAGATGAGGGCCTTTCTTCTCTTGTCCTTGTTGCGTCCCTTCTGGTCTTTTCAGCTCATCACCCTTCGCAATGCCACCGCTATCGCTATCGAGCTTGGTCGAGGATCCTGTGCGCTGAGCTTCTGCTTGCTGCTGGCCGACATCTTGGTGTGGGTTCTCGACGTCGGATGTCGTGTCGGACTTCAGCTGGTCTTTGTTGCCGCGGCCTGCCACCACACCTGGGTCTTCTGAGTACTGTTCACGACCTTGAGCGGGTCTGGTATGAGCCAGTCGCGTCGAGATGGCTGGGAAGACGCGACGGCTCGATGAGAGGCCTGCGATGCTGTCAACGCAGGAGCTATGGACGAGATTCGGGAATTCTTACCACTTCGGCGTACACTTCGTGCTATGAATCTGCTCGACATTTTGAAATTGTTTGTACTGTAGGTTCAAACTCTACAGAAGATGAACTGGTTGGAAAGGGCGTCGTGTTGCGCGTATGCGAACGATACATCTTTCGCGTCATACATGCGATGATGCCTACTTTACATCATGACATGCCATCGCAGTCTCACTCCGAGCACTGACTGCTGCATTTCAAAGCTGTTCTTCAGTTACTGTATTGATGATCAAGGCTTTGAGAGTCATCTTTGTAACACCGGTTTGATAGTGCTTGAAATCGTGATAGCTGGAGCTGCATAACGTAAAGCACGAGCGAACCAAGATTGACAAAATGTTCAGCATTGGCAGGCTATCTATCTTGTATGCTTCTCCTCCTCCTTTAAAGGCTTGAATGCCATTTTATCTCTCGCACAATCCTCCAACCATCTCGTCGCTCTCACAAGTGGCATATCAACAAATCTATAGAATAAATGCGCCGTGCCCAACGATAGCGCCAGCATAATCGTCCAACCCACAGCCAACCCGAAACACCACATGGGGAGTGTCTCATGTCCAAAGAACTTCCAGATCTTTGGCTGCATAGCGAATCCTATCGAGTGCAGTAAAGGTCCATGGCAGAGGTAGAATGCAAACGAGACTTTTCCTAGATATTGTGGGATGGTAGAGCTTAAGATATTCTGTATTATAGGAAGTTGCTCGACGGACCAGAGGATAACGCTGGATGCCATGGCGTGCCAGAAGAATTGCTTATCCCAGTAATTGGTTGGAACGTAATATGCCATAGTCTTGAATCCGGGAGTCTTTCGAGCTTTGTTGTCAGGGAAGGAGAGGACGTATAGTGCGATGATGAAGATGAGCCATTTTAGCCCAGTCGTAGACTCACAGCATGGAGATTCGTCTTCAGGGTCGCTTTCGGTTGTTGGAAGCTCAGGAGTTTCTTCCTCCTTGCGGTGTGAGACCGCCTGATGAATATCCGCAACCAAGGCGCCTCCAGTGAAAGTCGCCACATCCCATCTGGCGTAACGCAGAGCAGCAGCTGTAACAAGAAAGGTCATTCCAAGTCTCCATCGCTGCTTAAGGCCCGCGCCAGCCAGCAACAAAATAAACAGCACCATCGAGCATCTGAACTCCGCGGGTATCGTCCAGGTATGCGGATCGTAATTCTCCCAATGAAAATTCCAGTCAAAAGGATTAGACCACCTCCACCACATAACACAATAATCCGCCCACTGAGCATCCCAGTTCATCTTTCGTGGTGGATGTTCTTCCGGCGTTCCCGTTAGTAGAGGGGTCTTCTGGAACTTGCGGCCTGCATCAAAGGCTCCCCAGTATGTAGCCACACAGACCATGCTCGTGGTTATAGTTGCTGGTAGGTACAGGCGGATCCAGCGCCTAACTGCCAGAGATGCCATTCGCGAAAAAGACTTGTCGGCTTGTCTGTCCCTCATCGCTTTGAGGAAACCGTAGCTCAGGACATATCCGGAGACCGCGAAGAAGAGTGTCACCATGGCTCGACCGCGAACTAAGAGACAGATAAATGGCCATTGGTGGATGTAAATGTTCCATCTGTCCGCTCCCCAGCCGTGTTTTGAGGTGTCAGTGTAAGGGTAGAGGAAATGAAAATTGAACACGATCAGGCATGCTATGCCTCGAAGGCCATCGTAGGAGGCGGTCCTAGAGATAGGTCGTGCTGGAGTAATGGTATCTGTTGACTGCGAGCTGCTTGAAAATCGGAAGTAATGTGAAGGCCTGATAATCCGCTTTAGGAACTGTTGTGAGCTTGCAATGGTCGTGCTCCAGGTGTTTTCAACGTTTATTGTGCCAGGTTCAGACTTTCTGTTAAGCATTGAATTAGCATGCCGCCATCTTAGACGTGGAGGGGTTCTACTTACTCGGCATCTGATGTAGTACATGGCCTCCAGTCTATACCATTGAGACTGGAAGAAGTACGTGATCGCATATTGCATGCGCTGTGAAGAAGTAAAATGGTCAAGCGAGAGAAAGATGAAGTCGCCTGTCAAAGGCGTGCAGTCGCACAGAAGTGCTCGAAAATGAGAAGTGTGAAAGATCAGGAGTCATGCGAGAGATAGCAAAATATGAAATGTGGTGAACGTTGATAGAGATATTCATGACTACGAGAAGAGAGGGAGTCTTACGCATAATGGTAGAACAGATGTTGCAAACTGTCGGCCACGAGCGCACGCGGCTAAGCAGGGGACGAAGCTGATTTGTATGGGTTGTAGACTGACGGCTTGCTCGGACCTCCAGTGTGATGCGGCTGGCACATGCTTGGTTTGTTTCAACTGTTTCGTCTGTCTGGAGAGTCCTGGTAGCTATTGATCTTGTCATGCTCTCAGCAGATCACTTGGCGTAGATAGCCTGGTGTGTGGGAAGCAATCATGAGTCGAGAGAGACATTGGGGGCAGATCGTAACAAAGTTATCCTTGCGACCGACATTGCAGCGCGGGCCTTGTCGTCGGCCGATGTAGGAACTTGTCTTGTCCGTCAGCAGAAGGTGCACGGTGGAAGCCCGGCTGCCGGAATAACCTTTCAAGAGCATGCTGGTTACTGTTGTGCTCGTTGCTTCACCCGGATAGGGCAGCGCATCGCGAGGGCTGCGGGTGGCCGCGCATGACATCTTGACAAGAAAACAGAGCAACGTCCAGCATGTGCCCAGGAAATGTTGTATGTAGTGCCAAGACACGAGTCGTCAATGGTCATCCGCAGCAGGGATTATCTACCGACGTTCCTGGAGAGAGACATCATACTGCAATGTGCATCATCAGCTGTTCGTAGTCAACCAATTGCTTGAGCAATATGGCCAGAGACAACGCGTCCCACAGCAACGAAAACATATTCTCGACTGTGACACAGTGAGAGGCATGCATCGATCACGCTGAGGTGTAATTAGCATCTGCGACTCTGGCGCGTCGATAATTGTCCAACTACTGTCTCAATGCTTTCCCAGGCTCTTACCCGAGGCGTCCAACACAGCTCGACTGAAGGTCGCGCTGAGCTTGCCCTCCTTCTCCATGGCTCTTTTCCTTTGCGCGGCTGTAATGCCGGCGCGATCTGTGACAGGAGCAGCATTCATGATGTTGTCAAACTCATCATCTTCATCTCCGATATCCGATCCAGATTCAGCATCAGAGTCTTCAGGCAAATCTAGCTTTTTCGTTTCAGAAGGTCGTTTTATGCGCTCAGGTTCGAGCTTCTGCTCTTCGGTCGCGGAAGGCTTCGAGGGATTTGAGAACGGTTTCGATGCTAGAACTCTTCTTCGCAGCTCTGCCATCTCTTCCTCATCGTCATCGTCTGAGGGCGGTAAACCATATGGATCACGTTCCTCTTCTTCGTCGGTACCATCTGTGTTGCCATGAACCTGCGCCTTCTCTCCAGGCTTGGGCCCACCAAGCTGTATGCCACCCAAACTACTGGCGTCGCTATCCTCATCCTCATCTTCGCTACCTTCCTCACTTCCATCATCCAGATCATTTCCCACAATCGGTTGTCTCCGATTCATGTTGCCGCCCTTCCAAGCATCTTCCTTATTGTTCTCCCGATCCTCGCGATCTTCTCTCCACTCATTCTCGATCTTCGCCAACCAATCCTCTTCTGCCTTCTTCACGCCTTCTTCGTCCTTTGCTTCTGCGTACCTTTGTAGCACCTCCTCATTGATGTCCAGGAACGACTGCCCATAGCTGAACGTAGAGAGGATCTGCTCTGCCCAATCGAGATGCCCGCAGATCGCGAATGTCGCAGCTAGTGCTTCCACACAGTTCAGCCTCCAGGGCTTGCCATAATTTGTGGGGTTCGCGGCAATCAGGTAAGGCAATAATCTAGGATTCGGTCCACCGATTCTGCTGAACGGGACTTCTTCGATGCGGTTCCAGCTCGCTTCGACGACGGCAGCTCCATACTGTTCTAATATCTCGCGATCAGAAGGATTGCATAACGTCTTTCCTTTCGGTGAGATGACGAGTCCTTGGTGCTTTTGGCCAACGTGCAGCTCACGCATCAGACCAAGGCGCATAAGCCGCTTGCCGGAGCAGCGTTTCGCGTCGCAGTGGTTGAGATCCCATGCTGCGGCTTTGTAGGGCGGGCGTTTGTGGGTGGTGCTGTCTGGGTTGTCGGGGTTCGTGTGCTGGGCGTATGTTTTGGGCCCGCCGCCGTGCTTGGACTTGGCGCCTTTGAAGTCTTTTTTGTGGCGGACCATTGTCGTGGTCGTCTGGGAAGACTGAGGAAAGCTGAAGCTGGACACGTGGTAGGATCGATCGGAATGTTCGATGGAGTAGGCAGAAGGTGTGGCGAGTAGAGAATTAGGTCAAAGCAAGAGTGTGGTGATTCATGTGAAAGTGAGGGTCATATTTCTGGTCGGTGACTTCATCGGCGGGCGCTGCTGTTCGGCCCCTCCCGAAGTGAACCCTTAGCTGTTGGCTGTGCACACAACGTGGCTTGGAGTGTGTAACAAGGCAGATGCTGCTGAAACTTGTCAATAGAATTGCCTTTGCGCTGAAGCTCTGAAACTGCCAAACTGTAGCTCGCGGCAACCCTTAGAGGCATTGCGCCTCTCCTCCAGCCAGCATGGAAGCTGCCTCCGCCCGCTACGCCGCCCGCGACCGCTTCGCATATCCCATGGAGCCCGCCGGGTCTCAGCTGCAGCGATACGTCCAGCAAGCCTGCTCACCCGAGAACTTCGAGCCCAATCTGGCCCTGTGCCTCGAGGTCGCCGATCTGATCAATGCGAAGAAGGGAGGAGCTCCGCGAGAAGCTGCCGTCGACATTGTTAAATACATCAATCACCGCAATCCCAATGTCTCCCTGCTGGCATTGTCGCTGCTGGACATCTGTGTCAAGAATTGCGGATACCCATTTCATCTTCAGATCTCTACCAAGGAATTCCTCAATGAGCTCGTGCGCCGCTTTCCAGAGCGCCCGCCCATCCGAACCACACGCGTACAGAACAGGATCCTGGAGCTGATTGAGGAATGGAGGAGGACGATATGCGAGACGAGCAAATACAAGGAAGATCTAGGCTTCATCCGGGACATGCACAGACTGCTGCACTACAAAGGCTACCAATTCCCGCAGATCAGTCGCGAGGATGCTGCGGTGCTCAATCCAAGCGACAACCTCAAGAGCGTGGAGGAGATGGAGGCGGAAGAGCAAGCGGCGCAGAGTGCAAAACTACAGGAGTTGATCCGACGAGGAACACCACACGATCTGCAAGAAGCTAACAAGCTGATGAAGGTCATGGCCGGGTACGACACACGGCACAAGACAGACTATAGGGCCAAAGCAGCGGAAGAGGTGGGCAAGATTCAGCAGAAGGCAAAGTTGCTAGAAGAGATGATGCAGGATGTCAAACCCGGGGAAAAGATTCAAGAAGGAGATGTTTTTGAGGAGCTGGCGAATTCCTTGGCTAGCGCACATCCCAAGATCCAGAAGATGTGCGAGCAGGAAAGTGAGGACCATGAGGCAGTGGCCAAGCTGTTTGAGATCAACGACTCAATACACCGGACGATTGAGCGATATAAGCTGATCAAGAAGGGCGATGTGGAAGCCGCGAATGCCATTCCAAAGGGCACATTGGGCGTCAGTGGAGCTGGTGTGAAGCAAGGCGGTGGAGGGGAGCTGTCTTTGATCGATTTTGGTGGGCCAGAGGATGCTGAACCAGCCGAGCCGTCCACGACAGCCGAGTCATCTTCTGCACCGGCCGCACCTAAGCAAACGGGCAACGCTCTAGAGGACGATCTACTCGGACTGAATATGGGCGATGGCAACTATGGCTCAGGCGGAGGCATCTCTCTTGGCGGAGCACCGAATGGCAATGTCGATATTATGGCCCAATTCAACCAGCCGCAAGCGGCCAACTCGATCTTCAACACGCAACAAAAACCCGCTCCGCCACAGGCTACTTCTCCTCCGGCTCAGTCATCGAATTTCAACCTCTTCAGCTCTTTCCCGTCCAATTCCCAGCCACCTTCAAAACCAGCGACACCGATACCCGCATCCTTGCAACAACACCAAGCGAAGAGGTCCGATCCATTTGCAGCTTTATCTACACCTCCACGGCAATCTTCCCCATTTCAACAGACTCCCGCCAAAGCACCGGCACCCTCGTCATCATCAGGTGTCGACCTGTTGGGCATGGGAAGCAGCAACGGCACGTCAGCACCGGCCGCACCAGCTCAGGACGACGAATGGGAATTCGCTTCCGCGCTGCCAGACCAATCCGCCGAAATCACAGTCACCAACAGTTCTATCAAGACCGTCTTCGCTGTGTCCCGTCCCAATGACACCGAAATCCTCATTCAAAGCCGAATATCTAATTCTACTGCACAGCCTGTCGCGGATTTGACATTTCAATTAGCTGTAACAAAGGTAAGCAGCGACTCCGTATCTGCCACATACCTGTCACTAATCTCTATTCTTTCTAGGGTCTAACTCTCAAGCTGGAACCCCAATCTAGTCGCAACCTGGCACCAAATCAGCAGAACGGTATCACACAGACGATCCGCTTACAGGGTGCAGAGCGAGGGAAAGGAATGGGCGTCAAGATGCGATGGAGAGCAAGTTATTCTGTTGGAGGGCAGCAGAAGAACGAGCAGGGTGAAATAAATGGTTTGGGAGTGTCATAAGAGAAGTTGAGGAGGACAGATGGACAGGTAGATAGAGAAAATGCTGACTTGGTGGTCTGTCTCTACCATTTGCATCAGCTGCTGCCACTACCAGTCTTCCACGCTGTTCGCACTGCTTTGAACCACGATCTTGAGGCGCTTGAACGAGGGGGGAAGTGGATGAGATGAGAGGATGAACTTGTGTGGAAGTTCACAGCAACGTCGTGAGATTCCCTCGTCGTCCAACACAATTTGGTAGTCTGTTTCTAATCTTTATAGCAGTCACCGTCGCAACTTGCCATCGATGCTGTGTGCACTGCTATGGGACACCATTCTGAGTTGCTTGAGCAACGATAGGGGCCAATGAGATTGGAGAGCTCGCTTGTGTTCGAGTTCACAAATATTTGTGACACTTAATTTTCGTGTATCCACTATTTGATCATTTATTTCTGATTGATGCTGCAGTTGCTATCAGAGCCTGCCGTCGATGCTATTGGCACTTAGACTGATCTTGCTTTCTGAGACTTCCGAACAGCAGGGAGAACTAATAAGAGGAGACCGAGAACTTGTACCAAAACTCACCAATTTCACTCATGATCTTATGATCTGCTTCTGAGCTATGTTCGGTCTGGCGTCGGATGACAACGTCAATGTGATTCCCATTGTGAAGTCGCGTCGAAAGAGAAGCATCAATGCCATACACATCTGCCAGAGTGAGATGGAGAACTCAAGTGAAGTGTCTGCATAGCCCTTGCGATTTCGGCATCAACTTGATGATCCATCTTCAAGGCTGCCTAGACCTACTTCAGGGAGTACTCATCATGATGGGAGCTTTGACGCATATCAGTAGTCGAGAGGCTGGGGCGGCTAGTATAGCTGCCAAGACAGAATGGGGAATGCGTGACAAGTATATCAAATCGTCGGGAGATACAATATATCCCTAAGGCCGTCACTGCACGTGCGATATACCTACAAAGGTCAATCAAGCATTTAGAGAAGCTTGTATTCCATTTGCTGAGCATTGAGGTGCATTGAGAGATTAGAAAGCTTGAACGTCCGATGTATTCCAGCTCACCTACTATGGAACGTTAGTCATTATTTATCTACGACAACATAATCTTTCTCCAAAGCATGGTCTTCCTGCTAGCAAAAGTGGATTGATCTGTCAGCTGCATTGTTCTGGAGAAGTAATCGAAGACCTTATTTGACATCAACACAACCATGTTTTATGAGAGCGAATGGGAGATGTGTTCTGATGGAAGATCTATCCACACAGCAATGAGATGAGGGGACGAGCCATGCCTCTTCATCATGCTGTTGTGTGCTGACTATGTGGAGACAACCTTCCGGGCATTCCCAGAATCGGTGTCAGTAGAATGAAATCACTTGATCTACCACATTCGTCGAAGCTCGGCCAAAAGTTAGGTCTTGTATGGCTACGCAACTGTTGTGCTCAGGACAGGTCACATTCTGGAAGTGGTGCTATCCGGATTGCTTGCATTGCCCTGAGCGTTAGCATTGATCGTCACGTTGGGATGGAGGTCTGAAGACTAAGTGAGAAAATTGGTGCGAAGTTGATCTCCAATGCGATGCTGGTTAATCATTCATTTCTAACCGTGTTTGCCAGCTCTATGTCATGCCATACCTGCTGTTTCTATACGTCTGCTTTTCCATGCGCTTTTTGATGCCCCCTGATTTCGAGGCATCAATGTGGCATTGCATCGTACAATCAGGCCCACCCGTGCGTTACCCACTCAGCCCTGAACCACTTGCACGTGCCACAGCTTTGCTCGCTCACCCATCTGCCCTGCACCTCATGCTCAATCCTCCGACCGCGAGCATTCGTGGTCTTCGCCCAGTTCGTACTCCGCATGGCAGTTAACGCACTCGACGAGATACTATCCCGCCAAGGCCTCCTGCGCATGCGTAGCAGCGCCCACATCGCTCATGTCTCCGTATCCAGAAGGCGCAGTTCCAGTGTTGGTTGGGCCGAATGGTCGAGCTTGCTGCGCTTGGATATCGGCAGAGTCATCGGTCTGCGTCATCTCAGGCCCTTGCTCTGCCTGTAGTTGGTGACCATCTGGGCGCGCATGAGCATCGTGGGCTGGCACAGCCGTGGAAGCTGGCGCTACCACGTCGTCCAAGTCGGGATTGGGAGACACACGCCAGTCAAACTCTTGGTTGAGGTCTGACGGCACGTGTGGCGCGGTAGAAGGATGACGCTCGGCAATGGAGTCGTTCGTGCGGCTCGTAGGCGAAAATGGGGGCTCAAAGCCATTGTGCTGGTTCGAAGGACGCAAGAGATGTTGCGGTACACCATCAGTCCGAGCAGTTGTTGCACCACGGAAGCCCGTGTCTCCATGACCTTGCCTCTGAACGCCTGGCAAGCGGCTACCTGCTTGATAGCTCTGAGCATGCCAAGGCTGTTGGAGGGCAGGCTGCGGGATGTAGTGCGAGCCGCTGCCACCAGCTTGCTGCTGTGGCTCAGCAACTCCTGGCCAGTTTGGCGTTGTCGTGTGCGGAAAGGTAAAAGGATCATCTCCAGCACCAGTCGCAGCATTGCCTGTCCAGTGATCACTGCCCCAAATGCTTGGTACTGCAGGTGGGTTATAGGCAGGGTCGCCAGGTATGTTCGATAGAGCGGCCAACCCAGCCGCACGAGAGGGTGGTTGAGTCGGGGCACCACTACCGCCATATACGTTTGAGCTCGCATAGCTCGAGCCGCGCCATGGTGGAGGTGATGAAGCTTGGGCTGGTTGAAGAGCATTCTCGTGCCCATATAAGCCTGAGCGGGGCAGAGGGTTGGGCCGGAAAGCAGCATATTGGTGTCTGGCGCCAGGTCTTGGCAAGGGGGTGTTGCCATTATGACCGATGGCAGATAGTCCGCCCTGGGAGAAGTTCGAGTCTTGTTGACTCGAAGGTGCTTGCAACACAGGAAGACGTCGAGCTCTAGCGGCTTCTTGTGTGCGGGTTGGCGTACTCGCCTGGTCGTAGGAAAGACCTGGACTCGTGGTGTCAGGCTGTCGAGCTGCGTTTGCTGACGTAGAAGTCGGCATTGCCGACTCTGCTTCTCGTTGCCGCTCGACTTCTTCGCGCTGCGCCGGATTGAGGAAGTCTGGGTACGCATCGGTAGGTAAACGGTGCTCGTAGCCGTAGCTCGAGCCCCTGGCAGTCGGCCCGCCTGACTCGCTGCCGAAGCTGGTCATTCCCATACGCTTCTGCTGGCTTTTTGTCAACGGCGGCAGGGCGGCTGGCCTCGTTGGCGTTGCTATTGGCAAGGTGGGTGCCGGCCGAGGAGTTGCTGACCCATTCTGTGGTGCAGCTGATGGTGTAGCCGGGGCAGCGAATGCTGGCACTGGTGCTGCTGCACTCGAGACGTTGGTGGTGTCGTCTGAGCTCTCGGAAACATTCGAGTAGGTCCTCTTCTTGGGCGCCATGACGTCTGTGATTGCAGGGAAGAAAGAAGAGGATGTGTTATGCGTAGTGCGATGTTGCGTGTGGAGTGTCAAAGTCGGCGGCCAAAACGTTGATATGTGTATACAAGAAGTCGAGGTTCGATCCAATGTTCGAATATAAGAGGTTTGTGCGATTGCTCGAGGGCTGCTGTTCACTGGCCCCACAGTTACCCGCAGTCGAAGCAGAACGGGAAGTGAATGGCAAAGCTTGTATGTTTGCTGCTCCCGGTTCACCAGAATTGTGGTGTACTTTGTAACGCTTGCTGGAGAGAAGTGAGCGATGGTACGGGGCTTCGGCTGCGTCTTGATTCCGAGAGCTCATAGTGTACCTGCGGAACTTAGGTACTACACACTGAGACTCGCGAGGACTCGATCAAGCAAGTGAATGTTGAAGCCAGACGGGGAAAGCATGCTGGGACAGGACTATGCCAGTGCCCTCGGCCATGTTCACCAATGGGCCGCTCCGAATGACTTCTGATGAGTTGGTGTCTAAGTCCCGCGAAGACGCAGCTGAGAGCCTTTGTCAGAGTGTTGCATATCTCAGACTAAGCAGTGTTGAGAAGGCGGACCTGTCTATTCAAGGACCTGAGGGCTCTAGCGCCCTTAATAAGACGATCTCGAATGTTTGCTGGGGCTCCCAATCCATTGCTGTCGTGTTTTTGCGCCTTTATTTTGGTTGAATTACCACAAAGCGGTGGCTTGCTCTGCGATCGACACGATGAGGCACAGCCACGCGCCATGAAAAACATGGAAGCCACTGGTAGTTCCATAGACACTTCGACTGGGGTCGACTGCTTCTGTGTTGTGGAAAATCTCCATTTCATCAGCTCTGCGAAGCTGATCGTCCGAGCGGCGGAAGTCTCTCGCGCGTGGGCGGCAGAGCATTACTGCAACATACTCTAATGCTCATCGAACTCTTAGGCCCCGACTGCGCAGCATACTCGCCGCAAAAGGTAAGCTCTGAGCATCCAAACAACACGTAATGAGTGACTTGAACCGTATGCAAATATGACCGCGTCAATCGGTCCGCGGGTCCAGTAGTTGAATGCATCGAGATAACGACAAAAGCTGATCGCAAGCCTTTTGTGACAGGCCTCTTTTGCAGTGGCAACAAGACAACAGTCCTATCGCAGCGTGCGCACGTTAGGTGGAAGCTTGGGCATGATATCAGACTGGTTCAATCGAATCAAATGTCGCTGGGTGGTTGGACCCAAAAATGTCAGCTTCCCAATCATCCCTGCTTGCTTTACCAAATACTGCTGACTCGACCATGAAGTTTCTTCGGTCCTCGCCCAGCTGGCGAGGCGTCAATAGATTAGGTCGTCCGGCGAGCCACGTGTCTTCTAGATCCCGCGCGTACGGCCGGCCATCTCGATGGTGCTCATAGTTGACAATTTGCACTCCATCTAGAAGCAGGTTCTCGCCAGCCCACTCGGCTAAGCGCTGCGAGTTCCCGAGGAACAGATTGTCCAGCAACAGCAGTTTTCTGAGTGTGCCGCGCATGGTGATCAAGAAAGTCTTGATACCGTGCTGCGTGAAGGACCATCCACGGAGTTCCAAATGCTTCAGTGCTGTAAAACGTACAGGGAAAAGCACGTTTGCGAGAAATGCAGCACCTCTCTGGATGGCAATGGGGTCGAGGTCCATGATCTCCGAGTTCAACGCCGACGCTAAAAGACCGCCGTCTTCGCATGTCAGTTCGAGGCACGTTAGTCTGTTCGAGCAAGCTCTGAGGAGCGGGCCAACAAAAGTATCATGCCGACAGTACTTGGTGAACTCAGTTGGAGACTCTCCTGCAATTCGGCCTTGCATGATATGTAAGGGCAGTTGCAACGACTTGAGCGATGCAAGTTTTTCGAAAGGATCGTCGTCACTGAGTAGAAGCTCGAAGTTTGTGTCGAAGGCAACAGCAGGTCTGTATCCGAAAATGCCGTCAAAATTGCTGTGCATCTCCGAATATGAACAGTAAGGATGACCTCCGATGGAAATGCTCTGCAATTCTCCACGGGAACGACAGCAGCACATCTCGAGGATGAAGACAAAGTCGGACCAAGGCGTCTCCCACTCAGTCTCGATGCCACGGACAGTAGGCGCTAGCATGTTGCCGAAAAGGCGGAATCGCAAGCTATCGACAGTTTCGTCGGCGCGAGCCAGGTTGCGCCAGTCCCCCATGCGAACATGGCGCAGTTTTGGTAGCTTGCAGAAAATCAACTCGAACAGGAATTTCGCGAGGTTACTTTCGTGAATGTAGCATTGGGCCTCCCATGCCAGACTGTACTGATAGAGACCTTGGTAGTAGAATGCCTGTGGATCCCTATCGCCCATGAAGGCGTCGCCCAGTATGACTTCTATATCCGGCGTGGGCATCATGTGTCTGATTCGTGCCGGCATATTCTCTTTCATGCGGCACCACAAGTCGATATATGCGTCTTCCATGCTTGAAATGTCGTCGTCCGAGAATGTTTCCTCCGAATTGCGAACTAGCTCTGCGTAGACCGCAGGGTTTTGGACCTTTTCCTCGTCGTAAAAGCTAGCATCATACAGAAGGCTGGTCACATGCTTGCTGAAGTATGGATGCTCCATAATATCGAATAGTCGAGCTATGGTCTCAACACGTGCCGCATATACCACCTCAGTAATAAGGAAAGGCGAGCTATGCTCACGGAAGCCACGACACACTAGACGATAGCTCGCTATGTCTGCGCGCGTGCTTAAAAAGGAGAAAATCCTGGTGAGTAGCTCTGCTGGGAGAGCAGAGACTGGAGAGGGACCTGGCGTTCCTGCGTCCACCATAACTTCCAGTGTCCGGCGTTCGTTGGCACCTTTGAGCTCGGAAATCTCGTGCCTGGCATCTGCCAGCTCGGCTTTGAGGCGTTCAATCTCTATCTCGTGCTCAGATCGGAAGCCGTTAACAATATTTCGAGCGTGGCGGAGAACCGGGACCTTAGACGTAACGACAGACTCCGACGGCCGAGGTCCGCGATTTTGCTCAATGACAGGGGTTCCGGTCAGCCAACGTATTCGACTGCCAAATTCCTTGCTCGTGTTTCTCCTATTCTTCACTAATGCTCGGGCTGCGCTGATGGACTTGCAGATAAGTAGTTGCTCGACAAAATCGCTTTGCTCTTGACTGCCGTGTTGAGGAGCACTGTGATAGATATCGTTCCGGAGGACTTCCGCCTCTTCCAAGGCGTTGTTATCGAAAAATGGGACCACATCTGGCGTCTTCGCATCTGCGAAGAACAGTGAGCGGTGGCTAGAGACCCTGAGTCGCTTTAGGAGTGGGAAGCTGTTTTGGAGCATCAACAGATCGTCAAAGCCATCAAGGTGATGCAAATGGATAGAGTGAACCGATTCCACCTGACGCTGTGTGAGCACGCGGCCCGCGAATTGCTTTGCTGCATAACAAGAGGTGAAGTCGAATATATACTGCTCATAGGGAATCTTGAAAGCTTCGACATAGATCTTTCGGCACACTTGGAACAATTGAAGATGAAGCGATGTTTCATGATGCAGTTTGGCAGCACCGTCAGGTTTCGTAGGACCGGCGTGCTCCTGGTGTCGTGCCAAAACTTCCTGGCATTTGTCACATTCTTCGCGTATGTGTTCGTTTAGGGGTCGTGTCCGAAGATATTCTCCATATTCGCATAGGAGGACAAACTCGCCAGGCTGGAAATCGTGAAGTGGTCGCAGGCATCGAACATGTCGCTCCTCGTGATCCTCCCAGTATCCACCCAACCAAGAGTAGTGCATTGAGTCGTCATCGATCTCTTGCGGGGATAAGCCGTACCGCTTACTGAGTCCATAGACCCGTTCCCAGTCATTATTGATGCAGATAGAGTACGAGCTCTTTCGATATTCTCGCGCTTTCTTGATGATCGTGCGGCCACGATCATCAACACCAGCATGTCGATCCGTGAGGCCACTATAACAAGGCATCCAGCTGTCTGCAGAAGTGCATTCGCGAGAAACTATGTGGATGTTCCCACTGCCGAAGACGTAGCCGTATATCTTGATACGTATCGCCAGAGGGAGGCGAAAGAACAAAGCAGACAGCTGGGGATTCGCATCTTCTGAGTTGACATTTGCCTCTTCGGGTCGCATAGCTGGGGTCCCTTTCAAGCAGCGGAGCCTATCGTCCAGATAAGACGCCATAGTCAATCTCAAGACAAGTATCGTCGGTTGCTGCAGATGTCATGCAAGAAGATGGCTACCAGTACGAGGAGGTCGTTTCCGACGCGTGAGGTTTGACGCGCGCGTTGGCCAAGGATCGCGAACCTCGAGACGGGGTTGTCGGAGTCAATTCACGTCATCAGAAACTTGCACAAAATCTTGTGCTCGTTCACAAACACATCTTGCAGCGATGGCCGACTACGACAGCGATTCCTCGGGCGCAGATGACATCGAGACTAATGTGTTGCTCGGCTATGTTTCGAAAGAGCCCACAGGCGACGATTTCTCCCAACTTGGTGGACATCCGGTACGACAACCAGAATGAGACACATCGGAGTCGTTGGCTGAGAGTTGGATACAGATATGGCTAGATGGGAAGAGTGTCCCTGATGGGGCTCTCGCAAAGTGCAGAGTCTGCAATGGTCTTATGAATCTACTTCTTCAGCTCAACGCTGATCTGCCAGATCGATTTGCTGGCCACGAGCGGAGATTATATGTGTGGGCTTGCAGAAGGAAGGCATGTAGAAGGAAGGACGGCTCTGTCAGAGGATTCAGGGCGACCAGACAGACCGCTGTCAAGGCAGTGCCTGCTACTGCTGGCACTACGAAGGGAGACAAATCAGCTCCCGCACCACAACCTGCCACGAATCTGGGCGACACATTATTTGGCGTCAACACAACGTCAAGTGCACAGGCGAACCCATTTGCCGCTCCTGGAATCAGCAGCTCTGCAAACGCCAATCCATTCGCCTCAGCCTCATCACTGGCCGCCAAACCACCCCAGAAGCCAGCAGAGCCCACGCCCTCAGAAAGCCTCCCTCAAACTTTCGCAGAAAAAGCCCGTCTAGCCTCTCCAACAGAGTTCGAATCGACACAACCCATCGGTCCTCCACAACCCTGGCCCGAGACTTCCGCATTTCCGGAACCATATCCCACCTACTACATCGATGCAGACAAAGAATACATCGAGGCCACACCCGCCAACGACATTCCGCAAAACGTCCGCGTTGACAATGGCGAGGGAAGCAGTGCAGGCGGCGAGAAAGACGTGAAGGATGCTTTCGAATCCAGCATGGACAAAACATTCCAGAAATTTGCAGATCGCTTATCGCAGAATCCGGAACAAGTTCTGCGATACGAATACGATGGGCAGCCTTTGCTATATAGCAAGAAGGACGCTGTGGGGAAATTGTTAGATCCGAATCCTTCGCAAGGCAAAGACGCAAAGGTTAAGGTTGCTGAAGGTGGCAACGGAGGCAAGATCTCCAGGTGTACGAATTGTGGTGCAGAGAGGGTGTTTGAGTTACAGTTGACGCCACATGCAATCACGGAGCTGGAAGCGGAGGAGCTGGGCTTGGACGGAATGGATTGGGGGACGATTTTGCTAGGAACTTGCTCGAAAGACTGTCAAGCACGAGGGAAGAAGGAGGGGGAAGTGGGCTATATTGAGGAATGGGTAGGGGTACAGTGGGAGGAGCTGGAGGTCAAGAAGGCTTGAGAAAGCAAGATCACAGACAAAACGAGGATTGGAGCAGTCGCATTTGGTGTCTAGAGACGTCTGTCGAATATCTCTCCGGCCTTGACAAGTTACCAATCGCCGTCTTCTACAATTGTGCTAGCCCGCATTATCTTCTCTGCAACACCTCTTCTCGGATCGGCATCTTGATCCTACTGTCAACTCTTGACCACGGCCAAAAGGTGAGTTCAGAGGTCAGAACGAGTGAGCTTCAGTATGCGCGGATTTTGCGACGCTCTGAAAATGCTGTGAAGAATATGGCGATGGCACATATGGTACCTGACCCGAGCGGGCCAGCGACGCTGGGCCTGTCCATCGAGCAATTCTAGGATATCTCGAAGAAGTTTTTGAATGCAGTCGAGCCACTCACGATCTTTCATCCATTGCCATATGCTCAACAACCTGTGAGCAGCAATGTGAATAGGCGGTACATCGATCTGATTGTACTTCTCGCCATACTTCACCTTCTAGCTCATCTTCTTCATGCCATCAAATCATGCCAGACCTGGTCACGGTCCGCTTTTAGTCATCCCAACCTGAACGCCGCGCTGCCCATGTCATAGTAGGGGTATCAAGCCCAGTCTCAGCTCTCATCTATGCCGGCTGCTCATATGCCCTCTTGATCATCCTTGAGAACTGGTCAAATTTGACAGTCTCCCTCTGCACCACACTTCGGGCCTCGTTCTCCTTGTTTAATGGCACCTTCACAGTGTTGCCCTCAATGGTCCAGCCACAGACCTCTTTGATAAAGCCTTCGAACTTGCCGCCAGAGATGTTGAGCCATGACTCCAACACATCTCGGCCAACTTCTTGCATGCATTGTGAGACAACAACGGCGATTCTAACGCGCATGGTGTCTTCAAACCCGGCGACATCTGCGGTCAGGTCCGCGTAGGTGTCATCATCGGATAGTGTCTCCCAGAACTGCGAGTATTGTGCGTTGTTCAATTGGCTGTGTAGGACGCCGAGATGTTGAACAATTTCGGCGAGAGACCCTGAAGCCGGAGGCCCTGATGTTGCCGTCTTCTGCAGAACGTGAGGTGGAAGGAGTGAGAGACAGAGGCTGTAGTCTGGTGAAGGGAAAACGGTAAGGGCCTTGACGAGGATGTTGGTGATGGTTTCGTCGCGGGCGAGATGTGGGTTGAACTGGTATCTAAAGCCGGGAGCACAATGTGTCAGTAGATGCTCCCATCATAAGATCCCTTATCGTGCTCGAGTATCATCGAGAAGGAGGGAGAGGTGTTCAGTTAGAGCTAATATACATGCGCTTCAAGGCCTTTTTGGGGCTCAGGTAATAGGAAACGTGGAATGTTTATTCATCTTGTAACCATCTCCCTCCTCATCATAGAAAAGCGGTGTCCACTCACAGTTTCAGAAGCGCCAGATTCGCGTAGCTATCGTAGAGCTGGTTTTCGCATTGTGAAGCAACGTAGTCCTGGAAAACGCCTGTCGTCTCTGGATTGTAGCGGTCGAGGCCGTTCAAGATCGCGTCAATGTTCTCCGGTCGGTCCGGGTAGTAATCGAAGGCGACGCCCATGTTTGCAGATGTGGTAAGGTCGAGATGTGTTCGGCGGGCGCGGTCACAGAAATGGAAGTTGAAATTCTGTGCCCGCAAAGTCGACGATCACGTGCTTGATGCCTGGGGCATCAAGTTCCTCTTTCCACCGCTCTCCCAGTCCCACTCCCACTTCGCTTCCAAGACCTTTAACTGTCGCGTGATGCCAATGGAAGAGCATCCGCAAGCGAGTCTGCTTGGTCTACCAAGAGAGCTACGCGATGAGATTCTATCGCACGTCCTCATCGCTCCTGTCGAACTTTCAACCCTACACAAGTCATGGCACAACTACAAGGAAGGCGTCTCTGCCTATCCTCCCGCGATATGCAGAGTGAACAGGCAACTTCGTGAGGAGTCACTTCCGCGCTTCTACTCCGGAAATACTTTCATGGCGCAGATCTCTGCTGAAGGCCTCTACGATGCTTTTCATCGTTGGATCCACGGCGTTGGCAGAACTCAAGTGCAATATATCCGCCACCTGGAACTTCGCGGCTGGGTACAAATCCCTTTCGGCCATATGGTGCAGAAGAGATGGCTTGTAGCTCTGTTCGACCTGCGGTCAGGTGCGATGAGGATCGGAGACGAAACAGTCTTGGCCAGCACTGCACAGCTGAGTCCCGTGAAGGAACTGGAATTCGCATTTGCGGAACTCGTCCGAATGAGGAATGGCAAGCCGTTTGGAGCACTAGAGTTGGAAGAACTGGTGGAAGGATTCTATGATCTCTGCATAACATGCTGATCGAAGTTAGCAGCCGCACGTCTGTGCGCAGGTATTGCAAGGGACACTTCTGATGGCAGATGAGGTCCGATTGTCACCAAGTACATTACACGATGTTACAGCAACGATCGAAGTGTGACTACACTCGCGTCTGCAGACGGCAATTTGAGAAGGCAGTTTGAGAAGAAACGCTCGACGCCTGTATTCGAAACCTACAGGAGTACTGCACAAAGCCGTTTCTGAACCCCCACAGACCAATTCAATCGGCCAGACGCATGATGCGGCGTAAGAAGAACGCCATCTCGATGCTACTAGCCCATTGTCGGGTCTACGAGATCATAAAACATCATCTGGATCAATACCCAAGTTCAGCAGCTTCTTCCGGGCTGAGATCTGATCCAATTCTGCCTGTACCAGCTTCTTGCGAGCTCTCGCCTCTTCGTAATCCAAAATGGCCAGCTTCGTCTGCATCTCACGCTTCCTCTTCCCAGCCTGCAACCCTGGTGCGTCAGGGATGTGCACCTGGTCTGCAACTGTCGTCAAGGTCTGATCCGAACGATTCTCTCTCTGTAGCACTTCTGCCAGGCTGGCATCCGGCTCTGCATCCAAAGCCATTTCGCCATCAGCTTCATCACCTGAAGGAGACAATCTGGCTCCAGCGACTGGACTTCCATTGCTGTTTGCACGAGCTCGATCAGAGTTCGCAGCCGCAGTTGGCTTGCTGACCGACCTGTTCAGCATGTTGAAGGCCGCTGGGCGATCATCGAGCGACATCTCCCTCGTCCTGGTGTTAAGGTCCGGAGAAAGAGGCGTTGCCTCTGAGACCACCTGTCTTTTGTTCACCATATCCATTGCAACCTTGACATCCGCTTTGTATAATGCAGACCCACCACCGTATCGAGCTACCTGCTGTTTGACAGCCTGACGAAGAACTTGTGTTGCGAATTGCGGTCTGCCAGAGGTCTGGCACGAAAAGTTTCGCAGCGCTTCGAGCAATTCGGTTGACCAATCATTCGGCATTTTCGCAGTTCCTATGGCGGCACCATCTATCCAACGTGGACGGATGTCATCCGGAACGACGGTTTCTACAGTAGCATTCCACTCGCTTTGCATCTCATCAATGAGATGTTGTCGTTGCTGTTTACCCTTGAGACTGAGCTTCTCAAACCTCCAACCAGAGTCACCTGGTCGCGGCCCTTCACTTCGTTTCTTTTTCTTCGCGGAGGGTACATCAGGTGAAGGTACTTTCGCTTTACGCTTGGCCGCACTAGTCGGCCTTGCACCAGGATCGATATCGCTCTCAAGGATAGGAAAGTCCGCACCAGTATCGACATCACTTTCCGGAATCGAAAAATCGACATCGTTCTCATGTTTTGATCTCGCTCGGGTTCGATGCGAAGGGCCGGCCACACCTTCCCAATCAGCATCGTATTCAACAGCTTCATCGGAATCAAAGTCTGGATCCGCTTCTTCCTGCATTGCGTTGATCTTATCGACTCTTGCTTGATTCCGTTGCGTCTCCGTCTCGGTATGCGGTGTGAGGGCCACGTCGGACGAGATATATGGCAACTCCACTGCATCTGCTTGCGCAGCACGGTCCCGCGAAACTTGCTTCACATGCTTTGGCCGGTAGTTCAACCCCGGAGAGCTGTTTGCGAAAGCCGGCACACCTTCATCAGGCTCGATCAGAGACTCGGTATCGTCTGACGAAATACTCTGAATCGAAGGCTGCTTCCTTGGTTGCTTCCTTGCAGGACTCACTATCGCAGTTACTGCTTTGGCCTTTTCTGCCTCGACCGGAGCCTGCGCTTTCGCCTTCGGACTGGTACGTTGTGGTACGCCAAATGCTGGCACCACAACCCTTGACGGTGGACTCATGCGGCCAAAAGTTTGAGAAGTCGAATTGACTCCCTCAGCTATCTCCCCTTCCTCGGGACTATTCCCCTCCGAGTTCCCGATAAACAGCGGAGAAGAGATCGCAGACGTACCACCGGTATTCATTGGTGCTGTCGGTGGACGCTGCCGTTTCTCTTGGTCCGAGCTACGCCTGTGATTCTCCTCGTCGCGTTCAATCTGCGTGTGGGTCTGTAATTGCTCTGCGTCCAGCTGCGCGGCGAACGCTCGTTCAAGTTCCTCGTCGTCACTATTGGATATCCATCTCTCTCTACGCTTTGCAGCTTCGTCGACCCACCGCCGACGCCTTTCACTAGCTTCCTGCTCATATTCTTCCCTGGATTGCACCTGTGTATCTGGAGTGCCTGGTTCTACCGATGGAGATGTGAAAAGTCCGCGCCACATTGAAGCCTGACTGTCCGGAATAGAAGCTGGAGTGGGAGCATCGTTCTCGACGACCGCTGCTGCTGCAGCATGAC
Source organism: Cercospora kikuchii (assembly GCF_019650295.1). Lineage (NCBI taxonomy): Eukaryota > Fungi > Ascomycota > Dothideomycetes > Mycosphaerellales > Mycosphaerellaceae > Cercospora > Cercospora kikuchii. Next base: position 1,870,616 of record NW_025408588.1, read on the forward strand.
TTGTCTTTGCAGCGAAAACCTGTTGTTTCGGCATGAATACTGATGCCATACTAGTTGACTTGAGAGCTTTCTTGTGTGGCACAGGCTTTGCACTGCCACCTGCTAAGGTGAACTGCTTAGGCCTTCCATCAGGATAGTAGTAGCTGTTTCGTGGAGCCATAGAGCTTGCATGAGGTATGTCTACCACCTAGTAGTGTACGCTTGAAGTCTTACTACTAGTGATACTGTGCTATGCTAAAACTCAAGACTAGTATTATTATCTAAAGTATTTCCAAAGATCTAAAGTAGTTCCAAAACTAAAGTAAATCCAAAACTTATAGAAAAGGTATTAAAAGAAACTGTTGTGAACTGACACTCCACTGGGCCCTGCTGTGAGTCATGTATATTGGTTCCTATATACCCGGGACCCCAGACCCTGTATACTAGCCCCTATATAGTACCATTCGATAGTGTAGATAGTTTTGTATCCTCTTTTGCCCGACAATACGAGAGAGGGTCCCTTAGTGCCCCCCGATAACATGCGACGATACGCAACTTCGTAACAGGTTATGAGCCCGGGTTAGCGCTATTGTATTCCAAGCTCCGATAGAAGGCGAGGCGCGGTTCACCGACAGAGTACGGAAGCCGAAGGCAGGACAACAGGAACGCTATTGGCAACAGCGAGACACCGAGCTAGAAGAGCAAGGAAACAGCCCGAGCTGTGGCTGTATAAACAGGGACAGTAGCAGCAGAGACTGCGCCAGGAGCCTGCGGGTGAAGACAGGCACACAGAGGAAGGACTGTGCCCTCTGTGCTCAGGGACAAAGGACAATGTGCCCCTGTATAAAGAAGGAGCAAAACCCTTTCCATGGTTAAACATGAGTCCCAGATTGCAACTGGGTGTAGGACCCCATGGACCCTAGCTGAGGGACTGAAAACAGCGGTGCAGCTGCATGCAGAATTGCAGCCAGCCCACCTGCAGCTGAGACCAAATGCAGAAGAGAGAAGAGCATTGAGGAATGATAGTTAGAGTGAGGACACCAAGACAGACAACAAGGGGAGAGGATGTTGCAACAGAGGGCTGCAGAAAGTGTAACAGCAACCTGCAGTACACCAAACCTGCTGTTGGCAGAATAACACTTCAGAGACTGCACCCCAAGCTGTCTGGATTAGTACCTTATCTCTGGTGCTGGGAGAACTTGCCAACTCTCAAAGGAAGATCTTGCAGTAACCAAAGGCTTGGTTTATACCAGATATGTTATGTTCAGGGAGGAAGCAGTTGCAAGGCAGTTCTGACATGGACTGCTGATGGCTCATAACACTTCAGAGACTGCCTGAACCTCTCACTACCTCTGGAGGCCAATGGTGAATCCAGGATCAAGAGGAGTCATGAACCTACCTTTGTCTTATGGGATAGCTACAGGAAGTCCTGAGCTGGAGGGTGCCAAAGTGGTATGCTCCCTTGATTCCCATATGCCAGCAGGAAAGCACGGCTGCTTGATAGCCGGATCATTCCAACAGGAGGCTCTAATCTGAGGAGGGACAGAGGGTGACCCATGTATAGGAAGAACCCTGCAATCATTTGACTTTTCCCCGCTTTGATTCTCCTTGGGACAGAAGGACAACTTTCCATCTGACCCAATACTAATTCTACAAGACTACAATGGATACTCAAGACAAATCCTCCGGACTTCAGAAAAGACCATGCCCAATCCTATGCAAGGACAATGCAGAAGGATGGTTCAGAAGGATGGAAATCTTCTTGAGGGGAGAAGACCTGTATCACACAATCTCCCATGAGACACACACCCATCACCCCAAAGTCACAGTACAAAGCAATCTGGTGGATATCTTTGTGCATAGGGGAGGATGATGAAGAGCTGGTCTCAGAACTCCAAACTGCAAAGGAGGTTTGGCAAGAGCTGAAGAAGAAGTATGCAGACAACCAAGCTACAGGAAGGAAACTTCTGAAGCAGTACTTCAGTTTCCAAAAGGCAGAGGACATGAGCATTGATGGAGCATGGACACACCTTCAGGCACTTGGCAAAAGGATCAAAGTTGCCCAACCTGAAATGGCTGCTGCCATAAACCCAAAGGCAAGAGCACAGGTACTCTTGTCTGGGCTTCCAGAACAATGGTCTACCATCAGAGATGCAATAGATGGTCAACCCTCACTGTCACCTGAAAGCATACTCTCAATCCTTCAGGAGAAAGAGGTGAGCATGCCTGCAGGCAGCACACCTGTGGCCTTTGCAGCCCGAGCTGCATCATCAAGAGGATCATCATCTCACAGAGGAAGAAGATCAGACAGCAAGATGTCTGACAGACAAGGACTGAGATGCAAGCTATGCAATCAAGCTGGGCACTATGTTTCAATCTGCCCATACTTGGAAATGGCCCAAGGAATAATAAAGGTGGTCTCTGAGAACAAGATCTCAGACTCAAAGGCCTTGGCCCTAGTTGCACATGATCAGGATGATGATTGGGATGAGGAGGTGGATTGAACAGCCCCAGTGCACTGTCAAGGGGAGTGTTGTGAACTGACACTCCACTGGGCCCTGCTGTGAGTCATGTATATTGGTTCCTATATACCCGGGACCCCAGACCCTGTATACTAGCCCCTATATAGTACCATTCGATAGTGTAGATAGTTTTGTATCCTCTTTTGCCCGACAATACGAGAGAGGGTCCCTTAGTGCCCCCCGATAACATGCGACGATACGCGACTTCGTAACAGAAACAGCTTATGCAGCGGCTTTTGTAGCTTTCCTGAGACCTAGCGTAGCTCGCTGATCAAGCTGCAGCCAATCGCATAAATGCCAAGCCACACTTCTCGGCTGACTCACAGCATAGCGCGTAGGAGGTAGAGATAAGAAGCTATAGGAAGAAGTTACACAAGTTTCCGCTTTTCTTGCATAGCTTGTGTAACTTGAAAGCAAGGCAGAGAAGTTCGCTTGGAAACAGCTTGGGAATTCGAGAAGTTTCTCGGAGAAGCAGGGGTGTGGAAGTGAGGGTGGCGAGACAAGCTGAGCTCGACTCAAACTTTCATGGGGATTTGATGTGGTGATTGATGGGAGAGTTGAAGGGCGACATGTGAAGGAGAAGGTAAAATATTAGGAGATGTAGAGATGCAGTACGAAAAAACAATCAGCGCCTCGCTATGCAATGCAATAAACCAGTAACACAATCTATCCCCCTCTTACCCGCCCAAGCCAACACTTCCACCAACTCACCCACAAGCCTCCACCCCCTCATGCTCATGATACCTCAAACACATCCCCCTCCCCATCCAAGGCTTACACCCACTCCCATCATGCTGCAACCCCCCACCCATCCCCAACCCCTCCACTCCCCCACCACCATTCCTCCTCAAACACTCCCCACAAAAAGCCTTCTCACAACTACAACACTTATCCCCACTAATCCCAGGCTTCAACAGCGTTCTACAACCCTCACAAGCCCTTGACGAACTCCAACTCCGAGGCCTCCAAGCCACGAGACTATGTATTTCAATCGCTTCCGGACCAGGTCGTTTTAATTTCACGACGAGTTCGCGGAGGAAACGAGGATGCCAGTCATCTTTATGCGTTTCGAGGAGTTTGTCGGTTTTTTTGTAGGCGAAGAGGTCGAGGATTAGGGTTCGGAGGGGAGAGGAGTCGCGGATGTTGTCGTAGAGGATCCAGGTGTCGGAGGGGGTGGGGACGGAATTTGTGGATTCGGAGAGGCGGGCGATGGTGCTGAGGATGTGGTTGCTTAGGGGCGTGGTGAGTAAGCGGTCGCTGAGAGCGTAGAGGTCGAGAAGGAGAAAGTATTTGGGACTGCCGGCGTGGTTGCGGAGGTCGCCGTCGAGGTGAATGTCGTAGAGTGCTGGGTGGTGTTGTGAGAGAGCGTTGCTGGTGCCGAGGCGGACGATTTGGCCGCCATGATCTCGGATGTAGCCTGTACTGCGGCCGAGAGCAGCGTCGTGGCTGGCAGTTGGCTGGGTTGTTAAGGTTCCAGTGTAGAGCCACTGGAGAAACCACTCGAATGATTCGGGCTTTTCCTCTGGGAGGCGCACTGTCTGCTCCATGCCTTCGGCAAAAGTGCTGTTGAGTGCTGCAGCAAAGAAGGGACTTGCTGATGTGAGCAACTCCTTGTGTACGAGGAACTGCGTCTGCGGTCGAGTCTTGTTGCCAGCTTCTCCGACAATGACGGTTGCTGTCCCAGTGAAATTGCGGAAGGATGTTCTTAGAAGTGGTCGGACTGGTGATCTGCCTGCTCGCACTGTTCTTCGAGGCACGATCGGCGAGTCTTGTTCGCCTTGCCGAGTCGATGAAGACGTGTCACTCGGGACAGGAGAGGGTATTTCCATCGGCGGTATGCCGACATGGTGAGTGGAGACTGACATGGGAGGACCAAAATTGTTGGGAGGTGTGAGAGGCGCAGGAGGCAGCTGGCGAAACCACACGGGTGTTTCTATTGAATCCAGGTTGGTAGGTGCTGGGAAACTGTATGGAAGCAGACCTGAGTGGCGTCGCTGGTCTTGCGTGAGAGCTTCTTTGTCTCAAGGTGTGTGATTCAGTGCCCAGAGTTGATGCAATGCAAATTGGTCCTGCAAGTCAACAATTTGCAGCAATAGGTGTGGGAAAGCGTCAAACGAGTGTTCGCAATGCAGACGATGAAGGGTCACCTTGGGGTTAGTAGCTTTGCCAGAAGACAAACCTGCAAGCAGATATGCTCGTCGCACCAATGCAGATGCATCTTGAGTGTGCACTGCGGTCTCGTCTTTGTCGCATTCGGCCATGTGAGATCAAACAGACGCCCGTCGCATGCCGCATGCAGAACAAGTCAAGGCACGTCGGAAGCAGAACAATGCATTGAATCATCAACCACGCCTGCGATGCCGCTCGCCGCGAAACAAAGTGCAAAAATGGAAGGAGAATACTCACCGTGCGTGGAACAATGTAAGAGGTGTTGGAAACTGCGTTGTTGACGATACCAAAAAGTTGCATTACGTGGTTTGCCTGCCGACGGGTGTTCGCAGCAAGCGAAGGCACCAATCCTGTGGAATGTGTGAGCGGCACGTGGCAACAGTCAAACCTCCACTTTTCTGCATTCCACAACCAATCTGGCTATTTTTCGAACGATTCCGCCGGAAATGCCGCTGCAAAAATACCCAACGCCGTTCCATGCTCATACGAAAAGCCGTAAAGTCGTGGCATTGAATGCGTAAAAGCCAGCCGCGTTCGTTCATGTCACTGAGACATTCGTGTTTTATCGCCTAGATTTCGCCGATCGCATGTAGTATTCATGCGCCAGTGAAAGTGTCTTCGACAAGAAAGTGGTTTTTCGTGCGACACCATATTTGTGCCAGATTCGCACAGCGCGCTTCAGGTTGCGAAGATTCTACCTCGGCATGATAGAGTTCGAGTTCTTGCTCGATTCTCCGAGACGAGAGTACAGCATGTAGAGCGCCATTTGGTTGCACTCTTGTGTTCCAGTGATGGTGACGAGGCGCTCGTTGTTGTTGTCTTGAGGCTCGTTGATCTTGATGACGCTGCCAGAAAGCTGTCTAATTTCGTTGATCTTGGCACCACCCTTTCCAATGATGGCGCCGACCATGTCGTTGGGAATGAAGATTTGCTGCGTAATGGGCTGTCCTGGAACCATGCCTTGCATGGGTTGTTGCGGTGGGCCGGCATGCTGAGGGGCAGGAGCAGCATGGCCGTATGACTGAGGCTGGTGCGGGTGTGGTCCAGCACCAGCGTATGGCTGACGAGGAGAGCCAGCACCGTAGTGCACAGGAGCCACTGGTTGTTGCGGGTAGGCTGGCTGGCCGTGCATATGAGGTGGGCCGTATGGGGCCGGAGGTCCACGAGGTGGTGGTCCGTTGTGGCGGCGGTTGTGATCGGGATGTCCTACTTGTCCGCCAGCGTGTTGAGGAACGTATGGGACGACTTGCATGCCGCCTGGGACAACACCTTGCGGTCCTCCGTGGCGTCCAGCATAGTTGGAAGCTGCTGGGCCGCCGAAGCGATCAGTCAGCTGCTCCACCAGAGTGCTGCCCACATAGTAAGTAGCGATGTGCACGGCATCAGCAACGCCGAGAACGACGAGCGAGCGCTCAGTGGACAGTGGTAGGCATGACTCGGAAGCATTGAGACGGGCGCCCGATGCTTCTTGAATTTCGCGAATGCGCACACCCTGCTTGCCAATGATAGAGCCGATGAGGATGTGAGGGATAAGAAGACGGAGAGGGTAGGTCTTGGACTGCGGAGTGGAAGGCTCTTCGAGTGGCTCCTGGTTGAGGGTGCGGATGATGAGGCCGAAGGCCTTTGCGACGGCGTCGACATGACCGCTGACAGTGAGGACGCGCTCAACGGCACCACGTGTGTATTCGCTCACGGTGCATTTGGCACCAGCGAGCTTGCGAATCTGACTGACATTCTCACCGCCCTTACCAATGACGGTCGCGGCCTCGGCACTAGAAATGATGGCACGAACGTGCAGCCACTGGGACTCATCTTGCTGGTGATATGGCTGCACGGCTTGAGGTGGAGCACGAGTGTCGACTTGGCCATTGTGTTTCTGGTCCGGAGCTGCAGCAGTAGGGGCGGTGGATGAGCCGTCAACTACGACGCCATTTGTGGGTGCGTCGGGCACAACGGTGTCGCCCTGCTTGTCGGTGACGTCCGGCTTCACGTCCGTGGCTGTATCGTCTTCTACATTGGGCTTCTGATCCTCATCCTCGGCTTTGATGAGTGGTTCTTCCTGAGGCAAAGTCGATTGAGCCAGCTCTTCAGCATCTGCGTCGTCCTTGATGACCTTGTCCAGAGCTGGGCGCTTGGCCTCTGGCTGGTCTGTGGGTCCTGATGGAGATGATGGCTCCTCGAGTGGACGCTTTTGGGTGGCGACAGGGGTCTCTTGTGGTGCTTCGGCCATGATGGACGGTGTTGTGTAGCACAAGACAAGAATAGAGATTGGGTATTGGTCAGAGCAATGCTCTTAGTATAGCTTTCTCTTGATTGATATGGCTGTCTGTCTTGCCTACGTACACTGCAGAGCTCGTGGTGGTGGGAAGTGTGCGGCGCGGTGCAGTGTACTCGAAGCAATGGGTGGTGATTGTGGTGGTGATGCGATATCTGAAGCGGTCAAGAGAATCGAGTGTGAAGCGGAGTACGACCGGACTTGTGCAGTGCTCGTGATCGCTGGGGCGCAGAAGAAAGGTCTGCGGTGCAGCAGCGGGGCTATGATGGCGCGCAGACGAAGAAGAAGAGCTGTGTCTTGAGTGGTGGGTGGTGCTGTTGATGCAGTCGGAGGAGTTGGTGACGCTGGAAAGACTAGCCGGCGGGCGGAGTTGGTGGTGGTGGAGGAGTTTTGGCTGTGGGAAGAGTGGGTTGGTGGCGGTGATGCAGAAAAGAGGTCGATCGTGGTTGGCAAGCTGCGGGAGTGTGCAGGGCTGCTTGCCGTACTTAGCCTTGGAAAGAAAGTCGCTCGTGTGAGGGTGGGCGATGAAGGAGAAAGTTCAAGTCGCAAACCTGAAGTCGCAGAAATGAGGGTGCCAAGCCAAGCTCCTTCCCCGGCTTGCAACTTGCGTCACGCTTTGGTGAACCTGAAACGCAGCGCCGTTTCCGATGTGCTGGAAGGTGCCATCACGCGTCAATATCGACAAGTGCGAGTCGTGATCAACCGGACAAATTCACCTACGTATGCGCACCGTTGGCGGTCATGGTGTTGAAGGATGGTCTGCGGCGGTGAGCGGAGGTCCGCGCGAGGCCGTACACGTATGCATCTGCTGTATGGGCTTGTACTACATTAAAGGCAGCTCCTTGCTGCCTGCCGTAGAAGACATTGAAGCAGGGCAGCAAGGGCGTTTCTGCCTGACTACTGGATCGTTGCCTGTAACTTCCGCCGTCGAACCCACCGACACTTGACCGTTGACTGACTCGCGAGCCGGTGCTTCCACAGCATTGCCGGCTTCACCACGCTCAATTTGGGTCATCAGGGCAAGCGATAGGGACAAGATGTTCGAGTTCCGACTCAACCGAGAAATAAGTCACTAAACAGCATGCGGCTGGGTCAGACCCCACTTTCCACCTCAAATATCACATGTAAGCTGCCACGGGCTTGAGCGCCAAGCAGAATCTCCTGCAAAGTCGCCATCTGCATGTCAGATATCAGGACTTGAAGTGACTCTGGTCCAAGTGGCTAGCCATCGCCGTCAAGTAGTCCACCGAGAGATAAGTAAAGTAAAGGCGAGATCTTTGAGATGCCTTGCATACTGTCTGCTTCGTACGGGAGAAACGAAGTGAAGACAACGGCAAAGGTCCAACTGAAGACTGCAAGTGCCAACGTCTATGCCTCACACAGGTCAACAAACATTCGCGCCGCGTGGCTAAACTCTTGACCTCTCGCCGTCACCTTTCCTCTGCTCAATCCCACTTCGCTGACCACTGACACCAACTTCAAGCCAACAACACAGCTCCGCTTCAACACCACCAAGAGCCATGAAACCGCTTCACCAAGCTGTCGTGGAAGCGGGAAGTACGCAAAGCTTTTGCCGCATCACATCTTCTGTGACTGACTTCCGGACAGACATGGTCAAGAGCACTGCATCGACCGAGAAGCCAAAGCGGGCTGGCTTCATGGACTTATCGGCCGAGCTACGCAATCGAATCTACAGATATGCGTTGGTCTCGCCAGTCCCATTGCGGGTCGCGCCTATCAGCAGCGACTCCGGAACTGTCATAAAGGTCGCTTCCTTCTACTACTTGAGTCCGGGCCTGCTCGCCACGTGTCGCCAAATCCATCAAGAAGCTACAGCAATGCTATATGGTGGGAATACCCTCCACTTTTGGTTTGCATATATGGATTCCTCAATTAAACCGTTCCTCGATGCCATCGGAAACTCGAGGCGTCTCATTCGCAGTATCGTTCTCGAAGGGCATGGTCTTCCCGCTCACGAGGCATCATGGGCCCTGCTAGCCCAGGCTTCGGGTTTGCAAACGATTCAAGTGCAGGCGAAAGCGAACCAGTTGAGGTCCGATGGCGTTGAATGCTTGGCTGCATGTGTTAGCAGCTCGAACTGCACTTCACAGAAGCCTTACGACGTCGTAAGCTTGCAGGTGTCGGAAAACCCGAAATCTCCCACAGGAATCGATTTCAGTGGGAATTTCAAAGAGGAGTTGCAGAGACATTGTGCTTTGAAGTCCAAACGTTTGCAATTGGCAGAATAGTGGTCCTGGACATCACGCGCTCCGAAAGCGAACATTTCAAGGTTCAATCACGTACGAACACTATTACGCTCCCCGAGCTGGAACGTCGTTGGACCGAATTTTGTGATGGGCGCACATGCTGGAGGAAAGGTCGACGGAAGCAGGGCTAAGAATTCTATAATAGGTGCAGCAAGCATAATTGGGGAGGCTCGAGGTCATCCTCGAGTGCGGATATAAGATCAAAATACAGCGCTTCGGCTCATCCACCTACTGCGATGAGCACCAAGCAAGGCAGACCAGAGATCAACAGATACTGAGGCAAAGCGTCGATAGCAACAATCACGCATCTGCTAGGTCAATTGAACAAAGCAGTTTTGCACTTCCACTTGCTCGAGTCCCTAGAGAACGTGAACTGCTCCAGAACACATCAATCAATCGCGATACAGTATCGTCTGTTTCCTTCTTTATTGCGTGCTACATATATATAGGGCTCGAGTTTCAATCTCCTCCTCTAGTTCTGCTACCGCCAATACCCAAAGCTTGTGATTAGTAGCAAGCTCCTTCCCAATCTACTGCTTGTCCTCAAATGACAAGTCTTGCTTCCCTCTGCTTGATGTTGTTAGGTATCGCTGTTTGTCCGTCACAACTACACCTACGGCAAACTTTCCGACCACTTGCATTATAAGCATGCTGGCGTCCTATCGGTCCCTCTCCATGCGTGATCCTCGAGCTGTCTATACAGCTTTTGCTCTACTTTATATACATCATGCCATCGTTAACGACAGAGCTTCGGCTTCATTACCGTCCTTGGTATCTTTCGAAGAGCTTCGACAGCTCGCTCCTGGAGGTATGTTCGTTGATATCGAGCCGCTTAATCGATCTCACCTTTTGCAAGATGCTATGGTGTGCTTAAGTGGACTTCTGTTTGCAAGATGAGGATCTGTTGGCCCTGAGGCAGACTTGATATACGACAGAGACCTTCGAGCCATTGGAAGAACAGTATCGGCGCTCTTGTACCATGGCTATTCGCTATTGGGGCGCTACATCATCTCGAATGTTTCTGAAGCGTCTCGCGGCGTCTTCCCTAATACAAGCCCCTTTTCTGCATCTCTTGCTCCAGCGGCCCTTTTCCTATAACGTCCCCGTCCAATGCGGCTCTCGATAATGCTACATTCACCCAATGCTGACTCGCACAGATCCAGTACCTTGCTGTGAAATTGTCTGCCTGTGCTGCCTTACCCGCTCTGAGTGGAGTCGAGATGGGTGAACAAGAGCCCACAGCAAGCACGGAATGTCTGGCGAGCTCTGCCGCTGCTCTGTTTCTTTGGAGACACTCGGGCAGCCAACTCAGTCCGGTATAACAATACAACAAGTAACCAGCTTATACGACCGGTACTTCTGAAGCACAATGGCGATCATTGGCAGCAAGTCAGCACGCTCCTCGAGCTCAAAGGTCTCAAAGCCGACCACCTCGAGCTCAAACGCCTCAAAGCCCACCACCACGAACTCGATCGCCGCCAATCAAAAGCCGACAAAGCGTCCAAAAAAGTGAGTACCTGCATTGACTGCCGCAGAGGCTCGCAGATACTGATATACATAGTCCTGCCGCCTGCTTGCCCGCACTGCCAGCCGAGCTGAGAGCTCGGATCTTCGAGTACGCATTCGCCCGTAATCACCTCCTGAAGGTGATTAAGCATGGTTCCAAGTTCGTGCTGCAGTCCAGACAGCACCACCAACTCGCACCCGGAATCTTGTGGATGTGCAAGACCTTCCTGTACGAGGCGGCGCCATCTCTCTATGGCAAAAACACCATCAGCATAGCCTCTCGACACTTGCCGGAGTTTCTCGTGTCAATTGGAGAAGCAAACAGGAAGTTGCTCCAGCGCTTCGAAGTGTTTCCAGATAGGGACATTTCCTGGGCCCTCAAACCGATGCTTCGTTGTCCAAAGCTGAAGGAGATCCAAGTGGTGTCGAGCATGGTTGCAGCGGAGCTATTGGTACGCATGCTGCTTCCACACGCTGTGAAAAGAGCCAAGACCAACCAGACGAGCTTCCTCAAATTGCTTAGCTTCGTACCAGAGCCAGGATATGCGCTGAGTCTCGCCCTGGGCGATGATGAATGGCACGAGACTATCGAGGAGGAAATGGAGGGTTATGTCGAAGAAGTGCTGGAGGGTTTGAAGGAGGGCTTGGCGCGCAGGGGGCTGCCAAGTACGAGCTGAGGGGAGCGTAAGTCCAGATCAATGATCATATCGCAGGGGCTATTGCTGACTTGGACAGCACTTTGCGGGATCCCATTCCATTCGAGCACAAGCCGTGGGTGCAAGTGCATGTAGCCCGGCATTGTGAGCATCCAATTGCTGCATTCGGACACGCTGCATCCAGGGAAGAGAAAATTTCGATGGTGTTTCTTAGGTAATTAAGTCTTGCAGCCTCAAACGGCTCCCATGTTCTCGCGGGCTGAGGGACTCCCTGCTCTTACGCATGGTGGTACTCCAGACCGACTCGCAGTGTTCGTTCAGAGCATGAACCAAGACGAGCTCGACGCAAATGCACAGCTGAACTTGCTGTAGTAGGACATCAAGTATGAAAGAAGCGGCCGCTCATCAGTCCCAACTGTTCCATACGATAGTCGTCTTGCGAGCCATTGAGGTCAGAGCAGGCCCAGATCTGGTCGACATGCTGTTGTCGAGTGATGGGGTTTTGTGTCTCTGCACGCTCCAGTGTTATCCTCAACTGTTCTCGGGATAGGGTATCCCTTCTTGATATCATTGACAGCTTTAATAGAGCCCTCGCGACAGGATATACAACACACCGATCCCGTTGCCCATCTGAAGCTGTAGAGCTTGTCGCCGACCCTCAGGCAACGAAAAAAACATGCCTGACAATTCGCTCCCTCCCCAGGGTTCTCTTCCTTTCCCGCTGGGTCTCGACTAATCCGGAAACACCTCGCAGTCCGTCGATTGACCGTAAGATGGTGTCCAAGGATGTGGTAAAGGGCCCGTGAGTGTGATATTTGAATGGCGGAACCACTGTTGTGCTAACATCGAATGCTCCCACAGCGACCAGACAGGTTTCCACCACCTGTCGACCGAGCTACGCAACAGGATCTACGCTCTAGTGCTACTCAACACCAAGGTCGCGCCAGTCAAGATCTACGCAAATTCTCTGCATCCTGTCGGCTCCCGAGAGTTCCTCCAAGCCAGATTGCGTGGCCGAGTGTCGAACAACATCGTGTCGAACATACTGGCTGCCAGTCCCCAGATCCACGACGAAGCAACTCCAATGCTGTACGGCGGTAACTCGTTCGACCTCACGAGAGTGGCCTCAAGATTCCTTGCTGCCATAGGACCATCCGCGAAGTTCGTTCGGAACATCACCTCGACGTGGAAGCCAGGCAGGGAACTCGGGTTGAGCCTCAAGCTGCTCACACCAGAGACATATCTCCAGTCTCTCGTTCTTGGAACAGGTTGGCTGGTGCCAGACCTGGTGGATGCCTTGCTCGACTGGGCTGTCAAGACTGCAGAGCATCGCGCTGGGACCGCATTGTCATCGCCAGTCGACATACTGTCCTTTGTGCCAAGCCCCGGTAGCTCTCCATGGACTGCCATGAAGGACGTACCAAAGTATGAGGCTGCCGTCAAGAACGCACTACTCAAGGCGATGGCGAAGCGCAAGTCGGTTTGTGAAGCCAAGGTGTAAGCAAATCGAAGAGGCTTCAAATTGTCCCGCAAGGTGGAGGCGATGCAGTCACGCAGAAATTTGAGCGGAAGTACGAAGCTTGCTCAGGATAGGAACGATGGAATCAAGCCTGCAGATCTGTGGATGAATCCGCAGCTGCATTAAACAGACTTATCGAAGGTGCTCAGGTCGATTGAAGCCCGCCATCGCGGTTGAAATTGACCTCTCATCGTGCCGCAGTTTAGTGCAATCAACAAATTTCTCTGCACCGCAGATTCAGGTCGCTCCTCATGTCAGGTAGCCACGCTGTCTTCGAGAGTGTCTTGCTCTGCTCAGCGCCTAACAAGACAAAGTCCGAGTTCAAGAGGCATGTGGACTTGTAAACTTTACAGCCCAGTGCAGCGGAGGCTTCGGTGCACATGCGTGCAGCTTAAAGGATCACGTTCGGTGGTGCTGGTCTTCGAACGAACCGGTCTCATGAGCTTGAGAAGATCGTCTGTACGCACCAAGAGGCGACTTTGGTCATCGTCACCGTGATGAATGAATCAGCGTCGATTGGAATTAGGAGGTGAAGTCCAGCAAGCCTGATGCTCTTTAGTGCCCCTTGGACGGTCTGGGCTTCTCGGAGGGTTTGACTCATTGATTACTAACAATTGCCGATGCGTTGATTCAGAGCCTGTCGTGCTTGCCTGGGATGTCTGAGGTCGAAGCAATTTCTCCAGGCATCCTGGTTCGTGATTGCCAAGCCAATTCCGACATCGCTTGCCTTCGTGGAACTCGCAACTGCTCCTTCAGCAACGTGCGCGTGCATCTATACACGATTGCCTGACGTACCAGCTCTCATCACAGTTCCACTTCTGCGCTATATGCATCAAAGAGCAGTGTAGTTCTCGAACGCTCAAAATCTTGGCACAGCTGGGCTACGAGAGGAGACAGACACCATACCAAGCACAGTACCAAGCATACAAGTCGAAATACACCATCCCTACTGCCACGGCGAACCACAAGAGACTTCGCCACCTACTTTCTCTGCATCTATTCCCCATAAGAACTTAGCGCCTCTCCTTCCCGTTTCTTCCGTCTTCTCACGCCATCGGCACTTTCACCCAGAACATCCCACGAGCCCGGAACCAGGTTGCTGTCCCACTTGGCACAGAACACGAACGACTAACTGACTAATGTCAGCACTTCATTGACCGAACCTAGCATCCAGGCACCACCGATATAACAGAACAAGCCGAATTGTTGCTATATGGGATATTCGACTTCAGTAATCCGGAAGAACCTGATCTCCAAAGCACAGTATATAGCACGACAGCAAGAACCAATTCTACGTTCTCCAGATCACCATTCAAAGCATTTCTTTCCTCTCAGTTCTCTCTTCCCGGCGAAGACCCCAATTCCATCCTCCCCAAAAACAAAAAAGCATTTCGTTTGACACGAAACATACCACATAATACCCAACAACTCAAAATGAAGTTCAGCATCATCGCCTGTTTCCTGGCCGCCACCGCCATGGCAATGCCAGCCGCAAACCCATACGAAGTGGCCGACAACGACGTGAGCAATCCCCCCAAAACTCCCAAACCTTTCCTCCCACCCTCACTCTCATTGCATATCAATCTAACACAATAACAGATCATCCTCCTCCAACGCTCCCTCGAAGCTCGCGGCTTGGGCAGCCTGATCAAGCCCATCACAAACGCAGTCAAGAAGCTGAAGGGCGGCAAGAAGCGACCATCCGACATCGTTCCCGACCTCAAGAACCACTTCAAGGTTTCCAACAACGGAATGGGAACGACTTACATTGAGCGCTGGGGAACTGTTGCCAAGCCAAATGGCGAGTAGACTACTCAGGAGTAGATCTTTCTGCTGAGTTTTGAGCCAAAATTTGGATGGGACGAGATGAGTGTATGAGTACTATGTCTTTGTGGTGTGTGGGTTGCGAAATGTTTCTTTTGTTTTGGGAGGTACAAAAAATATATTGGGGACATGCGAGCGGGCTGGTCCTGCAAAGTATGTGGCGTTAGGGAACAGAGAATTGAATTGTTTGAAATGGTGCTCGCTTTCGTCGTTTCCTACTTCGTTGCTACTTGCTTCCTCTCCTGTTCTTGTTCTGCGTCTTGAGGATTGCAAAGTTGTGCTTTATGTTAAAGGCGCCTTGCGACAATGCCATTGCCGCTTAAGCTTGCCTCCAAAAGCTCCAACAATTGAGCATCTGGCGTTCTGAGCCTCCGTATTGACGGTCCTCGTCCGAATACCAGAGTGACTGGTCTATAAATTTGTGACAGTCTGGTCGTTTTCCTGTTGCCATATCCTTGGCAGCTTTGTCCTGGAGGAGTTCTGTATATAATTTACAGTCATGAAGCTGCCTTGATAGCAGTTTTTCGCATCCTGTCGTGATGGCGTCCCTGGTTTTTGATCGACTGCTATGCCGATACATAGCACAGAACTTCGACAGAGCCACTGCTTGTCGGCTGGGCCACGACGGCGTCAGCAGAACTTGAGTTGGTTCCTAGCACACCTTGTCCATACTTTCTCATCCGGGATTCGCAAATTTTGAATTCGCTCTCAGCCGCTTGCCAATCTTGAAGAACAAGAACGGGAATGGCGTCATAGCCAACGCAATGAAAGCCAGCAAGGAACTCGCCCATTGGTACCCCAACTTCTCATACATTTGTACGCCAAATAATGGAAAGCCAGCCGCGAAGGTCGAGCGCGCAAAACTGTTCGCTGCCAGTGCGGAAGCAGCATAAAGTGGGTACGTCTCGACAAGAAATGTGAAGATACCGCTGAAGCAGAAAATGTTTCCCAGCCCGAAGAAAGCGGAGAACATGACTGGCACGATCCAGTGTACATGGCTATACGTCGTCCATCCGAAGCCGAGCAGTGAAAGAGGGACGATGACGGCTCCGAGAATGGTAGGTGGGAGGCGATACTCCGGCTCGCTGACACCGCCGTTCTGCTCGACGAGGCGGATGTACCGTCTGCGCCAAAGAGGATCGCAGGAGACGCCTACGATCATTCCGACGAAGATTCCGAGAAACGTGAGACCAGTCTGCCATTGATTGAAGTTATGGTTGTTTTGGAAGACGACGGCGAAGGCGCCAAAAAAGAGGTAGAGGATTCCGAGGAGAATGGCTGAGAGGAGACATAGGTTCAGACACATCGGCTCAAAGAAGAGGAGTTGGAAGGGGCGGATGCAGGACCAGAGAACTGTCTGTAGGACCGAGCGGTCCATGACTTCGATTGGCGCTTTCCATCGTTGGTCTCCAGTTTCTTTGCGAAGTTTTTGGGCTTTGCGCCGCAGGAGGACTGGAGCGTAGGTTTCTGGAACAAAAATTACGATGAGGATCCACTGTAGGCCGGCCCAGATGATGAGCACGTAGAAGGTCCAGCGCCAGTCTGCGAATTGATTGATGAAACCTCCCACGACTGGTCCGACTTCTGGACCAACGAACGGACTGGCAGTGTAGATCATCATAGGCGCGCTGAGCTGGTCCTTGCGAAACATGTCGCCGACAGTGCCACCAGCAACACTCAGGAAGGCGCTTCCGGCAAGTCCATCGAGGAATCTCGCAACGAGCATGGTGGCAATGTTGGGTGCGACAGCGCAAGGAATGAGCCAGATCAGATACATGCCAAAAGCGCAAATGTAGATTATTCTCCTCCCATAGAACTCAGACAGGGGACTGAGGAACATGGGTCCCAGGCCAAGACCACATACGAAAGTCGTCAGACCGACAGTCGCGCCGAGTCGCGAAACGTGGAATTCGACTTCGAGTTGCCGGTAGGTCGAGGTGTACATAGCGCTTGCACATGTCACGCACAGTGAGCTGGCAGAGACAATGAAAACGATGACCCACTTGCGCCATGTTGGTAAATTCTTGGGACTGTATGGATCCTCATCTCCATCGAAGCGGACTTCGAAGTCCTTGTCGCCGCTTGGTGAGCGTTCCGCTTCCTTCGCACTGTGCGCTGTTTCGTCGTCGTCCTGGTGGAATGTGTAACCATCCTGCAAGTGGTAAGAGCGCTGGGACCGCGCTGATGATCGGCTTCGTGCAAGTCTGAGTGGCGGCGCCAATGCTGAATTGGTGCTGGAAGCGTTCGTACGCTGTCGCGCGACGCTGCGTGAGCTTCTGTCGTCGTCATCGTCGGGTCGCGGTTCTTCGACCTGTTCAAATGGTCGACCACGCGCTGTGGCTTGCTCGATATCTTTTTCTGGATCCATGACTGAAGTGGCGATGTTCCATGGGACGTGGAAGCGTGAGCTGTCTTATCAAGTGCACGCTCGTGCTAGCAATGTTCGACGCGCTTGACTGACGACGCGACAAACGTTCATGACGGACGTGAGATCAAAAGGAATCCGTACTCACGCGTCGCCTCAGGGTGAGGATTAGAAATATGGCATATCGACATTACAAAATCCGATAGCTCCACGGCATCGCGGCAGTTAGACGCAGGAAATCGCGGGCAGAGCGGCGCCTCTCCATTGGAAAACGTCAGAGACTCGTGATTCGCGCTGGCGTGAGTGGAGAAGCGGTAGCGTCGTCCATTCCTCCCACTACGTCTGCCGCACCGTCCGACCGATGCGCAATTGTCAGCAGTGAGCAACGTACATTCACGTGGCATTGTGTCTCGTCGATGCAGCAGATGTTTCTGTCTTGTGAAGAGATGACACGGTGCCGGCCGAGATGTGAAGAAAGAGAGCGAGAGGGAATGAGTGGGAAGTGATGTCAGCGCGTGCGACCAGGGTTCGCGTCGCTTCACGCGTGCACAGTCCAGAACACTGGTGGCAACCTTCACACAACGATCAACACATGCCCGGTATAGAGTCAGGCTCGACGAGATGCCTCTCGGCTTCGAGCGCCTGAATGAGCGCACCCAGCGTCCAAATGCGAACATTAACTTCATCAAGACGGTGTCCAAGGGAGCTGACAAGGCCATCGCCGAAGAGTTCCTGGCCCGCATCGCAGCACAATGTTACCCCGTCATGAAGAAGCACTACATCACCGTCATGGCCCTCGAAGAATACCCTCCGAACCCCGAATTCCTCGGTCGCAACTTCAATGCCGGCGAAGTCATTCAATTGGTGCTGAAAGACAAGCAAGGACGATGGCTGAGCTTCAAGTTTGTCCAGATGGTCATGATGCATGAGTTGGCGCATTGCAAGCAGATGAACCACAGCAAGTTCTTTTGGGCTATTCGCAATGAGTACGCAAAGGAAATGGAAGGACTCTGGCAGAAGAGGTACGAAGGCGAAGGCATGTGGGGTCGTGGCCGAGGCCTGCAGAATGGCGCATTTGTAGACGCACAGCCTCCAGACAATACACAGATTCCCGAGCACCTTTGTGGTGGCACCTATAGACGCAGAGGGAGAAAGAGAAAGAGAGGTGCCCAGCAGGGGCAAGACGATGGCGAGAAGCTGAGCTATGCCGAGAGGCAGCAGAAGCGGATACAGAAGAAGCTCGGCAAGCATGGTGTCAGCATGAAGAGTGAGGTTCTCGGAGATGACGAGTTGACAAGAGGCGCCTTGGAGACAATGAATGGTGGAAAGCGAGGAGCAGGCAAGCCCAGAGTGGCTAACAGCAAGCGTGGCAGAGAACTGCGTGCGAACGCTGCTCTTGCGAGATTTGACGCTTTGAAGGAGCAAACGCCTGAGAAGACACCGGAGCCCGTCGCCGACCTGGACAGTGAGACAGAATCCGAGTGGGAGGATGGATCAATGGGAGGCTCACGAGGCAACGGCCCCGTGATCAAAGATGAGCATGGACGCGACATGGTCAAGGTATGCGGCGATGGTGAAGACGACGACGAAGGAGCAGGCAGAGAAATGGATGAGCTTAGGATGCTCAGTCGTGGACCTGCACGAGCTTCCAGCAAGAAGTCAAAGCCCGAGCCTGGTCAAACGCAAGACATACACGAAGATCCTGAAACGGAAAGTGGGGCGGAAGATGATTCGCTCATGGCCTCCACAAAAAGTCCTGCGGTCTTCAGTGGCAGCAATGCCAAGGCCCCATCGAGGCTCGCCAATAGCCGCTCTGTAGAACCATCCGCGGGTTCAGATTCAGAGACCGAGGACGAGACTGAAGATGCGAAGTCAAGCTCGGCCAGCAAGGTCGAGAGCATTGCTGAACAGTCTTCGCGCAAGGCTGTCGCAGCCAGTGTCCCGGAATCGGAATCGCGTCAAGGACAACTCGAAGTCGACGACACATCGCAAAACTTGAACAGTGTGCCGTCTTCGATATCGGAAGCTGCAACAACAGTCCCAAAGAACGGTTCTGCCCTCTCAACTTCTGCCGGCGCATTGATTTGCACAATATGCTCTTTGGAGAACGAACCCAATTCGCCTACATGTGTTGCATGCGCTCATGTTCTTTGTCCTCGATTGATGCCGAACAACTGGGCTTGCAAATCAGACACGTGCAAAGACAGCCTGTACATCAACGCTGGCGATGTCGGTCGCTGTGGCATTTGTGGCGGCCCAAAGCCTCAAGTGCTGGCTACTGCGAAGGATCACAGACAAAATCGGACAGAGCCATCGCGACCGACTGGCCTGACCGGGGCTGACGTTTTGAGATGGGACTGAGTGACTGAGATAATATTGCAAACCATCCAACTGTCGACGCATTCGCAACGGTAATTGGAGGACGACCGACGCCTGATGATTAATGAATATAGAGAGATACCCCCGCCAGCGATGGATGTTGCAATGCATTAACGTCTTACGAACCTCAGCATGCGACTGAGATATACAAACGAGTTTTACCGGCATTTTCACTCCCCTCCACTACAGCTCTTGTTCTGCAATTGGCATTGAGAATTGCACGTTGCTCAATGCATGTCTTGTCACGTACCTGCCAAGAGTTTCAGCAAGATCCCTGCCAACTGACATCACATTGCGTTCCCACTTCATCTGCTCCATCACCACCATCACGAGATTCCGACGACAATCCGGTTTCTGTGGGACTTGGTAGCATCCTTGCTGTTGCATGAGGTAGGCTTTCTTTCACACTTCACCTGGTAGGTCCCTCTTCACATTGCACGACTTTCCATTCCATCAAACCCAGGCTTGCGCCATGGCGGCTTTCAATACACCATGGTTCAACTCACAAGACCGCTCCTTCTTCAATTCTCTGAACAAGACCAAGATCGCGCATCTGGCAATATGCGCCGAAACAGAAGACTTTGACGAAGAAATTCTACAGGCATGGATGGACGAGGGGTTTCATTGCGCATATGTGCCGTTGCTGAATGGCGGCGAGGACTTTATCAAGCGGCTGCATACTGTTGGAGATAATTTTGGAGTCAGTGAGCAGTATGCCATTGTAGGTATGGCAGAACCTATTCTCCATTGCCTGGCTAGCATTAACACTCCTCAGCATATGGCACCGCGGCGAACCTCGCTCTTCAAGGTCACACAAAACCTAATCATCCCAAGCTGGTAGCCATCGTGGCATACTATCCCAACATAATCCCATCCGTTCACACCAAATACCCAAACAGCATCCAAGTCCTCGTCCACCTAGCAGGCACCGAAATCTCCGTAGAAAAACACCACGAAGTCCTAGGAATCCAAGGCAAACGCAACTTCGTAAAAAAACGCATCGACCCAGGCATCGGTCTCGGCGAACTTCTCAACATCGCCTTCAAAACTTACACCTACACCGGCTGCGAACCCGGGTTCGCAGAATCCGACCTCGAAGAACACGACCCCATCGCCGCCCAACTCGCCTTCGAACGAAGCCTCAAAACAATCCGCAAAGGCTTCCGCATCGAACCCGACATCGAAGCAGTCCGCGACCACCACACCTCTTACCTCCAAACAAACAACGCCTCCAAACTCCTCTCTCAAACCCGCGAAACAGCCCACGTCATCCACGCCCCCACTCTCACCGGCGGAATCGGCAGTCAAGATATTTCAGACTTTTATTCCGAATTCTTCGATCCTATACCACTCCATCAAAACCCCTCCAATGACAAGAAATCTACAGCACCAACGATAAAACTCCTCTCTCGTACAATCGGGACTTCCCGCATCGTTGACGAAATTTTCTTATCTTTTGCTCATACCTCTCCGATTACATGGCTTTTACCTGGTGTTCCGCCGACGAATCGGAAGATTGAAATTGTGATTGTTTCGATTCTCCATGTGGTGGGGACGAAGTTGGAGTCGGAGCATATTTATTGGGATCAGGCGAGTGTCTTGGTGCAGGCGGGGTTGTTGGATCCGAAGTTGGTGCCCGAGGGCATGAGGAAGAGGAAGGGCGGGAAGAATGGGGATGCTGATGGGGAAGGAAGTGGGAGTGCGGATGGTGGAGAGGGGATAGAGAGATTGCCTGTTGTGGGAGCGGAGGCGGCGAGGGCGGTCAAGCGGGGGAGTTCGAGGTATGTGAATGAATTGGTGCCGGATTGGTAGATTTTGGCTAGGTTGCTATAGGTAATGTTTTTGCAGCATGAGCTTGTGTGTGCAGCATTGGGAGAGTGTTTCATTAAAACTCAACTTCTCGATGTATCATCAAACCTCTCGTAACGGGTAACTCTTCCAGCGCTCGCTCCAATCCTGCCCATCCTCAAACGGCCAAAGCGATCGAAACGCTTCTCTGACATCACCTTGCAATTGCTCCTCTCTCAAATCATGCGAGCTCCACCCGTCGATTTCTTCAATCACAAGGCCTCTTCCAATGTCCCCTGGACTCTTCCAACAGCACGCAAGAGACTTTCCGAGCAAGTCCGAACACAGAGTCCGCAGATTGATATTCCGTCTGTACGTGCCCTTGTCAACCACGCGAACCTCAAGTCTTGCCAATGCTGAGAACCCACGCGGGCGATATCGGTTGATGTAATGGAAGATACTTAAAATCAAATCGGCATCAACGGCATGATTGAGCAAAGCGTAAGCCAATGCCGCTATCTCATCGTCGTGGATATACAGACGGCTATCATCGAGGAATCTTTCCTCCTTGTAGCCCGGTAAATTGACATAGTCTCGGCTTTCATCGTTACAGTCAAAGAACAGTCGCAGAGTCTTGAGGCGGGGAAAACATTCTGCAATAGTGCGGTATGCGCGAAGTTCGTCATCAGAGCCAAGTCGTCTCTGGGTTGGAATGGAAAGTTCTTGTACATTTGGTAAATCCAATTTTTGGATGTTGGGGCTAGCAAGTGCCATCAATTCCCCGCCGTCATGGCATGGCATAACTGTAAGTTTGCGGAGATTGTTCCCATGGATTTTCACGATCTCACTCAGAACTTCGCGTTCGAGGAGCCCAGATAAACTTAGAGTGTGCAATGCAGGAATCTTGCGTAAGAGTTTTGCTGCCAGTGCATTTAGTGTTACGATTTCTTGTTCATCGTAAGGCTCGTCCATTTCGTAACTTATGGTTAATACTAAGGTCTTCAACGAGTCCAAATTGACGTCTTCTGCCAGGTGTGCTACAAGGCTCGTCACAGACATGCCGTGTAATCTGAGATCTTCGAGAATGCCGAAGTCAATGGCTTCGGTCCAGGCTTGGAGATCGTGGAACCGGATACCTTCTTCACAGGCCAGTTCGAAAGATGTGATACCTTCGCTGGATAACATAGAAGATCTGCCCGCTCTTAGTTCTTCGCCCTGCCACTCTGGTTCCGATGCGTTTGTGTTTTCGTAGATAACCAATTCGCCAAGCAGCTCTTCTCGTTTGATGCTCACTTTGCGCAGATTCGGTGCACAGCCCGCAGCCATATATCTCACGGCTTTGAGAATGTAAGGATTGGTGCCTCTCACGTCACACAGTGTGAGACTGTGTAGATTTGGTGAAGTGGCCAGTCGCGTTTCGTGCGGATTCAGTGTAATGATAGCCGGCATGGGTCGTTGCATGAAGCTCCGCAACGCAAAAGTGCCTAATGAAAGCCTGCAACGTGCCTTGGCTTCGATTGCAGTGAGCAAACAAGGAGCTAATTGGGGCGAGCAAGAGTAATCAAGGTCGGTCAAGGCAGGAAGACGCCCGATAAAGCGGGCGACGGGCGTCCAGTAGACGTCGTGCTGGTCGCTGACCATCTCTCTGTCCGCATGATATTGCCACTTTTGCCAATTATGGAGACCGTCACCAGTTTCCATAGGTGGGTGAGATTTTGGTAGCGGGCTTCCATTTCTGAGCGTAAGCTTTAGGACAAAGCGAAAGCTTTGGTGCTTCTCTAGCAGCTTGGTCCACTGAGCAACTCGCTGGTGGAGAGCCTCGATAGTCGACAGCGGGACGTATATGGAAGCGTAGATTGCAGGCAGTGCCGCACGCCAGCAGCGCTTGCTTATCAGAGCAAATGCGCGAACATCGTTAAGAAGTGCGGCAATCTGCTGCAAAATTTCGGTAGGCAGAGTCTCCATTGATATTGAAGTGATCTGAAAACGCCGTCTGCACTGCTGGTGAGTCAGCAGCGCCAGGAAGTGAAGTTCCAATTCATAGTAATGATAAGGTTACTGCATCTGCCAAGCGGACACTAGTCCATGTGCCAAGGTGGAAGATCGCATTCGTTTTTACATTCGATGAACTACATCGCCACCTGGAAGCTCTGGTCAGCCAAGATATATATTTGTTTGGAGCCGAAGACCGAGTGTGTCTGACATCGAGATTGAGGCAACAAATCAATGAAGGAAATCGATGAAGTAGACGATGAAGCCTTTACAGGCACGCCCTTAGAACTGTTGGGTGAGTCTCCCGAGGAGTAGCGTTGAAGATCTTCAAGATCACAGCCTTGAGCAACTTCCACAGCATCACCCAAAGCACATGCAACAGCCGCTTTATATAGCCCTGCCGAGGTTCCAACACCTCTCCTGTCTGATGCTTTTTACTTGCTCTGGCAGCACTCTATGCCTTCAAATCCGAGCTCAACCGCCTCTCATCCCTCAGCTTGGTCAACAGCTCCATCGCCTTGGCAACTGGAATCAGCTCGCCCATCTTCTGTGTGGACGGGTCATCACGATTTCGAATGTTCACCGTACGTGATTCCTTCTCTTGCGCACCGACCACGAAGATGAAGTTGTATTGTGCCAGTTGTCCTGTGCGGATCTTCTTTTGCATCGTGTTACCCGTGATGTCAATATCGACGTGCATCTTTGCAGCACGGAACTCCTTCTGCAGCTCAATGACGTAGTCATTTGCAGAGGGCATGACGGGAACGATCAGGATCTGTCGAGGTGAGAGCCAGAACGGCCACTTGCCGCCGAAGTGCTCTGTCAGAATACCGATGAAGCGTTCGAAGGAGCCATAGATGGCACGATGGATCATGACTGGACGAGCGCAGCCAGGAGTGAGCTCGCGGCGGTATGATGCCTCGGGCTTCGCTGCCGTAGCAGCTGCTGCTGATACATCTCCAGTCTCAGCGGTTGGGGCCGGACGGATTGGTAGTGTCTTCTCCTCTGGCTTTGCTGCCTCTGCCGGCTTCTCGCCGTTGGCCTCCGCTTTCGGTGCAGTGGCAGTTGCGACCTCGTCCGTGCGGTACTCGAGGTTGAACTGCTGAGGCAGCTGGAAATCGAGCTGAATGGTAGCGCACTGAAACTCACGTCGGAGCGCATCAGAGATGGTGACATCGATCTTTGGGCCATAGAAGGCGCCATCGCCAGGGTTGAGCTCCCACTGGGTGCCAGTGTTTGCTTTGAACTCATCCAGTGCACTCGCCAATTGCGACTCAGCGCGCTGCCATGTAGCCTCGTCACCAAGATGGTTCTCAGGCATGGTAGACAGCTTCATCTTGAACTTGAAGCCAAACAGACCATACACAGCAGTCATGAAGTCAAAGAGGGCTTTCACTTCTTGCTCGACTTGGCTCTCCATGCAGAAAATGTGAGTGTCGTCTTGCTCGAAGCGCCGTACACGTGTAAGACCAGAAAGTGCGCCTGATGCTTCGTTTCGGTGCAGCACACCACAGTCAGCAATACGCATCGGGAGTTCTCGGTAGCTTCGCTCGCGATGGCCGAAGAGGAGACAATGTCCAGGACAGTTCATTGGCTTCAAT
Source organism: Cercospora kikuchii (assembly GCF_019650295.1). NCBI lineage: Eukaryota > Fungi > Ascomycota > Dothideomycetes > Mycosphaerellales > Mycosphaerellaceae > Cercospora > Cercospora kikuchii. The sequence continues at coordinate 1,895,458 of NW_025408588.1, forward strand.
GCCCATTGATCCTTCTCAACTTCGAAAGTAAACATGTCGTCTTGGTAGTGTTGCCAGTGACCGGATTGCTTCCAGAGCGCGGAGTTGTACATGTTTGGTGAGCCCACCTCCTGGTAGCCACGTTTCCAGTACTCGTCACGAATGAACGAGTAGAGAGCATTCTTGATGATCATGCCGTGTGGGAGGAAGAATGCTGAACCAGGTGACATTTGATGGAAGAAGAACAGCTCCTGTTCTTGACCAATCTTGCGGTGGTCGCGCTTGGCAGCCTCCTCGAGGAAGTGCTTGTGCTCTTCAAGTGCCTACGACAGTCAGTACCGGAGCCAATCAAACGTAAATTAGATATCTCACCTTCTTGTCTGGGAAAGAAACACCATAGATACGCTGCAAACTGTCGTTCTTCGCATCACCCAAGAAGTAACTGGCCGAGTTCTTCATCACCTCGAATGCCTTGATGCGTCCAGTATGCTGGACGTGGGGACCCCTGCACAGATCGATGAGTGGTCCGCATCGGTAGACAGTGGTCGATGTGCCGTCCGGGATTTTGTCCTTGATGATGTGCTGCTTGTACTTGTTGTATGAGAACATTTCGAGCAAATCCTCCTTGCTCAAGGTAAGACGTTCAAAGGGCTGTTTCTCCTTGATCGCCTTCTCTGCAATCTGCTTCAGTGGCTTGTAGTCGGCTGCGGTGACGGCTGCTTGGTCTGGAAGTGCCATTTCGTAGTAGAAGCCATCTTCGACTGGAGGACCAATGCATAGCGAGCATCCGAATCTTCGTTCACAAGCCTCTCCCAGAATGTGAGCACTGCTGTGCCAGAAGACCTTCTTGCCCTCAGGATGATCGAAGTCGAGCAGTTCCAGTTTGCAGGACTTCTCCAATGGCCGATCCAAATCCCACAGCTCTTCTCCATCTATGCGTGAAATGACTGTGCGCTCGAACAGACTCTTGCTGATATCGCGAGCGATCTGACCGGGTGTGGTCTCCCAGCTTGTGCCCTCCTTAGTCGTGCCATTGTCCAGAGTGATAGTGATGGGCTCGCGGGGCTGTTGCGCGATCCACGCATCTTGCTCAGCCTTTCGCTTGTCGAAGAGAGCATTGCGCGTGGCGAAGAAGTCTGGTGGAGGAGTGAGCTCCAGAGGGCGCGAGTCGCCGGCGTCGGCCTTTTTGTCCTTGCCCATCGTCGGTGGTGGTCTGGGAGCAGATCTAGGCGAGGGCTGGTGGTGTGAGCTGCACTTTCTCGATGCGTGGCTCGCAGTCCAGCATACGGCGGCGATGGGAAGTTTCGTTGGGCGTTGGATCGATCGACAGTAGCGGAGCAGTGTGGGAGCTCTCCGCGACAGCATACAGACGCAATGACTGTTCGCGGTGACTGCTGCTGCTCTGACTCCCTGAGCCACGAAGCGCGACACCACTCAAAAGATCAACCCGCCCGCTTTAGTTAACATCCCTGCATCGAAGCTTGGCCCCACGGATCGGCGAATCGCTCTTCCGACATTGACCTGAACAACCTCTTGGCCATCAACCTTCTCACTGCACTGCTCCACGTATACCCGTTTGGCGGTGATGAAACAACACGCCGGTTGTCACCTCGCTCGTTCGAGTGAGATTGCATCCAAGCGTCAATGCTAAGCTCTGGAGCTGCGGAGTGAGCAGCCATCATGCAGGAACGCCGCTACACTTCGATGCACTCGACTGCACCATGTTCTCCACGGCATTGCTTCACGATAACCACCAGACCCAGCGCGATCGACATAGGCAGAAGGTGGACAAAACTAGCCCTAAGGACAGAACCCCGAAAGTCACAAAGAAGAGAACTGTACGGAATGGGAAAAGCCAGGCTCTGCAGCATTCAGAGTTCGCAATCCCATGAACTCCATCTCTCATGCTGGCCACATCCCTGTATATCTGCGCTCTCTAGACCACATATCGCCGACAAATTTGCATTGATTTGGCACCGCAAGTCGTTCAAAGGTCCACCGCGCCTGGAACGGGGCCAAAGTCTCGTGCTGGTCAGACTTTACGAGCTCGTGGTTTGCGTGGCGGCCACGAGCGGAGGTACATGTACATTTGAACAAGGCTGTTGAGAACATACTTCGAGATGCTCCCTGGTAACAGGCTAGGGCATCATGATGTAGGTGGTCGGTTGGCTCGTTCCCCATCGCTCTGAACCCAAGAGGAGTGCAGTGCGCGCAACGCTGTGTGGCTCCCCCATCCGGGGATTTCATCAAGAACGAAGCTTTGCATCAAGCTCACCTGTCGTGCATTTCCCAGTCCTTCGTCTACTCCAGATTACTGATTCACCAAACGCCTACATCACCGGCACCAAATGCGTCCGCGATGCTACCGCTATATTTTGTCGCCGTGGTGGCAGCAGTGGTGATGGGGATTGAGCTGCAGCCGAACATTACATTCAATCAGGCCATGGGACTACTCGCTACGATGCCACCCTGCGGAGTAGGTGCCGTACCTGTACCGTTGGAACGGATGCTGATGAGTCTCAGTCGAATTGTCTGCTCCAGAATATCCAGCAATCCGACTGTGCACTGCAAGATCTGAAGTGCTCCTGCAACAGCGCCAGACTCAACTACGACGCCCAGGTTTGCGTGCTCGGGCACTGCAGCATCAAACAAGCCCTCAGTGAGAAGTTGCGCGAACTGAATCACCAATGAACGGTATCTGATGGTAGCGATAGCCACGAAGAAGATTAGCGCGAGGATATGCAACGAACCCATCCGAAGCCGACAGTATACCGTACACTATGCCATCATTGGGTTCTCTCTGATGACTGGCGCATATGTTCTGCGCATGATACCAAAGATGCAGTTGGCATTTAACAAACGCAATCTGACACAACTCTGGTACACAATCTTTCACACCGAGTCTTGCCTACCGAAATGTTCGGCCGCTGATTCTCGACGCTTGTACTAGGTGGGACGACATGGCCATCTCCTTCTCAATGTTGATGCAAATACCTGCCATTACGATTGCACTCCTCATCACGAAAGCTGGGCTGGGCAAAGACGTCTGGGAAATCCCATTCCCTAACATCACCTGGATCCTGAAGCTAAACTATGTTGGCTCCATCATCTACACGTCTACCTTGGGGTTTATCAAGATCTCTCTGCTCCTGACCTACCTTCGCGTCTTTCCAAGTCAAGGGTTCCAACGCTGGGTCTACTTCTGGCTGGTTATTAACTTTTGCTTCGTCCTCGCGGTAGTTTTACTCTTTGCTACTGGTTGTCAGCCAACTTCGCATTACTGGTGAGCCGGCGCGATACAATTGGCCCTGAGCTAACGTTCATGCTTATTGAGATACAGGCACAGATGGGATCTTGAACACAAGGGACACTGCGCAGACATCAATGCGGGAGCCTGGTCCGTCGCTGCCATAAACATGGCACTTGATTTCATCATCCTGTTTCTTCCGATGCGCCAGTTGTGGGCATTACAGCTCAACAAACGGAAGAAATTCATGTTGTTCTTCATGTTTGGTCTTGGAGGCTTCGCCTCGATCGTCAGCATCTTGCGACTACACGGCATTCTCAAATACGCCCAGTCAAAGAACCTGACATGGGACAGCGTTCCGACATCGTATTGGTCGAGAATGGAGTAAGTGCAGGCCGAGTCTGAAGCATTTTTCGAGCAGCTGACAGATTCCTTTTCCGTAGGGTACACGCGGCCTTCATCTGCGCATGCTTGCCGGCGATATACGTATACCTGGTAAGCTCATCTCCGGAAGCAGAAGGCAGTCACATGATAAGTTTCGCTGACGTAGCACGCTTTGTAGCGACGATTCTGGACGAAGACCGTAACAAGCGTTACTGGTAGTAGCAACAAGAACAGCAGAGACAAACCTATGTCAGACTGGATGGCATCCATTGATCGCCACGTGCGCGACAGGCATTGGAAGTTCAATAGTGTATCGCGAACACGACTCCCTACCGTTGGCGAAAGCGAGGAGGAACTGCCAGAAATACCGAAGAAGTATGTCTGCAACACAATTGTTAAGAACAACTTGTGGGTTGACACCAGCTGACTTTGACCTTTTCTTGTGACGCAGATATAGAAATGATTCGGCCCAACAAAATTACGAGGAACGCGACGACGATCAAATAGAGCAAATTAATGTCATGGGAGGGAAGCATGAACCGACTACGACGAAAGATTGGGCATAAGTATCGTCGTTGATCGATGACTGTGGGTGGGCATGGGAAGGGAGGAGTCCTCTTTTGCTTAAGGGCTGGTTGAAGGGTGGTCTTTGGGCGCATATCATTATTGCTGGGGCATGAACTGGATCGATCACCACCTCGAAAAGCAATACGTATGTAATGTATAACGAGGACTGGTCTTACTGTACAATGAAGAGAATAATGGCTTACTGTCCAATGGGGTTGCTCTATTGGAGCTAAGCGGAATCACATGTTCCCTTTGACACGCAATCTGCTATGCTGTTCTGGTATAGGCGAGCAAACGTTTTTGCAGCATGACGTGGAGCCAGCTTGCTCTTGCTCTCTCGCGGAATCTGCAAGCAGGAAGGTCCCACGGGAGACGAATCGCGCCAAGACAACCCAATGTCTTGAGCTTTCCGCTTCACATCCGCTATCTTCCTTTCCATTTCCTACATGAACCAAAAGTTACATCTCTCATTTATCTCCCATGTCTGCAGGGAAGACCTGATGGGCGTACGTCGCTGTGTGTTTTCGACGCATTGCAAATCCCTGACGGTACATTTCGACCTCCACAGGAAGACAGCAGCATCTGACATCCACCCGCCATGAGAGGAGGGATATAAACACATTCGATCGAGCAGCTTCAGCCGAATGCATTTTGCTGCGACGAGCAGGTGCATGGCATGGCCACTGGCAGAAGGAACACATCATCGGGTGGTGTATACTGCCGCGCGCCACCTCACAGGCTCACACGCGTCTCTGGACCAACGACGCTGCACAGCCTGCACCATGTGCAGCTCATCATCATCCGAGAAGAACAATACCACAAACATGGAAAAAGAACCCAGCTGAACGGCAGATCGTGACGAGACGTCGTCTACGCGGCGCCTCCTCCACATTTGTCGCGTGTTTCTCCACGATCTCATTCCTTCTTGAAAGCTTAATGACGAAAGTGTGGTAGCTCGTCCCCGTTGCGATGGCCGAATGGTTCGCGCTACGCCATCCCAAAAGCATGGAGAGCCACTATTGCCGAGCTCCAATTAGCTCGTCACTCGCGATCGGGAGCTCGTGATGTTCGGAAAGAATGCAAATAGCCAGGCAAGAAGGCTGGCAATAGAGAAAGACCATCAGCCTGGTTGTTGTCAAGCTCTATGGTATCTTCGACAAGTACAGTACGTACAAGAGACAAGCTTTGAGATTGTGAAGAAGACCGCCTACGCGATTCGTGGATCTGGCATATGTTAAAAGTACCTCGATCAGAGGGATCACAAGAGCCGCAGCTGCTCACATGGTGACTTTGTTGCTGCAGGACCAATAGCAACGGGCCAATGGCGCTCAAGACAAATGCCAAGGCAGCTGGGCCAGACTCTTGATGGCTCCTCATCTATAACGGCAACCACCTACATCACTAACCGCAAGCTAGTGCTCTAGCTATGCCCTCGGTAGCGCCAACGGCACGAAAGATGACTTCTCTCGTGGAAGCCCAATTTCCCCAGATTCCCTGGACTCATCTCGTTCCTTGCGGCTCTTCTTCCTACCGTTGCACTGATTGAATTGGGAACTTTTTCAACAGAGAGAGGGAGAAGTAGACATTGTGCAACAACAGCCATTCAGTAGCTTGACATACAATCATCAAAGTCAGCTACCATGTCGTCGGACGCGAAAGATCTCGAGAGAGGCCCTGCCGCCCCTGACCACGACGTGGACTATGCCAAACATCATGAAGACAGCAACGGCAACGGATCAAGCGATGTTGCTAGCCTGCGTCGAGTGTAAGTCAACAATCAGCCTTTGACGCGCTCTCTCCAACTCGCGTGGAACACGGCGCATCGGTCGATCGGAAAACATCGAAATGCATCACTGACAGATGTCTTCATCAGTCTTACAAGCAAATCTATCACAGACGAACAATTCGAACGCCTTTTCCTGTCTCCACGCAATGTGAAGGCTTCGCCTCTCAAGGGCTTTGCCAATCCCACTCCTCTCGCCATTATGGGTTTCTCCGTTGGCCTGACACCTCTGTCCGCAGCTTTGTTGGGCTGGCGAGGAGCCGGTGGAGCAGCACAGTCTAGCGTGGGAGCAACTCTGTGGTTCGGCGGCTTCTTGCTGATTTTGGCTGGATTGGGAGAATTTCTCTTGTAAGTTGCAATTTCCAAGCACCCTGGTGGCTTCAACGAAAACTTCGGAGCGACGCAGAATCTCGAACAACAACATGACTGACACCTTCAACCAGGGGCAACACTTTCCCTTTCCTCGTCTTCATGGGCTACGGAGCTCATTTCCTGACATTCGGAACGACCTTCATCCCATACTTCAATGCCGTCTCCGCCTACACCTCAGGCAACCCGTATATCGGAGAGATGAACCAGCAGCAAACTGCCGCATTTGCCAATAGCTACGGTGAGTCCTTCCACACCCTCTGCCGGCCCTTCTCTCGCTCAAGATAACCATATCCTGACTAATTGATGACAGGCTTCTACCCGCTCTCCCTTGGCATCCTGTCCTTCATCTTCCTCCTCTGCTCTCTCCGAACCAACCTGGTCTTCTTCCTCATCTTCGTCGCTGCCACCTGCGGATTCGGCTTCGCAACTGCTTCCTTCTTCTACGCTGGAATCGGAAGCATGGCACAGTCGAGCCAGTTCCTTGTTGCGACAGGTGCTGCTTTCTGGGCTGCGGCTATGTTGGGTTGGTATCTGTTGCTGTCGATTATGATCGAGACTATGGAGTTGCCACTTCCGGCTCTGCCTGTTGTGGATTTGAGCAACCGCATCAAGGCTAAGAAGCCAAAGGCCGAGAAGGGGGTTTAGGCGACAAGATGAATGGCTGTTTGGTCAGGTCCCAGAAGAGAAGGATGATGATTTGAGATGATGAGCTTGTAAAGAATGAATGAGATGCATTGTATATAGTAATGTCGAACAGTCCTACCTACTGCTATTCAGACAGACTTCAGCATCCGTTGAGCCACCACGAGGCGACACATTCGGCGTCCATTGTTTCTCCTCCTCAGTCCATATCCACTTCTGCGATCGAATTAGGTCTCCGATTTACTTATTCGCAATAAAAGATGATTGTTGTGCTACCCTCGGTGTTCAGCAATTGCAAAAGCAATACAACGATAGCGACGATGATTACCTGTTTTACATACCCCGTTCCATTCCAATCTACTCCCACTCTCGGACCAAGATCAAGTCAGTAGAGAATCAGATCGATCCTAGAGACTGGGAGTGAAGGCTAGCTAAATCACAGAAGAAGAAGAAAAAATTCAAAGACAAAACATCATCTGGGAACCAGCAATAGCAGAAGTGACAGCAGTCCTAATCGTCCTTTTTACTTATCTGTGTTTATGTTTTGCATGAAGCTTCTGTCCACTAGAAGACAAGAAAGCTTGTAAGTATGTGAATGAGCCAGTTCTCGTCACAGTCCTCACTCGCTCGCCCACTCGCCCGCTCGAACGAATGAACTGAACTGAACTCGACTCTTTTCAAGAGCTCGTAAAGTTAATGATGCGAGAGCGACGGAAGCACATATGGGAAGAGAAGAAGAAGAAAGACGAAGCGAGCGGGAGTTGAATAAAGTGACCGCACATTCGGTTGAGCAAAGCTTCGAATTGTGCCTGTTGAAGTAGAACGAAACCATAAAAAGAAAGGTAGTGTTACGAAGTCGCGTATCGTCGCATGTTATCGGGGGGCACTAAGGGACCCTCTCTCGTATTGTCGGGCAAAAGAGGATACAAAACTATCTACACTATCGAATGGTACTATATAGGGGCTAGTATACAGGGTCTGGGGTCCCGGGTATATAGGAACCAATATACATGACTCACAGCAGGGCCCAGTGGAGTGTCAGTTCACAACACTCCCCTTGACAGTGCACTGGGGCTGTTCAATCCACCTCCTCATCCCAATCATCATCCTGATCATGTGCAACTAGGGCCAAGGCCTTTGAGTCTGAGATCTTGTTCTCAGAGACCACCTTTATTATTCCTTGGGCCATTTCCAAGTATGGGCAGATTGAAACATAGTGCCCAGCTTGATTGCATAGCTTGCATCTCAGTCCTTGTCTGTCAGACATCTTGCTGTCTGATCTTCTTCCTCTGTGAGATGATGATCCTCTTGATGATGCAGCTCGGGCTGCAAAGGCCACAGGTGTGCTGCCTGCAGGCATGCTCACCTCTTTCTCCTGAAGGATTGAGAGTATGCTTTCAGGTGACAGTGAGGGTTGACCATCTATTGCATCTCTGATGGTAGACCATTGTTCTGGAAGCCCAGACAAGAGTACCTGTGCTCTTGCCTTTGGGTTTATGGCAGCAGCCATTTCAGGTTGGGCAACTTTGATCCTTTTGCCAAGTGCCTGAAGGTGTGTCCATGCTCCATCAATGCTCATGTCCTCTGCCTTTTGGAAACTGAAGTACTGCTTCAGAAGTTTCCTTCCTGTAGCTTGGTTGTCTGCATACTTCTTCTTCAGCTCTTGCCAAACCTCCTTTGCAGTTTGGAGTTCTGAGACCAGCTCTTCATCATCCTCCCCTATGCACAAAGATATCCACCAGATTGCTTTGTACTGTGACTTTGGGGTGATGGGTGTGTGTGTCTCATGGGAGATTGTGTGATACAGGTCTTCTCCCCTCAAGAAGATTTCCATCCTTCTGAACCATCCTTCTGCATTGTCCTTGCATAGGATTGGGCATGGTCTTTTCTGAAGTCCGGAGGATTTGTCTTGAGTATCCATTGTAGTCTTGTAGAATTAGTATTGGGTCAGATGGAAAGTTGTCCTTCTGTCCCAAGGAGAATCAAAGCGGGGAAAAGTCAAATGATTGCAGGGTTCTTCCTATACATGGGTCACCCTCTGTCCCTCCTCAGATTAGAGCCTCCTGTTGGAATGATCCGGCCATCAAGCAGCCGTGCTTTCCTGCTGGCATATGGGAATCAAGGGAGCATACCACTTTGGCACCCTCCAGCTCAGGACTTCCTGTAGCTATCCCATAAGACAAAGGTAGGTTCATGACTCCTCTTGATCCTGGATTCACCATTGGCCTCCAGAGGTAGTGAGAGGTTCAGGCAGTCTCTGAAGTGTTATGAGCCATCAGCAGTCCATGTCAGAACTGCCTTGCAACTGCTTCCTCCCTGAACATAACATATCTGGTATAAACCAAGCCTTTGGTTACTGCAAGATCTTCCTTTGAGAGTTGGCAAGTTCTCCCAGCACCAGAGATAAGGTACTAATCCAGACAGCTTGGGGTGCAGTCTCTGAAGTGTTATTCTGCCAACAGCAGGTTTGGTGTACTGCAGGTTGCTGTTACACTTTCTGCAGCCCTCTGTTGCAACATCCTCTCCCCTTGTTGTCTGTCTTGGTGTCCTCACTCTAACTATCATTCCTCAATGCTCTTCTCTCTTCTGCATTTGGTCTCAGCTGCAGGTGGGCTGGCTGCAATTCTGCATGCAGCTGCACCGCTGTTTTCAGTCCCTCAGCTAGGGTCCATGGGGTCCTACACCCAGTTGCAATCTGGGACTCATGTTTAACCATGGAAAGGGTTTTGCTCCTTCTTTATACAGGGGCACATTGTCCTTTGTCCCTGAGCACAGAGGGCACAGTCCTTCCTCTGTGTGCCTGTCTTCACCCGCAGGCTCCTGGCGCAGTCTCTGCTGCTACTGTCCCTGTTTATACAGCCACAGCTCGGGCTGTTTCCTTGCTCTTCTAGCTCGGTGTCTCGCTGTTGCCAATAGCGTTCCTGTTGTCCTGCCTTCGGCTTCCGTACTCTGTCGGTGAACCGCGCCTCGCCTTCTATCGGAGCTTGGAATACAATAGCGCTAACCCGGGCTCATAACCTGTTACGAAGTCGCGTATCGTCGCATGTTATCGGGGGGCACTAAGGGACCCTCTCTCGTATTGTCGGGCAAAAGAGGATACAAAACTATCTACACTATCGAATGGTACTATATAGGGGCTAGTATACAGGGTCTGGGGTCCCGGGTATATAGGAACCAATATACATGACTCACAGCAGGGCCCAGTGGAGTGTCAGTTCACAACAGGTAGTCTTGTTTCCCTCATATATGATGCCTCAAATTTCAATCTCCGTCTTACGCCAAGGATGCTCTCATATCACTATGGTAATAATGCTGCTGCTGTCAGCTGATATAAAATCACGGAGTCCATTCGTCCCCAACTGACGGCATAACTCCCCACACAGCAGCGACCACTTGCAATACCAAACTCTCAACACTTCGCTTGCTCAAAAGGGGCAAAAAGTCATAAGACTCAAACCCATGACACGTGAATAAGAGTGCGACATGAAAAATTATCAAAAGAGTAATTTTGCTCGCTGTTTTTGCATTGAAAAAAGTTCTATGATGATGATGATGATGATGAGTGAGTCGCCTCCATTCTATTTCAAGAAAAGTCGTTGAAGATAAAACCACAGTAGTTATTTGAGCATTGGCTCCCCATTTCCGTTTCTCCATTCCGCTTTCCCATTTGTTCCCAAGCTAATCTTAGTCCCGTCCGTTGATCGAGAGTTCAGTCACACACACAGTCAGAGAGAGGTCAAGAGGTAAAGAGAGAGTCTTATAGAGTCGTCAAAAAGGTACATGACAGGGTCTTTTGCCACTGCCACCGACGCTTAGAACACTCGCTCGCTTTTGCTTCTTCGACAGCCTTTTGCGCTGTGGTGATGAGCGGCGAGGAGTGTCTGGGTCGGTAGTGGTAGTGGTGTTGTTGGTAGTAGTGTTTGGTATTGTCGGAGGTGACGTCTCGGATGGCGACTAGCTCGAATCCGGGTTGGCCACTCGCAATATCCTCCTTGAGTAGTCCTGGTTGTCTGCCAGACTGCCGCAGCTGTTCTTTCGTGCGCCTGCTTCAGGGTCTAGCCTCGTGTCACTCATGTGGCTGTAGCCAGTGCTGGGCGGTTTCCGTTCATTGGCGCCACGCATGAAATCGCTAACTGCAGTGCGTTGCCTGTACTCTTCTTCTGCCTCCTTTCGCTTCTTCTGTCGGATCCAGTAGAGCAGACCACCTACGGCGGCTGCAAGTCCAACGACACCCACCACGACACCGGCTGCGATACCAGCAGTATTGGAGCCTCCACCGCCGCCGCCGCTTGATGAGCTGCTCGAGGTGGTACCATCTGAGGATGGCGCGACAGTGACGACGACAGTCTTGCCAGGTGAGATGTTCGTGACCAGGGATGGAGTTGCTTCGGTGCTCGAGCCTCCTTTACTTGAGCTGCTTGAGCCTCCGCCTTCTTTGGGTACAGTGGTGCCGTCGGTGAGATAAACAGAAAAGAAACCATCACCACCACCTGCGAGATGTTAGTCTTGCCCTTGCACACGTCTCCTGGTCATACATACAGCTGTCTTGGCCGTAGCCAGTACATGGCGTATCACACTTCGAGTCCTCCACTTTATCGCTGTCTGCGGGGATTTCGCTACCGCACCAGCAGTCGTTGCCGTTTGTGGTAGCCATGGCGCCTGAATTCTGGTTGGAACATTGTTCGCTACAGTATCCAGAAGACTGGTATGTGTATGTGCCAACACTTTCCATGTTGGCTGCTGAGCTATAACATCCTTGGTACACGGCGCTCGCGCGCTTTTCCAACTTTGCTTCGGGAGCAGGTTGTGCTATTTGTGCCATGGCGGAGAGTGTGAGTAGTGAAAGGAGAGTCCATGTTCGAGTGGCTCGTGCGGTGCGCGAGAGAGAAGGCATGGTGGCGGTAATCGGTAATTATTACGGAAGCGAGGTCTGAAAACCTGCTCTGTTGAAAGTCAGCACTGGAGGTTGTCACGACGGAGCGGCTGGTGTGAATGGGGGTAGAGGTGTGGTTATGCCGGAGGTGCAAGAGTATTTCGAGGGGCGGTGGGTGGCAGTGGTGAATCGCACCTTTGTTTGCGGCTGCCAGCAGCGCAAGCGTGACTCGCTATAGGATGGGGGTGGAGAAAGAAAGGCGATGGAAGATGACGCCTTTCGCCCTTTCAGTCGTCGTTCGTGGCCGTCGTCGTCAGAGTCGTGTCGGTCGGAGCGCGGTACTCCCTCAGGCCGTGATCATGCCACGCGGGCGAGGATGGGAGAGAGTGTGTCGGCGGTCGACAGCGCGTTTCGAGGGCGATGCGCGGTGTCGCTTGCTGGAGCAAGTGAGGCCAATGGATGTGGTGGTGCCGGATGGGAGCGTGACCCGGACGAGTGGAATGCGGCGGGATTTCGCGTTGCACGTCGTGCGAGTGAGCGAGCGATGCAGAGCAGGCGTCCAGCAGTCCCCTTTCCCTCGTCGTTGCGGTACTCGTCGGCCGTTGCAGTGCTCGGCGGCGCGGTGGTGGTCGAGTGGCTGCGCGGCGGTCGGGCGTGTGAGGCGGTCGTTTGGTGCTGGCAACGCCGACTCAACGCACGCAAATGGGGGAACGACCGGACAGCGCACGGAGTCGGAGACGGTCGTGGGCAATGGGGATGGTGGTGTGGTGGTGTGAATGTGAGGTATGAAAGAGCGTGGTGGGTGTGGTAGAACGAGTGTGAGTGAGAGAGTCGACGCCGGGCACGCTGGTCGCTCGACGGGGCAGGCGCTAGTGGTGTGTGTGTGAGAGGGTGGACGTGTGTGCGCGTGTGGTCGAGATGGAGGAGAGCAGAGCAGGCACAGGCGCAGAAACGAGCGACACCCACAGCGCAGAGCAGAAGCAGCGCAGAGCCAGCCGGCCACGGTTCTGCGAGGCTACTGCAGGCACCACGCGCTTGGCACTGCTGGCCCCTATCGTATCGACCGTGGATCGCTGTGGCTCTCATTGGCCCTCGCGCGCACACGTCGGGGATGGGCCTCGCTGCGAGCCTCAACGCCTGTCTACTGGGGTTGGATGTGCTGCTTGCCCACAACACAGCACGCTGTTACAGATGGATGCTACGCTGGTGATGCTGCAGTGCTTTTCGCATCAGATGCAGCACTCGAGACAGTCGCGCTGTGTGCAGTCTCCACGCGTGGGCATCGCCAAAGTGCGCTTCTGCTTGCGGAAGCGTCGGCTGGAAACGAGGCCTCGGGGCAAATGAATACGCGTGTCCTGGACCCATCCTGGCCGACGATGAACTCACTCTCGCCCACCCGTGCTAAAATTGTCTCAACCTGCCGGATACACTCTCACTCGACATCGGCGCGCAGCACCACCACCACCATCGCCCGTCGATATACTCGCTTCCCCAGGCGCGGAAGCTGATCCCATCTTCCACTTTCTGCACAGCGACAGAGCCTCGCCTCGTCGCCCAGCGCTTCCACGTAACAGCCTCAACGCTTCGTGTCAGCCTCCCACATCCCGTGACCGGCGACGGCGGTTTCAGAGTCGCAGTCCGCAATCGGGCAAAACCACCGCCAGACGCCCGTCACTGCTGCTGAAACACCAGAACGCCATTTCACCGAGGGCGCACACAGCAGACGCAGCAGCTGCAGCAGGATCAACAGTCTCTTCGCTGCTGCTGCCATTCTGCCCCGTTCTGTGGTTGAGAGCGCCGTTCCTGCAGCAGGAGCTGCAAGTACCAAAGTACCGATCGCTCTTGCGCGTCTCGCCGTGTCCGTGCTGTGGATCTTGCTCGTGTTTTTTCGTGTCTCTGCCATCCAGCTTCGCAGGGCATTGTTTAGATTTGCGCACGCTGGTACGCTTCTCAATCCCTTCAACAGTCGCACGCACTGTCGTCGGTCTGCTCGGAGCGCAAGCCATCGATATCGTCCTGCCGGCTCGCATGTGTCGTCCGCTGCTCCGGCGCAGACAAGACGACAGCCACACCTCCAGCACGGCAACCGCGATGGACCGCCTTCCGCTGCCATCAGTCATTGCCTGTCATTCGACGCGCGCACAACTGCGAAGATTTTCCCGTACTTACTCCATTCAATCGCGCTGCAAAAACTCATGCCAACGGCAGGGGACCCGCTCCACAAAAACTGACCGGGAATCTTTCTCTGCAGATTCTAGACTGTGTTCTCGACTCCCAATTCCTGGAGTCCGTCCCCTGGCTCTACAAATGACCGTTGACGTGCCCATTGTGCATCAACATTTTGACTGCTCCTCAGCCTCAGGAGACCATCTCTCCACCGGCTCAGCCAGAGCCTCATCCATGCAAATGCAGTCGTGTCACCTCTGCTATCCACGGCTTTCGTCCCGTGAGACAATTCTCGGACCAACCTCTTGGCTGCATTGATTCGCGTCCCTCTCGGTCGTGCCCGACCATGACTACAGACAATCATCTGCAATGCATCGGAATCCATACCGCTTCAATCGGCTTTTGTTGTCAGCATCGCCAGGCTTCAAAATTATCAGCTCGATGCGGCGACATTTGTCCGACATGGCGTAAGCCATCACAAGATCGAAGCTATACGAGCGAAACAAGATCACTTGCCAGGGTGCTTGGGGATCTTGTCTCTCCATTCCTTGCTTGGGCAGACATTCATATCGAAGCCCATCGCTCGTCTTGACGCTGCGAGGATTACACACAGCACTTGTCAGAATGAGCAAGTCCACAGCTGGAGCAAATGCATCGACCCTGCGCCACAAGTTGCCATGGTTGGCCTCATATCGAAGCAGGATCCACCAGCTCTCTTCACCCTCCCCGCCTCGCCATCGTTCTGCGTATCATGTATAGTCAGGTCGATGAGACGCTACGAACATATGAGCCCAAGCCGGGAGACAGCGCCGTGGGAGCTCAAGTGTTCCATCGTCCTGGCAACCTAGATGAAATCTGCGAAAACGATGAAACGAGCTCTTGCGGCAAGACACTCGCACAAGCGTGGCGCAGATTGCCTTGGGTGGCGCTCTGACAAAACTACTGACGCTCTACAGATGAGTCGAGAGTCCACAGCGATATCTGCCTATGGCCACGCGATGCCGGACCCTTTCACTCTACAGCCGCTGGCCCAGCATTCCGTGACGCCCTCCACAAAGCAACGAGACTTCCAATACAGCTCTCAGAACCTTCTGGAGCACGTTCAAACAATGCCATCCTGATTTTTAGGCATGGGCCCCTCCTCAGTCGAACGCTACAAGTAAAGGCAATTGAGTTCCACGCGGCGAACACGTCGATCTGTCATCACATATCTAACAGCATTCCGAAGAGAAGATGGTCCTGCTGAAGACAAGCACTTATAATCAACACGGCACGATGAGCCAACATCCACTGTGAGCACAACACCGACGGTACCGGACTCTTCTTTTCACAAAAAGGGAAGAAACCTTACCTGCATATTCTCTAGAGTCATCTCATAATTGGATCGCCGCACTTCTTTCCTGTTGTAGGCTTAGAGCGAATTCAAATCCGAGAGAAGAACTAGTGCTTGATCGAAGTGTTGCCGGCACACACCTGATCTTCTGTTTCTTTGGCGGGGCAGTGTTGCTGTCTGCGCGCTTGCCACGAGCGACGCTGTGCAGCACCGGCCGGCCGTGGTCGAGCGAGGTACGTCGGGAATCTTGTCGCGGCTTCTGCTGATTGCAGCTGTCGTCGATGGCGGCCAGGAGACTATCCTTTATGGCAGTGACAATGGCCTTCACTTGCGCAGCTCTGTTCCACGCCACTGATGCTGCTCGGCAGCCAGCGCCCAGCGCTTTGCCCTGTCCGTTCATGGCAGCGTTGAGATGCGAAGCCCAGGCTAGGCGAGCACGCTTTGCTTACCTTCTGCAGTCCATCAGTGTTACGTGTCTTCGCCCGCGGCTGCATCTCCCTTTCTCCCCCTCTCTATCTAATCAGTCGCACAGGGTACTGGGGGCAAGTCTTTTACGTTGGCACTGCCATCGTTCGTATCTCAGAGAGCTAGCGGACCTCAGCTTCAACTCTCTAGAACTAGCTCACGACTGGTACATCCCGCTTCTTTGAGCCGGTAGGCTTGGTGATACTAAGGAAGATTTGAGAGAACGGTGGGTTGACGGCGCTTACAGGTCCCACAGCACGACAACAGAGCCTCTGACTAATTGACCAAATCATCGTGGAAGGCTTTCATAGCGGTTTGTGGTGAGACAAGTGTATCGTTCCACAGTGCCATCGCTTACCGGATAATGGGTCTGGTTTTCGAGCATCGATGGCGCACCGACTGACGAATTCGACTGTCTTCTTCGGAAACAGAAGCTGCTGGGCAAGCCTTTGTTGCAATATGCGCAGCAGAGACAATCATTTTTGGCATCTCTCGCTCTCTCGCTTCGTGGGCGGCTGTCTGCGCTTCGATATACACCACTACCGCTTCGTCGCGCGACCTGTTGATGCTCTGTTTCTGGTGAGCCCGAGGAGGTGTCTGATTGTTGATCCTTCGAATACTGGGCTTGGAGTAATCTCAAGCAGTGGAGAACGTTCGTAGCATGGCAACACTGGGTGTGAACGAATATGACCAGAGTGTGCGCTTAACGCAGCAGAGGCCGTAAGTCAGGGGAGAGTCTGATTCGCCAGACCGATCAATCCATTGCTCGTCGCATTTGCTATTTTAGATTCGAGTGTAGAGCCAGACTCGTTGACTTGCAGGAGCCCAAGCTTGCAGAGACACAAGAATTGATGCTGAAGTATGTCGAAGAGCCCGGTACCATCTTGAAGGCCGACCAAAAAGCCCCCGCACCAGATCGAACCGATGCTCTTCGTGCGATTGGGAGCATAAGACTTCCTGCCTCGGTAGGGATCTGGGACTTTGTGATGTTGTCTTCGTTAGCGTGCTCAGCTAAATGCGTCTGTATACGGCTGGGTATCTTTTTTATACAGCCTACAACCTGGCAGCGATCTAATTCGCCCAGATCTAGATCCCCTTTGCATGCTGTATGTAAAGGTTGTCTACTTGCGTAGTGACGTAGGTTGTCGTTGATACACTGCGCAATCTTTGGTGCTTCCGACTTTAGTACGCTAGTGTCGTACAGGTCTGGGTGTTGCGATTTGTGCAGCTCGAATCTTCGGTAGAGGAGGCGTATAGTTATGGTTAAGTTCGACGGCAGACTTGGTCCTATGTCGGCAATATAGTTACTAAGCATACCGTTTCGTATGTAAACGGCATAGTAGCGTGTGGCCTCCTCCAACTGGACAAGGTATGCTGCATATGCACTCTGCTCTTCTGGTTTAGGCTCTACGGGCACTGGGGGGTAGTGTGTTACAGCATCTGTACAAGGGAGCGACGAGTTTCGAAGACGTTCCAAATCTTCTTAGCGACCGCCTGCTCCCAATGTGAGGAGATCCATAGCTTAACACCACAATTGCTCGTAAGATCTTCGACGTACAAGCGCACAAGTTCAACAGCGTTTTCTGGTTGTGCCGCATCCATTGGAAAGGCTCTAGATGTCAGTATCAAGATACACGGGAGTAGTGCTCGACGTCGAGTTCTGGGCCTGGAGGCACGTTCGGGCCAAAGACTTGGAGAAGTGAGAATGCCTTGGCCAGGCAGTCTCCAATACTCGGCCAGATTTGGTTCACTGGCTAGGCTGGAGGGATTGTGCCTTGAGGGACTCTACCAGTGGAGAGAGAGGACACTCCGTCCACCATGTTGAGGAGGTAGGTAGACTGCAGACCAGCTGCAGACGGGTTGGCTTTGTGGTGTTTTGTGTGCTGGAGAATGGAACCGTGAGGCGCTTGGCCCTGACTTCCAAGTTTGGAAGACATCATCTCAATCTGGATCAGCGATACCATGACAAGGTTAAGGAACGAAATTGGTCCGGAGGCTCTGAATGGAGAATGGTTTTGATTCAGCCAGCGTCTTCCGTGCTGGTTACGGCGACACATGAGTGGGATTGGAGTGACGAGACCGCCATAGAGGCGCAAGAGAGTTAGCGTTGTGTATGGACCGACTGTGCAGTAGGCCCCCAGCCCTCCTCTCCGTTCCATGTTGCGCCGTCATTAGCTTGCGCCATTGATTACAAAAGGCACAAGCGGCCAGCGGGATGCAGAGATTCGATTGTGGACGAGCGTTTTCTAGGCGTGTTTGTCCTTGTCCTTGTGCTCGAACGGAGGAAACTGCGTCTTCGCAAACTTTCTGATTCTGCCACTCTCCCTCTGCTCTCGAATGGCACGCAGAATCAGTCTCCAGAACTCCTCCTCCCTGTAGCTTCCCCTGATGCTCTGCGCCTTCTTCGCCTTCTTTGCCATGGTGTTTGTAGTTGTGGCTGCGTAGAAGTGGTCAGGAACTGCGAGCTACCAGCGCGAAAGTTCGGAGCCGCTGAGGAACGTACTCTGGTGTGATTGCTCGTTCTGGTCCTTTTGTTCAGCGACTTTGCTGTACGTGCGCTTGCGAGAGGGCATGGCCGTGCTGTGTCCGGTCGTGACGGTGTGTGTGCGCAAGTGTGGTGGGTTGATCGTTGTGAGAAGGGTGGTGCTGCTTTAGCTAAGGCACGAGTCCAGCAGCACAACCTTATTCAGGGCACCCTCAAGGCCTCCTCCAGCACACCTAGAGTACCACAACACACGTGCAGCACTGTGTTGACAAGCATCGTCCTCTCAACTCATCCCCGAGCACCGCAGAGCGTCGATCAGTACCGGACGAACCCGCGAGCACGACGAAGCTTCCGCCAGCCGATCCACGAGTACCGACTAACCATTGACCCGATCCCACGGCCATACGGACAGCAGTCTGCTAGCACTGCTCGTGAGAAATGCAGCGGCTCCTTGAAGATTGACAGTCGGAAGAGCCAGCGTGGATGTGGTCTGGAGGACGAGGATACTCGCTGGAGACCTACAGCAAAGAAACTCCGCTACATCGCAACGAGCCCACCAGGCTTCCCGATCTGACCGGCATCACTGCGTACAGATCAGCCAGCCACTTTGGAGGCACTCACTCTCTGGAGGTCCACGTCGCGGACTGTGAGGCGGGCCAACTATCAGAAAATCAGCCCTCGGCTGGGCGTTGTTTGCCGGGCGTCCAACCCCCCAGGAACCCGGACATCAACACGCAGTGACCAGTTCCAGCATCAGTGATCCCTCTGAAGAAGCGTTCATACATGCGATGTGACAGATCAATCGCGCTACTTCCGAAGTTCGCCGGTACGCAGAAGGCTCTGAACCTCAAGCACCGTCACATGGAGATCGACACACCGGTGTATTGGGAACCATCCATGTGCATGCGAGTGCTAATGCACAATACGCAAGCCCGAGGCCTTGTTCGAGATACGAGAAGTGCCAGTTACGCGATCCACTCTATTGAAGAGACATCGAGCACGAGCCGACCAGCAAAGGTGAGCCGCCTGCCAGCTTCAAGAGTCTGTGAGATATCGCCGGAAACTCCAAGAGCGAAAGAGGTCGCAATGACTGCGATCGGTCACAATAACTGAATCCGTCCGGAAAAGATCCAGCCTCTCGAATACAAGCTGTGAAAGTCATATACTCGGGTCTATGCTCTCCACGCAAGGGCTGTGGAACTTTGAACTTTGGCCGGCATCATACGAATCAGCTGTGTCTCAGCCTGTGCCAGCACTGCGCTGTCCACTTGACTTGCTTGCACGACTTCTTGAGAAAAGTTTGCCGCCTACCAGACGATCCAACGCTTTGGTATAGGTAAGTGTGCAGAGTCTCGTCTTCCGCAATTTTCAATATGTCTTGCCGTCGCACTCGTACACTGGCAGTCATGCGGCCAGCGAATGAGTCCTCTTATTTTTCTTCTTGCCCTCTTATTGTCTCATTGCATCTTGTGCGCAGATCATGTCGATCATCTTTATGTTTACTTGCAGCAATAAAGTGGGAAGACAGCGATGAGGCAACGCATGTATCATGCAGCATTGGATTCCCAGCATTCAAAGCCCTTGGCAAGAAGGCTTCTTAGCCAATGCTGGACCTCTTGCTGCCAATGACAGGGCAATATACTGCCGTGCTGCTGGGCGTCAGATGATGTTCGCGCGAAGCGCTGCCGCAGACGATGGTATACTGATAATTGCCAGTATCCCCGTCCGTTATCGCAGGAACGTCGTCCATGAGCTTCGTATATTTTCCCAATTACTCTCTCCATGTCATGGCTTGGGACTGGACGCTCGGGTGTACTAGCCATGCTATGGCTTATTGAAGGCATCTTGGATCCTCGCTTTGCCGGGACAATATTGCCAAGCGACATCCCCGCTGAGCGGAGTGCAGAGTCATGGCATGCACAGTAGCCATACCAGGGCCTCAGGTATGAGTGAAGGATGCTGCTATCACTGTGTCCCATGCGAACTTCTCCATGGCTAGCTCTGTCCTCCTACAGTGGGCCGGATCGTCGCTCTTGCCGGATGTCTCGTGGGCCATGACGCAGCGCAGCTTCCGCAGCGCGAGCTCTATGGCAAGTGGATGATGTTGCTGATTCCTGCTCTGGGTCCCCCTCCGCAGGACGTATCGCGATGTTGTTCCGTGCGTGGTGTCATTCCGATCATGGGTCGAACGTGTGGTGGTCCGGAAGTGCACAGCACGACAAGGAGAGCCAGCACGTCCGCTCCCATCTCAGGCCAACATTGCGGTCCTACTGATGATGTAGTGCGGAAGAGCAGCTATCGTGTGTTGCGTTCATGGGCGTGCTTGCTGGCTGAAGGTGAATGTATGGCTGATCGGAGAAAGGTGTGCTACGGTCGGTTCAGCTCGTTGGCATGGATTCTACAGCGGACATGAGGATGCTCTGAGGAGAGTGAGAGGCTCTCAATGGAAGCGAAAGCGCCACTGGCGATACCAAGGGCTGAATCATGGCGTAGGTGAAAGCATAGAAGGAAGGGCAATAGAGGAAGTCAGAATTGGCAAGCGGGCTCTTCCGGCTTGAGCTTCTTTGGACTGCAAGCACGACCACCACATCTCTCTCAATGCATCAACATTGTCCTCAGCGCCCTCTTTTCCACATCTCACCAGTCCCCTGAGTCCGTCGTTTGACCGAGTCCACGGCTTGTCAGTGATGGCCCATGTAGGCAGAGCAGGCGAGACGCGAGCAGCGCCGCAACGCGCGGCTCAGCTGCACGGCTAAGTACACCCACGTCTCTCGACTCTCAGCTTATTTTGCGCCGCGGCATCATCTCCTCACGACAGCACTCTTCTTGATTGATCCTTGGGCCTCAATCTCACAGCTATAGGCTTGACTGACGGCACAGCACTAACAGTAACAGAAGGGCCAACAGTCCACCGCGAGCGCCCGATTGCCGATGCCCGAGCACAGCGAGCGACCCACTGCTGGACGAGATGGCGCACGAGGCAAAGAGGGTTCCGTGGCAGGCGATATACCACATCAATGGGCATGGTGTATCATGCGACAGCGCCCCGCCCGGGCATCAAATTCTGGAACTCCACAGTCCTCATTCCGATTGCCCCAGCAGGTCTCTCGCTAGCCGAAGGAGGGTGCTGAGACTACTGGATTTTTTTCTTGACATGGCTTGGCTCATCGGAACACTTCCTGACCTGCGATGCTCTGGGGATACTACTGCTGGCAGAAGTCAGCACAAAATACACATATGGCACCGGCCAAGGGCAGGAAAGATATCACCAACCCTTGCCATATCCGTTGTCGCCCTTTTTGTCCATCTGGCAGAGAGAAGATTGGGCACACATGGTTTTGTCTTTGGAGCTCAAGCCAAACCTATATCGCGACTATAATCTTTTCCGGTGCCTCGAGCTGTCAGTATTTGGCGGAGCCATCCTGACAGAAGCACAAGCTCTCTCCATGGTCAAGCACCACATTATCCACACATCTTCACCACATTCGGATCCCTCATAGCGCGTTACTGGCGGGAGACAGCTGGGCAGACTGCTCAATTGTCTCATCGCGCGGGCTTCAATATGCCGCTATACATCCATGACCTTTTATGCCTTGGTTGTTCAGCGTGCCGCGGAGACGAGCTGAAAGATCATGTTTGTGCCTCTACGGTCTGCACAAAATCAATTCCATCACGAAGTTAACCTCGATGCCTCTGAGCTGTCGACTCAATGGAGCAAAGTACGGAAATGCTGCCATTCTCCAGGTCCGTACTCCAAGCCAGATCCATTCCGTCTGCCTTCCTGTCAGCATTCAGCCAGCTACATTTTCTGAGATACACAAGAGACTGGCGGCTATCTCCGAAGCTTCATCTGCCTGCAAGCCAATGGAGCAGACCACGCATTCTTTGTGCTCCAGGTTGGATGTCCAGAGACAGAAGACATTCTGCGTGTCTCCAGGGCCAGCAGGGACGCTATTCCGACTCTTCAATATATTTGATGCCACCAAGCGCCATGACCTCCCAGAGGCAAGGAATGAACTTGCTACGTTCTCCGTCTCTAAAATCAAGCCTAGGTTCAATCAACTTTCCCCGGCAGTGCCTCAGAGCAGCTATCCATTCTGGAGCTACCGGAGACTCAGCGGCCTTTCTCAGCCCCCAGGACTAGCACGATTGACGCTTCAGATTTACCCCTGTTGGCTCTCAGCTCAGCAACATTCTAGAGTTATGGCAGACTCGCTGCCTATCTCTGCTGGCCCAACTGGGTGCATTCCGATACGTTGCTACGCTCCTTGCCTCTGAACCGGGCAGTTTCCAGAGCCACGAGAGCCACGCTGTCTGTTTCCGACGATCTGTCTTCCGCTATCATCGGTCCATTTTCACGTTTGTTAGCTTCCAACCCAACATTATTGCAGAGATATGGAGGGCATGCTGGCTATCTCCAAAGATCGTGCGGCTGCATTTCTGGTTCATAATTCCCCATGTTGGCTCTTACTCGGATGGTATTGCAGAGATACTGGAGACATAATGCTTGCCTCCGCAGGTCCGTGTAAAACCATGACCGCACTGTCCTATAACTGGATGCCTCGCAAATGAACAGGATTCCAGAGACAAATGAGACACACTACCCGTCTCTCAATATCGGTCTGGAGTATCTCTGGGCCATTCTTATATCAGGTGGCTCTCAACCGGAGAGCACTGTGGAGGTAATGGGAACATATGGCCTTCTCCAACAATCGGTCTGGACGCATTTACACACCATCTTGCCACTGGGTAGCTCTGAACTGAATAGCGTTTTAGAGCGACAGGAAACAATTGACCTGCCTCTAGAGGTCCATATGGAATCACATCTGCACCATATTGACATTGAATGGCTCTCAACTGGATGAGATCGCGGAGAGACAAGACGCATGCTGTCCATCTCCGGTGGCTCGTTTGAGTGCATTTCAGGCCCAGTCTCACATTCAATGCCTACCAGCCGGACAATATTGCAGAGATACTGGAGGCTACTGGGTTTCTCCGGCGGGTCACTTCGCTGCATTTTCTCACCATATTGATATTGAATGGCTTTGAAAGGCTCAAACCTGCAGAGATACTGGAAGCTTGCTGCGTGTCTCCGGTGCTCCATTGGCCTGCCCTTCCGCACCGTTTTGAGATTGGGTGCCTGACAGTTGGGCGATATCGTGGAGACACTGGACGCCTAATGTGTGTCTCTGACCGCCTAATGAGCTGCATATCCACACTGTTTTGACATTGAGTGCCTCAAAGCTGGACAATATCGCGGAGATACTGGACCCCTAATGCGTGTTTCCAAAGGTCGAATTGGCTGCATGTCCAAACCATTTTGACACCGAGTGCCTCACAGCTGGACGATATTGCAGAGATACTGGAGGCCGGTGCGTCTCTCCGATAGTCCACTGGACTGCATATCCGCACTATTTTGACACCAGTTGCCTCACAGCTGGACGATATTGCAGAGATACTGGGTGTCTACTGCATGTCTCCAGTAATCCATTAGGCCGCTTATCCTCGCCATCTTGACACTGAGTGCCTCACAGCTGGACGATGTTGCAGAGATACTGGAGGCCTGACGCGTGTCTCCGACGGTCTATTAGGCTCATATCCGCACGATCTTGACATTGGATGCCTCTCAAATCGGAAATGCAACAGAGATGTTGCCAGAAACTCCGTTTCTCTGACCACAGGCACAGACAAGACTGCCCGGCGTTTCCATATTGAATGGCTCGGTGCAGCAATCCACGACAGAAGCAACGGACATTTAGGCGAGAAAGACAAGGCAGGAGCACAACTGAACAGCTGCTCACATCAGGCCATCACACCTTCAGTTGCTACAAAGTGATGGTCACGTGGGCTCACTATCGCAATCTAAGGGCATACACACGAGGACACAAGGAAGGGGTACAAATGGATGGGACTTCAGTTGATTGCATTCAGTTCGTGGCTATGTGAGGACGGACGGCCACGTGGGCTCAGTTTCTGTCACGTGCGAGCGACATTACTCCTCCTCTGCCTCCTCAGTCTCCTCGGTCTCTGGAAGGAACGTCAGTATTTGTACTCAGTATTGGGCTCAGATGACACTCACTCTTGGCGGCAGTGACCTTCTTCTTCGAGGCACGTGGCTTCTTGGTCTTCACTTCGTCCTCCTCAGTTGCGGCGGTCTTGCGCTTTGGGGCCTTGGATGGGCCGGCAGTGAGGTCGTTGCCGTCAGTCTTGGCGCCGGCCTTGTCGAGTTTCTTGTGAATATTGCGGACCGACACCCTCATGCTGTCAACTGAGGCAGCGCCGAACTCGGCGGTGGCCTTCTCCCAGTTGATGGCGCTCTGTGAGGCGAGCGCGTCAGTCAGCTTGCTCAGTGAGGAGGCAGTGAGGGGAGGGCGGCGACTTACGTTGTCGGCGGTGGTGCTGAGTGCGACGGCCAAAAGGCGGTCCTTCTCTGCCTCAGTGAGGACTTCGCGGGCGATGCTGCTGTTGTAGAGAGGCATGATGTGGTGTGTTGTTGGCGATATTGTTCTGTGTAGATGAAGGGGAAGGTTGTTGGTGGAGGGTGGTGGAGGTTGGTGTGTGTGGAAGAAAGAGAAAGGAAAAGCTGCGGAAGAAAAGAGAAAGCTGACGAAAGGAAAGGCGGGGCCTGAGGCGCAGCTCCGCCATTGTGAGGCTCATGCCTATCTGCCTTCAGTTTGTGATTGTTTGGTGAGGCGAAAACTGAAGGCCGGGTTGCCGGGCAGCCAGGGAAGGGGCGGAGGGTCCCGTCCATATGGCTTCACTTGAGCCTGCTCTGGCTCTATCTCGAGGAGCACACATTCTGGCGGTCAATCGACGAGCAGCAGGGCAGAGCGGTGGTCTAGCGAACGGAGCGAAGCAGGCGCTCAAGCACGCAGCAGAAGTTGGGGAGTTACCCACGGTCAAACAACACGAACGACGGTGGGATACACCACACTCGAAACCAGCCAGTTTCCAGCTCGCTCATCAGCTCTCCTGACGGTCAGACGGCAAGCAGCGCGGCTGGTAAGTGGGCATGGCGATAGAGATCAGGGCGCGCTTGGAACCGCGGTCAGTGTGTGGAAGAACAACGCAGACGGCGAAAGCATACACCACGTTGTCTTGACGCGGTCCTCGCGGCTCATCCACCATTGACTCTGCTTCAGTGAACACGTTTCTGGCCCATAGAGCGGCAGGAGCACTGCGAACTGCGGAGAAACTGCTGTTGGAGTAAGAAAACCATCAGATTCGATACCAAACAACTCAGACCGGCTGGTCTACCACTCCTTCTGCTTCAGCGAGCACACGCCCAGCCCACAGAGCTCCAGAAGCCCCGTCGACTCCGCGGCAACTGCTGGTCGAGTGAGACGACCATTGAGGTCGATACAGCACAGGCCGAAGCGGCTGTCCCACCAAGCCTTCTGCTTCAGCGAACACAGCGCCGGCCTACGAAGCGCCAGAAGACCAACTCAATCCGTAGCGAATGCTATTGGAGCGAAACGACAATCAAGGCCGATACATAAGAAACCTGATCGGGCATTCTACGAACCCTTTTCTTCAGCAAACACAATTTCGTCCCACACAGCACCCGAAGACCCATCAAGTCCGCAATTATTGCTGTTCGAGCAAACAATCTTCGGGGTGGCAAGAGTAGATCTCGGGAACCTCTCAGCCACGGCGGAGGACAAACAGCCAGGAGCACTGGGGCTGGACAGGCGGGCGATCGCAGGACAGACGGACGATCACAGGGCAGCGAGTAGCACAGGAAGGATACTTTGAGCTGCGTATGGAGCATAAAAGAGTATCAGGGGAAGGAGCGGCGCGACAGGCGAGGACACCGTGCAGCAGGTAAATTCATACGAGCGTAGCGAAGGATTACAGTAGAAGAGTGCTAGCGGCGGACCTCAGCAAAGAGCCTACATATTGGAGGAACAGTGATTACTCTACGCAAGAGACACGCATCTACGGGCGCACACCTTTGTAAGCACAGCAATGGCAGATTTCTTGCAGGAATTCAATTAAGACACAGACTACCGAGATGATACTTTGTGATTCACCAGCTCCGTAAAATCCTACATACTCTACTAAAACAAAAGACCTCCCGTCCTCATGCTTGCTTTCTTTGCTCGCTCGCTCGCTCGCTCGCTTTCCATGCCTCATATGCACCGCTCTACCCTAGCATCATCCGTACAAGAAGAAAGGAAACCCCGAAGCTCTCCAACCATAATCATCACCAGAAACGAAAAGAAAACAATGCAAAACTCTTCTCATGATATTTACACAACGAATGAGAGACAAGATTTTGTCCCGATGGCCCATCCATACAGTGTAGACGCCATGTATCCTCAAGAAAGAAAGATTATCGGGATCGTGAAGGGAAAGCATACTGTGCTTTCTGGCCTTTCATCCTCTTCCGTCTTCTTTCAAACGCTTTCCTTCATTGATCCATATGCAAATACGCTCTTCTTCTTGCAAGAGGGATGTGGGAGCGACCTCTTAATCGTTTCGAGCTGACTCGACGTTGCCCTCAACTTCCCCCATGACAACTCCCAGGTGACGGACTACC
Organism: Cercospora kikuchii; assembly: GCF_019650295.1. NCBI lineage: Eukaryota > Fungi > Ascomycota > Dothideomycetes > Mycosphaerellales > Mycosphaerellaceae > Cercospora > Cercospora kikuchii. The sequence goes on from NW_025408588.1 coordinate 1,922,296, forward strand.
TCGCAAACACCTTTACAACGCCATCACCACCAGCGCTAACCACGAGTCTTCCATCTTGACTCCAACAGACATCACAAACGCCTTCGCCGCGCATGGCCCGATGGCTCGTGATGTCCTGTGTGCAGATTCTCTTTTCCAGAGACCAGAATCGAATCGAGGCATCGTGGCCTGCAGAAACAGCTTCTCGGCCGTCCTTGCTAAGGGAGAGGGCGGAGATAGCGGCCGGGTGGGCTAGCATGGTGTACGTGCATTGACCTGCAAAGGAGTGTCATTAGCAGAGGATTTCAATCAGAGATAGAGAGATGAACTTACCACTATTGGCATCGAAGAACCGCACGAACCGATCTTCATGCCCTGTGATTACCACGCCTTCCAGGCCCTCTCTTCCGCCTGTAGCGCCAGCGCCGACCTCTTCGGAGTCCAGACCACGGGTCGCGGCGTCGAGGATCCCGCCACTGTGTTGCTCAAGGCCAGCGCTGGTGGCTACGACGGCGTTGATGCTAGTGTCCGGTGTACCATCATATGTCTCACCCGACGCCATGCCGATGACTTCTTCGCCAGTCCTTGTGTCGAAGATGAGCACCGATGAGTCAGTGTAACTGACAACGAACGTCTCACCAGAAGGTGAAAGCGGACATATGCTTGTAGGGCTGGCCTTGACGTCTCCAGCTCGTTCGATCGAATGTACGAGAGTGTAGCTGAAGGGCGTTGTACTCGCCACGCTCGGCTGTGGACTCGTGGGGTAGTTGCTCCCGCTCGTCACACTGTGCCTTCTCGAGCCCCCAACACCTCTTCGAGATCCAGTAGCAGGTGAAGCAGATTGAGGCGGAGCACTGACCGCCCACACTTTTACCGTGCCATCGGCAGATCCAGAAACGAGCAATAGCCGGTCAGGCCCGCCAAAGTTACCAGATTGTGGTCCAAAGACAACGCCAACGGAAGCTGGCAGAACGCAGACAGCCCAGACCGCGTCTGTGTGCCCTTCAAGTGTGGCCTTGGGATCGACTCTCCCTCGCTCCCAGACGCGAATCGTGGCATCTTGCCCACCGGAGAACACCCAGCCTTCGCCGTTCGCCCGTCCTCCAGTGCTGAAACCTGTGCTGGCCGGGGGCGCAGTAAGAGAAGTGACAATTCCTTCATGGCCTCTGTGAGTGAAGATGGCCTGTATGTCTAGATCCGGGTTATTGTTACCAGGATTATAATTCTGATAAGTGGCCGGTACAATCCAGCGCTTTATTGTGCCGTCGTCACCGGCGGTGCAGAGTTCCGGCTCAGAGGGACTGCCGCCGCCGCTGAAAATTACACTGCGCACAACGTCCAGATGACCCCGAAGCGCGAATTTGACCTTGAATTGTGTGGGATCGCTTTCCAGCGCCGCGGCCGCATCATCTGTTTGGTTCTTGCCTTGTGAACTTCGTCTTCGGCTCATGCTTGATGAGCCTGAGCTTTTCCGTCGACCATGGAGTCCAGTCCGAGGAGGTGATTTCGCCGTCACTTGAGAGTGACTTGCAGCGCTAGGAAACAAATCCGTATCTGGCCTGCGAGGTGGTGGAACGTCTGGGGGTGGTGCATCCAATGGCGGCGGTGGCTCCTCATCAAAAGTCCACCCCTCGGCATCAGATTGTTGTCTGCCCGGCCGCTGCGGCTGTGGAAGCTGTGATTCGGGTTGCCGCACTTCTCGTCCTTCTCTATCAAATGTATGCGTGATGTTCTCAACTTGCTCTTCATATTGTACAGGTGGTTGCGGCGCCTGCTGCTGCAAGTTCTCAGCAGGTTGCTGGTTCGAATATTCGGGGTATCTTAGCCCGCGGCTATCAGGTCGTTGTGCTGCGGACTGCTGTAAACTGTTTGGCACCGGAGGAGGTTGATGGTTCGGTATTTGTTGCTGCTGGGGCAGGACCTGACCGGCGCCCCGTCCATTACGGTACCCTTGCTGTCGCGCTTGGTCGCCGTATTGCATTTCATATATATCCTGCATGGGATGCGGTGCATCGGGGAGGCCAGTAATGTTGCCATTTGGAAGTATTTGCGGCGGCGGAGGGTGTTGCGGAGGCGTGAGCAAATATTGTATCTCTTTCATGCAGTTCTTGAGATATTTCGTTGTCTGGTCGAGATATTCTTCGCGGGCCTTCTCGCTCGTATCGTGCAGTTCCGTCGTCTCGAGGAAGGAGTTGTGGGCGGCTAAGCTGGCTGGTCCAGTCGTCAGCATATCGTTCATCGGTCCACTCAATGCACTTTGAAACCTACGCTTTTCTTGCTTTTCGCCATTCTTGCTGTCCTCCTTCTTGACCTTCGGCGCATCCTCCTGCGCAGTTTTCTCTTCCGCTGACTCTGTTGTCCCGTTGGGCGCTTGTTTCTTCGCTCGCTCGTTCTTCAAGGCCTTTTCCAGCATGCGCACTTGACGTTCCAATTGCTCATTGATTCGCTTGGCCTGCCTGACCTCTCCCTCTTGCTTCGCGATTTTGGCCTTCATCTCCGCCCGTTCGATGTCCCAGGCATTGCGCGCTCGCTCGTGACTGTGCCATTCGATCTGCAGGAAGCGCATGACACCTAGATCGCTCACATCAGTATATGATCTCCTCCCGCTGGCCTGCAAGCTAGCCTGTTTCCTGATACTAACCCTGCAACGTGTATTCAGTGCCCTGCGGGCCATGGTGTTCCGGACCTCCTCCGCCATTCCCAAGCCCGCCTTGCTGCTGATATGCCATCGCAGCTGGCGGCTTGTGCTACACCGTCCCTATCGCAGTGACGTCCGTGGAGTTTGCAATGTTTCCCACCACATTGAGACCGGCGTTTCGGGAAAGGAGCGGTAACTAGGCACGTTGCGTGCTGGTTGGCGCCGTGACCGGGTCTGGCTTTCGAAGCGCCTGTCTTGCACGCTCGACGCGGAGAAATGATGGATTCCAATATCGGGTGGGTACAACGAGGCGGCGGCGTCAACAAGGTGGAGAGGACAGCTCGTCTGCAACTGAGCACGCGCGCGTGGTGAAGACTGCCTCCTACAGCAGCTTCGGAGCTAGCCGCCCGGGCGCTAGCTATGACCTCTCCTTGCCCTTGGCGCCACATTCTGGCGTAGCGACAACGGACTCAAGTGCGAACATTGTCCTCGTGACTATGACATTTCGCATACCAACGCAAACAATCTATCGCCGAGTACAGGCGTCGCATTCGAAAGGCGCATCAGCATGATGACACTGCGATGTACTGATGAAACTGTGCAGCCCCTCGGTACTCCTCGCTCACCCGCACGGGCGTCAACTTCACCCTTGCTCTCAGTGAACTTGCAATTGAATGGGCCGTCGTGAGCAGACAGATTCTACGGATTAAGGAGTTGGTTCCACAAGACTACATCCTGGGCCTCGGGTCTATGTACTTCCTCACAATATCGCTCTTTCGCATACAGCTTCTACGATATGCAGCGGACATGGACGCTTCCACTGTCAGTGGAGTCCAAGTCGGAATGCAAGGCCATTGAGGTCCACCTCGAGCCAGCCAATGCTGATCTGTATCTTTGGATGTCAGTTACTACGATAGCCGCACAGAAAAGTAGCAGAGCGTTGCATCGAAAAGTCGATGTGACCGCGGAGGCTTGATCTCGCGCGACCAGGTGTAGACAAACCTGCTCAGGTTGGCGCAACATGCATCACCTACGACGGAAAAGCTTGCACTCATGCCTTCAAGATCCTTTGTTGCTCACAGGGAGCACCGCCGGCAGGCCCAGCACTCCTCTGGGACTGCAGCGGGCGAGCTATGCGAACGCGAATCTGTTAAGAAGGAGATTTCGATCATCTCGACCTCCTCATCGCTGATTGATGCAAGCCCTGTGGTGATGAGCACGAGTCTCGATCGTGTGGACTCGCCAGTAGAGGCCAGAAGTTCCTGCTCGCCCAGAAATAACGAACAACAGGCTGTCTGATATTCGCGGGGTCTGCCTGTTTCAACCTCTTGTGTGCTCCGACCACACTCGACTGACTCGAACGCGCTCATATCTCAGCCGTCACACTTGGTTGTTGGGGACACGTGGCATAGAGCTCTTTTCCGGCCGGCAGAATTACACGCATAGCATGCTGATGCCGGTCGTGCTTGATTATGATCTCTCTGAGACGGTGAATCAGTGGGGACAGTCCACTTCCATCATAGTAGCTGTGCCACGACTCGCTCGACGGGGTTGTTGGCCGCTCCTCCGTGAAGAGAGCGGCGGTGCTCAAAGTCCAAAACCCTAGCGTCTATTGGGGTATTGCTTGGGAAGGTGGTCGTGATAGACTGGGACCCGTAGACCAAATTGCGAATTCAAACGCTCCTTGGTGTGGTTGTTTCCTGGCCAAGCTCGCCAATGTGATCGAAAGTATAATTTTGAGACACGTCAAGCCAGAGACCGTGCTGTCTCGTGTTTTATGTTTGCAGGAACGTGCTAGTGTGCCTGTATCAGAGTGAGAGAAAAAGAGTAACGGAGAACCTACTTTTCCGACCCGAAATGCTGATGGTTGTAATTGATGTGATGTGATCCAGCATTGCCGGAAGCCTCGTTGCTCGAGTCGCGTTATTCGGCTGTTGCGTCCGGCAAACGGTGCCCTACATTCACGGAGAGATCAGGTGCGGCGTTCGTTCAATCTGGTGCTTGAATTGAAGGGTCGATGTATCAATGGTGAGATTCAAGCTGCTGGTGATCATTTTGTCGTCAGCGCACGCCACGATTGTTACGCTGGAAGCTGGCCAATATTGTCGATGTAATATAATTCTGCCGTACGCGATCAGAACGCCGTCTCTGTGTGCATAGTGTCTTGTACTGAAGCAACTTGACGAATGTAATCGTAGGGTCAGCGTATGTCTTTGCTGAGACAGCACAGCGTCGGATTCTGCTTCAGCTGTCAAGGAGATGCTCGGTACGTTATACGGTGCGTGTAACTCTTTTTCAATGTGGCAATGGCATCCTGGTCGCGTCGTGAACTCTATCTACTCAATGGCCAGGATGACCACAGCGCGATTCCGCCAGGAAGCCACAGAAACAAGCTGCTCCAGCGCTATTGCATGTGAATGGCGCGATGAAGTCGTACGATCAAGTGGAGATTCTGTAAAGGTAGACATTTACAGGGTCGACGCCTGATCGAAGATACAACGGTGCATCTCGATGAGTGTTCACAAAGTCGGCTTTTATATTCATAGTTCGTGGATTAATGATCACGCTGCCATCGATTCGTTAGCCTTAATTGGTTGAGTGCGAGACGACTGGCACTTCTTTGCAAAGCTTCATGGGCAGCTTTTCGCATCGGGAGTCACGTTGTGCTATGCTTCACCTTGGACGTTGTCTTCGATCACCATGGTTGTACAGCTCCACATCGTTCCGTTGAGATTTTCGACAAGACTTGGGTTGTGATAGACGGCAATAGACGGGCAAGGGCAGACAACAGCTCGAGCCGGATGTGGTTTGCCATGCAGCGCATTGATCTCCCGGAAAGGCCTTGAGTTCATCCGATTGTGGAAGACACATCAAAGCGCAATTACTGTGCAGACATGGGGAGTGTGCGAGCAGTGACACTGAGATCCATTCGCGCCCAGAGAACCTGCCGGCTTGCCGGCGACACAATTTCGGTATACCGTTCGATCGGGTCATATCCGCGACTGCGACTGCCCTGCAAGACGGATGACGAATAGCCCTATGCCTCGTAGAGGTGGCATCGGATGGCGTTTCTGGGCGTAGGTAGAACCAGCTTTGGACTCTGTACGGAGGCAGGAAATCTTCTTGCGCAAGATGTGCGTTGGATCCGCGTCATTCACTGCCCATCCAAGATGTCTAAGCAGGTAGGTACTGCTGTACAGCCACAATTTGCACCTGTGTTGTGTTTCAGGGTTTTCTCCGAAAGTGATCAAACAAGCGCCGGAAGCTGTTTCGTAGTCGCACGAGCATCGTGTGGCAAAGGCTGCGCTTCTCCTTTGGGCTGGACTTGCGTTGATCATCTCTTTGAAGACACTGACAGGGATCTTTGTGCGATGGGTTCAGTGGTGACTGGAATCTTGATCACATCGCCGCTAGTCTGCTCACGGACGAGGATGTGGTTCTACTGGTCGTGATCGTACGCAATTCATGGCGCTGGGTGACCTGATCCTGCACACGAGTAGTGCTGACTCGCATGATCACCGTGGTGACGGAGTGCCCACTCAGCCAAAGCTCGGGCATAGTGGCATTCTTTGGCAATAGCAGATATCAGAAAAGGGATGCCTGGCCGGGACGAAGGCCGATGGCGTCCGCGATGTTGTTGAACACCGGACGTATGTGTGTTTGCGGGATGATGGCGGAGAGTGTTGTTGGTGATGAAATGCAGAGGCCCCACGTCACCACACAGCAGCCTTCCGCGAGCCACGGCCGGGCCGTATGCAACCAGAGACATTGCTCTTGACCAGGACACCTTCCCGCAGCAGGGCAGTAGTCTCGCGCGCTATAGCAGCTCGAGCTCAACAAATGTCGCTGCGAGTCGCGGGGCATAGTCAGCATCAACGTGGGGTGCGCAGCAGAGTGGTTGATGATGAAACAGATCGCTTCGGCTGCCGACGCTGCCCTTGCAGGTGTACCTGTATGATCGACGCTGTGATGCAGAGCAGCAGAGCAGCGCGGCGTAGGCAGCCCACGAGCAGCTCTGATGGCGGAGTCTGCCAGGCACGCACGCGGTGCTGGCGGCGCTCGATGCATCCGCGAGGGCGAGGTGCTCATTTACCAGGGCGTAGCGCCCAAGACAGGGCAGCGGATGCATGGTGGTCGCACAGAACCCAGTTGTCAGCGCCACGCGATCTGTGCGATGTTGGCGGATGATGTATCGACTCGTGGGCTTCTCGAGCAGGCAGAGAAGGCGGGTCCGCTGCAGGTCTCGACTTGCTCCGGCCCATCACGCTGCCCGCGAATGCGCAACCATCCCTTGTTGGCAGCGCCGGGAGACGGGCGGCCATCCGGACCCGCGGCGGGCGGGCAGCGAGTGAATAGTGCAGCACAATTTCGGAGGAGCGTGCGCCGTGCAGATGAGGTGGAAGCGTAGGTTTGGCGTGGTCCATCACAGCAGAGGACAGGCTGACGGGCATCGCGACGACGTGTCTGGCCGGGGGCGTGCTGCAGCGCGCTGCTGGGGACGGCGCATCGAGGGTTGGCTGGCTGGGGTGCGCGCGCAAAGCAAGGCCGGACGGCGGCTAATGCGATCGAGTCAAGCGCACGCTGCACAGCCAGAGCGAAAGTGGGTGGGTGTGCGCATGGGCCCGCTGTCCGTGTGCGCTGTTTCAGAGGCAGCCGCTGCCGGCCAGTTTTCTGAAACAGCGCAGTCCTTCACTACTACCTCCTCGTCTCACGCTACTGCTCTATTCCAACGACACGCTTCACTTCACCTCTCCCCCAAAACACGCCTGTTTGCGCTCGCTGAGGCCGGTCCTCGCACTCTCCATCCTCGCTCGCGACTAGAGCTGCTGCTCGTCTGCTACATTCGTTCCTCCACCGCTCCGCCGCGCCTCCCGCCGTCTCCCTGCCTTCGCGCGCATCCGAACAACCGCGCAGCGAACTGGTGTCGTTGCCCGCTGGTTTCGTCCCCCCGAACGGCAGATCAAACACGCAGCATCCGAGCTCGTTTGGGATATACGCACCCAGCGCCCTCTTGCGCTTTTGCACGCCTGCCCTCGCCCGGCGCTGCGACAGGCTCCCGTTTCACCGCCATGTATCCTCAGCATCATCCCGCCATGCCACCGCCGCAGCAGGCGCGGTCGGTGGCCCCAGAGACCTTCCTGCTCGACCAAGAAGCGCAGTCCAGCCTCCCGCAAGACTCGGTTGTGGCTCTACAGCAAGTCGACAACTGTACGTCTCCAGCCTGCCGCCAATGGATGCACTCCAGACCGCATTGACTGACGCGTGTGCAGTGAAATACTTCCTCATCTCCGCCCCAGTGGACTGGAGTCAAGACCAGTACATCCGACGATTCTTGCTACCCACCGGCGAATATGTCTCCTGCGTGCTATGGTGCGTCTGCAACGCCGCGAGCCGCGTGCTGCTGCTGCGATCGACCTGTACTAACCCACCTCCAGGAACAATCTCTTCCACATCTCGGGCACTGACATCGTTCGCTGCCTATCTTTCCGCTTTCAGGCGTTTGGCCGACCTGTCAAGAACACGAAGAAATTTGAGGAGGGCATCTTTTCCGATCTGCGCAATTTGAAATCTGGCACAGATGCCTCTCTTGAAGAGCCAAAGAGCCCGTTCCTCGATTTCCTGTACAAGAACAACTGCATCAGGACGCAGAAGAAGCAAAAGGTGTTCTACTGGTACAGCGTCCCGCACGACCGTCTATTCCTCGATGCTTTGGAGCGCGACCTGAAGCGAGAGAAGATGGGCCAGGAAGCTACCACAGTGGCTGTCAGCGAGCCAGCCCTGTCCTTCGAGTTCGACGCGTCCGTCTCGCTGTTTGAGCAGCTCACGAAGGCGCAGCAGAACAACCAGTCAACATACAACGCGCAACCACCATCAATGCCACCATCGCATTCGACATCGCCAGTTCTGCGTGCTACCGATTCTATGCCACCACCGAACATGATCCCTCAGCAACAATTACCGCCCACTTCGATGCCAGCGCAAATGTCACACCAGCCAGATATGCAGTCGGAGCAGATGTCGCACATGCCAGGGTACGGCCAGATGGCGATGCCGCCCATGCCGTCACAGATACAAAAGACACGAGAACAGTCAATGGGTCCAGTTTTCGATCGAAATGGAGTGCCAATTTCGCAAGCTGGACAGAGACATAGCTCAATGCCAGCTTATATGGAATACTCGCCCGCCCCTTCATTCGTCTCGTCACATTTCGAGGACTACAGCCAACGCGGTCTGTCCTTTGAACCGCTCACCCCACCCCAGCATTCGGTGGGCATGCCTTCTGAGCCAACGTACATCGCCAACGAGGATACTGGCTTGTATGCAGCGATTCCGGAAGTCGGCCTCCAACAGCCGTTCAATCCGCTCATGTCGGTACCACCGAACCTCTCTGGTGCGCACTACCCCTCCATGAACCGCCAATACCAGCCACAACAGGTATACTCCGTCCTGGAAGGGTCTCCCACCTACAAACAGCGACGCCGACGATCGAGTCTGACAAACAGTACAGTAACAGGTGTGACCACTACAGCATCCTCGTCCGGGCACACGCACGCACATTCCGTCCATCGTCCAAGTGATCTGCGCCGATCTATGTCGACCTCAGTCCAGCCACAAGCTATCCCAGAAGGGCAAGAAATGTCGTACAATGATTCGCCCACCAGCATGCATACCACACAGCATCCCGGCTCTATGATGGGCGAGCACAGAGAGCTCATGAATCTCTCCCGTCACAGCACGCCATCGCACGCGGCGGAAGGAGCTCATGATGAGCAGCGCGCGCATCGACAGATGAGCCATGTCCACAATGAGGATTACTCCAACTACAATCACAGTCCAAGTCAAGATTACCGGGCCCATCCTTCAATGCAGCACCATGCTGTGCAGCGCACAGCAAACGGTGTCTTCCGCCGAGCAAGGTCCGCCACCCTGAGTGAGATGACCCCATATTCTCAGAAGAGCCATTCGTGCCCGATTCCAATGTGTGGACGCCTCTTCAAGCGCTTAGAACACCTGAAGCGCCACGTCCGCACACACACCCAGGAACGACCTTATCTGTGCCCCTTGTGCAACAAGGCGTTCTCTAGATCGGACAACCTTGCCCAGCATCGTCGCACACACGAAACTAGCGCTGACGGTTCCGCCCCGTCTGAAGAGGAAATGGAGGAGGAGCGCGATGCACTGCAAGACGCACACGATGAGCCAGACCCAATCGATGAGGCGTCCTACCAAGCGATCGCCATGACCACTGGCACAGAGTTGCCAGGCATGCCGACCCACGTCGATATGGGAATGGTTGCTCACAATGACATGGCCCCTCCACCTATGGTCACAACTGGTGCTGACTACCACCACTAAGAGGCGGCTATCACGGAGGTACTTGGCAAAGCGCACGGCGCTGTTCGATTCTGGCAGCATGCTTAACGAACTTTTGACACGGCAACAACTTTTACTACTGTGGTTTTTTTCCCATTCAAAAACTAGACCAAAGCTCCGCACTGCAGTTGAGAGGCCGCTTTGAGGCGCCGCAGCTTGAGCGCTCGCGCCACGAATGTATGATGAAAGAAGAAGTCTTTACGGTCGACAACCATTTTTTTCCTTTTGAATTGAAATAACCTTTTTCTATCGATTTCTTCTGGTCTTCGCACCTTTGAGAAGGCGCTGGGGGAATTACAGATTCTTTTTTTGCCTCTGGGTCATCGGTGGCGCTTCATTTGTGTGTGTTCCGAGCGCGGCGAAGGTCTGGGTTCATTGGCACCGGCAGGCAGGCAGGCAACCGGGATACACTTTTGTGCGATTTGTTTGTTGGGCATCGGCACAGACCTTTGGCATGATGGATCCACAATATTTAAAAAGCTTCATTGCTGTTGACAGCGGTTGCTACAATCTTGTCATAGTCGTTTGGTGCACTACATCACAGCATTTCGTTGCATGAATGTCCAACAATCTACAAAACTGTGCACGCATAGCCATTCCATCTCTGATCGACTGACAACGACCAAGCAAGTTCCCGGCAACGTTTCTTCACAAAAGATGCGAGCGTACCCGGCATACAACCTCGCACGCACACACCACGGATCCGTGGACGCAATCCTGCCATCACACACTGTCTTCGCTCCTTCCCAGAGTCTACCTCCTCGCACGTGACTGGATCCTTTCATGATCGGCTATATGTGACGCCACAGAATTAGCTTTTAATATGAAACACGATCAAGGTGTTTCAACCTCCTCATTAGTTCGTTCGCGCCCACTTCTCCTGATCAGGCTGCATCAGGCCATCACTTGCCGTGCGAGCCCTCTTTGACCAAAAGGCGTTTCGAGGTCCGGCCGAGGGAGAGACGGCGATTAACATGCTGCTAAGTATGGATGGTCTTGTTCGCTTTGCCAGCCTCTTATCAATTATAGCTCACGAAGTCCTTGTCCCACTATTTGTTGAGCTCGCCTTGTTCTACGCATTGTGCCGTTGCCGTCGTATTCGCCTGCTATGGCTTCCGGCTCCGCGTTCGCGTGGCGTACGCATGAACATGAGGCTACTGTATGTATGCGAGCCGCAAGGAAAGGGAAGAAGCGGCAGTCTCCTGCTTAATTCGCTTCCGCTATCATGCAATAAGCTGTGTCGTGCGCAGTAGTTCGATTCGACCTTCTGTGCATGACTCCTGTGGTTGTTGTGGCGTGTAATGCATGCATGTGCAGAATCGATCATGCCGGGTCGATTTTCTTGTTCCGCTTCCTTTGCTGTCATCGTGCAATGGGAATCGGCGGATCAGTCACCGAAGTACAAGGAAGTGTGAGCTAGCTTAAGCGATGTCTTGTTGAGGAGAGACTTTCTTTTCGCCACTTGTGTGATGTTCGGGACTTGGTTGTAAGCCTGGTGCGGGAGGGTTTCGCTCCGTGCATGTGGGGACTGCCAGGGAAGACTGGTTGACTTGGAGGACTGGACAGCTCTGTGTCCGTATCGATTATAGAATGGTTTGCTAATATTATCGATCGTGATGGTGGACACTGGTGCCCATCTCCATGACGGTAAAGCAGCGGGCTTAGTCGATGACATCGTCTAGCATGATTCCCGGCGCCAGTACGTGCTGCTATTATCGGGCTTTCTGGAGGTCGAGGCCTTCGTCCGGGAAGATCATCGCGTGTTTCACGCATTTTGTCTTGCCCCCGATCGTGTAGAAACCTGCATGCTGCATGCCACAGCTCGTGCTATCTGCCGACAATAGGGGAAGCGCTGCCCACGTGCGTTGGAGCAGAGGGCGGCAGTTGTGCTCCAGATCTCCAGTCTCAGCTTTTCTCCGGTGTGCAGTGGGATCCACACTGATCAGCTCCCGGAACGACATGTGAGACTCGTTGCAATCGACGTAATGCGTGGACATTCTCACTCCTTTCTCTAGTTGACGGTGTTGGTCACTGCTGTATCAACTCTGCCACGCGTCGAGCTTCTTCTTGAGAGATGATTCAGTTGTTACTAAAATGTCACGCATTGTGCCCGGCATGCTCACATGGTCTAGCACGATCGACCTGCAACAGATGTCAGCTTGCCCTATCACTTCCTGTCAGACTGCAAGTACCGCTTTCAGCTGTCACGCTGATCTTTCACTGTGCCGGCTAACCCCATAATGCACTCCAAGAGCGACTCCAAGGACTATACCCACGACCGCCAGGCCGACTATGATGGCGAGCAGCCATGGAGCGTTGCTCCTGGTCATCGTCGCCTCGTCCCGCGTGCGTTCCAGATCCTGATCTTGAGAAGCCGCGTAGAAGGCACTGCTGGGCTGCAGACCGAAAGGAGCCTCGGGAATCCGCTCCAGCGAGCTGAAGAACTGATTCTTCAGCACTGGACGAATAGCATCTGGATCTCTGGTATCAGAAGCCATCGTACAAGCAGACGAATCTGCTCATCTGAAGAAGTGCGGTTGGCGACACAATTATATGCGAGAGCTGAGCCAGCGCATCGAGAGATTTGCTTCTACCCATCCGCCATTCACGAGCACTGACGTTTTGTGTAGCACAAGGGCTGAATAGCTTCTCGGTTGGGTGGGATGATTTATCGTTCCGGAAAGCCACATACCAGGGATAAGCGCAGCAATCACACTGTGATCAAGTTGTCGAGCCACGTGAAAGCCAGGCATGAACACGAGGTCAGCACGAGAATGCCGATCATGGCGCTGGATAAAGCAGTTCGTGGCCTTCCGTTACGAGGAAGATATCGCACCATCCCTATCGCACGTCACTTGTGGCAGTGGCAGATAGCGAAGACCCCATATGCCGCGGAGGGTCAGCCTTCGATTTGATGTGACGTGTGCGGCCGTTTGTTGGAGCATCATGATTAGTTACATTTTGGCGACCTGAGAACCCACGCAGACAAATATGTGGCGATCCTGCGCCTCAAGGTGTTGCAAAGCTCGCGATTCGCGACGAGCTTCTCATTCCAGGTCACTCAGCTGAGTGACGAAGACCTGTCAGCGCATCTCAATTCGGATGTATTTGTCCGGTCGACTTTGGAAGTGTGCGTTGAATGAATGTTAGACGCTGTGCGGATCGTCAATGGGAGAATAGCACTCAAAGACGTGGCCAGACTCCATGGAAGGAGTTGCAGAGGTCGGTCAGCTACCCGATCCTATAAGTGTCATTGTTCTCCTTTGCTCCTGTAAGGATGTGAAGTTATGTCTTGTCCCATGAAACGGAAAATGTCCGGTTGAACTTCAACGTTGACTGCGTGTCCAGCACAGTGAGATCCGACTTGCACGTAGCAGCAATCTCATACGGTCGCTGAGAGCAAGAGCGCATGCCGGCACTGTATGTGAGACGCGTGTAGTTTGTGTTGGGAAAGAGGTCGCTGGGGTCTGTGCCTTACGTGATCATGATGCCAAGGCCGCTAAGCTCTATGTAGCACTAGCGTGCACGAAGTCGAATATTCCCAGCAGCAACACCACGACTCTCACTTTTCGCTCCTTAGTTGCACGACGCACACATCGCCCAACGACCGATACAATGGCACCAAAGGCAGCAACCAAGGGCAGTAAGTGGTACACGAGAGGCATTGAGCGGGATCGCGACACTGCGCTGTCGCAAGAGCGCCTCGAATCGGCATTCCCCCGATAACCAGAGGACTGACAATGTTTTGCAGAGTCCAGCAAGCCATCTGCAAAGGCTTCGGCCGCCGCAAAGGCTACGCTGCGCGGAGTAAGCATCTCCAATCTACCTTGAGGCGTGTCAGAGCTCCCATCATCTGACGGCTTGTTTTTACAACAGGTCAACTCGCACAAGGTCACCAAAGTCCGAAAGAGCACCACCTTCCACCAGCCAAAGACCCTCACGCTCTCGCGTGCGCCAAAATACCCACGCCGATCGATCCCACGCCAGCCTCGCCTCGATGCCGGCAAGGTCATCATCCACCCTCTCAACACTGAGAGCGCAATGAAGAAGATTGAGGAGAACAACACCCTCGTCTTCATTGTGGACGTCAAGGCCAACAAGAGGCAAATCAAGGAGGCCCTCAAGAAGCTGTACGACGTGGACACCGTCAAGATCAACACCATGATCCGGTAGGTTGCTATGCGCGCCAATGAATGGGATATGGGCCGCGCGCTAACAAGTGAACAGACCAGACGGCTCCAAGAAGGCTTTCGCCCGCCTGACCGCTGATGTCGACGCCCTCGACATTGCTGCCACCAAGCTTGCCATCGTCTAAGCTGGTGTAAAATCAAAAGCGATGCTTGCATTCGGTACTGGCGTTTGAGCAGAGCTCTTGGAAACGAGCAGAACGGTATCGGCGTTCATTTGAGATGACCTGGTTCGGGGAGTATCGAGGAAAGCCAATGCGCTTCCCTCTGGAAGAGCATAGTATACAGCTACTGTACAAGCGCCATGCGATCAAGCTTTCGCACCACCATATATGAGTTCATGATACCCATTTGCTGTTCATCACCCGTCTTCATCTTCCGCATCCTCTTGGTGTCTTTTTGCTGTCTCAAGCCACTGCCATGCGAATCTGGATCTCGCATCGATGGCGCATCTATTGCGCTCTATACATGTTGTACAATCCATCTTTCATTCATGGCCCACAGCTCATCATCGAGGGCCTCCCCTGTAATAGTGGATGCAGTGTTTGCAATCGTGCGGGTCTTTATCGTTGCATTTTCTGAATGTGCTCTACGACCGCCTGGCTGGCGTCCATGAATCTGTCAACGCAGTTGCGCATGCAAGGCTCTTCGTATCGATCCAGTCCGCCTTGTGAGATTTTGGAAGTGATGCATTTCTTGAAACAACGATCTAGCGCAAGTCAGATATGCTTATCACGCGAATGCGCGAAGCGAAAGAAGTACCTGTTAGGTCGTGTACCATGTTCTGGATGTTTGCCTTTTGGCTCTCGCCCTGGATGAACTGGTGCAGGTCCTTCTTGTCCTTGTCGGACAGGTTGTTGGCCAAGTCGGGGTTGATGGAGAGGTTGTCCATGGTGAATCGTAAGTGCTGTATCGGTGAGAGCTGATGAACAACAATGGTCGACTCGGGGAGCTCTGCGCCATCCGGTCACGACAAGAGTCTGCAAGCGCGTGGACCCTGTCGTCGGTGTTGCGCATGGGCCAATCCCGGCTTGGAGAAGGTGCGGGACTTCAAAACTTCCATTCACTCTCAACGACATCTCAATCCACCAACCTGTCCCCTCAACTCGCCGCTTCGCGCAGCTGCACCGATCGGCACACCGTCACTCGTTGGTCCAATTGCTCCGCCCAACGTCATGTCGCGAGATATCAATAACAGCAAGGCCCAGCCGCCTGCGCCGTAAGTTTTCTCTTCTGTTGACACCAAACCTTGCACACACCGCAAACACCTCGCCCGCCGCGCTGCTCGACACCGCCCCACCACTCGCTCGCACCGCACCACCCACCATACTGACACCATGGATACCAGAACGCCGCAGAACACCCCCGCCAACAATGCCCCTATCTCATCGCACGCTCAGGCACCCAACCTTACGAGCCTGAAGGAAGGTACGCTGCAGCAAGCTTTTCACAGTCGCCACCGGGCACAGAGTCTGATTTTGTCCGTGTGTAGAGGACCTTGACCGCGCAGCAGCCGCATCCATCTTCGCTCAGAACCCTCGTCTGGTCTCGATGATGCAGAACAAGCTGTCTGGCCTGATTGGCAAGTCGAGTGGGTACGTTGAGTCACTGCCAGCGCCAGTGCGAAGACGTGTCGCGGGTCTCAAGGGCGTGCAGAAAGAGCACTCCAAGCTTGAGGCGCAGTTCCAGGAGGAGGTTCTCGAGCTCGAGAAGAAGTTCTTCGCCAAGTTTACCCCACTGTACGAGAAGCGTGCGAAGATCATCAACGGCGAGGCCGAGCCCACTGATGCCGAAGTCGAGGCCGGCGAGGAAGACGACGAGGAAGATGAAGAGGCGGAAGAAGCCAAAGCAGAGGCAGACAAGAACGCTCAGGGTGCAGATGCTGCAAAGGGTATCCCAGAGTTCTGGCTGAGCTCGATGAAGAACTCATCGCTTGCCGAGACCATTACCGACCGCGACGAGGAAGCACTCAAGTTCCTCACTGACATCCGCATGGAGTACCTCGATCGCCCTGGCTTCCGCTTGATCTTCGAGTTCTCCGAGAACCCATTCTTCAGCAACAAGACCTTGTCCAAGACATACTACTACCAAGAAGAGAACGGCTACGGCGGTGATTTCATCTACGACCACGCCGAGGGCGACAAGATCGACTGGAAGGCTGGTCAGGACTTGACGGTCAAGGTAGAGAGCAAGAAGCAGAGGAACAAGAGTAAGCGCCACGCAATCCGCGGCATTACTGAGGCCAAGCTGACCATTTGATGCAGACACCAAGCAGACCCGCATTGTCAAGAAGACGATTCCAACACCATCATTCTTCGACTTCTTCAACCCCGCAGTGCCTCCAGCTGACGATGACGAGGAGATCGACGACGACATCGAAGCCAAGCTTGAGCTCGACTACCAGCTCGGCGAGGACATCAAGGAGAAGCTTATCCCACGTGCGATTGACTGGTTCACTGGTGAGGCTCTTCAATTCGAGCAAGGCTTCGATGACTTCGACGAGGACGACTTCGAAGACGAGGACGATGAAGATGAGGACGAGGATGACCGCGACGAGGATGATGAGGACGAGGACGAAGATGAGGTATGATGGCATGTCGACTCAACGACCTCGAAACCACAAGCACTAACATGACTGTAGGAGGAGGGTGGCAAGCCAAAGCAGGAGGCTGCCGAGTGCAAACAGAGCTAAATGATTAGACCCTGATATGCACTGAGCGTGCGTCTCAATGGCGCCGGCAGTCATGAGATACCCTCGACTTGCATCACATCACACTGGAAGTGCTCCAATCTGGCATCAGACTCGATAGCGATAGATCTCCTCATTCGGGCGGCGGCGGCGGCTACTTGTACAGTTTTGCACCGACACACGTGGAGATTAACCTCCCCTCACGCCGCCATGACGAGAAACCAACCATCACGTTCCTTATGAATTTGTCCACGTTGACAAGACACCGCGCACACAAACCTCCTTTGCATCGACAGGCGTTTAATCTGATTAGCAGTCTCTTTGCTTTTCTTTTTGCTTCTTGCGCGCCTCCACCAACCATCGCCGATACCACCAACGAACGACAAAATCACCAATACATATCTTAATCAACAACACACAACACCAAAACTCTGCAAAACAGTAGCAGTGGCGCCTGACCGGATGATATGAATGACGACGACCTCTTCTGATCAGAGTTTGAAGTGAAACTGGAAAGACGGCGCAACTGGCGATGGGACTTTCAATGGGATTGCAGGGTAGCGAATAGGCGCATGAACGAGGATGGAGTCCTGAAGTCTGTCTGCGATGCTTCTCTTGACGATGACAACTGTTGCTACTGCTACTGCTGTTTTCTGTCTGGTATGCAGGTGTTTCAAGTGGAGAAAGGAGAAGAATGGGAGGGAGGTAGATAGTGTCTGGCTCGGTTTTCCTGAAATTTGCATGTTTTCATACTCTGCTCAAAAGTCTCTTGCGTATCTCTTTGTTGAACTGTAGTGTGTATCGGTGACTATCTGAAGGTAGCGCCTATGGCGCTGCCTTATACCTCCTAGGGACAAAGCTCTTTGAGGGTGAGATATGAGGAGCCTCCCCAACACTATTGTGACATTTTACGCAATCATGTGTGAAATATGCGTCTCGTGATGTATTCCCTAGTCATCTGTAATTTCCCCTCTATCGCCTTGATGGGTATCTATGGTCGCGAATGTAATCGATACAAGAGATTTTCGTTTGCGTCAACGGAGGACCCGATGTCGATGCTGATGCGTGCTGCAAAGAGAGCACGTTGTGATGAATCTTCCCTCGGAGAAGCACTTGGGCTGTAACTCATGTTTCCAACAAGAAGGCTGGAATCGGCGGAGTCGGATGCATGCCACTGATACTTGTTGAGTAAGATTGTAGTGATGCTCGAGCGATCCTTGTGAACAGTTCTGGGCCCATCTCGGAGGTCGAAACATTCGGTCAAGTCTCTGGCTTCAACTCGACGTGGAAGTTGTTCATGCCCGGTCCATCTCGGACTTTGAGTTTCTTGAAGTTCTGCTTATGCGGAGGAGCTGGCTTGTCGCGTAGCTGCCAGAGGTAGTAGACCAGCTTAGAGCTCGTCTTGCGTTCGAGTAGAACATAGCCCAGAGAAGCCATGATGAGAGTGAGGCGTTCGTCGTTGAAGTACCTGCTGTTGAGCACACATGAAGCCGGCAGGACGAGGAAGAGGGTCGAGCGGTAGTTCGTCAGGGAAGCCGGGAGAGCGCTCTCGTCTGTTGCAGTCATCGTTCGAATGGGTGATGAGGAGAAAGTTTCTGACGATGCCTCTGAAGACATTTCATCGGAGTCGTCCTCGACCTGCCGCTGCCGCAGGAACTTGGTCGTTCGCCGCAACATTTCTCCTCTCTCTGCAGCCGAAGGCACGAAATTTAACACCAGACTCAGCGAAATCACATCGAATTTCTCCTCATCTGCTTCCAGCGATGTGCTCGAAGGTAGCGGTCTCTGCATGAAATCCTGCTGCAGGATGCCCGGAGCCTGAGAATTGAGATCAATCCGAGTGATCTCGAAACATCCGGACCTCGAACACGCGTTCTTGGTACTCAAAGCCCCAACCTCAAGCATCTTGAACTTTGGACGTAGCTCACTGAGATCACGCTTCGCGCAGTTGAGCCACTTCATCAGAACCAGAGAGGAATCTCCGCCGCGGTCGGCGGACTGGCCTTGAATCGAAGCGGCTTGGTAGGCTTTGATTCCACCGAGAGCTTGGAGCTGAGATTCGATGATGGTTGCTAAGGTGATATTCTTCTTGGCTTTGGCGGCTGCGAGGTCTTTTTGGAGTTGGTGGAAAGTGACGATGGTCTTTTGGGTGGCTTTGGAGGACATGATCTTCTGGTCGGTTTTCTTGGCGAGGGGTGGGCGGCCGGACTTGAGGATTGCCGCGCGCTTCTGCTTGTTGCGTTGATTGGCCATGGTTGCGACTCAGGCGCTGTCGTCTATCTGTGTGTGCTTGGAACACGAGTTTGGTGGTCTTGAATCTCTTTGAGCTTTTGGAGTCTGTTCTCGCAACGAGTGCAAGTTTCGTCAAGGATAGTCGTATATCAGTAAGAGATGACAGGTGCACGACCACATGCAAGAGCTGCTGCCTGCGAAAGTCATGTTGAAGAGTGGGTCATTGCTATTTTTTCACGTGAAGTCGTCAAGTGAAGAAGGTGTCCTGGTGCAAGTAAGGCCAGAAAATTGGCAGCTGTGATACGTGCTAGAAACTACGCAATCGGTATGCACACTTCATCATACTTTCCTCCACTTGCACTTCCACACACTTCAACCCGTATCTGAACAATGCACTAACATCGTCACCGATCATCAAATCGAACAAGATCACATCGTGCACATCTGCGATGCTTTCTGATTTGCGTGTGCTACGCACCGGAAGAGGCTGGTGCTACGGCTGCCGCATCTTGGCCCTGCGCCGAGAACTCTTGAACAGCTTCGAGCCTATAAGGATCATCGAGGCTCAATATTTAGAATGCATCCATTTGGCATCGCGCCATCCTCAGGAAGCATGAGATGATGTATGGACGTCAGAGGCTCAAAATGAAGATAAGTCTGCCTTCTTGCTCGGCTTGAGTTTTCGTTGTTCACAATTTCTGCGTACGCTTTGCAAGATGAAGCTCTCCGTGCTGCTGACGGTGCTCAGCGCGGCCTTTGGGCAAGCTCAGTACGATGGTGATGTTGTTGCGTACTGGTGAGTAACAGTTTTTCCTGGGATCAGAATGGCCAGCTAACTGAATTGTAGGGTTGATCAATCCTCTGCTTTGGCAAACAACAGCCTGATCGGAGGTCTCCAATCTCCTCCCTCCGGCTGGTTTACTGCCATTGTGCACGCCTCAGTCTATGTTGCAGCCCTGCAGAGTCGGGATGAGGAGCTAGCATTCCAGCAATTGGCTGTCAGTCATGCAGCTCATAACGCATTGACATGGACTTTCCACGGCACACGCAACTTCGCCAATATTTATGATAAGATGTCGAACATTACTGCTCGGATCGGGATCAATCACACAAGTGATGATTACCGACGAGCTGCAGAAATCGGCCAGTCTGCTGCTGTTCGAGTGACCACAGCACGGCAGGGCGATCTTCTCGATAACTTCGTTCAGTACGTCTACGGACCAGAGGAACCAGGTGTCTATCAACGCACTCCAGGAGGTCTGACCGCGCCGGACACACCTCAAGCCCGCTACCTTCGCACTTTCGGCGGCATTGGCAACATCACACGCTTCCGTGCTCCTCCCCCACCAGCGATCGACTCCGAAGAATACGAAGGCATTCTCAACTACGTCAAAGCCCAAGGCGAACAAAACTCCACCGAGCGCACAGACTACAACACCGAAACCGCCTACTTCTGGCGCGAATCCTCTCCCATCATCTGGAGCAGATTCGCCTACAACGTTCTCGCAAACAGATACGCCACCGACGTCCTCAGCTCAGCGAAATTCGCAGCCCAACTCAATTACGCCTTGGCGAACGCCGCGATCGCCGGCTGGGATTCCAAATCTTTCTATGATGCTTGGAGACCTGTGACCGCTATTCGTCGAACAGACGTCTGGTTGCCAAGTGGTAACAATGTTTCTGATCCAGAATGGACGCCATTGCTGAGTCCTACGCCAAATCACCAGGAGTATACTTCAACGCATGCGTGTTTTGGAGCTGCTGCGGCGGCTGTGATTAAGGCGTGGAATAATGGTTCTGATACGATTGACACTCTGCTCAGTACGAATGCTACTGGGCGTGGAGTGATTCAGAGGCGGTATACGAGTTTGCAGCAGGCTGTGAAGGACAATGGAGATAGTAGAATTTTTGGAGGTGTAAGTTTTGATCTGACGATCATTTCTCTGAAGATTGACGTGCTAATTCATATTAGATCCATTTCCAGTTCGCGTCAGACGTCGGATCTGTCGTCGGCAACGATGTTGGAGAGGCTACATTGAAAGTCTTTGATGACAGGTGGTGGGAGTTCTAAGTATTGAGGACAGAAAACTAGTATGGTAACGTAATCGCCAGTCATGGCGGATTTTCACAAGCTACAGCAGCTATACCGTAATACGAAGCGACATCTTGCATGTCAGTCCATGCTGTCTGCATTCGCATTTCATCCCAAAAGTGGTCTCCAAAACGCCTGCGCTATGCTCTTGCCCCAGTCTATGTTCACAGGCCCAAAAATGCAGAGTCGTCAGTTCATCCGTGGCAGGTATCGTGGCAATCGCAAATCATTCACTGCATTACACTCTTCATTTCTTCTTTCGCAGTGTGTTGCCTTGACCCTCGAAATTCTGCTTCTTGCTCTGCTCTTCTTCGCTCTGCTGCCCGTCCTTATTCGGCACCGGCTTGATCTCGTAGCCAAAGAAGAGCTTGTTGGGTGGAAGACGGAGTGGTTGCGGTCCGTTGCGGTGCTTCGTGGATCTCGGTGCCATGCCCGGAATCGCAACTCCACCTCCAGCGTTCGAGATTGGCGTGCTTGTTCCCGGCGTCGATGCAGGTGTCGCTGCTGTGCCTTTGCCCTTCTTCGCAACTAGTCTCTGTCCCGCGCCACTGAAATGTGAGCTCGCCTTCTCGTGCCCCTTTGCTGCTTGATCTGAGTCTGGCTTGATGGCGTTGTAGTTGATTGCTTGCGCCATGCTACCTTGTACATGCATGCCCCCGCCCATTTGTCCCATCTTCGAGTTGATGCTGTGTGGCGTGCTCGTTCCACTGCGCTTTGGCTCCTCGTATCCGATAGGTGGTGCGAAGTCGACCTCCAAATCCGTCTCTTGCACACTGATAGCCGTCCTGTCATTCTCTGGCTTCACCTCCAATACCGCGATTTCGTAGACGGTGTCGTTGTAGCTGAAAGTGAAGACGTCGCCTTTGCTCATACAGCTGAAGCCACGGAATGCCTGTTCTAGCACGGCTTTCGGGTCGGAGATGTCGAGGAAGTTGATGGATTGTGGTTGAAGCTTGATGAAGCGTCCAGGTGGTAGACTCGTGCTCTTGGTTTGGATCAGGTCGCCCGGCTCCAGCATGAGTGTCTGCATCATCCAAAAGGGAAGATAGCATCGCCCCTCTTCCGCTGTGAACTCGAGTACACCAGCATGTGTTTTTGTCTCTTTTGTGCCGTTGATGAGCTCGAAGAGCATGGGGTATTCGATGTGGAGTTGTGTGAGCTTGTCGAGAGCCGATGCTGGTAGGAACATTTTGCCGCCGTGGTTGGCGGCCTCGCGCTCAGGACCGGGCATCATGGCGATAGGATAGCAGCGGTAGTATTCGTCGAAGCGGCGCGGGCGCCCGCCAACGCCACGGCCCATTACGCCAGCGCGGTACATTGCGAGGGGATCGTTGTTGTCGTAATAGTACGACATGTCTGTTGTGCGAGGGAGTGTATGCAGGACAGGCTGCTGACGAGCGGGTTTGCTGTGGTTTTATCGCAGGCAAAGCTTTTTGGGGTTGAGGTCCGGAGGAGAAAGACTTTGTAGATCAAGTACAAAGGTGAAGAGCTACGAGGCTTTGAGGACAGAATAAAGCCTTAGTCAGGCATACAAAGGTGAATAGGCACGGAAGCTCGCGACTGGCGCGTGAAGTGACCGCATGTGAGAGACTCGAGCTCGGAGCTATGACGGACACCTCTTGTCTTGGCGTCCTGGTCAAGCGCCGACGACCGCTTTCTCGACCTCCCTTTGCCAACACGAAAGCCGCTCCTTCAACCAGTCCACCTTCGGCTTGGACGCCGACGACTGCGAGACCGTTCTTTCCACTCATCGCAAAGCAGATGATGGCCATTACACGCTTGATGTGCCCCTGCTTGTGGGCACCGCACAAGCATTTGCGGAGCACCGCCTTTTGAGGCGGCATCTTGCCTCGGACAAGTGGCTCGCTGCTGTCACACGCCCGTCGTCGTGGCCTCTGGATACCGTGCGATAAACTCGTGATCGAGGCGAGTGTGCGTCACGCGCAATGCATGCTCTATCAAGGACAGCATCTTGCTCATCAGAGTGGTCTGGAACACCCGGTCTAGAGCACAAGTACTGCAATCACGTCAATGTTCGCCCAAACAGCTACTGTTTCCTATTCTTGCAAAGTATATCTAGACTCGCCACACCTGTCCGGCTTCTTCCACAGTATGGTTGATCTCTGCATTCAGGACTTGACTTGCCCCGTGGCTCGTAAATTCTCCGCAAATGTGGATCTCAAGGCCAGCTAATTTGCGTTCTGTCACAGAGTCAAGCCCTATGCGACAGAGTCAAGCAGACGCCAGAACTCCATCACACACATGCAATCAACTGTATTGTTGATGTGCAGTGCTTTCGTCACAGCGCTGGAGAGTTGATCAAAACGGTTTGGTTTGCTGGAATTTGGCCGTACGAAATTCCATTCGTGTTCGCAGAACGAACATGGCCGCCACATCACCTGCTTCGGTCTTCAAGCCCATTGAGTCCGACCAGCTTCCACTATCTACAGTGCGCAACAACACCATGGAACACCCTTGCATGTGCTCGAAATTCGACTCTGCCAAGCTCTAACTTAGTAGGCTAAAACAAACACTACTTGCCACAGCTACGACAGACACCCTGCATACCTGTCTAAACGGTGAGAGACGTTGCCAGTTAGTCCCTGTCACAGCATGCCTATTGCAGCAAGATAG
The DNA here is from genome assembly GCF_019650295.1 of Cercospora kikuchii. Classification (NCBI taxonomy): domain Eukaryota; kingdom Fungi; phylum Ascomycota; class Dothideomycetes; order Mycosphaerellales; family Mycosphaerellaceae; genus Cercospora; species Cercospora kikuchii. Next base: position 1,946,121 of record NW_025408588.1, read on the forward strand.
GAGGAAACTGTTCGGTCCTTAATGCAACCGCTCTCACACTTGCCTAGCCGAAGCTCGACATGTGTGGCAACCGCAGCATACATATACATCGCGACTGACCCCATCGCATTGCATTCCATCCAGCACACACTCACTCTACACTACCGACTTCCACTCGCTTCATTGCAGATTCATCACGACATAGCACGCACCCTGCACCAAAATCAAGTACTATACCAAAAGACCGAATCAAACATGCGCGGCCCCGTCTTCGCTCTCTGTGGCTTTCTAGCCTTTGCGTTCGCTGCTCCTCAGCCACAGGGCAACAACGCCAACGCTGCACACAGTGGCAACAACATGAACGGCAACGGCAACAACGGCGGCTCCTCTGGAAACAATGACGCCCTTGCTGCCAAGCCACAGCAGTGCGCTGGTCCAAATGGTCAACCATGCATGGACAACGCCGCAGCCCAACGAGTCGCCGAGAACTTCCGCACCCTGATCACCAACTACTCAAACGAATCCGCTGCTGCATTCCTCTCGCCAGACTTCGTCGATTACTCCGATGGCGTCAACTTTTTGATCAACAAAGGCTGCCCGCAAGGACCAGAAATCCTCGGCCAACCAACTTTCACTTCTCTTGAGGACTTCCAGGCTGGCCAAGGCTCTCAGGCAAACATTCCATTCACGATTCTGAACGTCTGGCACAACTGCGACTCCGTCACCATGCGATGGATGACGCCAGAGCCGGCAACAAATGTTCAGCCTCCTCAACCTGTCACTGGTATTGTTGTCATGGAAGTCTGCCAGAACGGCGGTCAGGAGCCATGGATCATCAGCACTGTCTACTCGGAGTTCAACTCTGGCGCTTGGCTCTACAGCCTGGGAGAATTCCAGCCACAGTGCTCAAATTAGATGTCTTTCACTGGTTCGCAAGAGACGGAAAGCGGCAGTGACACCTCTGTGAAGACGCGACGACTTTGAAAGTCGACAAAAATGGGAGCATCATGGGACGGAATGCAGCGTGGTTTTGGGTACAGAGGTTGTGGCTTCACACGAGAAATGGTTGATAGGATTGATAATCGACAGGGAAGAAAATGCGAATTGCTATCGTGGACATTCTGCAAGCTTTCCTCTGAGTTTGGACCCTCTCTGTCTGCGACACAGAGTGACGTCTTGGCGTTTCCGTCAAGGTGAAGTTGACTTTCATGACAGGGATCATTGTGGAATTTGGGCGATCGACACAAAACATGAGTGGAGCAGAAGACCTTCTGCTATCTTCTCATTTCGATTGTCTTTGTCGGTCGACTAGTTCGACAAGGCGTCACACATGTTCAATCTGGCTGGACTGCCCAGAGATGCCTGGACGGGTGTTCGCAGCGCCCACGGACGTGCACATGCGCCTGCCCGCTGCTCACGGCCACTTATCTCTCTGCACCTGCTCTTCATACACCAGGGTGCCGTCAATACAACTTCACTCCTGATACTTGCTTCTACGTGCAGGCGAGACATCAACCAGTCCGAGAAAAAGCCGCAGCAGCCAAGCAGAGCAAACAGAGCGTGCCAGTATGCTGCAACACTCAGGGCTCACCGATGGCATTTTCTCTTATACTGTCAAGCAAACAGTGTCTACCCGAGACTCCTGCATCGCGCCAAAGCATGCAAGTCTCGAGAACATCCTAACATGCGTAGCTCTAGGTAAAGACATTTACAAGACATGGCGTGCACGGGAAAGCCGTGCTCTGAGAATGATTCTGTCAGAGGCGATATATAAGTATGACCTCTCTCGTCTAACGTTCGATTTCACACAATATAACAAGAGCAAGTCCAGCATCGACACAAGACTCCGCAAAAATCAGCTACACTCAAGTGGAACACCAGCTCTCGCAACAGAATCTAACACTTTCTTGCAAAATCACAAATCTCATCACCAGCAAAATGCTTCCAACCCTCCACATTCTCGCAACAATTCTGCAAGCCATCCTCTCCATCGCCATCACCTCCATCCTTGCAATCGTCACGTTCCTTCTCGGATTCTTCCTGTCAAGCTTCACCACTGGCCTGACGCTCATCTTCCTCAACAAACTTCTACCACGTGGCCAGGAGTACAACGCCAGATTTGGAGCCAGCAATGAAGCCGCTAACAAGCTCAAATTCTTCATCGAAGCGCTCCGACTCTTTTTTGTAAGCATTTTCCTGATGAACTTGTTTGCTGTTTGGGTGCGTGGCGATGCATTCGGCGGGAGTTCAATCGAAATTGCGGTACGGAGAAGTGTGGCGGTCGAAGTATTCATCTGCTGTGCTTCTTTGGTGCTGGCTACATTGTGGAGGCTGTTTGCGACTCGCGTTGTGGAAGACAAGCAGCAGGTCGGAGAGCGAGTTGCGGAGGGATCTGAGATGGACGAGAACGCAAGTGAGCATCATATGGACGGCTCGGATGATGCAGAGTCTATTAATGACGGTGAGGTGGGACAGAAGCTTGAGACTCAGGAAGAGGAAGTTACCAGTGAGGCTGATAAGGAGTGGGCTACAGCCATGGAATTCGCTCGCTGAGGAAGGGAGATCTGTTCGTGTCGAGATTGGGGATGATGTTACGAAATGCTGATAAGGCTTTGTAAGGCATGGAACTGTCATGATTCGTGTCTAGCTTCCAAGCTGGACTTGAGAGAGGAATGGAACTGGAGATGGATATGAGGCGTTGGGTGTACTTTAACATAAATGCGGAATTGGACAACATTGACATTTTGAGTCTTCAGTGTTGCACTTGATGTAACAGTCATAACTGGTGCATTCGTGCCTTGCACCTCACAGCAGTTTCGAGCACTTATCAGCTTGCATACGTGAAGTCCTCTCGATGAAGCAGAAATGACGCCAAAGATGTTGTTGAAGCAGTCCATTATCACAGTGTTTACTAAGCACGAAATTTACGAGGGGCTATGAAGGGATCGATGTGAAAGTCAATGATAAGCAATTCATTCTAGTGCGTTGAGTCTATCCTATCGTCATCTACCTGAAAAGGCATGCAGCGGAGAGAACCCAAATCAATGCGTCAACCTCTTGCGCCGAATCCCATACCAGACTACTAATGATGCGCTTAGTCCATTCTCATTTGTCCGATGTGGCGCTTGTGCCCCTTTCCGTGCTGTCCACGCTTCGCCTTCCTCCTCATGATCTGCCCGTTGACACAGTGTGTGCCTGGCGCGACAGCCTGAGGAATGGCACAACCTTCAATGTCACAGATACCGAAGTGCTCCGCATCTACGCAGACCATGGCGCCAGGCGTTGAGCATTGAACTTCGCCTTCGAGGCACTTGCCGGAGCTGACTGTTGGAGCTGGAACCGCCGGAGCTGGTGTCGCTGGCGGAGGCGCTTGAGTCGAAGAAGCGGACGGCTGAGGTGCAGGAGGCTGAGGTGATGGTACTGGTACTGGTGCGACGAATGGCGACGGCGAGGCTTGAGAGCTGCCGGAACCTCCTGCAGCGCAACCAGGTCCTGTAGGTACAGCGAGTGGGTATGTGCCTCCCTCGGTTTTCGTGGTGACATACTTGCCCGGGTTTGGGAATTTGACGTTGACGTTCTCAGTTGTTGGGCATTCTCCAACTCCGGCTTGATTGGCGACGAAGAGTTGTGGGAAGCTTTCGACTTCTGATCCGTCTCCGCCAGTGAATTCGACGTTTGCGCAGTTCATGTACATCTCGCGGTTTCCGACATTGTTGAACCATGTCCAGGCCATGATGGCGTGTCCATCCTTGACACCTTTGGGAACCGTGAACGGGAATTCGTTTACACATGCGGTATCCGTGCTTCCCTCAGTACACTCGACGGCGTTTGCCAGGTTGCCGGGCGCATCTGTAGGACATCTAAAGAAATTTGTTAGCGATAGTCACTGTCTCACATATGGTGGCTTACTTACCCGCCCTCGATCGAGTAGATCACGTGCCAGTTGGCCGGATGCTTTTGTTTCGCTGGGTCTGTTTCGTACGTGATGGAAAGCTGACAGGAACCTCCTCCGTGAACAGCGGTATTCGCGCCGCCACCGAGGTTGAAGGCCAGCTTCTGGGTGGATCCTGCCTCCATCTTCTGACCTCCCGAAGCTGGAAGCACTGCGCCTTGGCAGGGGAATTGTGAGCCTGACGGGTCAAGCGGGGATTTCGAGTCGGTCTGTTCGATTGGTTGGGGTGATAGGATGAACATGTGTGCTCGAGATGTGGCGAGCGTTGCAGCAAGAGCTGCGAGAAATTGTGTTGCGAGCATGATGTTGTCCTGTTGTGTGTTACTCGAGTGTGTTATGCGAAGTTGCGTTTGGTTTTGGTGGCGGACAGGAGTGCGAACAAGTGCCAGCTTTGTATGTTGCGAGCGTGGAAGAGCGCCAGTGAATGTGCCAGAAACTGTCCTGAATACTTTTCTAGTCAAGAACAATAGTATTGTCGAGTCCCGGCCCTATTGTGACAGATCTTCAGGTCTTGCAGTTACTGTCTGTAGGCAGCTGTGCGCTTGGCGCTGGCAAAAGTGAATCTGCGTTGTGCAATGCACAACACGAACTTTGTTGGGCTATCCAGTCAGTTCTTTCTGTCGAGACAACGTTCTGTCAAGCACGTGAGCTGGGTCTGGGAGATAGCGTTTATGAGTTCTTTGAAAGATAAACAAAGAAGTTCAACCGAATGCGGCTGTCAATGCCCCCGAGACAACAAGTCCCTGGTAGAGTGCTCTCGAGTGCAGCAACTTCACCTCGAACGAGACAATGTAGGCGCAGCCGCTTGGTCACGCAACAAATCGAAGCAATGGTCGCTGTCATCGTATGCGCGTGTTGAATAAAGTTCAGCTGTAGGCTGTATCATCAGCAATGTGTCTGAATAGGAGAACAAAGGGCCACAAACTGATATCCGGCGATTGTATGTGAGTAGAAGGGCTGGGCGGTAATGCTCTACCAGAGATGGCCGATTGTCTTGAAACTGCCGGCCAGGCCACGGCCAGTCTGCAGCACAACCAAGTCGAATTCCTGTCTTCACTCCTGTACGAGGCTTTAGCAAGCTCCTAGACATGTCCCTTCTCAGGAGTCCAGCCATTTGCACAGAGACGAGTCATTGTTGCGGCAGCCTTCAACCTCGTCGGAAAGCGCATTCGTTCGTGATGAGATGAGAATACATCTTCATCGTGGTGCTTATCACTGCCTCTGCTACTGAGCCTCCAAGCCTGACACGGAGCTGTCTTCCAACACACGCGGACTCGCTGTCTTTCGCGTATTGAAGCTCAAGACACTTTTCTGTGCTTGTTTGAGGTCTGGACCACCGATGGTCGGCTCGAGCTGATCAGATTCCTAACCTGTCGTCGCGTCGTATCTTCATGCCATTGCCGCTCCATCTATGATTTAGCGGCTGACGATGCGTCACTGTCGCCCATCAGATCTGGAGCAGATGCATGTCAGTGAATGTGAATGTTGATGTTGGCAGGACGTGTCGGACGCGTCCGGTCAGACTCCGAAGGTCTTGGCGTAGGCACACTTCACGTCCGTGGCTTCGCCTTGTTTCACACCTGCCTTCTTGCTCAAGACTACTTTGCATACATTCTAGACCTCACATATCTTTCGACGAGCTGTTTGATGCTCTTCAAGTGTCTGATCTACGCGGATAGCACGGGACAAGCGCCGATGGCTTCCCACGATGGCATGTCACCAGTTGAAAGATTGCGAAGCTTGCAGTGCGGCACTAGATGCAGGCGCTGCCCTCCAGAGGCTTCAGGATTCTGCTCTGGGTCGCCCGGCCTATGAGTATGAGCTCGCTGTTGGCGGTCGAAATGGTCCTGCGTCTTCAGTGTGTGCAGTCTCAACTCCTTGGGGACGACTTCTGCATTCACGTTCCGCTCACCGCTGGATGTGGCGTGCTTAGCTGTGCTAACAGCAGACCAGCAAAGATGATCAGTATGGTTCCGCTGGAGCTCTCGCCCTGTGCCCTGCGTCAACTCGAGCCTTCTGGTGAGACCTCACGATCGTTCCATTCACGATGGGAAATGCCCTATGTCAAAGTGAAGCGACGTATACTCTTTGTACGTTCAACGAGAGCAAACCAGTGTTGGTTTAAATCGACTTCGGCAATGCGAAGTCACCTCTAGTCAGGCCTGTCTTTCACTCCTTGCTGACGGGGCATCGTTGCAGCTTGGAAATTCGTCAATTGGTATTTTGTCACTATCGTGGTTGCCACGCTCACGGGCTTAAGATCCCACAATGGCCAGCATGCCAAAGACACTTGCTGGAATAGGCATGTCGATCGACGAGTGGGACGCAAATCGTCAAGCTCGTGGCTTCGAGAATGTCCTGACCGCTGTTAAACCTTTCTTGGTCTATACTGAGCCAAACCTTGACATCATCCCGATTCTGCATGGTACTCGGTTGCAAGTCACTGATGTCAGTCAACCTGTCAACGAGGTACCAAAGAAGGTCTACATGCGAGTCGGCCCAGGTATGGAGTGCCACATCGAAGCGGATGTCGTGGAAGAATTCACAGCTCCAGCTGGACTCGCCGTTTCGCAGATCCGGTCCGGGAACCGCCATTTGCTAGGCTCATCCATTCCATCCGAGGTGAAGAAACAGCGCAAGACACTCACAGACTCGGACCCCCAGCCCCTAGAGGTTCGCATTCTGGTTGATGCGATTCAAGTGGTGCTTATGGATGGCAGTGTCGGTACTTTCAGCGCAGGCCATGTTGTGGACGTGTGCGCGTCATCTCATGTTCAGAGTCAGTCGATCGCCGAGCGGAAATGGAGTCAGAGAGCTAACTTCTGCCAGACTTCTGCGTGATTCGCTTCGAAGATAATCGGATCGCCCCGATGTGGCGCTCTCAACTAGAGAAAATCTCGCAACTCAAGGTTGAAGGTCACGTACCGCTGATGGACTATTTTCGTTTATGGCACTTGAACTCAGTTCATCGAACAGAGCATACTCTCCTTGTTGCGCACAAGGAAGCCTACGGCTTAGGCCACCTGGGACACCTGTTCCCAATTGAGAAAGGCGCAAAGGTCCTGCTTACAGCAAAAAGCCATAATGGTAAGCACTTTTGTGCCTAATCGCGATTCAGCACACGAGACTGTTCGCATCGGCATCAAGCCTACTCCTATCTTGTGTTATGCAGTTGCTAACGAATTCAGTGGGCTATTTTGTTGACACTTCAAGCAACGTCTTCGTCCTCACGGAACAGCAGATCAAGGAATCTCTGTTCGATATGACAGCCGAAGAGAGCATCCTACAGGCGGCTGAACGAGCTGGTGTCAAAAAATTGTATTCAGAGTGGGGTGGGTGGAAGACGCATCGGCACCACAATGACAGTGTGGCTCCAGGAACGACAACCGTGTCCGGTTTGATAGAGGGAAACATCAGCCGCGAACAGATTGCCAACTTGCCTCGAAACAGCGAAGGCTTTCCTTTGCCTCCTTTCGACTTCAGCCCTCCGCAGGACGGCACGGGCGAACTATCAATCCAATTCGGATATTACGACTTCGCTTCTGATGCAGACGCAGATCTCTCCTGGTCGCACGACTTTGGCCTGGCCGGAGATGTGGTATGGGCAGCCAACAGAGGCGAAGAAGGACTGAGCGATATCAAACTCAAATGGGTTCCCGGCACCTTAGAAGGCACCCAAGCTCCATTTGGAACATGCAACGCATACGTCATGATCACAATAATCAACGACATGCGTTTGTGGCACTTCGGCAAGGGGCCGGTACCTTACGACGAACTGCCCATCTTCACTGGATTGGACGAGTTCTGGCACGAGCGAGAGGGTGCCAATGTGGATTCGATACATAAGCTGGCCAGCATCGACCCATCGGCCAGACCGCTACTCAGTGAGATTGCAATCGAGGGCCAGATGTACGATCGGCAAGGGTACGTCGCCCGCGCGTTGCGGCGAGCTTCACCGCAACAAAACCTCAACCCGAATGCACTCCCACGGGCAGCTCAATTGCAGCAAGAAATTCTGCGTGCTTCTGACAGATCGTGGCAGTTTGGCCAACGACTTGCGGTGCCTCATGTCGATGAATCTGCTCCACGCATCGAGAGGACATCGACACACCCTTATTTTGTGGACACGAGTTATCACAAGTCGATGCCCGACGTGCTCTATCTGTTCGACAAGGAGACGACTCGTTACGCAGGGGTATTCACGCTCGGCAAGAAACGCCTTGCAGCCATGGATCTTAACTTACCGCTTCTCAACGCTTATGGCGAAGCAAAGTCCACGATCGTCAAGTCACAAGGCAAGTCAACAGTTGAGGTACTTCTACGGGACATCCCTTTCGCACCGACTCGCATCGCCAGTAACGAGTGGGGGCCGGTAATGGGCACGATCTACACACTCGGCTTCGGCTTTGGTACTGGTGGCTCCGGCGGCTGGGCAGAAATCGTTGCGCGGATGCCCTACATTACACGCACGTATTGTAGCTGGTACCGAGACAATTGGACCGACACGAGCCGTCGCTACAGGCTTGTACCAGACAAGATCCTCAACACCAAAAGCAGTAAACGCATGGACAACGTAATCAGGGACAACCCAATGTCACCTCTCTTCCAAGCCAACAATACGCTACGTGGCATAGCTTCAGGCCTGGTTGACCCAGCAAAGCCCTATGGCAAGCCAGTCAAGGATGTGGCAGGCTACTGGCATGCGGCGAACCTCGTTCTCTTTGCGTTCAACGATCCTTCTGAGAAGCACCCCGTCGATAGGTTCAGGGAACTGAACAACGGCCCCTCCAGTCGCGAGCGCAGAATCTTAGAGGCTCGCAAGAAAAAGATCAAGGAGCAGACGCAAGCGGCGCAGAATGCTCCAGTAGCAGTCGACGAAGGTGACAATGACGGGAAACATGAGGAGCGCTGATACTCACGCGACATACATTGAGCGAGTCGGGAACAAGCAGCGGCTGAGCACGGTGGTAGGAGAACGAGGAAAGACTTCGTATGAGGGCGCATATTGGGATTGACTGCATCTACGGCGGCCCTTTCGGAAGTGACTGACTTGCGAAAGGTGTCCAGTGCAAGATTGTGAACATTACATGCTAGGCCAATTCTAGCTCATCGCCCCCTGTGAGAAGCGGTCAGAGGTCCAAATAGAGCACAACGCAACAGAAAAATCATAAGCTGACTGCTGCTTACATTCCAGACGTCCTTCATTTCCTCGCTGACTACATTGCCTCATCAGCCTTGACCACTCCATTCTTCCGCACATGCTTAGGAACCACTTGCGGCGCAGACTCATGCCCGCTCGGTGCCCTCTGTCTTCCAAGGTCCTGCGGCCTATCAACTCGTCCTTCTGCAACAGCTTGCTCATCCCGCTCAGGCTTCTTGGTCTCCCCAACCACCGCGATCGTCGAACTTGACGGAGCCCGACACCCATGTTGTGGCCGCACATCGGCACTCGAACTTCCAGCCCCAGCCCCAAAGCCATGATACTCATTCCACGCGCTCTCATCCCCATCAAACACGGGAGGAAAAGGAGATGTCTTGGCCAGAACATGAGCCGGCTTGACTTGCGGCGCGGATTCATGCCCACTATTCGTACGCTTCCTGCCGCCGAGATGGATGCTTTGTGGGCCATTAAGACCGTGGATCTCAGGTTCCTTAGGTGTAAGCTTTTCAGCTTGCTCTTCAGCCTTGTCTTCCTCCTCCCTCCTCTCCCAAAGCGTGAACTTCCCAACATCTCTCCCAACAACCTTCGATGCTGGACCTCCTGTCCCTGACATCAGAATGCTACCCAAACTGGTTCTCAACTGGCTCATCTCTTTCGTCAGGACGTCAATCCTGAGACCCAAGCTGTCCATCTTGATGTCCAAGGCGTCGACTTTCTCCTCAAGGAGTGTGACCCTCTCACTCAACTTCGTCAGACTCCGGTCATGTTGATTCAGTCCCTCGAAAGCTTCATTGAGGCGCTCGGTGTCCTCAGGAGTGTTGATGGCAGATTGCGTGCCAACGTGCTCGACGAGTTCCATCGCTGCAGGTGAATTCGAGAACTGCTCCTTCGAACCGATTTTCTTCTTGTTCAAAAGAGGCTTGCTTGCAGGATCGAATGCAGTTGAGCGACGACGGGATGCTTCTTGAGCTTCTTTGGTAGGATAAGTGTGATGAGTGGGAAACATGTTTGGCGAATTTAGATGTGAGAATATAAACACTTCGGGCAGGTCTGGAACATGCATTCACGAAAGTGATATACATGGACTGTTCGCGTTGCTTGCTGTATCGTACTCGCCACGATCTGTGTAGCATATGATCGTGTTGTTTGCAGGGCTGTCTTCGCGGATGATATGGCAAACATGCTAGAGTTGCTGTAGCTGTGTTCCATATTGATCTCTGCGCTGGACAGATCTTATGTTTCGCAGTGCACCAGCAGAACAAGTCGCTTGCCCATTCTACCATTTCTCACTTGTCGGCTTTGCCCACTCTCTCCAAAACCGCCCTGACAGCTTCGAGCGTCCTCTTCGCCTCCTCTCGTTCCATCTGATCTTCCACTCTCAGCACCGCTCTTCCTCCATCCCTCACCAGCCTCAACATCCTTCCTTCTACATCAGCCAAAACTCTCCTCGCATCCTCTCTCACCGTGCCAGCAAATATTTCTCTTTCCTTTCCATATTTGCTCTGCAATCTCCGCAATGCCCAGACAAGCCCAAAAGCCGCAATAGCACCACTCTCATAGAGTGCAACGCCTCCGCTCGCAACCCATAGCCATGCAGCGAGCGCGCTGGATCCACCCATTGTGGACAATGATGCGAGCATGAGCCGTTGGGCCTTGGCGTGCAAGTTCGGAACCATTTCATGGAGTATTTGTTCTCGTGCGAGATTGACAGTCTGAGGCCAGGGAGGGTTGAAGAGCGCATTAAGACCAGTCTCTTCTCGGATTTTGGAAAGTAGCGGAGGGAGTTGCATCAACTCTGCTACCGTCTCTGGTCGGCCATCTTTCAGGATACCTTGCTGCACGCCATCATAGTCCGCCATTTCTTTTTCCGTACGTTCGTCAAGAAGAGTCTTGCCGCTTGTCGCACTGGTCGCTGCCTCAGAAGACTTTCCTTCGTCTTCAATCGGCTGAGATATTCCACGAAGTTGATTCTCCGTAGCAACGCCAGCTTCAAGAAGTCGGCCTGAGAGGAAAGCCAAATTCTGCTCTGCCTCGACAAGCCAGCCTCGCCGAAGGACATCTGCAGCGGAGATTGATACTTCGTCGATTCTCCAGAACAGTCGCCACCACACAGTGCGCTTCCATGTCGGACCTAGAAAAGCTGTGGACAAGTTCGTCTGTAGGTCATGATGCGCGTCTTTCGACCAAGTCGCCACAGCTTGTTGTAAATCGCTTCGTTTCGAGCTCGGGACAGATTGTGCTTCGTAAATCTCCAGAGCACTCTCATCTGCTGCTTGGACAGCAGTTTCCGTTCTGTGGAGTAGCGAATCCAGCAAGTCTTTGACAGCAGGCTTCAGAGAATCATCTCCCTCGCTCGTCTTCGAGCTATCCGATAGCCACTCTGCCACAGTGCCCACCTTACTCGTCTGCCACTCTCTGCTGAATACAGCTCCATTGGCCCTGTTCTCTCTGAACAGTCCGAGAGCATGTTCCGCCAACCCGATATCCACGACATTCCCATCTTGACCGCCGATCCCTGTGGTCCCGTCTGTTCTCAAATGCAAAGAAACTGCACTCTGTATCATTCCATTCCGATCCAATCCCCTAGGCATCCTCCCCAACTCCACCGCCCCACTCACGCCCTCAGCGACAACCATCGTCTTATGCACAGGATATCTCACAAATCCCACTCTTCCCCCAGCTCCCGGAATCGTCAACGCAGGAACCAACAGACTATCCTCCCACTCGCGTAGCCTCTCCTCTTCTGGGACACCATCTTGCGAAGCAGACTTGGCAGCATTGAGCCCTGTGACCAAGATCTCCACTCCCGCCTTCCTCAACAACGGACTTGGAACTCTTATCTCTCTCCCTCTTCCCGTGTTTGCACCTCCACTGACACCCACATCTTCCACCTCTTCTCCATATCTCACCAACAAAGTCCCCGAGCCATCACCCTCCAAGATTTGCTTCTCCCAGCTTTCCACTCCGTCGCTCAGAGCATCTGCCAACAGAACTCTGACCAATCTCCTTGCAGCCTTCTCACCTTTCTCTCCCAAGCCGAGGAAAGCAATGCGTATCACAGGATTCTCTGACTCAAGAGATCGAAGAGCGAGCTGCAGCCGCGCGAGATCGATATAGCTAGACGTTGAGGACTTCTCTAGCTGTTGAAGCGATTGATAGAGAGGCTTGAGGGATTCGGGAATGGAGGTGGGGGCATTAATCGCAGTGGAGGATGCAAGGGAAGCGTAAGAGCGGGATGACCTGGAGAAAGTGTTTCGCTGACGGAGGTGTTGCTGATACGTCTTGTCCGCGGCAGCCAATGGTGAAGTCTCAAATGGGTGAGGACGTATGGCTGTCGTCGTTCGGGAGTGGTTGCGGCGCTGCGGTTGGCGTTGTTGAAGTTGCTGCGGTCGCGTGCGATTTGTGAAGAGACATGATGGACAGATATATCCTTCAGCGTCCACGGCGCGTGCAACGCGCGTGGAAAGCGTCGTGCGAGGAGGCATTAGATGTGATGTACAAGAACAAGGTCGATGGGAAAGCTGCATTGGAAAGCTGGGATGGAGCTTCACTTTGCGCCGCTACACCTGCCAGATTGGGCACGCTGTCAATGAGCTGGGACGGGAAAGTATGGCATATTGATTTTGATCGTGATATTGATACAGTGTCTTTTACAATGTTCCATGCCGGTGATCCAGCTACTGGTTCTGTTCTTCCCAAGTGGGACATCCTGCGCTCTGGCTGTGAGCATCTATCTGAATAGCTTTCTCCCTCCCATCCGACTGGCCGCAACATCGCGGTTCTCCATGCCGTACAAGCTGATGCCAGTGAACCCCACTGTGCCACCGTTTCTCGCCTTCTTATACCTCCGAAGTGCTTCTCGGAAATGGTCTGGCTGGAGAGGTCCGCGATCACATTCTTCAACAGCCCGCGATAATCCCCAAGCGCCTGGTTGAACGTTGGCGAAATCATCTGGGAGTTCGTCTTCGTCCGCATCGTCCTTCTTCTTGTGCTTCTCCGGTGTGCTCATAGCTTCGGTCGTTTGCGTCCCGTTCGGCAGACCGTTGGGCTGAGAAGCGGACGGAGTAGCCTCTGGTATTTCGGCCACCTTGCTCGTGGGCGAGGTCGGTTCCTTCTTAAGTCCCCTGCTCGCCTCAACATCCATCTCATCGTCTTCAGCCTTTGCCTTCTCCGGCGCACTCGAAGCCTGCCTCTCTTCGTCATGTGCCGCCCTATCAGATTCCTCCAATTCCTCCCTCCCAGTCATGAGCTTCAGCCTCTTGTAGGCCTGCTGCGGTTCTCCATCCGGCCTCAAAGGCTGCACCGCCATCCACTCGGCCTGCACCTCCCTCGCACTCTCAATCAGCATACCCGCAAACATCTTCGTATAAGCACCCACCACCGTCACCACATTCTGCGGCACACTCTGACTCAACGTCGCGTTGACCAACCTCCTCACATCCGCCGTCCGCAGCTTCACCTTATTATACGTATCATACCTTTCTTGATGTTCTGTCGGCACTGCCTCTCGGAACAAATATCTCCGCTGGTTATCGCGATCCAGTTCCGCAGGATCCATGGTGAAAGCTTCGCCTCGCGCCCCCAGCCCGTCATTATCTTCATGGTCGTCATCCGAGTCTTCTGCGTCTGGTTGCGAACCTCCACCTGTGACGACCGAAGGCGCTCCAGCCGTACTTCGCGCACCCTTCTTTCGCCCATCTTCTCCACCAATTAACGAAACGCTTCCTTTCCGTGAGTTAATGCCTTTCATGCCCGGTCTTCCACGCATCCGCTTCTCCCCACGTTTGCGCTTCAGACTTCCATCAGCGGGACCATTAATCGCGCTGTTGATTTCCGAGTCGAGGTCGCCATCGTCGAGGTCATCTTCGCCAGGGGAGAAGCGTAGATGCTTCTCGTCTTCTGCTGTAGGTGGGAAGGAGGTCTGACGAAGAGGGTGAGCGGAGCCAGTCGAGGGTGCTAGCGATGGTTTGCGTGACTTGGGAAGCGCCAGAGAGAGGCCGCCTGGTCTCTTCTGAGAGACTGGCGTGGATGAGGGCCCGGGCGGCGAGCGCGCGCTGTGCGGTGGTGAGGCCATGGCTGCGAGATGGCCTTGTCAGAGAAGTTGTCGCAAGTGCAAGAGGTGGGTGGTAGGAATAGCTCGAATGAGGCAAGTGGCGCGGCTTGGCACATGTGATTGTGGAGACGAGCCGCGAAGTGAACTTGGTGAATGTCTTCAGGTTAAAACGATATCTGGTATACACGCAATGACAAGATCTTCAGAATGTGCTCGTGCGAGACGATTCTTCAAAATTCCAGGTCATGTCGGGTATGATACAAATACTACAATATATGGCGCAGCACATCGACACGTCCGTCATCAGATATATCCATTCTCGTCTCTGCCCTCAAGAACCCAAATCAAACCACGCGAGACGCGACGAACTGGTGTTGCGCCCCTTCATCGCGGAGAAATTTCCGGTCACAAAGCTCTTCAGCTGTCGTCGTATGTCCTTGTGATTGGTCCCAGCTTTTCAAATATGTACGAGCCATCAAAGGCCTAGTGTCATCAAGTCAGCACCTCAATACTATTGAGCAGCTGCTGGTGGTTCGCGGATCGGCAGTGTGGTACCGTTACCATTAAGCGTCGGCGTTGCAGTGCCACTGCCAGCCTTTTGCTTGAGGGTGAGTGGGAATGGGTAGTCCTCAGGCTCCTCCTACAATTTGGTCAGTAAAATTTCCTGCGAACATCATTTGCGTGCACAACTCACCTCTTCCGGCAGCTTCCACGCAATGTAGTCTTCTGTGCTGAGACCTTCGCGACCCTCTTGTATCGAGGCAAAGTCGCCTGGCGTCATCATGCCGCTGCGGTCCCGAGGACTGCCTGGTGCCGACAGAGGTCGTGTAATCTTGATGCTCTCGGTACCATCGAAGAATCCTGGCTCGTCCTCGCCCTCTGAAAAGCTGTCTGGGTATGCTCGTCTGAGTGCAAGCTGTCTTGCCTTGACGTATTCCATGCCCATTCTCTTCCAGTCGAGCAGATCGCTGAGGCGTTCTGTTCGGTTACGCTGGTTGATGCGTTGTCGCTTGCTCTTTTTCGTGAACTCGTACATGAATTCAGTGAGCTGGTTCACACTGTCGTCGACACCCTTCATTCTGCGGTCCACGATATAGATACCGTAATCTGCGGCGTTCTCGATGAGCTCTTCCATGTAGCAACCGAAACCAGACAGGTTCGTTGTGATCGACGGCACGCCCATGACTGTACACTCGGCTGGCGTGTAACCCCAAGGCTCGTAGT
Source organism: Cercospora kikuchii (assembly GCF_019650295.1). Classification (NCBI taxonomy): domain Eukaryota; kingdom Fungi; phylum Ascomycota; class Dothideomycetes; order Mycosphaerellales; family Mycosphaerellaceae; genus Cercospora; species Cercospora kikuchii. Next base: position 1,961,490 of record NW_025408588.1, read on the forward strand.
ATGAGCTGAAAATGCCCATATGTGTGCCTCGGACGAAATCGTCGTAGTCCATCGGGAGGACTGGGTTCCCGGAGCTCAAGAACTCGGGATGGAAGACAACCTTGACGCGGTCGGAGGGGTGGTTGAAGAGCTGGCAGCGGCGCATTTGGTTGAGGATGGGGTCTTCGCTGTCGTTGACCAAGTTGTGTGTCACGATCGGCGGAAGTGTGTGACGCTTCATGGCAAACAATCTCCTGCGAAGCATGATCTTGTCCTGCGCACTGAGCAGGTCTTTCTCGTCTGGCGGATCTTGACCATCTTGCCAGGCGATCGACTTCTCGAAAAGCTTCTTGCCAATCTCTTTCTCAATGTGTCCAAGAGTGTCCTTCAGTGACTTGACGACTGCTTGGCCCTTCAAAGCCTCAACAGCAAGGGACTGTGTCTGTGCTGGGAAGATCATGAACGCCACCACAGTCATGTCCGACCCAGCAGCCTTCATGCGGTGGTTGAGACGAGCCAGAGATTCGATGAACATGTCAACACCTTTATTCCTGTACTCGTATCGTCCAGCAGTGAAGAAGTAGAGGGTCTTGTCGGGATCGAAATCGTTGTGTCCATAGAAATGACCGCGAACAAAGTCTGTAATGCGATCCTTGTTGGTCTGATGCAGATTCTGAAATTCGTGGGTAGCGGAGAACTTCTTGACATTGAGACCGTTCGGCAGGACGCCGTCGGGCTTTCGCTTCAGCAGATGCTCACTCTCGTAAGCAGTGATATGGCTGACGGTGGTAAAGACATCTGCCGAATGAGCAGCACCGCGTTCTATGCAGTATCGGTGGTAGATACCACGCTTTCCGGCTTCGGCGTCAACGTCGAAGTACTGCAAGTTGTTGTAGAAATCGACAGAGCCAGCGCAGAGATAGCGGCCGAGGAGGGTTGCGTGAGTGGTGAAGATGGTCGTTACGTCGATCTTGCGCTTCTTGCACAGAGGAAGTGCGACACCTGCAAGCCACTCGTGGAATTGTGCGATGACGGCACGTTCCTTCTCGTGGAAGACGTACTATTGGGGATTAGTCTGTGTCTGGTTGTGCCACTGTGGCAGAATAGCGAGGGTCGGCAACTCACCTCGCCTAAGAACCAGGCAATCAAGTAACCAAATACAATTGCCTCGTTCGTTTCGTGGTCATCTGGAGGACTGGGGATGCCAGCAGTCGACCAGAGGTCACCTTTCCACTCATCGAGCTTGTAGTATCCAGTACCGGTGTCGAAGAGCAGCACTCGTGGGGCGCCGTCAATCAACCACCTTCCGTACATCGTCTTAATGCCCCTCTCGTTCATGTTCTTGATCGTCGCGATCAGTGCTGGATCCCTCGGCTCGATCTCTTCAACCTCGACGGCGGCGGACGCGCGGTTCAGCGGCCCCAGCAATGTGTAGCTCGAGCCATACTCTGCGGTTGTGACTTGTGCTTTCGATTTAAGCACACTGTAGATACCGCCGACGCGATTGGCGACCTCAGTGGCCACTTCGAAAAGCACATGGTTGTGCACGTCTCGGCGGGGTTGGTCGCCCATGTTGCGGATGTAGTGTGAGGGCGGGATTTGGTAAAGACTGGACGCAACTCGTGGCCTCGGGAGTTCTGGAGGCAGGTGTCACTGTGGAGAGACTGTATCAGTGGATCGTTCTGGAGCTCGAGTGGTGCATGTAGTGAGTGTGATATGAGACAAGTCGAAGCTATGAATGCGGAGAGTGGAGTGCAGCGACATCATTGGGGAAGCTGCTTCGGGACGAATTGAAACTCACCTTTGTGTTCCGGTCGGTTCCACTACTGCTCAAATTTCTTCCGCGATGGGTGTTCCTCCTGCAAATGTATCACCAAGGGAGGGAGAGGTGTGTAGAAGAAGTGGAAATTGTTGAAGAGGGAAGCAGTGTAATGGTGAGTAGCCGAGAGGCTGGTGCGAATTGGTCCGAGCAAGCAGCACAAGCTCGAGCCCTGCTGCTGAACAAGCGAGAGATGGTGGAGAACCTGACGTCGGTCTGGAGGCAAATACTGACGAAACAGCTGCGCATGAATGGTGTCGGTGAAGATGCATTGCTGCTCTGTATATAATCTCAGCGGCGGCATCGATCCCAGCGCCGACGCAGCATGGATTTGGCGACATTGCGCGCGCGGGTCTCTCAGCAACACGGCCAGGTTGGGCAGGCTTGGCTCGTTGTTGAGGCGATCTGCCTTCAACGACCAGGCCACGAGAAAAGTGGTGTCTGAGCTCAGCACAGCTCTCTCCACGCGCCCCTCCGCATCCAGCTGCATCTCCAAAGTCTAGCCGCCAGCCGGCCTCGAACGCCGACGCAGTCGGTCCTTCTTGCGCCATACCACCGCCCGGCAAACCTGTCGCTCGTCACGCGCACAGCGCCACCCGTATAGCTCGACTTCCGCAGTGCTGCACTTGTGACGGCGGGGTTGTCCAGTATGCACAATGGCCATACCGTCGCACCGGCGGGAGCATCGTCGAGACGTCAGACTGCCCATGCCGGTTGTCGGATCTCCGATACCTGCATTGACGAGCGCTGGCGGCCGTTTGAGCGCCCAACAATTCACTGAACTGCTCGACCATGGACCAACGCGCACATGTCTCGGCCGCTAATCATCTCTAGGCCACTAGCAAATCCTCCTCCACCACCCTTCTGGTCGTGATATCGGCCATACGAGTGAGCAGTCTGCGAACAGATGGAAATTGCGTTGGAACCGCCGTTACAACTGTCAAACGAACAACTTGCCAAATTCTATCTCGATGTCGACTACCTTTCCACGTTCCCTGCTCACATATATCTAGGCCATGCGCTCCGTACAACCCAAGAAGCTCGATGTGCGCTCACACATTTTGCTCTCAGCCGCATGTCCAAATTCCGCTTGCCTTCTGGTATCTGCCTCCATCAAGCACGCCGGTCGAAATGCAAGTCTCTTCCTTCCCGTTGGGAACTGAGATCTGACGCCTCTGCCCTCCGCTCACGACTTCGCAATTCTTCGACCCAGTGAAGAGCGTCAACGTGCAGATGCCTTTCTCGACTTGTCCGATGCTGATCGTGCTGTGCGTCAATGGCGTGCAGTACATGGACTGACGAGTTGATGCATTAGCGAAGTTTCTAGCAACCGCGAACATTCTGCATACCTTGATTACACCTTCGCCTGTACGAATTCCGCAGCCATCCAGATCGCTGATCGTATCAGTCGAGACGGAGCCAATCTTCGTGCCAGCAGCGAAGCTCTTCCCAGAGAAGAACCCAAGAGTGGTGTTTTGCGCGCATGGTTGAGGGTAGGTGCCTGGGTTACCAGTGGTGATTTGAGGTAGTGCAAGACCGGCCGCCGTAACGGCGAGGCATACTGCAGTAGCGACGATGTACAACATGTTGTTTATGCTGCCAGTAGGTCAATCTGTAGGCTGTGTAAAGTGTTGATCTTCTGGCGTTACAGATGCTTCGTCTAGATTGCGGACTTATGGGAGATGGATATGAAGGAAAGTACTTATCCTTATATCAGGCAACGGGAAAAAATCAAGCACATGCAAGGACAGGAACGACAGGAACGACTGAGCACGACTCCGCCACCGAAGTGAAGTCATCGTCGCTGAGTTCAGTTGACCACTGTGGTAGGAACAGAGGTTGTCGATATGACCCTGCCATGCTACATCAGCAGCCGCGAGACACCTTCAAGGCACCTCTTTCCAAGCTTATTCGCAGACACGGAAAGTCCGGCACAGAAGACCTCTTCGTACCTCTTGTACGCTCCCATCGATCGGCACGAGAACCAAGATATCCTCCGATAGCAAACATGCACAGCAGTCGACCACTGGCCCTCGAAACGCACACAACAAAGCACCAAAATGGAAACGATAGCACATCAACGTGGCAGCGGCGGGTGACATCGCACCTCAGCGAGCGTGCATAGCAATCGCACGCTGAAGTGCAAACTCGGAATCTTTACGTGGCACAGCAGTTGCGGTGTCCCGCTGGACCTCTTGCGCTGCACGCTGCACACTCACGCGCAACACGAGAAGCTTGGCGTGCTTGCAACACCAAGTGCAAATGCAAGCAGCATAGCAGTTAAACGCGGCAACAGTATAATTGTGAATCAAGATGGGAGACTTCATGAGTACTTCGTATCCTCTCCTCCATATCCTACAATTCTGAGTCTCGCACGCCACCGCTACTACTCACGTACCTCTCTCCCACACCGCGCGCAGAACACATTTTCAGCATCATCTCTCTTCCAATCCATCATGACCTTTGTTCCCCTAGAAGGTCTCGGAAGATGCGAATTCATCGCTCGTTGACGTTCTCGGTTCTCTAAGATTTCGTACCTCTGGCGACGGCTCGTGGCCAAGTTGGTCATGATAAAGTACGATACTGCCACGATCAAAAGACCAAGGATCGAAGAGAACAGGAAGCTGTCTGCCGTCGTCGTTGTTAAAGGAGACATGGTCGGGTCTCTGCGCGTGCAGGAAGCAAAGGAGGAGTGGAGCGGAAGACAAAGAAGGGAGAAATGGTGTCTACCATCTAAAATCGTGAATACGGGCATACAAATATTTGCCTCATAGCATGGCTCGAAAAACTACACAAACACCATTTACCACTATGCGACCGACAAGCAAACCACTCAACCACTTCCACGCCTATACCTCCTCAGGGCTTCCAATCCACCCTCCTCGCCCTACAAGGCATCCCCTCCCTCGGCTTCGCCGCCCCAATCAACACCTGATACAACTCCTCCCCACCAACATCATGCACCTTCCCCTTCCTAAAACTCTCATCCCTCGCATAGAACGTCCCATCTTTGCCCACAGTCTCCAAACCCTCTTTATCCAAACGAACATCAAACTCAAAAGTCCTACAAGTCATCGCCAAAATAATCCTCGCCTCCAACAACGCCAAATTCTGTCCCAGGCAATTCCTATAACCCATCTCAAAAGCTCGGAATGCACCTTCGGGTATGTTGTGCGAGTTGGAGGGGAGGAAACGTTCGGGTTTGAATTCGTCGACATCGGGACCCCAGATATTTTCGTTGTGGCCCAGACCGTGATGCACGAGCCAGATCATCCAGCCCTCTGTGGAGAATTTCTCGCCGGTTTTGGGGTCTGTGAGGAAGAGTCCTTTCTCGCCCATGCGAGGTGCGGAAGCGGCGGGGAAGAGGCGGAGAGTTTCTTTGATGACGCAGAGAGTGTATTCGAGTTTGTGGAGGATATTGGGATCGGACTGAATCTTTGAGGCGGTTTGAGAGGCGGGGCCGAGAACTTCTTCGTGTTCACGGCGGATGCGTTCGAGGACTCGAGGATTCTTGCGGAGAAGGTGGAAGACGTAGCAGATTGTGGAGGAGGTGGTGTCGTGGCCTGCGAAGAGGAAGATGCGGATCTGGGTGATTGCGCCTTCGCGAAAGGCGGCGTCCATGATCGGGTGGTCGTTACTTGTAGCGACTGCGTTGGGGTCTTCGTTTTCTAGATCTTCCTCGCCGGTGAGGTAGCTGTCAAGGGCGAGGTCGATAATGGTACGTTTGCGGGCCTTCTTCTCTTTGGCTGGAGTTTCTTTGGTTGCGAAGCGCTCATCAAGGACTTTGCCTATGTATCGGTGCATTACACGGTTATTTCTCCATCGTCGGTAGATGCCATATGGTCTCCACATTGCGAATGGGTTGAAGGTCTCATTCGGCAGTAAGTTGATCTGCTCTCGCAGGGCGTCGATACATTCATTGTCCTCTCGTTGCATATTAAACCTGACGTCCAGTACGACCTTTCCGATGACATCGACAGTCAGGCGCGTGGTCTCTTCTTCGAGGCGGAACACCTCATTTTTCTTCGCATGTTCTGTGAGCTTATCGACGTAAATCAGAGCGTCGTCAACAATTCCTGGTGCTAGAGTGATCAGGTGCTGTGTGCTGAAGCCTGGACGAAGTTAGGTATGGAGCGTGATGGAAGAGTAGCGCGTGCACACACCTGGGTTGAACATGCTCCGCCACTTCTTCCACAAAGCTCCATTGGCAGACACCATATCGCCTTTCCCTACCAAGTGCTCTAGGAAATTCGGCAATGAAGAATGCTTTGGCGCGTTGTACTCTGTCGAGAATTGTTGACTTATCGCAGGATCCATAACTGTAATCATTGGATCGGACACAGGCCAAAAGTCAAGAGCGAACCAATTGCCCAAGTTGTGCTTCTTCCTCATGAAGTGAGCATATGCTTGGCACTGTCAGCAAGACATCTTGACAAATACAGGTTGCATCGCATACTCACTGTGCGGATGAACACGATTGGGAAGCTGCGAGGCTATCTCGCCAACATTCTTGAGATCGCCGAAGATCCATGAAGCCGGTGCTCCAGGCTGAAGACGGCACAGTTAGCGAAGCAAGTACAGAGCCTCTGCTTCAATTGCACTTACGAATTGAAACCGCCTCTTTCGGATCCTATACCCTTTGACGAGGAATCGCACGACATAGCTAGCCAGAAAGATAAGGAGCGCTCCTTGCACCACTTTGGACTTCAATATCTCCAACATCTTGACGTTCAACGTCGAGACAAAGACAGACGGAGTTCGAAGGCAACGGCCAGAACTCAGCTAAAGAAGAAGCGTGAGACCTTAGGGCAGACGTGCCCTATCCACGGCTTTGGTGTCCAGGGTTTTATAATCTGTTGGCCAGTGCGATGAAATCATGCAAGAATCCTTCAGGAATTAACGTCTTGGATAAGTGCGAAGCATTGGTTGTTGGTTCTTCATGTCGTTCATCGAATGAGCAGTCTGTTCAATCCGCGTCGTCTATGTGGATTGTGCATTGCTGTGTCTTGCCCGTTCGGATGGTGACACTAGGTGGCAGCATTGTCTCTCGTAGATCGGTACGAGAAGGCGCACCCGCACAATCCCTGCTCTTGCGGCAGCGCGAGCACAGGGATCGGCATCACGGTTTGGAAAATCCGTCTGATGAGGATCAAGAGCGGCCAAGAGTTGTCCAACAAGGCCAATGTGCCATTAGGCGCCCTCAGACATCTTGTTGCATCCTGCTGTGAGTGCTTCCATTCCTGCTGCGCGTAATAACAGATAGCTGGAGCTGAACGACAAGCTCCTTCCCCCGCGTTAGTAGCGCAGCACCCGCGCACGTAGGTGCGGTCTCAACAAGGTATGACCAAAGGAAAGCTTCGACGGGGCTTCTGAAGGTGCCGTTGCCGTGCAGAAATTGGTCAGACTTATAATAGTGAGCATAAGATGCCAGGAAAGCGGAAGAGAAGAAATCCGACAGTAGGCTTATGGTCAGCTGAACGTGGAAGAACCTTGAGGATGACGAATCGGAGACCACGGAAACAATAGTGAGACGAGCAGTTACGAAACATGAGTGTACTGGTATATTTACTGGCTCTGGCCTACTACTGAGTAGACGACTGAGCTTAGTCGATATCAACCATTGAGCCTGCTCTATGGACAATGTCGCGGCAGCCACCTCCAATAGTCGGGTATCATTAATTATGCAACATCAACGTCGCTCAATGCTTCGTCTCGTTCGTAGCCGCTCCTGAAAAATGCATGCCCTCATCATCTAAAACACAGATCCCTTGCGCTCAACATCAGCAGTGATCTCAGTATCGAGCTTTCCGCCCTCCTTGAGACCCATCTGGCTGGCGAAGGTGGTCGTTGGTCGCCACTTGGACGAGGTACGAGGAGTGGTCTCAGCCATCATCTGGTCGACCTGCTCGAGCGACAGACCCTTGGTCTCTGGCACCAAGAAGTACGAGTAGACGAAAGCGCAAGTGCAGAGGCCACCCCAGACGAAGAAGACACTCGACTTCAGATCGCCCTCATCGGTGTTGACCATGTAGGGAGTAATGACGGCAATGATGGTGTTCCAGAGCCAGTTGCTGGCAGTGGAAAGAGCAACACCGCGAGAACGGATTGGCAGAGGGAAGATCTCGCCGATCAGGATCCAGGCACCAGGTCCCCAGGTCGATGCGAAGAAGAAGATGAAGATGGCGATGAACGCAATCTGGGCGTTGACGGCTGGGACATTGATGGCACGGGTGAGTGGGTCGCCTCCATCTGGGTTTGGAATTTCGTAGGTCTTGTTGAATCCGACGGTGACACCAATGATGGCGACGAGGAACTGGCAGATCAACATGCCGAAGGCACCCCAGACGAGCAGTGGACGACGACCGAACTTCTCGACCGTGTAGAAGGAGATCGGAGTAGAGCAGACGTTGACCAGGGTGAAGATCAGCGAGATCAAAAAGGTGTTGGAGATGGCGCCAGTCGAGCTCAAGAATGGGGTCGAGTAGTAGAAGATGAAGTTGACACCGGTCCACTGTTGCATCATCTGGAGAGAGGTGCCGAGAATGGTCTTGCGCAGGTTGGAGTTGGACTGGAAGACGGAGCCCTTGAAGCAGTTGGCCCAGCCATTGGCCCAGCTGCCAGCAGGAATGATGGAGCGCTCGTATTCCTCATTGGCGACGATCTCAGCCAACTCAGCCTCGATGTACTCGCTGTCACCTGGCTGTCCTCGCAGACGAGCGAGGGCAGATCGGGCTTGCTCGACACGGCCGCGCTTGACGAAGTATCGTGGAGAGTCTGGAAGGAACAAGAGACCACCGCCAAGGATGACACCCCAGGCGAACTGGATGCCGATTGGGATGCGGTACTCGCTCTGGTCGGTGCGGTTGCGGACGGCGTAGTTCACGCAGGATGCGAGAAGAAGACCGATGGTGATGCAGAATTGGTAGCCGGCGACGAGGGCACCACGGACTTTCTTTGGGCAGATCTCGGACATGTACAGGATGACAATGGCGGACTCGAATCCGACACCGATACCCGCAATGAGACGACCAGCAACAATGACACCGAGAGCGTCACCGCCGACACCAGTAATCATCTGGATGATAACTCCTGATATTGAAGTCAGTACTGTTTCCATGGGGTGATCAATCCGAGCCCTGACATACCGACAATGTAGATCAAGCAGCCAATAATGACGGTCCACTTTCGGCCAATGAAGTCTGCGACATCACCAGCGATGATGGCGCCAAAGAAGGTACCAGCGGAGAGGATAGAAGTGACGAGAGACAGGTGGCTACCGGAGAGCGCATCATTGCCGGGACCCTCGATGAGCTCGACGAAGACGCTCGAGGCAGTGACACCGTTGATGTAACCCGAGTCGTAACCGAAGAAGATACCACCGAAGGAGGCGAAGGCGCAGATGAGGTAGGCCTTGAAGGTCACGGGCGCCTCAATGCGATTGACATCGCTGGTCGCAGCGAGCGCGCCACCCGGCATGGTTGCGGGCGGTCTGTTGGTTGATGAGGTTTGTGTTTCCCGGGCCCGGTGCTAGGTACTCGAGGTCGGGTGCGCGAGGCGAAGGTGGGCGACGAGGTTGTTGTTCGCGGTCGGTGTCGAGTTGAGGAGGTGAGCACGCGATGGAGAAACAATGGCGAGTGCGGACCGGGGAGCTGTCTTTTAAGAAAGAGACGCAGGCGCGACTGGTGGCTTTCACACGGTGGCACGTGCAAGCATATGCACGGGCCCGCAGTAGTGGTGAAGGAAATTATGGCCCTACACTATGCTAGTGGGGGCCCGCCGGAGGCGTCCAGAACCCCAGCAACCTCTCCAGCTTTGCTGCCATGTGGCCCGCCGTGGCCAATCGTCTGCTCCCGCCGCGGCCTAGCGGTCTTCTTTCAGCACGGCCAGCCCGCTCATGACCACTCTCTTCGGGCCCAGCTGAGGACCGCACCACTCGCCGTCTCGCCCAATCCGCCGCTCGTCCACCAGCAGGACACACGCGACTGTGGTCGAGACGCGATCAGCATGCTGCTCGACCCTCGATGCCCGGCTGCAGCTCTGCAACGTCGCGGCATCGTCCAGCGACCGTTCTGGAATGCCACTGCTTTTTGCACGCACCGCAACCATCGACATTCCACAACGTCCTGCGTTGCCCGGAGGACTTGTCGCCGCTTGCTGCCGCGGTTCGGCCTCGCAGCCGTTCTCAGCCTAGGCGAGCCCGGGGGCCCTTTGTCGGGACGTTGCACGGCTTTGTCGCGTCTGATTTTGGCATCAAAGGATCTGCGGCGCGGTCACCAGCGACAATGCGCGCACTCTGCGGCACATGACACTCATCACGAAGGTGTGACGATGCTGCAAGAAGCTCTGCAAGCTGTTTGCTGCAAATGTGAGGGGACGCCGAATCATGGAGCACCAATGCGCCGAGCCGGGAGCGGGCTCTGGAAGCTTGTTAAGGGTCTCAGACACGTCTGGTCGAAACCTTCGGATCGAGGCTGAAATCTGCAATGTCTAAGGTTGCGTCGTACTGACCAATACCTTGGGCGCCACGGTTCTACACCCTCCTGCCTGACTCCCTGTCTCATCAGTGCGGCGACGCAGTGGTGGCAGGCAGCGCTCACAGCATGGCTCGGGACAGCTGGGCGCATCGCCGCACTGTCTTACCCGGACTTCGCGCTCGCTTCGGCTGCGTCTCGCGGCTCATGAACCGAAGCCCTCCATGCACTCCACTTCATGCACTGCGACGGTAGCAGATCGTACCATCCGCGAGGTCAATAATACTGCTCCAGCGATTCGAGGCCCAATTCCCCCTTTGAGCTCAACGGCCGGCGCAATGTAGCATGCGGCGCACATGCTACTACTGTATTGATTCCTTGAGGATGCTGAGGCCTGCAAACTTTTGCCAGCACTATATGCTAGCTCGGCGCGACACGAAGCGCCACACCCACGTGAATAGTCGTGCCTCTCACAAGCGTGCTGCGTGCGAATGTTCGCAGTCGAACGCCTATACTGTACCAAACTGTGGTAGCGTGCCTTCCCCGCGATTTCGTGGGTTTGCATCTTGCAATCTGGCTGTCCATCGAACTTCTGCTGATCGCATCCAGAACAGAGAGGAGAGTAGAGCGTCCAGAGCGGGCAAGCAGATTATTGACCAGCACGTCGGAATTCATTGCTGTACGTCTTCGCTTCCTGATTCATGCCGTAGAGATCCACTGTGGGCAACGTGGACATTTCTTGGGGACTCCGCTTGGTCACTCCACTCGTTGCTTGAGGCGCTGCGGGTTATCGGTCCGTTTTTGCACTCGGCGAACAGCCGCGATGTCCAGACGCGTCGGCAAGAGATGAACGACCACCTTAGCTTCGCGATGACCACGCCGCCACCGGCTCACGGCCTCCAGCACTTACAAAGCAAACAGACTACTGCCGTTTAGCAAGGTACGTGCGTGTCTACTGTTCGGCTCAGCAAGTCGGCATCTCGTCCAACTGGAACGAGGCCCGCCAACCCGGCTGGGATCGCAAGTAACATAGTATTGTGCATACGATGTAGTGAGACCGCACGCAGCGCTGTGTCAACTTTGAAGACAACAATCATGTACCGTTGTAGCAATGCTCGCGTGTGCACGATGATTCGGGCTAATGCAGAAATTTCAAGAAAGGCTTGCCAAGATTGCTTCCTCGCTGCCGAAGATAGTGCTAAGCCTTCGTCTGTCCTTGCCTGGGACCATGGTGTGAGGTTGAGAACAAGGCTACGACAGCCTTTTTCGGATTGCAAATTGTTACGTATGCGTACGCTCCGCGGGTGCCATGCCGAACTGAGCAATAACCCGGCGACGTGGGCTCACAAAGGTTTAAGCCTCGTCCCTAGCTCTGTTCCACTGACAGCATTCGTCAAAGGTTACAGTTTTTCCACCGAAAATGTCGAGGGCGCTCCCAATTGTTAAATCAACCTTACCATTGCTGAGGCGCTCAACCAACTCGAGGTCTGCGATGTTCCGGCCACCGCCAGCATACGTAACGGGTATGGAGCAGATCTCTGCAAGGTACTCGACCAGCTTTTCGTCGATGCCGGCTTGCAAGCCTTCGGCATCGGCCGCATGAATTAGAAATTCGCTACAGTAGGGCTCCAGCAATGAGATGTTGTCTGCATAGTACCACGTGTCAGCCCTGTCTAGTGTCTACCGTGCTGCCGGCACGCTCGCTGTAGCGCGCACAGGTGAGTAAGAATCATCTGACATACCCCGGTTGATTTCAAATTCTGTAATGGTTTGCCATCGGTCCATGGCCACTCTCCAGCCTTGACCGACACGGCGGCAACTGAGGTCGATCACGAGCTTTTCCTTGTCGCCTCCGAGGGCTTGAAGCACAGACTGTAGTCGGTCTAGAGCGAAAGAGCCTGAAGGGAATAAAAATGAAGTGATGATGACCTACTACGGAAGGTCAGCACGTGCGCACCCAATACTGGAAAATAGTCCTCTTCGTACCCTTTCTGCACCAGCATCTATCCACTGCTTCGCGTTCGTGTCTTTGATGCCGCCTCCGGCTTGCAAGCCGCTAGGCCAGGCCTGGAGAGCTTCACGTGCTGCCTCGTCGTTGCCGGGACCCAGCATGATGACATGGCCGCCGCGAAGATTATGCTTCTTGTACAGGTCCGCGTAGTATGCTGAAGGATGCTCAGATGTGAAGTTGGTCTTCAGGTCTGCATTATTGGTCGACAACGTGCCACCCACGATCTGCTTGACAGACCCTGCATGCAAGTCTATACATGGCCGGAAACGCGTCATATTTTCAAGACGGCAGAGGTGACTTTCGTTGGTTGTCGTTGCACTGTAGAAACGACCGAACGTTGAGCTCGTGAGAGGAAGGAGCAAAAAGCTTGGCAGTTTTTCCCGGCCTCGCTTTCTCCGCTTCCCGCGACCGACCGTCCTTGACGAACGTTAGCACATCGCAATTTACACACCGAGATGGCGGTAGCACTGGGCAAGAGAAAGCGACCCGCTGAGCAAAAGCGTACGAGATCAGTCAAGCAAGAACGCGAACCCGATGAAGATGATGCAACAGCTCGAGAACTGCTGAAGAAGGCTTTCGAGGCGAAATTTGCGCCTCTTGAAGTCCAGCCAATCGAGAGCTCCACAGCAGCAGACAGCGATGGTCAAAATGAAGACGACAGCGATGCCGAATCTGATTGGAGTGGCCTCACTGGCGAAGATGAAGAAGACCGCGTCGAAGTCATAGAGCACACTGTACCGACGATTGACTCCATCTTCGATGGCTCTGCCAAGAAATATCTGTCTTCGAAGCCGCCGACGCTAGGAGACGATGAGGAGTCTGCCACGAAGCAAGCATCGAAGTCGAACAAATCCAAAACGGGAGATGGTGAAGAAGATGGATCGGAGGCCACAAATCTCAAACATGACTTGGCCTTGCAACGTCTACTGAAAGAATCACATCTTCTTGACGCATCCTCATTCTCATCATCCACCGCACCAGAAGGCAAATCCCGTGTCAAAGCGCTTGACATGCGACTCCAGGATCTCGGAGCCAAGACTTCGGCCCTGCAGCAAGATAAAATGCCTATGCATATTCGGAGGGGCATTAGTGGCAAAGCCGCGAGTCGAGAAGCGAGTAGGAGGAAAGAAGCGGCGGAGAATGGCGTGATACTGGAGAAGGCGAGGATGAATGCGCCCAAAGCCCAGCAGAAGCGGAGGGAGAGAGGTGTTGGAGGCGTCGGAATTGGAAGGATGAGTGGGAGTACACTGAAGCTGAGCGATAGGGATGTGAGGAGTATTGAAGGAAGAAGGGGTTCTGGTACGGGCAGAAGAGGTGGAAAGAGGCGATGAGCTCCTCGGGCAGTAATGTCGAGTTGATCATTGTACCCAAGGTCGTTCAGCTGAATGCGATGCGCCTGGTCGAGAACCAGCTCTTCACAGCCGTTGACCAACTCACTCCGTCGAACGAACCAGCGATATATCAGTGGCCCTCACAGCGGTCTCACTCCGCAGCGGCGACTGATTTTCATTGGCTTGGATGCGCTGGAAGTCGACTGCAACAGACACAACTGAGCAGAGCCAGTCTGCCTGAAAAGTGTGTGATGGACAGTCGCTGCAGTTAATTTCGCGTGCATCTCGCGAAAATTCGCGCACGCTTAAATCCTCAAGGTTCAATATCTCGGCATACCGATGAACAATTGATCTCATGCACGGAGCTGCGGATGAAGTGGCCTCGCATTCTTGGGGTTCACACTGCAGCTTGGGCACTCTTATGTCTTGTGCGCAGTACCTGCTGATGTCCATAAGATCAGACACATGGGCGACGTGCCAAGCACAGGAAGAATTTCTACCGAAGTACCAGCGTGACACAGGAGGCAACATTTTCCGCGACACGAAATGCTTCATGGAGCGCAACGATGAGAAATACGAGCGCACTTGACAATCGCCAAGTGTTTCTCATCTACCCAAAGCACGAGAAGTTGTAGAACGGCGCTATGTTTTCTATGTTGTGGGCTGGCACGCCTAGATGCCGGACGACAGCGCCAAGCATTGCTGTAGTACGTTTCAGCTATACAAGTTGATCCGCCTGGACTACACTCGTTCTCAGGTTGACAGCGAACAATTTCGGTGCCTTCATGGCCGGAACATGTGGCCTGGATCATTGAAAAGAAACGAATGTCCTCGATCAGGTAAGTCTTGCATACACCAGTCTTACCCAAGTCTTTCATTTCTATTATCATTCTACGAAAATGGCATTGCGTGCCGCCACACTCTTTACTTCTGCAGCTGCGCTGGTCGCCGCAGCAGACCCAACCTTGAAGCTCAAAACTTAGTATGTACAATGCGTATGCTTAGAGGTTCGACGCGGATGCTCATACTCAACTAGTGTCGATTCTCTCAAGCTTGAAGGCGACTTCGACCCTGTCATCGAAGCATACTGGACTGGCCTCGCCCACCACCGCAGAAGTCCCTTCGCTGTGTCACCGGATGGCAAGACGGGATATCTGGCCTACCTGAGCAGCAGCAGCAGTGGTGTGCATGTTCAACATGTTGATCTGACTACCTTCGCTGGAACTGGCTCGTCCGTCACAATCGACAACGTCAAAGAAGCTGGAGGACTTGTCGGCCATAATGATGGATTCGCCCTTCTTGGTAACGAGCCGCTTGCAAACTCTGTCCAGAATGCACCACCGGATGGGACCCCAGTCCCAGCTATCTACAGATATACCAACGGAGAGCAGACTTTCAAGACCTTCGTCGCTGGTCCAGGTGTTCACGAGCGAGATGGACTTTCCATGTCTCCAGACATGAATGGAGACCTGGTTTGGTCGGAGGAGGCGCAGCTCTACGGTGCTTACTTTGTGATCACGAACTACGAAGGCGACGCTACAGGCCATTTCGGCGACAGCATCCAATATGTCAACTCCAATGGTACGCTTGAAGTCATCGAAGGAGCGTCCAGCTCATGGGGCTGCTCTCACAACACCGGTATCGCGTTTGAAGCCGCCGATGAAGCTCCATTCGCCAGCATCTGCGCTGAAGACCAGGGTGCCATCTGGCTCAACACCAAAGGCCAAGGAATGTCCACTATTGGCACCAAGATCTCCAACGAGAAAGTCATCAACGGCGCATGCAATGAGGCCATGGGCGGCATGTCTGGCTCGTACTCCTCCCTCGCTCGCTTCGTCAACAGCACGTCTTACGCCTTCACTTGGGTTTCGCGTGGCGCAGTTGAGCTCATCGCCAACGAATGGATGGGCGATGGTTACACTTCGGCCAAGAACCGCACCAACGGCCGCCGTGTTGCTATCTCCATCTTGTCGGACAAGTTGACCACTCCAGCAGCTTCCTCTGAGATCGGTGCTGTGGGGGACTCCCAGGTCAACTGGATCACACCTGAAATTGGCCCAGACCGCAGCAATGCCCACGTCGCAGCTTTTGACTCTGAATACGCGCTTGTGACGTGGGAACAAATTGATTCTCCTTTCTGCGAGTTTGAAGCAATGGGCTGCCGAGGCACTTTCTCTGGTACATACTTCCAGCTGGTGAACAGCAAAGGCGAGGCTATTGGCGAGCCACTCAAGGACATGGACACTTACGTCGCAGGAGACATGGTCACCACGGCTGATGGACGAGTTTGCTGGCCGTATGTTAGCATGACGTGGTTGTTGCATGAACAGTCTGTGAGGCAGACTGAGATGATCAGGAACGCGACGAGCGTGAGCTTTGCGTGTATGAGTCTGGTCTGAAGAGGTGAATGATGACCGGGAAGATCCAAGGGTTTTGTCAGATCTCAAAGCTCAAACTACCAGATTTGTGCATTGCAATCTGGTCGTTTGGGCGTCGCAAGCACAGAACGTTCGCGAAATCGACAGACAGGCATATTATGTGACCGTCATCGATTAGCTGCAAGGAATATGACAGTTGCAAATCGCGGTCGTATCTGTCGTGTTCAAAGGAAATTGACGAAGATCCAGTCCGCAACTCCTCCCGCTGAGAAATGGTCTCCCTTTTCCTACCACGATGCAAGTCTACACGGCAATATGAGTACAGTACAATTATCCTGCCGGTTTCATATCAAGAAAATTATGCAGCGCCTTGAGGATTGAAGGCGGTCCTGCTGGGGATCGCTTCCTTCACAGCTCCAGCTCCAGCTCCACAGGAGGTTCACAGGCCTCAGGCAGCATCTGGGTGGGGCTTGTGCTTGTGCTTCTGCTCAATCAAAAGCCCTGCCTGCCATTTCATCACTTCACTCACACCACAAGCTATTGGCCTTCGCCATCTCTATCCTTTTTGTCGGACCTGATAACTAGTGTTACTAGTGTCCATTTCAGCAAGCAAGCACTTCTGTACCCGATCATACAAAGTCCCAACAGATGATCCGGCGAAACAAGGCAGCAGGGTCGGTGAGCACGGAGATCCGCAAGATGTGTACTCGCTCTCTAGTGTGGTGATGCGGCCGCTGGTGTATGTTCGTAAGTTCACTGAACCTGGTCAGCTCAAGCGCTTGCAATCTCGAATCCCAACGCTGCTATGGCCATTTGGGACAAATGCAGAAGTCGGCCAAGAACACCTCTCAGCTATCTGGTCGAGAGTCGAATATATGGAGCCCAAGAGGTAGCCCTTACCGATAGAGTCCGCTCTCAATCGTTCTCATAACTTTAGCATCGTGTTTTTGCTCGTTCGGCAAAGATGCTCAGGCCTTCCATCTTCCTACTCAACGCCTTGGCACTTCAAAGGACTAATGCGCAGTTCCCTCGTCCATCAGGCCGCATCACAGAATATGCGGAAGTCAGCATCCTCGACACACCTTGCGAAACGGAGTTCCACCCTCTCCAGCCTGACATAGCTTGGGTAGAGCTCATCGCCGGAAATGCGATATTGCGAGTCAACGTCACCAGCGGCGAGGAGACACGCTTCCCTCTAGCGAATCCTCTAGGCTTGCCCAGTGGGATGGAATTCATGCAAGATGGATGCCTCTGGTTCTCTGAAGTTGCTGGCAACAGCATGGTTCGACTGAACCCAGTCGATGGAAGCATGACAACCTTTCCCTTTCCATGGAGCGGCGTCGGTCTTATCGACAATCTCCCTATTGGCCCTCGAGTTACCATCGACGTTTCGGGAAATCGCGACTCATGTGCGTACTTCACTGCCGCCGCCCTGAACTCCATTGGATGTATCGACATCTTTACCTATGAATACGAGTTGTATCCCATCCCGACGCCACTGTCTGTGCCAGCAGTGATTCAACCTGGGCCGACTGCCGATACAATGGTGTTTGTGGAGCTGGTCGGCAACAAAATCGGTGTTCTGAACATTGTGACAAAGCAAATCACGGAATTCGAGGTGCCCACTCCTTCGTCGCTGGTCCAGGCTCTGACAACGGGCCCTGATGGCTTGGTGTATTATTCGGGTAATACTGGAGGTCAAATTGGTTCTCTCAACATTCATACCGGCGAGTTCCGAGAAGTATTCATAGCCGACATCAGAGCTGCTGGAAAGTCAACAGTCATTCAGCCAGATGGAACCTCAGGTATTATCTCAGATTTGCTCGGGGAGAGCATTGGTTCATCAGCACTGGCAGCCATTCCAGGACCTCTTCGTTTCGGGGCCGACGGGAAACTCTACTTTGTCGAGGGGAACCTTGTGTTCTTGGGCAATCGAATTGGGGCATACGACTTTGCCACGGGTGAGCTGGTGGAGTATGTCACGCCGACAAGTGCAAGTGGACCTTGCGATTTGAACAATCAAATTCCTGGGACCATCTTCTTCGCAGAATTCACGGGAGGCAAGTTGGGTCGCCTGGATTATTAGAGGGCTTGACGACGAGTTTTTCGACGCTCGAACTCAGTCGTAGGTTGCGGCTTAATAGACAAGCGATCGTTCGTTTCCCGAGTTCGTTTGCAGATATCTCACCGAGGTGCATAGCGTATGAGCTCACTTGACAGACGCGACACTAAAACCTGGCCCTAGCAGTATGGTGTAGGCTGACTGCGAACAGCAATTCCACAAATCCTACACTATCGGGGCGCAGGTGAATGGCTATCGAACGATGAGCACAACACTATCAGTAATCACGTTGCTATTCTAGAACCCGAATGTTTCGGGCTAAACTTGGAATCACGACAAATCGCAGCACTTCGAGAAACTGCACTTTGGCTTCTTGGTTCTATCGCTCGGAGCTGCGCGATGTTAGCCCTGAAACCTACGCGAACAAACTCTCGTAGAACGTCGAAAGTCGAACGTATACGTGTTCACGAAGGACTCCGTCAGCATCGCTAGCTTCTCGTATTTCTCCTAATCTGGACCGCAAGTGTTGGGTTTCCAAAGTTACTTTCACAGACCCATGTCGCATTGCGAAAAACCCACACAAGGCCTAGGTCACGAACAGTTCTAGAGCGAAGACTTGCAGTCTCTTGTCGCGCTTTGCTGGAAGAGGCGGTTGCAAGTACAGTCCGACGATTCCGGATTCGAGAATAGCTTCACCTCTCGTGATATAGAATCAAAGAAGTCAGGAATAAAAGTCTTACGATGCTGCTGCTAATTCAACCACGCATCGCAGCAACATCCCATCGACGCATCTACAGCCATGTTTTTGATCAGTGCAACCAACTTGGCTCTCCTCGTTACGCTTGCGAGCCATGTCCTCGCTACTCTCAAAGGACACTCGTTCTCCTTGATGCCTCTGGGTGATAGCATCACGGTAAGGTAGATCGATGATAGCTCAAGACGCGAGCTGACTTGGTGCCCGAACAGTGGGGAACCGGCAGTTCAGATGGGAATGGATATCGCGGCAACTTGCTGTGGGCACTTGGGAGATATGGAGCTCGTGTCGATTTCATCGGATCACAGCACAATGGTAAAATGAACGACAACAACAACGAAGGCTACCCGGGTCGGTGGATCCATGATATCCAAGGATTTGCCGAAACAGCCCATTCGCACGGATACGATCCTAAAGTCATTCTGCTTCACGCAGGAACGAACGACTGCCAACAAAATCCCGTCAGCGGCGACGACTTGCGCACGAGGTTGGAGACGCTTACTAGACGTCTCACCAACTTGTGGCCACGTGCGACTGTCATTGTGGCCTCGATCATTTCAAGTACTGACGGTAACGTCAATGCCAATGTACAGAAATTGAATGCTCAAATTCCAGGTGGGTAACTAGAACATAGGTCAAGACCAGACTATGTACCAAGCTGATCGGGAACTCGCAGGTATGGTACAGCGCCTCGCCGGGCAGGGCATGAGGGTTGCACATGCAGACATGTCAAAAGCTCTTACACCTGCAGACATGTATGATAAGCTCCATCCAAATGACAAGGGCTACGTCAAGATGTCACACGTATGGCTCGGCGCACTGGATGCGAATTCTGGCAAAGGATGGTATTGAGCTTGCCTAGATCCCCCTATGTACAGTGCCGGTGCTTTAGCGCACACGAATGGTGTAGACGATAGATGATGAATGATGAATGATGGATATCTATATGCCTGCTCACCCCTCTTCCCAGCCCCATGGTACGGCTGTATACTCTGGCTACCACGCTAAGGGCTAAGACCCTGGGCATAGTGCTACGCTCGGCTGTACTGGAGCTGTGGTAACGTCTTCTCATTAACCCTATGTGGCTATCGTCACGCTGGTCAACGATCACCACGACTCGGAGACTTGTCCAGTCCACGACTGCAGACACAGTTGCCGTTTCTTCTACAAGCATTTCCACGTCCCATGTGGATTTGTAACATCGAAGCGAGAAACGTTCAAAGTTTCCCATAAGCATGGAACGAGTCAGTGCATGCCGGAAGACCCTTCTGTTTGAACTGCATTGCGGTATGCATCCTGCAACAGTGCGCTTAGCCGTGATGAATATTGCCATAATGCTCCTGCAGGGCAATGCAAGCGGCCGAACAACTTCACACCGCTCTGTGATCTAATTCTGGATTACTTCGTTTCTTTCACCACGAAGTCCAAGAAGCGATCCACCTCCACCATCAGATGGCCTTGACAGTCCTCTCAAACTTTGGGATCTTTTTTCTGAACGCCTCTGGATCGTCTCGTGCCCCATCCTTCCAGTATTCATATTCCATCCAGGCATCCTGTTGTAAGCAGAGCATGAATTAGCAGATTCCTTTTGTTAGAATCATCCACCTTCGTGTAAGGTAAAGAAAAGCTCACCTCAGGCATCTGCTCCTCCATCGCAGCAATCCAATTTCCCAACGCAGGAGCAAGTGGAATCACGCCCGTCTCCAAGACATACTGATCCCACATCTTGATCATCTTTTCCAATATTTCTGGATCTTGCTCTGCCAAATCATTCACTTCACCAGGATCCTTCTTCAGATTGTACATTTGCCACTTCTCGGGTCCTTTCGGTTTCGGGATGAAAACGATCTTCCAGTCGCCGCAACGGACGGCTGCTCGGCCGCAGGTTTCCCAGCCGTTGATAAAGTCTGCGGGGTGAATAGAAGAAGCCATGCCGTTGAGATAAGGAACCATACTTCTTCCGCGCATGTGGACGACTTCACGGCCTTGGTAAGTTGGCGCAGGGTGAGAGATCCCAGCCATTTCGAGGATTGTAGGAGCGAGGTCCATGATTGTGCTGAATGTCGAGGAGATGCTGGCTTGTTCAGTGCTGACGTGTGATCCAGAAGAAGAAAGCTCGACTTGGCCTTGAGAGATGCTTTCGCCATCGGCACGGACGTGAAAGTCGGTGGGGAATTTGGCGAGGAAGGGAACACGAACGCCGCCTTCGGTCGTGAAGGCTTTGTAGAGTCTGCTTGGGGCTGTTGCGGCTTGTGCCCAGCGAGGACCATACCAGATGAAGCTATTGCCACGTCCGAGGTTTTCGATTGAGTTGTCGTAGTATTTCGACAAGTGACCGAGCATTGTGCTTTGTACGATTGGATATGCTTCGTACGCTGCTCCTTCTGCTCCGTTGTCCGACATGAAGCAGACGAATGTATTGTCAAGCTCGCCTGTTTCTTCGAGATAATCGACGACTTTCCCGACGTTGTGATCGATGGCTTCTACCATTGCTGCAAACACTTCCATAGCTTTGCACGATTTTGCTCTCTGGTCTGGCGTCAAGTCTTTCCACTCTTTGACTTCATCTGCGACCACTGGATGCGGAACAATGTCCTCGGGGCATAGTCCCATCTGCTTCATCCTTTGTAAGCGCTTCTCCCGAAGCACATCGGGTCCCTCGTCGTAGACGCCCTTGTAATGTGCAGTGAACTCGTCGGGAGCTTGCAACGGCCAGTGCGGTGCAGTGAAAGGATAGTACGCGAAGAATGGTCTCTCGTCTTTTTGATCATGTCGGTCCTTCAAATACTGAAGCATCTTGTCTCCATAGCCGTTACTGCTATACCATCCTTTGGGAAGTCTGCGAACATATTCGCCATCCTCAGCATGCAAAGCGATATACGACATCGTCATGAACTCTGGAATCTTATCTGGGCCTTGCAGTTCCGGCTCAAAAGCGTAGTGATTTGAACATGCTGGTAGATGTGCAAAGCTTCTCTCAAAACCTCGCTTGTGCGGAAATCGTTCTGGGGTCAGCCCGAGGTGCCACTTCCCAGCCATCAGAGTCAGATATCCTGCATCATGGAGAATCTCAGGCAATGCGACTACGCGATCGTTCAAGTAGCCTTCGTAGCCGGGCATGCCTCGTTGTGGAGCAGTACTCCAATACTTGATCTCCCCCTCGGAAGGTGCATTTTGATCAGATCTGTTCGTCCATTCGATCAGGTTTCCGAGTCCCGCAATGCTTTGACAGTGTCAGCTTCTTGACAGTACAGCAGGTAATGTACACTTTACTGGTGGTCAGTCCCAGTCATGAGCATAGCTCGGCTCGGAGAGCACGCGGCAGCTGCGTGAAAATCTGTCAAGCGCAAACCATTGCTGGCAAGCTTGTCAAGATTTGGTGTACGAATCTCTCCCCCAAAACAACTCAGATCACTGAAGCCCAGATCGTCTGCCACAATGACTAAGAAGTTGGGTCGTTTGTCTTTGCTCGGAGTAGCCATGGCCTTCGTGGTACACTGTTCTTGGCAGTATGTTCGCTTGTTTGGCAGAGTGGTTGGTAGAACGCGGATGATCTGGTTACCGGACAGGTGTCAAGCAATGCAGCATCACAGTTGTGAGGTCCAACCTTTTCCTTGCGTCTGGTGGAGTCAATACAGCTGTTATGTGCCCCGCAACATGCCTGTGGTCCTGCAGCGATCTGCAATCAGTAGCTGATGGTTTTGACAGATAAATATCAGTGACAGGAAAGCGCTTGCACTGAACTGCGATGGCTTGGTTGCGATACCTAGTTCAGCGTTGAATACCACCATTACCAGATCGAATGCAGATAGTGGTACGTAACACGTCACATTCCTGTTGTAGAGAGGGCATTCTTGGCGGATTGCGGTTGGTAGACTACCAATGAAAGTGCGAAGTGTTTGTCCCATCCATCTCTGACTCAGATGAGAGAATAATGTGCTCAGGGGGCTCGGACTAGGTGTATTGATCTATGTCCATGATCTAAAATGCTATCAGCATATGTCCTGTACACAGCCAGGCACGGAGTGGATAGCCGGCATAGCCTTCAAGCTACCACACTTCCATCACCGTCAGGACAGGCCCTTCAGTGAGACCGCTTCCCGCCTCGTCTCGAGAGGCACTGGAGCCAACACAGAAAGCTGAAGATGCCAGAGGCCGCCCCGGCACTCATTTTGCACTTCCTCGAATGCCGACCAGCAGCCGCCCTCTTGCGTCACTGGCGTTCATTGCTCGCCGCAATCATGTCCATCTTGGACATAGCCTAGCCCGCTGTGTGATGATCGAAGCTGCCAGCATGAAACGCAGATGCAGGACGGTAAAGTGCATGCAACGATAACGACAGCATGGCCAGATATCGTCTCTGTTCCTCTCACAGACCCTGCATGCGTAACATTCCATGTTTCGCATCATCTGCGTGCACGCCTTATGCTTCCTCCATTGCCCCAACTTGCTTCTGCTGCTGCTTGCCCCCGCTGCTGATCAAATCCAAGAAGCCCTGCTTACTCATTTCGTTGACCCTCTCCTCCCTCTTCTTCATGCCCACAACGCCCTCGCCTTGCAGCTTCCTCCTCTCTTCCTCCGCGCTGATTTGCGCTTTCCTCACAGCATTGAACATGAATACCACACCTCTTTGCGCGATCTTCTTCAGCCTCTTCTCCTCTTCTAGAACTGCACCCGTGTCCACTTCTGCTGTTTCCAGACCTAACACATCTTTGACCCGACCCTTTTCTAACGCTGCTCGTTTTTCGGATTTGATCTGGGCGCGAGCTTTGGCCTCGAGTTTAGAATCTGCGAGCGCCTTGTTCGCTTCGAGTGCCGATTTAGAGCGTGACAAAACGGGATCTTGCCGTTTAGCACTGGACAATTTTGTAGAGAGAATTTTGGTGATGCTGGTTGCGAATGCATCGGGATCGTTGCGCTTTTTCTGTTTTCTCGGATTCGTGGAGGATGCTTGCGATGTTGCCACAGAGCCTTCGGATTCAGAATCTCCGGCTTCTGAGTCTTCGGCTGAAGAAGCGACGTCGTCGAGATTAGGCTCATCGTCTTCGTCCTCAAGATCGTCTGCTGAGCTCTCGTCGACATTCATGTTCAAGGCTGTATTCGTCTCCAAATCGCCGACTGCTACACCCGCATCGTCCTCCTCCTCCTCTTCTTCTTCCTCGCTATCACTTGCTGCTTGCGGTGCGGTGGCTTTGGAGATCTGGACAGGTGCAGCTTTCTTGAGAATAGGCTTCGGTCGTGGCACGCTCTTCTTCTCTCGTCTTGAGGTGGTGTTCTTGCCCGGCACTCTCTCTCCCAGAGGCAATGAGTTTCCTCCAGTTGGCTCTGTCTCTACTACCTTTGCGACCCGCTTCGGCATGTTCTTGGGCGCATCAGATGCTCTCTGCGTTGCTCCATCTGCTTCATCTTCAGATGAGCTGTAGTAGTCGTCCTGCTTCTTGACCCGCTTCACTTTCTTTTTCGGTCTCCTCTCTCCCGCTTCATTCTTCCACTGTCTCTTTTGAGCTGCCGGCGCCATTGTGAGGATACGGTACGTTTTCTGTGCAGCTCGAAAAAGTGTCGCAAGAAAGTCGAGAAAGTTCAAGCTCCCCCGCGGATTTGTTCCGCTCCACTTTCTCTCCCCCGAGCAACACCATCCCTTCAGCGCAACCATTGGACTGCTTCGACCATCGCAGCGACCATGACTTCAATATGTACGCGTTGCGCTCTGCGTATCCATCGTGCATCGCAACTGGAGACGCAGCCGATCGCAAGCCGAGCCTTTTCCCAAGCAGCGACACGCTCACGCGAGTTTCCGACCTTTGCATACACAACGAACGACGACCTCAACGATGCGCTAGCCAACCTCCGCAACAAGCATCTCGTGCCCGCATTTCTCAACAAGCGCGAGCAAAAGCTCATCTTCTCGCCCAAGCAGAAAGATTATCTCAAGGAGAACCCACAGACGATTGAGCTCGGAGGGGAGGAAATCGAACTACAATGGATGAACCGATTAACAGACCGTCCGGCTCGAAAAGCCTTAACGCACCAAGCTCTGGAACAGATTTTCGAGACCAGAGATGATAAAGCGTGGACCAACGTCGCCAAACTGTTGCAGGCGAACCAGCTTCTAAAGAAGCCGGTAGATGAGCGAATGCAAGCAAAGATTGTGCGCAAGGCGCTGAACCAGGGAAAGATCGCGCACATCCTCGCAATCCTGCAACAGAGTCAGAAGACTGGAATGTCGCTTAAGACGCCCCAGGTCCTGGACACGCTGATCCAAGGTTTCCGCGATTTGGCACAGAGAACGAATTGGGACAAGGCACACACTGAGAAGGCGCTCAAGGAGATGAACCTGGTCGCGTTGATGCTAGAGAGCGAAGAGCATGGGGGTGGTGGACGACTAAGGAAAGACGATCCACGGAGAAGTCCAAAAGTCCTCGGTGTCATGCTGGAGTTGGCTGCTGTCCATGCATACAAGCACCTAGAAGGCAAGGATACCACTGGCGTCGTGCATAGATATGCCGATCGTCTTTTGAGCTGTATGGACGACGGGCATGTCGCTCCTTCGGAAGAGGCCCTGAACTTGTCTGAAAGAGGGCCGCAAACTTCATTTCAGCAGTCCATTCCCGTTCTGCATGGCACGTTCCTTGCGAACAAGATGCTGGGTGAGAAAATGCCACAGGCGGAGAAGGCGCGACAGGTCCTTACCAACTATGAAGCACGGCTGTCTGGGCTGGCTGCTGTGTTGGAGAGCAGAGCCCCGGAGAAGGGAACATACGACTATTTAGCACTCGAGTCGTGGCAGAAGATGATTCGGGATTAGGCCAATGCCACAGCACTGCATATTAGCTACAGATGTACAGCGCAAAATGTACGATACGACTTGTATATCACCTGGCTCGACATATCATCATTTTCCCCCTCGGAGACTTCGCTGTATGTAATGTATGCACTAGCAGAAAGGTTTGTGGCCGAGCATCCACCATTGCCACATCCTCCAGCACTTACCGCAGTCCGCTTTCAGATCGTCAGCGGCTGTGCAGTGTTGAGTCACCGCGTGGATGTTCTTTGTCATCGTGATATATACTTCGCGCAATGACCTACGGTCCCAAGCATTACGCTCATTCCTAACCATAATAATGCCTGCTATGGATATTGTAGCAGCTCCAGACGAAGTGGTGGAAGACCACGACCAGGAAGACGCGGTCGAAACTCGGGAAAGATCGGCCCAAAACGCGTCGGACATCGTCCTTCGCACGCGACGCCGCTCGTCTGTTGCAAAACCACCCACCAAATCGAAGAAAGACAAGCAGAAGTCGAAGCAGAAGCAGAAACAGGTTGCAGAAGCCGTTCTTGCTGCTGCTGGGACTGAGACCGCGGAGCCTGAATCGATGCTCGCAGCTGCCCGACCGATCCCGCTGCTGGTCTGTAGCATTGGCAATCCCGGCGTCCAATATGCGAACACATTACATAGCGCCGGACATACTGTCTTGAATCGCCTAGCATCCCACTTGGGCTATGGACAATATACGAGAGAGAAGACATGGGGTAAAGGACTCGTCAGCAGGCCTATGACGACTGGCGATTCGGGCAATTGGGTTCTGTGGCAGAGCACTGATTACATGAATGAGAGTGGGAAAGGCGTGAAAGCTGCTTACCAGGCATGGAACAAGAATTTGCCAGAGGGGAATGGTAAACTAGTTGTGGTTCATGATGAGTTGGAGAAACCGCTTGGTGCTGTCAATGTCAAATTACAGCAAGGACTCAGCGCGAGAGGACACAACGGCTTGAAGAGCATCATGTCGACAATTGGTAACACGCCCTTTATCAGGATTGGTATCGGGATCGGTCGACCTGTCAGCAGGGAGAGCGACGATGTTGCGCGATACGTGCTGAAGAAGATGGACGAGAAGGAGAAAGCGGCCGTCGAGGGGTCTGTGGAGCAGGTTGTTGCACAATTGAAGAAGCTGGAAAGTGGATGAAGCAGTATCGTGGTGGTGCTTCGTGCATCGACATTACTCCTCCAACTGATGTGCCGCCAGCCAGAGCAGCCTCTGAAATCATTTCCGTTGGCCTGGACTGCAACGGCACCTTTGAAGGCCCACGGCCCTCGCGTGCGAGATTCCGAATGCCCATGGACCGCCCGAACCATACGAAGGACATTGTCTACTATGGCAAGTCTTTGGTGCGCCATTTCTCAGGACATTACCGATTGTCGGGGAACCCTCGAAGGAAATGTAAAAAGTCGAGAACAGACTTCGACCCACCGGTGACCACGGCATAATGGCATCTGCGGAGCCTTTCAGAGATACCTAGAGACGGATAGACGGCGGAATCAAACAGCTGTGCTGCTTCTGAGCTGCATCAAGACAGTTCAGCGTCGTATTGAAGAAGTTCAGGTACGATACGTCTTCTGCAAATTGGACATAGACACAGATCAATGTATACATGGCAGTGTATATATAGCTAGGACTCGTGGCCTCTCAGGAGTAGCCCTAGCTCTGCTTCGATTGCCTCTTCGCCATCTTTCTCTATCATACACCAGTGTCCACCCTCAGACAGACGCACGATCTTGCTCTCGCAAAGCCCAGCACTGCTTGGGAGGAAGAACTCTTCTATGCCATCAAGCATGACTCGCGGATCGAGCGCGATATCTTTCATGCCGAATATACAAGTGACAGGATATTTGAATTGCTTGTCTTCCATCGTACTCCCGGACTTCTCTGAAAGCGGCAATGTTGAGATACCCGAGTAGTCTGGCGTCCATTTACCCCGAAAGAGACCTTGTGTATAGAGCTTGACCCGCCCGTCCCAATTTCCAGGCACATTCCACCGAGTGGCGCGTTCGTAGACAGACGGACCATACATTGAACCATCGTCTGCGGGTAATTTGGCCTCTGCTGCTCCTGGCCCGCATGCGAGGGCTAAGCGATCAGCTTCCTCTTCTGCAGACGGCGCCGGGTACGTTTGGTACGCCAACTTGTGCGATCCTTCTATGAGTGCCCAGGTCAAAGCTGGACAAATCTTGTCAAAGGACAACTCCAGATTCATCATGTATACGTAACTTGACATGAGCAATTGGATAAGGACAGGTCCAAATATGCGCATCGCGGAGGGGAGCTGTCCCTTTTTGAGTAGCTGCTTCGTTTGAGCCAACTTGGAATAGATGTTCGTTTCTGCTGCCACAGGGTACATGGTGTTGACGGCAACATAGTGATCGAAGAGTCCTGTAGTCTGTGCCGCGAGGCGGAAGGCGATAATTCCTCCCCAATCGTGTGCTACCAGAATGCATTGTGGTCGCTTTCCGGAAGGAGCTTGACGTCGCGATTGGTAGCGCTCCTTGAGCAAAACGATCGCTTCCGCAATTGCATTGAGCATTTGATCTGGTCCATACCTGTCCAGACTATCGCTGCCGCCACATCCTGGAAGATCAAGCGCAACGAGCTTCGCCTGGCCTGTCAGGGAGTTGGACCGTAGATACTTCGTCCATAGATGAGATGAGTCCGGAAAGCCGTGAATAAATATCACCAGAGAATCGGATTTTGCTGCAACAGAGGGCGTTGCCTCCAGATAGTGAAGTTGCGTGCCATTCTTCAACTTGAGGAACTTGTGTCTGATGCCGTCGAGGCTCTCTTGCAAAGACCATAAATTCCTTGAAGCTCTCGCTAAACGAGCCTTCTTCTCCTTGTTGAACCCTTGCCAAAATGTCTTCTGTGTGAATGTATACGCCAAGGCGGCAACAAGGTATAGCACCCCATATGCGTGCTTTGGAGAGTAGTCAGCGGAAGATCCGAGGATAGTTGAGATGGTTTTGCGAGAGGTTGGAGACGAACCCCAGTGACTACACTTACACCTGCTCCTGTAGCCAACCGGCTGGAGATGGATGCTGTGGCCATATTTAGTGATTCCACAGTTCTGTGTTGACCTGCATCATGCTGGTATCTTATCCATCTTTACGAGTCAGCCATGTCGACAGCGACTTGAGCTTACAGGTCGGTGCGCAAGAATGGCACCATGTTGTTCAGCCCAAGCAGTCGGACGAGTCTAAGGGCTGACGAAATCTCGCAATCACGTGGAGACGCGTCTTCCCTTCGTCGCGACTTCCTTTCCAATCATCTCGACGACAACAGCATCATCAAGCCTTCCCTCGCCGCGCTGCCAGGCACGCAAGACTTATCATACACCAAACGTTTCTGAACGAGCGTATCGCCAATGGGGTGATGCGGTCCTTATCTTCATGTTGCCAGAAATGGCCATGGAAGATGACATGAAATACACGAGGCGCGCCTCTTTCGCTCAAACACTGGTGTGCATCCCAACATCAAGAAACTCAGGAAACGCTTCCTAGGATCTGCGACCGGCATCTTGCGACTACTGTATCTTTCTGTCTCCGCTATATCTTTGGACGCGCCGGAGCAAGCTCCAATTTGCCGAGCACGACCCAGCAAAAGGCTCGTCCTGCTGGAAGCAGAGATATGACCTCACGTCTATTCCCAAACGGGATCGCAGGGTGTCTAACACGTGGAGCCAGATACGTTGGGATGATCGGGCGTCTTGCGCTTCCGTGGAGGCCATGCCCAGCATACCACACACGCCACACTCAGCACGAGGGCGAGGAGACCGGAGTGCACGAAAGCTTACAATATGGGGCGATGAAGCAGATCACCCCACGCATCCCCAGATCACAAACTCTTTCGCTGGCAAGTCATCAAGCTCTTCGGAGGCGGAAACTCGATATGGCTTCAACCACGTCAACCCCCTCGGAGCTGTGCGCTGTCATGCAAGACCAGAGGCATGTCCGCCATGCCAAATATCATCAGTACAGTCACAAAAGGGTTGCGTTGTTTCAGACAGAGTCTCGGTCCTTTTCGCAAGCAAAGATTAGCCACATGGCCAGCGTGCTCAGCCAAGTACTGATGGACCAGCCTTGAGGTCACACCAACAATTCGTTGAGGACCCCGATTGCATGCTCTCTGCACAGTCGTGGACACGCTCGATGCTCCGCCTGGAACTGCCGTGGCCGTTGCTCAGCCATGAGCAATTTTGTTCTTTGCGCAGTTCACGCGCCCGACCTGGCCTCATCATAGTGGTTGCAGATGGTGTCTGCTGATCAGCCGCTTGACCCAGATTTGAGTTCGAACGTCAGGCCTGCATCGGTGCAGTTGCGAGACGCCATGTGCAGCTTCGTGAGATGCCATCCTCCTTCTCATGGCACGGTGGTCTTGTGCTTGATTGACCATATCAAGTATGCCCTGTCGTTCTCGTGAAACGAACGACAAGCACTCGTGCGTCCCCTTGGTGAGTTGAAGAGTCGTGCGCCGAGAGTTGTGCCGTGCGTGCATTAACGTGGAGCATATCTTCACGTTGAATGCATTCGATAGCCATTTGGTGTGTCAGGAGACCCGCCATCAACATCAGATGGCAATATGTAGGTACCAAGGACAGCTCACAGCGCCAGAGTGCGAACGACGGAAAGAGGCAGACTTGTGCCACGAGAAAGCGATTGTAAAGCAGAAATGAAGCGGAGATAGAAGTCGTACAGGCAGCTGTCTTACCCTGGGACAGCCTGGCGTTTCTCTACCGATTCGCGATTCGTCTGAAGCACCGTGAAGGCTGCAAGCTGGGCCGAATCCAGATCTCCTCGAGGTAACACAAGAGTGTATCAGTTGCATGAACGGCGCGGAACGCTGCATCTGGCCCCTGGCGTCTTGAACACTTGATGTCTCAGAAAGAATGCGTTGAAGACAGGAACGCTCGTGGAGCCGAATGCGGCGTGTGCAGAGGCCAGCGACGGCCAGCCTCAACTGCATTATTTTCGACATCGTAAGCCGGTGGTCGGGTGTCGCAATATCCAACTATTGGCGCTTGCGCAGTCGCGATAACAAGTCCTGATCTCATGCATCGTCCACTGGGCCAGGATACGCTTGAGCATGCACGATGTACAGCGACCTGTTCGCATCGATCGCAGAGGCAAGGTGCGGTGGAACGGACATTCTCCGCAGTCTTGTGTTGTTTGTGCTCGAATTCCAGCGACGATGGCCAGCCGGCTATCTTTGAAACAGTGAAACCACCGAGCAGCCACAGCAGCTGTCAGTGCTCAAACCGGCTTGAAATGCACACTGCACGATAAGTGTACCGCTCCCTTGGTCGAGGCTGCAGGAACAGGCCAATGAGTGGCGATGGTCGGCGTGACGGCACCGGGCACACATCGGTAGCCTACCAATGTGGCAGTTGGAGAAGCCAGGTTGATCCCAACCAGCGTCAGTTTACGTCGCACAGCTGTGCTGAGGAACTTTCTAAAAAGCCCCAAGGTGCTCACAGGCCGACGCGGCGCACTGCTTTGCACGGCTAAGCCTGCGACCGCGATCCTTTGGCACACACCCGTCGCTCGTTGTATCAAATACACTGAAGACAGGCCCTTCCTGCATGCCGTGTGTGGCTTTCCGCTCTCTGTTTGATCTTCCGAGTGGTGCACAGCAAGGCTGAAACATTCGCCAACGCTCGCTCCTGCTGGAGGCCGGTGTTTTCGAACTCTATCCATTATCTTGATCTTTTCGCGACCGCACGCCATCTCACCCCTCTGGATACCACCACAGACAATCGCGACGACATTGCCATGGCCGCTGCACACATGACCTCTTGCAGAATATCGCCTGCGCTCCCGGTTGATGTCGAGAAGCAGGTAGCCATGCTGGAAATGTTTACCATGGACCTGGACTTGAGCTTGAGATCGGGAAGCTCTGATGTCGACTCAACGCGATCCGCAGAAACTACTACATTGAACAGCCGGCACGATAGTCTGAGTAGCGGCAGAGCCAGCTCATGCAGCAGTCGTACATCAGACTGTGGCCACCTCAGTCCGAATGCGAAACCAGTCAAGCGAGTACGATTTGAGGAGTCCGCAAGCTGGACGTTCTTCGATGAGAATGAAAGCTTCCCACAACGCCCACGCCTAAGCAAGCGACCGTCTTTCATGACCAGAAGCCTGGACCGCATCATGACGCGCGGCTCATCAGAAACCGATGTCGGTGTCCCACCGGCAGCACTATCTGCCATGACCGAGAATCTCAAACAATTGAAGCGACGAAACTCTACTGTCGACATTGCAGAATTGGCTACGAAGACTACAAGCCGCTACTCGACACCCGGGAGACGCGATTCCTTGGTCATAACAGTTCATCAACCATTACGAGAGTGTCCTGGGAGGAGATTCAACAGAGCACAGACGCCGAAGCTGCCTGCAGTACCAGCAGCGCCAGCACCCAAAGGCGACTGGGACTCACTCTTAGGGCCTCCGAAAGCGAATCCTCTGGCTGTGTGATGATGAAACTGACACCTGTACACGAATGATGTTTTACTCTCATCTGCATCGATTTGCTTGGAATTGTCAGACGTATTAGCGACGGCGTTGTTGGGTCTCCTTTTGGGTGCTTGGGAGTTTGTTCTTTACCACTGCATGCATCAATTACGACACTATTGTTTGAGAAGGCGGAGAAGCAACGACAAAATGAATAGGAAGTTTGGTCGCAGTGGTGTGACTACTGGTTCGTGGAACCACTTATCCACTGCAGTACCAGGCATTTCGCAGAACAGATAAAGAGGATACTGTATCGCGCATATTGCGCGAGTTCACCATGTGGGTGTTCAACCACATTTTCCCCCTCTCCAACACTTTTCACTCTGCGGTTCTTGCCGTATTACTGCAGGAACCACAACTTCGACGAGCGATCATCAAAGCAATGCGTGAGCGGAGCTTATGCCGAACCTGTTTTGCCCGTACCTGGTTGCCTCGATCGAATCACTTCCGAAGGATCAAAAACGTGTGGCTGCCGATCAATGTCGGCAAAAGGCATTGCGGTGAGTAGTGGGACCCCAGAAATAGTGTTGTGCTTTCGCGAGTCGTGCCGGACGTGCATTGCATGCATGCATGTGAGTCTCTGACCTCACGTTGCTTCAAACTACGCAATATCGGAAGCTTCTCAATGAGAGAGAATTTGGGTGTGATTGATTGCGATTTTCCTGCGTGCTGCTTGTGCATAGACTATGCAAAGCGTATGCATTACTTCGTACGGCTCATGCGTGTCCATCGGACTTGTGCTTGTCCCGGTGTAGACCCGCAATGGAGTTCGAATGGGGTGGCTGAACGATAATGGAGCGTGGGTGGAACGATAGGCTGGTGTCGATTCCGTTTTGTTCGCTCGCCTATCTTTCGCGGTGGTTCGCGATTGTTCTATCTACCGATCCATACTGGTTTTCTTGCTAACGGGCGAAGGCAATGCAGTGTCGTGGATGTAAGCACACGCTAGATTATGCACTATCGAACTCTGTTTGTGCTGTATAGATCCTTCGAATGGTTTCGAAGCTAGGTCTCTACGATAGCAACGTGCCAAGGAGTGAACTGTTGTCATAAGGTCGCTTCCTACAATACCGAATTGCTCTCGACTCATACCTCCATCACTCTCAACCTCGTTGTGCATATTCACCCACCACCACTCACGTTCTCAACTCCACGCACAAAGAACATGCTCACCAACGTGGTCTGGCCCCCAAACCTCGTGTGCGAAAGGAATGTAGAAATTTCTATTCATGGTCCAAGCATTCCACAGATCCCGAGCCATGATGCTGGACCACATGTCTCAAAAGCAATACCATGCTCAAAAATAGTCTTGGGTTACATCTCGAAACAGGTCGTGGCATCCAGGTCGTCCTAGAACATTCTTGTTCGTATCGTGCCGCTTGAGTGTACATCGAGCATTGAAGATGGCTCGCTATTGAGTCCTGCAATCTTATGTGACGCAGAAGCTTCGATGGGTATGGGCAATGCTCACCGGTTCGAAAATCCCAGTCGCTCGCGGGAGAGGCAGGTAGGTGAGTGCAGGTTGTAGGTCGCTCGCCATGCATCTCTCTGTGCTGTGATAATACGCCTGCCAGAAAAATTCACTCGATACTTCGCGAAAACCGACTTCCAACTGAAGATCTCCGAGCAAGCAAGCAAGCAAGCAAGCATTATCTTAGCTATATGCCAAATGTGTCCTAACTGGGTATCAGAGTTACTGCCGTTGAGTATATTCAAACAATTGAAAAGAAACCTCCTTGTACGTACGAGACATAGGATCGACTGACAAAAAGAGTAGGAAGAAGAGAAAATCCCCCCCGACCGCAAAATTGGCCTGCCCCTTCTCTTTTGCAGAATGGCCATCCCGGGCCTTGCACCTCAACACACGGAAAGAAACGAGAAAGAAAACTTCGCTGCCGCTGATAAGCAATGCACGAAATGCAAGATAACAGAAACGAGAATAAGTGCCCTCCTCTTTCAAAATCTCTCTCCCACTTTGATATCCACCTCATCCCTCTTCTCCCGGTCAATGATCGGAGCTTGCACAGGTCCGCCCTGCGACCTCTCGACTTTGTTCAACAGCGTGCCTTTTGCGTAATTGCTGTCATAGTTAATATCGACCAAAGGCTTGCCTCCCGCGCGACTTCCATCGATTACACCGCGGCCTTTATCGCTCGTACCCCAGCCTTGTCGGTTGGCAGCAGAGGCAAGCAGACCTTCACCCGTGAAAGCTTCTGCTTGAGGTTTACGGACCGATGGACCTCGTTGTAGGGACTGCGAGGCTTGAGGCTGCGAAACTCCACCTGAGGTGCTTCGACCTTCTGGCGCACTGCGGAAGACGTGGTTTTGTGGTAAGTTTAGGGGGTCCTCTGGCGTCGAAGCATTGTGAACGAGACCGCCGGGATGGCCGCAACTCTCCGGAACATAGCCCCTGCCCTTGCGTGCGTGATGAATTGGCTCTTTGTGCTGAGGTGTCAAATCGATAAGTCCTGAACTTTGCTGTCCAGATGCTACCCTTTGGCTCTGCTGACCTCCGCTTGTGTGTCTGAAGACCGTGCCCTGTGGTATGTTGAGTGGATCCTCAGGTGACGTCGCGGCTTCGATCAGTCCTCCATTCCCAAGTCGATCGGGCTTGTGCCCTTTTCCTTTGTTCTTGTGTTGAGGTGGTTCCTTGTACGCCGGCGTGAGGTCAACGAGTGGTTTTGGCTTTTCTCTTCTTGAGCTTGATCGCCCGAGCTCGACCGAGCCTTCACGCACATGCCCGCCACTTCGATGATGGTCACGAGTAGAGCCGCTACGCTTGAGTTCGCCATTACTGGTGTGCTTCCTTGTGGATGTCCTTCTCTGCAGTCCGTCGCCACTGCCGAATGAGTCGTCACGACCCATCAGACCGCCGTTCAATAAGTTAGGACCTGTTGTGAAGGCTGTTTCACGCTGCTCGTTCTCCTTCCGTCTCTGAGAGTAATTTCTCCCGAGAAGACCGGTGTCCTTGAACTCAGAACTGTCAATCCGCTTCTGGTCCGATGACGGTCTCTTTTTACTGACAGATGCGCTCCGGCCCAGATTTGCCAATGGCTCGTCCTCAGCAAGCACGCCACGATTTGCCATGGCGCCAGGCGGATGCGATCGCTTGACAGTGTTGCTCCGCTTCTCAAGCGGAACGCTCGTGTCGAATTGATTCGCAGACTTTGTGAAGCCCCCTGAGCCCGCCATGCCCGTCTCTGATCCTCCTGATGAGCGACGCTTCTCGAAGGCTTCCGCATCCATCAAAGGCCTAAAAGAACCGAGCTGATAGTGCGATTCCATAGACTCTTGCGGACGATGGCTCTTCTTGTACTCAATGCTTGTGCTACGGTTGTTGGCCTCTCCGGAACTCAGCGGTGGAAGAGTTGGGGCTGCTGTGACCGGCTTCTCCTTCTGGCCAATGCCACGCACGTTTACCAGATACCAGCTGCGGTAGCTCTGCACGGCCTTGGAAAAGTTATCGCTCGTCACTGGGTCTCCCGTGCAGAAGAAATGCACAAAATCCTGCGTGGACTCGAACATGCTAGTCTTCTGCTGGCTCTTGATTGCGAAACAATACTTCTTAGGTGGCTTTATTTTGCCCTTCTTCCTTTCCGTGGTGGGAGTGTAGATGTCGAAGTCGCTGAGGTGGCACACATTCACCAGATCTTTCTGCTTGTCTGCGTCCTTGTGTGAGACAATTTGGCCTTCAGGCTTCAACGTCACAAAGCGCTTTTCCCACTTTCCGGGCCTGGTCGAACACATGAGCGGCCAGGTATCACCTTCAGGTCGTTCTTTTGGCGCGCCTGTGATCGTCAATTCTGGCTCAATGGTGCCCGATCCCGGATCGACCAGCGTAAGTCTGTTTTGCGCATCGTCATCCCAACTGTTGAGAACATCTCTGATCTGCTCGTATCGCCGGAGCGGGCGTTGCACTCCCACGCTTTTAAAAGTTTCGACCAGCAACGCAGACTTGATGTCAATGCGCTCAGACATGACAGTGGCTGCAGTCTTGATGATGTCCACTGATGTAGTCTCTGGCGTCACAGCAAACCATCTCTGAGAAGATTGACACTCTACAAGAACTCTTCGGTCACCAGCATTCACAGCCGACTTGGGCGCATCGATGCCCGGCACCACGCCACCACCTCCTGGACGAATTGGCTCATGAGATTTCGCAGCGGCAGGTGAAGTGTGATTGGTCTTTTCGACCGCTGGTACTGCCATATCGCCTCTTTTGCGTTTGAATAAGCCACCGAAACACCCCCTGTCCTCATCGCTATAATGCGACATATCGGCCATGCTGTTCGTTGCTCTTATTTGGCCTGATTGTGGTGGACCGTCACCCCTAGGAGGTTCGACTTCCATGGGGCGTGGAAAGAGCTCACCCGTAGGAGAGGGCATTGAAGCTGGAACTGAGGTTGGAATGGGCTGTCGCTGGTCGCTGTGTCTCGATTTAGGGGCTGTGTCTCTGGAGTGCTGTCGCTTGTCTGCATCTGAGTCCCGCTCATCGCCGCTGCTGCTAAAGTGTCTGGAATCCTGTGCGCCCAGTCCTGCTGGAGGCGTAGTTATGTGTCGTGTCTTGGTGTTGTTCTCGCTCGAAGTAGTTCTCGTTTGTTGCAGTCGTGGAGCCTGCACGACCTGCTCCTGGTAGAGTGGCTTCAATGGCGGACTACGATGCTTGCTGCGGTACCGCGACGGCGTCTCGCCATGCTGGTCTCGCGTCACCGGCCTTGTCTCGGGGGAGGTGGTCGTTGTCGCGGCGGGGGCTTGCTTCCGGTGGTAGCGCGATTTGCTGCGGACGAGTTCGCTGTCTTCCGCGCCCGGAGAGCTGGGGAGGGGCGGAACCACGGAGTCTCCTTCGACGGGCGCATTTCGCTGGCGTTGCGATCTATAGCGCGAGGGCGCGTTCGGGGGCAGGGAGGCAGTTTCGGCCATGGTGCATGATTTGGAGCGGACGTGGCTGCGTCGCGGGGAGAGGGAAAGGTACTTTCTGCGAGTCCAACATGTGCTCCTCTCTGTGTCGCGTGTTGCTTCTGCGTGAGGCCCTGCCGGGAGGACGACGGGGTTGGCTGGCTGCAGGGCTGAAGGGTGGTGGTAGTGTCGCGAAAGGCAATGCCGCACTGGCACTAGTTTCGCACGACTGCCGCGCGCGCATACGCAGCGCTTTTGTCTTCTCCTGCGAAATTGTGCTTTGCTGCCAACCCATCCACAATGGAAATTAGGCCATCGTATGCGCAGCACCCACCACCATCAGGGGCACAGCGTTTACGCGTTGCAACTTGCTCCCGCTAAACTTTGGGGACCCTCGCCCGAACCAAGATCCAACCGCTGCAAGGGCACGGCACGCGGCTGGAATAGGTGGATGCCAAGACTGCCGAACCACGAACCACGGTCGAGCGTGGTTGTTCGCCATGCATTGTCTCCACAGGGCTATTGCTCGTATAGTCGTGCTACTACATCATCAATGCTCATCAGCATCTCTCACTCCACGTACCGACTCCGCGCTATGCAATTATCGTACATTTCAGAATCCTCGCTGGAGGCTGTACACCGTCTACGCCTGCTCCCTTTTGTACATCCATGCAAGATAGTCTTCCAACGTCTCAATCTTCTCGCGGTGACGGGGCAGTGGTTCGTCAACTCTCACCACCGGCTGACCGCTCTCGGCATCTGCCAGATCCTGCTTTTCGCGAAGTTTCCCTCCTTTCCTGCTCATGTCTTTCAAGAATTCGATGAAATGGTCTGTCTCCTTGACTTTACCCTCGCCCTCGCCATCTGCCGCGTCTGCCTCCTCTCGATCAAAGTGCAATGCCGCCTTTCGCCTTGCACGGGTGTCGTCGTACAGCGCCCACACGTGTCTTGAGACCTCAGACTCTCGAATCAGGTAGTCGAGCTCCCATGTGTCGCTGGCTTTGAGGTTCTGAGGACGTCCTTCAGTCGGAATAGAACCGTTGACTCGCGATTGTACCACCACTTTGGCATAGAACAGAGGCCTGAGCTCACTGGTCTCGGTTTCTTGCACCTCGTTCAGGAACGGCTTGTCTGCAGGCGTATCAGTCGACTTGTAGTCAAGTCTGCTGCGAGCGAGTGCAGTAGCATCATCTCCAGGCTGGCGGGAACCTGCAGAGGATACTTCGGAAGAGCCTTCCCCTGTTTCCTCTCCAGCACTGTCCGTCTCGTCGGCCGTTTGAACGTCCTCCTTGCCCATGATCTTCCGCTCAAACTCCGCAATCTTTTCCTTTGGCTTGTCTTGAATCTTTTGGATTTCTTCCTCACTCATCGGTTCAGCGAACATATGCAGCTCAGCCGGCGTCTCGCCAATGGCAGGCTTTGTCTCGAAGTGAATCCGTAAAGACTGCTCCGGATACTTCGTTGTTGCTTTGTTCAAGAGATCATTCAGGATCTTCAGACTGGCTTTGAACTCCTGATCTCCAAGGCAGGTGTCAGGCTGTCCATGAAGAATCCTGTCCATTTCAGAGATGGGGATATACTGAAATCCGAACATTCTCTTGACATTGTGGTATGCCACGAAGATTCCGTTCATCATACCCATACGAGCCTGAAGCATATACTTGAGCATTGTAGCACGCGCCATGTCATGATACTCCTTCTCGTATGAGCCCCACCGTCCGTGGTTGCCGTAGATCTCATACCCAGTCATAGGCTCGTGGTCGTGAGACGCCATACGCACAGAAACCACCGCGCGGGTCTTGAGATCAAATGTGCCCTTACCAGGCAACCGAGGGTCATATGCGTCAAGCTGCGATCGCATTAAAAAGTCACCCATCGTACTGTACTGATAGCTCTCAGGTGCCAAGCGTTGCTCTTCTGGCACCATTCGCGGATCACTCTTGCGGTATTTTTCGTATTCGTCTTTTGGCAATGTGAGAAGCAGTTCCAAGGACTTGCCCAACAGCATCAGTACATTCCCGCTGTCAAACTCCTTGTCCGCATCGATGGCGTAGCAACCATCCTGCCACCTCAGAAAGATCGCGCTGGGCGCTTTATTGATCTTTGTGAACTCTGCAATCGGCGGTTTGTTGCCGCCGGCGTACCCATAGGATAGCATGTCCAGACCCAGAGGTCGCCAATTAGAGATTAGGTAATGGAAGTGCGCGAGCGATCCTGTCATGCTTGATGTCGAGCCGATGTATCGAGCACTCTCCTGCTTCGCTATCGCAGAAAGCGCAGTATCCTCAGATGAAGTCTTGTATTCCTTCAGTGAATTGAAATCGAACTGTTCAACCGGCATGATTTTTTGCAGATAAGGGTCAAAGTTGTAAACACGCGACGCCGCATCCTGCAGCTGATAGACGCCTGGATTGAAGAGCACCCTGTCCAAGCCATATTCGAGGTAAGGCACAGGCGGCTGCGGTATGTTGAGAGGCTGCACCTGCAATTCAGAGGGTTGAACCGACAGCACATCCACCTGCGAGCCTTCTTCCGCCTCGTCATCATTCTCGACTGGATCTGTATGTCGCGTGACTACTTCACTCTCGATCGTCGCTGATCTGCGCATGTCAATAACAACCTCGTTGCTGCCTCTCGTTAATCTGCGTAGCCTGTGTGTGGTCCTCGGCTTTGCTGCGCCAGCTTTCATAGCCTCGCCAAGTGATGTTCCAGCGATTGGAGTTGTGCTGGCGCCGGAAGCCTGTAAATCTGCTGAGTCATTGCCGACGACGACCATGTCTGCGGATTCGTCATTGTTGCTGGACTGCTCCTCCACCACTGCGGACATGGTCATTGATTCCCGAGGGTCCGGCCTCGATGGAGACGTGTCCGCAGTGGCTCCATCGCTGCCGTCCAGGTTCTCGCCACGAGAAGCGCGTAATTTGGACAGAAGCTGCCGGGCCTGGCGCAAACGTACTTTACGCGTCGCCCTGTTTCGACCCGAAGCAGACTGTCGTAATGCTTCCAGAGCTCGAATTTTTTGTTGTAGCCTGCGCTCCTCTGCGTCTGAGTATACACCTCTCTCCGCCGAGGTTTGTGACAGCTCCTCGACGGCACTCTCAGAGGTCCGAAGTCTACTAGCATGTAATTTCTGAAGGCTCTCTGCGGCTGCGTTATCGACAGGCGCACTTTCCTCAGAATCATCGCGGTGAATTGTTGATTCGCCGTCTCCACTTGAACTGCCACTCATCTCGGAACTGCTGAGGAGTCGTGAGCGCAGACTATCAATGCCGGCGGGCTGCTCAGCTTTGGGTGGGTGCTTCTGTTCATTGTTGGCGGATGGTTGCGACACATCTTGAGCGGTAGGTTGCGAAACCCCCCTCTCCACATGGCCTTCACTCTAGCAGCCAAGCCAAATGGACGTGCTCCAGTAGGTGTACCTGCTGCTTGTTTCGGAGCCGATGTCCGATCAGCCTCTGAGAGTGACTTGTATGTAACCTTTGACGGAAGACTAGACGATGCGCCATCGCTCGCGCCCCATGCATTACGAGGCTGTGTCTCCCTGTGGCGATCGAGTAGGGAGGTGGGCCTCCCCGATACGCCACTAGGCGTGATTGAACCACCTAGTCCACGTTCTGCAGGCGATGTTTTGGCCTTCCAGACCTTCGGCGGTGCAGAGTCGTTGCTTGGCGATTCAGATACCTTGCTCGCGGGTGCTATGGCACTGGCGACGGTCTGCGAGGGTCCGCCTCGAAAATTCGGAAACGGTCTCGGCCCAGTATCCCGCCAAGTGGGAGAGGTTCTGGTTTCTGTATCATCGTCTTCAACCTCTTCCAGTGATCGACCAATTTCCAAATCTTGTTCCACTGCTTTGATCCTCGCCTCTGCTTGTAGGTCGCGCATCAAGGTCGCCATTATATCTTCGTTGATGGCCACGGCACCAGACCGAGCTGTGCTGCGATCTCGGTGCCGTGATTCTCCAGAGAGGAAGGCTGCCTTGAAGCCGGCATCTTTCCGCTTGGAGATCTCGCTGGCTACCCGAGTCTCGTTCAGTCTTCGACGATCCGCTGCAGGAAGCGAGTTGGATAGCGAACTCTGTAGAGATCCAAAATCTTGCCCTGCCACGCCATCTGGCCCGGCAACTCTGTTCTTCCGGTCGTCTTTTAAACTGTCCTTCTGCACTCCTTCTTCTTTATCCTTCGGTCGCTGCGGAGAGCCCACTTTATGATCGCCGAATGTTTCGTTGATGTCGTTGATGGCGAACCATTCCTCGGAGAGCAAACCCGAGCTCTGTGCGTTCTGGCTGTTCCATCGTCGCTGGCATGCTCGTTCAATCTGCCATTGCCGACGACATGCGCGACACACGTAAGCCTGCTTGGTCCATGCCGGCAACCGGGCTGTACGGGCCAGCATTGATGCGCAGGGCGAGTATCGATGGCACGCGAGCACTGTCACTTGCGGCGAAGAGGCGAACGTGATGCAGTCCTACACTTTTGTGCATGGGCCCAGGGTCTTCGAACTCAAAGTGGAGCCGTCATCACGACGCGCCCGAGACGCGTCCTCCGATTCTGTGCTCCTCCCTCCCTCACACTGCACTGAACGAGCCAGCCGTACGCAGCATTGCACACACCGCACCTACGCCATCATGTCGGACATCGAGGATGAAATGGACATCGACGCCCCCGTCAGGTCGTCCACCGCCGACATCACCTTCTCCTCCGCCGCAAACAGCAAAGGGAAGCGTAGCGCCGCCAACCTGCCTGTAGAAGCAGAGGATAACCTGCCATGGGTGGAAAAGTACCGGCCCAATTCGCTATCGGACGTGTCAGGGCATCACGATATCCTCGCCACTATCAACAAGTTCGTTGACTCCAATCGGCTGCCCCACCTGCTGCTCTACGGACCTCCAGGAACCGGCAAGACGTCCACTGTGCTCGCTTTGGCACGTCGCATCTATGGCAACAAGAACATGCGCCAGATGGTACTCGAGCTGAATGCATCCGACGATCGAGGCATCGATGTTGTGCGGGAACAAATCAAAACGTTCTCTTCCACCAAGCAGATTTTCGCG
Source organism: Cercospora kikuchii (assembly GCF_019650295.1). Lineage (NCBI taxonomy): Eukaryota > Fungi > Ascomycota > Dothideomycetes > Mycosphaerellales > Mycosphaerellaceae > Cercospora > Cercospora kikuchii. The sequence goes on from NW_025408588.1 coordinate 2,003,580, forward strand.
GGCAGCTTCGACAAAACCCAACGAGACGACAGCAGCATTGCCAACTACAAGCTGATCATTCTCGACGAAGCAGACGCCATGACGAGCACTGCACAAATGGCACTTCGGCGAATCATGGAGAAGTACACGGCCAATACTCGCTTCTGCATTATTGCCAACTACACACACAAGCTCAGCCCAGCACTCTTGTCGCGTTGCACTCGATTCCGATTTTCACCCTTGAAAGACGCTGATATCCGCCAACTCGTAGACAAGGTCATTGCAGAAGAGAATGTTAACATTGAAACGACGGCGATCGATTCTTTGGTCACATTGAGCAAAGGTGACATGCGGCGTGCGCTGAACGTCCTGCAAGCTTGTCACGCTTCATCGACTCCACTACATATCCCTGGACAGCCAGTGAAAGAGAATAAGGATATTCAGCGAGACCTCATTACACAGGAAACCATATATGATTGCATCGCTGCGCCTCATCCAGCAGACATTCAGACTATCATGAAGACGCTTCTGAACACAAAGAACGCTGGCAGCTGCATGAACACAATCAATACACTCAAGAAAGCGAAAGGACTGGCACTGGCTGATATCTTGACTGCGTTGGGCGAGCAACTCAGTGAGGTAGAAGTTCCTGCTCAAACCCGAGTGGCCTGGATGGAAGGTCTGGCCGACATCGAATACCGTCTTAGTGGTGGTGGCAGCGAGAGCATTCAGACTGGCGGTCTCATCGGCACAGTCAGAACCGGAGTGGCCATCAAGGACGCGAAGGGCTGAGTGCGGAGCACACTTCTCTTGCATCAGGATTATGGCAGCCTGATCTCGAATAAGTTCTACATTTCCACACGGCCTCAAGATAGGGGATCGTGAGCCACCATCAACGCTCGCGGTAAGGCACTTTGAGGGCGGAGTGCCTGGACTTCGGAACCCCACCGCAAGGCTGTGTAACACCTCGCTACTGTTGATCAGCTACGAGTACTTTGCCTGGTATGTCATTCCTTGGGAAGAAACTGGCATGCCAAGAGCAATGCGGTATCAAGCTCGCCGAATTTCGGCCGGACTGGCCAACACAGGGTGGAGGTACTCGCCCGGACGACCAGTGATGGACGACGCACGAAGACACAATGAGCGCCACCGTACTCATTGGCTTTCATATTGCACCGCACACATGACTTATAAGCACGTTCTAGACATGCACTTTCATGCGAGCGACTGACTCTGACCGACTGAACCCTCTCAAGCCCAGCTTCAAGATTAGCAATGGCTTTGTAAAGGGCTCATCGACCAGACCGGAGTCAACCCTCAATACAATCTGTAGTCGAGAAATCACATTCGACCTGTGAAACCATCAGCATGGCCCTGCTCATTGAATAGACCCTATGGTGGGCGTGGTGGCTCGAGTCATTGACATCGCTCTCATTTGGGTACTACTTGCGAGTCAGCTCTCGACGTTATCTTTCACGAACGTGTCAGCCTCGGGTGGCCTTCGACTCGCTTTCCACTGCATGAACAGTGCCAGAAAAAGCCGCCGCTCGGTATTTCTTCTTGACCTCGTGGGCAGATTTTTGCCCAATCCCGAGCCATAAGGTTCCAGAAACGGTCGGTACATGCGTGCTGCGATGGTATTATTGAACTCGCGTGTTTCGTGTCCCACTCCTGCCTTCATCACACGTTCTATCTCTATTTTGTTGACGAGTTTCCATTCTGCGGCTTCGAACAGCATACCTTGCTTGCGCATTGTTTCAAAGATGCGGTTTTGGCCCCTCGTGGGTGTTCTTTTGGCCAGCCTCTACGCACGAGTCGCACATTCACAACTTCCCGTGTCGGAGCTGGCGCCGTGTGCTGTGAGCTTCTTATTATTGATGCATCTGAGTCTCTGTCATTGTGCTGATTTCGTTGAATAGGTCGCTTGTGATCAGACAGTGCTGTCGTTGTCAGGATGTGCTCGAGCAGATATGAAGTGCCTATGCGAAAGCCAGACATACAGCAAGAACTTTGAAGCGTGTACTAAGCAGACATGTTCAGTGAAGAACTTCCTGGGTATGTGGCAAGCGTGCTCTACTGGACAGGATGTTGACCTAAATATTAAATCTAGTCGCATACCGTGTGCGAGAAACCACATGCGGAGTTCCTGCGCGTAGTGAGGGGGAAACCACCAAACACGCATCTTGGGCACTGTTTGCGATCGTCCTGGTTGCAGTCATTGCACGCTTCGTCTTCCGAGCACCGTCCGTGAGCGGCAGCGGATACGGCGCGGACGATCACACCATTGCGCTGGCCTTTCTCTTGATGATTCCTTTGAGCGTGATCACTCACGAGCTCACACGGATGGGTCTTGGCCGGGATATTTGGCGGCTGCCCTTTGAGAATATCACCAACATCATGTACTCCTATTGGGTCGGCCAATTCCTGTACGTCTGGATCATGAGCATGACGAAGATCTCAATCCTGGCGCTGTACCTACGAGTATGGATAGCGGATCCCATTGTTCGCAGAGACTGGTTCCGTTTGGCGTGTTCTGGTATGATCATCCTTCTGGCCTCGTACGCGGTTGTGATGAGCCTCACCTTGGGCTTCGAATGCAACCCTATCAATCTTGTACGCATGCGGATGTTCGGTAGGGAAGATCTTATACTGACGAAGCGTAGACCTGGCTGAGATGGGACGGCGAACACGAAGGAACCTGCATCGATCTGAACGCTCATGGATTAGCCCTGGCAGCCTTCAACACTGTGCAAGATCTCATCATCTGCCTTCTGCCCCTTCCGAAGCTCTTCGCCTTCGACCTTTCACTTCGGGACAAGCTCATTGTGGGGACTATGTTCTCCGTTGGCCTCTTTCTCACAAGCTGCTCTATCACCCGGCTCCAGTATAAAATCCAACTGGACACGACGGACAACCTTCCGTTCGCATACAATCCTGTCTGCCTCTGGAGCACAATCGAATGCGGTGTGGCCATCATCTGCGCTTGTCTGCCATCTGTCGTGGGCCTGGCACAACACGCCTACGGGTACAAGCTGTCGGCTCAAGAACTGATTGACCGAGCTTCGTGTCTCAGTGAGCGCAAAGCTGGACCAAATCAGCCTTGGCTTGAACTGGAGAGTCCGGTTCTAGGAAGGGACATGGTTCGCATCAAAGGACCTTTTGTCAGAGAGATCTCTGAATGGGATTGAGTGCGAGATATTCGCATGGAGCAACTTGCTTTCCTGAGAGAAGTGTCTGGCCAACCGTATCTGGCCTTCCGTCGATTTCTTTGGAAAGGATCACCCTGGAGTGTTGATATCAACATGTCGAACCACTCGCGACGATTTGGCCTCAGCAGATCTACAATAGACCTCACTTCAAGAGTGTGTGGCTTCCCTCGACGATCGGAAGGAAAGAGCCAAACACGTGCGACATATTTGAGGCAGGAGTGGAGCCTTCAGCTGGGCACGTCATCGCTCCAAAGTCAAGGGTCTCGCTGTCGCGATTACGGAAAGTTTGCAGCGAGCAGTCAACAGAAGCACAACCAACACCTGCACCAGAAACGAACCTTCTGAGAACCTACCACTGTCAATCACTCCAAAGAACACTCTGAGCATCACTTGCGACCACAACAACATCCGACACACGACACAATGAGGGCCTACTGGTACGATAACCTTCCCGTAAGTCCACCACCACCACCCCGCATCTGGCATCTTCTACAGACCATGCGACTCTCACACACCACCAGGGCGACCAACGCGAACCCCACGACAGCGGCCGCGAAGTCGACCCCGCCTACCTCGCCAAACTCGGCATTCTTCACTACGAACTCCCCAACAATCTCGCCGAAGTAAACCGCATAGCCAGCACGCGCCAATACAAAAACCGCGACGAAATCGAAATCTCCCCGACCCTCCTCCCAAACTACGAAGAAAAAGTGAAAAACTTCTTCCACGAACATCTCCACGAAGACGAAGAAATTCGCTACATCCTCGACGGCGGAGGTTACTTCGATGTTCGCGATAAAGAGGACGAATGGGTGAGGATTAAATTGGAGAAGGGAGATTTGATGATTATGCCCGCGGGGATTTATCATCGGTTTACGACGGATGAGAAGAATTATACCAAGGCGATGAGGTTGTTTAAGGAGGATCCGAAGTGGACGCCTCTTAACCGGGGGGAGGAGACGGATGCGAATGGGTATAGGAAGGAGTATTTGAAGATGAGGGAGTCGATTTCTGCGTAGGCGATGGGAGAGATGTTGTGAAGAGTGAAGAGTATACTTGTGCAGAGACATGTCAGATACGATCGGAGAATGAAGTTCATGAATTCGTAAATCGCGTTAGGCTGTTCAAATGCTGCATGCTCATGACTGCTGTCGATACAAATTACTGAAAAGTGTCGCTGATACTATAATAAGCAAATGGGTATCTGAGCAACAGATTTAAGGTGCGTTAATCTCGCCATGCATGCGAATGCGCTCCTGTAAATTTTGCAGAAGCATCACCTCGTGGTCATCCAACTTCACATGTCGAGGCAGTGTGATTCGATAGGGAGAGATTTGAATCTCCTCCAAGCCGTCCACAAAATCGACACGATCGCTGAGCTCTTTTCGAAGAGTGTTGTCGTCGCTGTGTGCAGGATCAGTATTCGCACGCCGGGGTATAAAGACACAAGGAAGAAAGCTCACCTGCCAGAGTCCGAAGAAGTCTTCTGTCGCTCGCCTTTCTCTTCGTCCTTCTCTTCTTCTTCTTTGCCGTGCTTCTCTTCTCGCTTCTCCTTTCGCAATTTGCTTCCGACGCTTCCAGGACTCCACCAGTATATCGGGTATTGTCGCATGATGTTGTTGAAGAGCAACGCAACAACAACCATTAGGACGCTATCGAGCAGAACAATCGGCACATATCTCCATCCCATTCGAATAACTTCAACCTGCGTTGAAGCCAGCACCGCAGTCGCGCCTCCAGGAGGATGAATCGTGTTCGTAAGACTCATGACCCACGATGCAAGCGCACAACCCACAGCGCCAGAGACCCATTGAATATTGTCGAAATTCGAATTATGTTGGAAAAGTTTCGCAATCGCCACACCACTGATGGCAGCTAATGTGTTCCCAATAATCGAATTTCGAGGCTGCGCAAGCGGTGACTTGATAGTATTGAAGTCCAGCACGGCGCTAGCTCCCAGCGACGCAATGATCACTGGTGGATGCCATGCCAGAATACCAGGCGCATGGTTCCCAATTCCGCCGACGAGACATAATCCGGCAACAGTCGCGAGAAATGTGATCGGCCACTGCAGGGCTTGCCAGGGCTCCTTTTGCGGCTCATGTCGATATCCGAGCCATCGCGATGCGAAGTCTGGGAGAATGTATAGTCGGTTGTGCGGAATGTATGGGTTGATGTATATATCGATGTCGAAATCCAGGAACTGTTTCGCGACTTCTGATTGTACCATGGTGTCTTGTCAAGATTCGAGCAGAGCCGCAAATCGGCTGGTTGGCTGTTCTTGGCGTGTGAGAGCAGTTTCCTTGTCAGTCTTGCGGCGAGAAGGAAGAGAAAGGCGTAGGAAACAGTGGTAGAGACAAAGGATGTGGAACCACAGGAAAGTGCGGCTCTATAGCGGTAACGCGGCTGCAGCTTTCGTCAAGAGCGCGTCAAGGAAGGGGATCGTCGACGAGTCGAGGAAATGCAAATAGTAGGTGTGTACGGAATAGTGGCAGGCCACCCGTTTCTCCTCCCAACTCCTACCTGTGACAGCGAGACAGAAGACGTCTCCTCCTCGTTTCTTCTGCTGTGACGTGCTGTGGAAACGCTGTTTCTCCTCGGACTGCCTCAGCCGAGCGACTTCCGTGCCGCGCACACAGGTGTGTGAGGGAACTCTCCATCATGCATCTGTCGCTTTCGATCAAGGCCGGTTTGCGCTGGATGTGTTGAGCCATTTTGCATCACTTTGTCTGCCGTTCTGCCCTTCCTGCGAGTCGTCGTCGATTCACAAACTCACAATGACATTCGTCGTCAAAGAGTGCGCCCGCACGGAGATGTCAGATCGCTGGCCAGGCACCTCATCCGGTGGCTCGTCGCAAAGCGCAAAGCTTGACGTAAGAGTTACTTTTAGCCGCGTTGCGTGACCACGTCCGAGAGGATCTGTGCAGATGCATGGCCATGCGGTGTGGGAACGACGGAAATGCGAAAGAGTGCACAGGGAGAAGAATGGAAAGACGACAAGTAGGTCAATGGACTGGGAAGGGAGAGAAGAAGAAGTGATGTTGTTGTGTTATCTATGGAAGCCTGGTCTTTTGGGCAACCGCGATCTGATTGGCCCTTGATATCGCGTCTGCGATTGCTCCTTCCCTGCCGGAGATGCTACACACGGTACTCTGATAAGAACAACTTTGAGCAGCACGCACTTCAGAGTATATTGATTGAGCCATTGATGAAGAATCAATCCAGTTCCTTTACTTCGAGGCTGGAGATCTGGAAATGCGGCATAACTTGCTTTGCTGCCTCTGCAACCCAATCAATGGGCGAGCGACACCATCGGTACTGTGAGTGTTGTGGAGGTGCAGCGACAATCAAAGACACCATCGCTGAAGTAGAGACGCGTCTTCAATCCTCCATCTCATCATCACTGTCACTCCCATCGCATCTATCAGCTCCCTCAGTAATCCACGGAATGTCCTTGTCGCTAAGATACACATTGGTGAGATTCGGCAACTCGTGCTTACCATCGTATTGGAGATACGATCTTACCATGGGCTCCACCAACGAAGACACTTTTGCCTTCAAAGCTTTGAGGAACTCGCGCGCAGTATACCGCTCTTCGGAATTGAGCTTTTCGCCCGTGCGGTCTCCCAAAGCTTCGAATACTGACTTCTCATGCAAATAGTGGTCTCCTCCTTTGTGCAACATCCGATAGAAGTGAGCCGGCTGCAGGCATTGCGCATCATCCTTGTGATCGCAAAATCTGGAAGGATGTTCCGCATCGCTGTTTCCATGGCCGTGAATGCGGAGATGTTCTTTGACCCAGTCGAGGTAATGAGCAAGTAGCGCATGTTCTAGGGAGTCCGTGTCCACATCATCCGACGTCAGGAGGAGTATCTCATGGTCAATAGCAAGATTGTGATAGTACTTCTGAGTGGCTAGTCTGCCGATAATGGCCATGTTCGATTCTGAGGGCGTGAAGGTCGCCGAACGAACGGAGAGACGAGGGTACTGGCCCACCAGGTGCAGCATTGCCTCTTTGAAGACCGGTGTAACGCGGAAGTTCTCCGAAATCATCAACCATCGTGCTGGATCCTCTGCAATGGCGGGCCAGATGTCCGGATACTCTGCGAAGAGCAGTTTCGCAGCAGTCGTAACTGAAGAACTTGGGAGGTTGGCTTTCTCTGCAGCAGCGATACGACCGAGAGCTTCAAGTTGAGGCAAGGCAACTCGAGCAGATGACGAATTGACGAGATGATATTTGGGCTCCACGTGTGAGAGCATACGTAAGAAGGTCTCATAGGCTCTGACCCAGTCGACCTCACCGCCTTCGCAATGCGAGTACACTCGCTCGTCCTCATGACTCTCGTGAGAAAGTGGACGGCCAGCTAATCGTGGTATCTTCTCTCCTTTGATCGACTCCAGAACACAGAAATACATGATGGTGCCATCAACTCGAGATGGGTCTGGCTCCAGTAGGTAGGTAGCGGCAGAGCTTTTGCGCAAGTCTTCAGACCTGATACGACATGATATCGACAAATCATGCCGATCGAGTACGATGATCACATCGCCATCAGACCGGAGCAATTTCTTTCGCAATTTTCCAACCTGCTGATCCGAGATCGCAGCAATGGCCTGGTCCACAAGTGGACGTGGTCCGGTTCGATCACGTTCGTCCGAATTGGCAGCGGTCAACTGGCTGAGTGTTCAGTCGCCAGTGCCCGTCGGAAATCGCGCGATAGGAGTTGTGCCGGAGTTCTGCATGGTGACTGCGGCAGTCGCACATTCCATCCGCCGGTCTTGACCGGTCGCATTGACATTGGCTGGTTGTGCCATGTCGAGGTGTCGTGATTTTGTGGGAGCCAGAGCGCGTACCTCACTCACTATGGCCCATGCCTCACTTTATTGATACTTTTCAGGTGAACATTGCACCAAACCAAAGTGTGCCAAGCACCTGTCCTGCGACATCTCTCTTCTTCTCCTTTTCAGCGACATAGCAACATCCGTCGCATGCAGACGCTCAAAATCGTATCTCATAACTTCCAGCTCTAGTCATATAGCGCACCCACTTCACGCTAGAGTAGTTGCTCTTCTCGAACACTTTGAGATACCGCACCAACAAGCCAGAGCTCGTGAACATGAGCAAGCTGAATTGCATGCTAAGCGGCGGTCTTGACCACGCCTTGTGATTTGTCATGGCAGATAGCTCGGCCTCCGCCGACAAGACGAATTCGCTCTGGCCAGTGAAGCGGGCGATTTTCCACTCGATCACATTTTCGGCAGGTACGTATTTCGCCTTGCCTTGCGAACAGCGATGCGTTGTGTTTGCCGTGTTGAGGGGTGTAGGTATCCGTACACTGACATTTGTAGCGAAGAGCTTTGCGCCATAATTGGCACGTATGGCTATTGAGTATTCGACTTTGCTTCGACCGATCTCGTTCACGATGACCTGAACTTTGAAGGGCAAGTTGACGTTCTCCGAACAGCGGTAAGACATGAGCTGGAACGACCCATCTGGTGGAATGAAGGATATTGTCCGGTCTGTTGTGAAAGAGCTCAGCTTGACGCATTGGTGCAAAGAGACATCTTCCAGCGTGACACTACCAGCTGCTGCTTTTGTCGCTTTGCTTCCTGCCAGATTGCCAATGGGCCCAGTTGCTCCATCCAGACCTCCAGAATGGGAACCAAGCGTAAGTGCATCGTTCAAGCCGAATTTGCACTCGGGCGTGCCGGAGAGGTAGGCCCGCATCTCAATAGCTCCGTTCACATCGGCTCGCAGCACTGTTCCAGTGGCTGACACAAGTAAATTGACATCCTCAATAACATCAACAAAGGCTTCGTTCTTCCGGTATTTGATGTTGTCCCGTCGCCAGCTCAGTGCTCCTGTAGCTTGCATTGTGATCTTGCTGCTATCCTCCAGTGCTCGCTCGCTCTTGACTCCTTCCGTCGTAATGTACATCTTCAGCGTCTCCGTCTCTGTGTTCTGCGGATATCCAAAATCCAATATCTCATCCAGCAGCTCGTACACCATCACGAAATTGCTCTTTACTGCTTCCTCGTCGAACCGTCCAAAGTAGCTCCTTCCCAGCTGGACGAGCTTGTACAGGAACTCAAACACCAATGCGCTGTTGACATTGCCCTTCGATACACCGACAATGTAGATGTTCTCGCTTTTGATATGGCTGAAGGTCGTGCTCCCGAGCGTGAGGATTGGGGACCGGATCTGGGGGTTCGATATGACTTGAATGCGGAATACATCGGCGAGTCGTGGGCGCATATCCTGGCGGAAGGCTCTCATGATGAGCAATTCGCCCTTTTGATTGAACAGCAGCACGCCGGACAACATCTTGGCGGTTGTTGCTGTGTTTGCGTGTGGTTGTTGTTGTCGTGGTCTTCTGGGAGAAGGTGCAGCTTGAGGGGAGGGATGGCCAAGCGAGACGACGCCAGCGATTCGCGTCACCTCAAACAGCTTCACGCGTTGACTTTCAGCAGAACACCTTTTCGCGTCAATACAACATGCCCAAGAGGCGGAAGGCTCCTGACGAGGACGATGTCGACGACACAACACCGCGCAAGGCGAGACGAGGCGGACTCGACGATCATGCTCCTACCGTGTCAAGTCCATTGCGAGGATCGGAAACACCTTCAAGGTCAATCCTGAAGCAGACTCCAAGCAAAGCAAACGGACTCAAAAGTGTTGACGCTACACCGAGCTCGCTGAGAAAAGTGTTATTTGCTACACCACAGCATCCAGAAGAAGAAATCAACGGCGACGATGAAGAAACACCCAAGGCCACTCGCAACGATCGCAATGACCGTTCCGCACGTAGAAAGAGCCAGCGAACATTGCAAAAGCAGATAGCAGGACGTGACGACAGCGACGATGATAATGATGAGCAAGAGGAGGCCATTGCGCAGGCAATCTTGGGCGACGATGGTATTGACGATACAGAGGTCCCTACAGATCCAGACAGTGCGCCAGACACTCCTTCAAAGACTGGAAGACCACGAGGGCGACCCAAAGGACGAAGGCGTGAACGCACACCCAGCCCGCCACCCAATCTGCCTCCACATGAATTGTTCTTCTTTCAGAATCGACCGGGTGGGAACAAGACTTCGGCCAATACAATGCCCACCCATCTGCTGCTCAATCATGAAGACTACTTCACACAAATCACTTCCTACGAGGACCCACACAAGGACGACGTCGAGATCCTCAAGCAGCTCCATGCCCGAGCATTTGATCAATGGATCTTCGAGCTCGAGGAAGGCTTCAACATCTGCTTGTATGGCTACGGCTCGAAACGAAAGCTGGCCATGGACTTTGCCGAGCATCTGTATGGCCAGTCTGACAAACCCCCCAAGATCGTCATCGTCAATGGCTACGCTCCAGGCCTTACTATACGCGATGTTCTCTCAAATGTCGCAAGTGTTGTCGTTGCGAAAGGGACCAAATTACCAGCACAGCCCGCCGCCATGCTCGATGCAATCCTGTCGACACTCACCACAACTCCTCCCAAAGCCTCCATCAAACTCATCATCCACTCTCTCGACCACGCCAACCTGCGCAAAGCCGCCACTCAGGGCCTACTAGCACGTCTAGCCGCACATCCCAGCATATCGCTGATAGCTACCTGCGACAACCCCAACTTCCCCCTGATGTGGGACATCGCCCTCTCATCCCAATACAACTTCCTCCACCACGACGCCACAACGTTTTCACCTTATACTGCCGAAATCGAAGTCGTCGAAGATGTCAACGCCCTACTCGGCAGAAGCAGCAGACGTCTCGGCGGCAAAGATGGCGTAGGCTACGTCTTGAAATCTCTTCCAGAAAATGCCCGTTCGCTCTTCCGAATCCTGGTCGCTGAGCAATTAGCTTTAGCCGACATCGAAGGAGAAGCAGCGTTAGTCAATGGTTTGGGAGAAGATAGTGATCCTGAGGACATTCTTGGAGTTGAGGACGAAGATGAAGCGGCAGCAGAGCAGCAAACACCATCGAAGCGCGGAAGAGGTCGCGGAAGACCACCGAAGGCGACGAAGAAGAAGCCGCCCAAGCCTGTGCAAGCCGCGGCGCCTGCTGGTGTCGAGTATCGTACGCTCTATCATAAGGCGGTGGAGGAGTTCGTGTGTTCGAGTGAGGTAAATTTTAGGACGCTGTTGAAGGAGTTCCACGATCATCAAATGATCGAATCAAGGAAAGACCCATTGGGCACAGAACGCTTATTGGTTCCTTTCAGGAGAGAAGAGCTGGAGTCAATCCTGGAAGAGCTTGTTTGAGAGCGAGAGCGGGAAGTGTTAACGACAGAAGTGTGCAGGCTTCGCATGTGCGGTGTTGATCGCCGAAGCAGGCCTGGAGATTCCGATTGCGATTGCATAAAATACCCTAGGCGCGGTGAGGCGCGACACAATCTAACACGCCCAGATGTGCTCTAACTCGCTCGCTTTCTTTTTTATTGCAATCACACCCATACCCAAGCGCCCGCTGCTATGCGTACAGTCATGTTCCCGTTTTTTTTCCCCCGAATTTGCAGTATCTACCAGCCGCGGGTCGCCAACTTCTGTGTCTCTGGCAGCTTGTCGCAGTTGATGCCCACCATAGCCTCACCGAGACCCGAGCTGACCTCAGCGAGCACCTTGGGGTCGTTGTAGTGTGTGGTGGCCTGCACAATAGCCTTTGCCCGCTTCGCAGCGTCGCCTGACTTGAAGATACCAGATCCAACAAAGACACCATCGCAGCCCATTTGCATCATCAATGCAGCGTCAGCTGGCGTAGCGATACCTCCTGCGGCGAAGTTGACCACTGGCAGCCTCTTGAGCTGTGCGGTCTGCTTGAGCAGATTGTAATCGCACTCTAGCTCTCGTGCCATCATGCGAAGATCGGCGTCAGATGCTGAGCTGGCCTTTGCAATCTCAGCATTGACGGTCGACATGTGTCTCACAGCCTCAACAACATCTCCTGTTCCAGCTTCACCCTTTGTCCGGATCATGGCAGCGCCCTCTGATATTCTTCGCAGAGCCTCGCCCAAGTTTCGGCATCCACACACGAATGGGACATTGTACACGCTCTTGTCGATGTGGTTGACTGGGTCGGCAGGTGTGAGCACCTCGGACTCATCGATGTAGTCCACCCCAATAGCTTGGAGAATCTGGCATTCAACGAAGTGGCCAATTCTTGCCTTGGCCATGACAGGGATGGTGACAGCGTTCATGATGTCCTTGATCATTTGTGGGTCGCTCATGCGAGCAACGCCACCATCCTTTCGGATATCCGCTGGCACGCGCTCGAGAGCCATGACAGCGCATGCACCCGCCTCTTCAGCAATGCGTGCTTGCTCTGCGTTGACCACATCCATGATCACGCCACCCTTGAGCATCTGAGCCAAGCCGACCTTGACGGCGAAGGATGATTGAGGATCATTCTGAGATGTGATCTTCGTGGTGTTGGTCTTCGAGGCGGCGGTGATGGTGGAGGGCTCGGCGTGGCCGTTGGCGGGGGTGTCGTTGACAGCCATTGCGGCGTTCTTTTGAGATCGGAAGGGTGATACAGAAGTACCGTTAGAGGCCATGTGCTTGATGGTGCTGGAGACGGAGGGTAGGAGGATGTTATATCTGCTCAATGGCGGTGGGGCGTGCAGATGCAGGGCGGGGCAGCAGTGAAAGAAAGTCGAAGGCGATATTGAGATGGTGGCACTTGGAAAGAAAATCGGCGGAACTAGGAAAGTCTATATGCTGGGCTCGGAGGGCAGGCAATGGTCGCGAAAGGAAGCTCGATGCGGCAATGCTCTGGCGAGCACTGCGACAGGAGGGTGCTTGTGTCTGGTAGGGCGCGACACGGTGCGAGACTGGCCTCTGACTGCGGCCAGATGCGGCGAGAAAATGTTCGAAGAGTCATTTGTGCCAGCGATCGCGGGGAAGATCGTGCTTCGGCCAAGGAGCCGAGACGTGCTGCAGGGTCCGACGGCGCCTTCCCTGCCTGCTGAGTGCCGCGACTGCGCCGGCATGTGACAACCACCTCGTCCGTCCATGTGCCAACCCTCCGACCTCAGGTGCTGGCCCGCGTGCGCCGCGCTATAAGATGGTAGTCATCCTTCTGTGACTGCGATGGAAGCACTGCAGCTCAGCTTCATGCTGGCTGGTCAGCACGAGCTACTCATACGCGAGCAGAGTCGCGGCGGACGAGTCTGCTGAAGCTACAATGCCCATGAGGGGAACCAGGAATCCACGCGTTCCTCGGCCGAGTGCACAGCTGTGATCGCAATAAGAGAGCTCAGCTGCTCGATGAGGTCTTCTGTGTAGACTTTGACCTCCTGCGTGAGTGAAGCTTGACACCGAAAACACCATACCCTTCCAGACTGCACTCTGCACAACATGGCCCAATTTTGGATCCAGGACTCCGACTTCGCTTCACTCAAGGATAAAGTCGCGGTCATCACAGGTGGATCATCCGGCATTGGACTCGCCACAGTTCAGCTTCTCCTCGACACAGGTGCATACGTCGTCGTTGGCGACCGAAATGATCCGCCGATACAGCACGACAATTTGACCTTCGTGCAAACAGACGTGACATCATGGGAGTCGCTCAAAGCTCTGTTCAAGACTGCAGAGACGAAACATTCGCGTATCGATCATGTCTTCTCGAATGCCGGCATTTCTGGACGAGCAAACTACCTCGAAAGCACATTTGATGCGAACGGCGAGCTGGAAGAGCCGTCAAACATGGTTTACGATATCAATCTCAGAGGCATGATCAACACTTCGTTCCTCGGACTCCACTATTTCCAGAAACAAAGCCCACCAGGTGGGTCCATCGTCTGCACGGCTTCCGGATCTTCGTTCCAGCAATTCGCTGTGTGGGATTACACGACGGCAAAGCATGGCGTGTTAGGCTGGATGCGTGGTGCGATTCCAAACCTCATCTCGCAGAAACTGCCCATCCGCATCAACTGCATTGGCCCTTCTTGGACTCTGACTGGTCTGGTTCCGAAGGAGATCACTGATGCTGCTGGCGTGGAGACGCAGACTCCGGATGTCGTCGCACGGCAAGTCGCCACTTTATTCGCGGACGAGAGCAGGCAAGGACAGTTCATCTATTCAAGTGGGGGCAGGCATTATGAAATAGAGCAGAATGTGCTCCTGCCTGCTGCGTGGAAGGTGGTGAGTACAATCTCTCTCTCGTTACGAACTATAAGCTGACAATATCTTTCCAACAGAACCTTGCAGGCGGCTTAAAGGAAGGAGACAGCGAGCAGGGTCAACTTGAGAGGATATCGAAAGCTGCTCAGGCGCATGGATACCAGACGGGCATCGAAGAGAAGACCAAGGCGGCAGTAGCTGATCAAGTAGAGCACAAAGAGAGCGTCGCAGGCGCGTAAGCTGGAAGGTAATCATCAGACATCGTTGACATGCAGATCTTGCAACAATATAAACATCATGTTCTCAAGCGATCCAGAACCAAATCCTCTCCAACCAATTCCTAGGCTTTCGCTCCGGCCACGTCCCCTCCATCGCATCAATCTCCGCCTTCCCACTCCACAAATCCATTTCCCCCAACTTCACGATCCTTGTCCTCTTCACCAGCTTATACCCAGCAAATAAACTGAAAAAGATCGGAATGTCGAGTTATGTGGTCGGCAGGTCGGATCGTAAGGCGTATAGCGCAGTAGAAGTAGAGGCGATAGGTAGGAACCAACCGAGTTGATTGTGTTAGTTAGTTACAGGTTGCATCTCACTCCTGAGATAGGGCATCAGCTTAGTCATGTGACCTAACGTCACATGACCTATGTCACCTGATATGCTGTCCCAAAGTGTCTCTCAGAATGTCCAACTGGACTGCACTTTCCAACACTCCCACTCAGGCCAGATGGTCTTCTGCCTGCTTTCTTGCACTCAAGTCCATCCCCAAGTTATGATGAGTCATCAGGTGCTGTGGTCACATGGTTGGAGCTGTGTACCCAATCCATCTTGGTTCAATTCCATGGCCTGGTATCGTGGTATGGGCGAGCCCAGAAGGTTATCCTCTCTGGGGGTTTTCCCTTACCATTTTGCTTTTCTTCCAGTCCTTTCTTCTGAGCCATATATGGATCACCAGACTCTGATTACTCATCAAGTGTGGCAAGCCACTTCTTCCATGGTGCAACTCCTGGGCTTGGTATTCCGGTCCATGTGGTTGAACACTCAACCTACATGGATTGGACTTTTGCTTCTCCAAGGTCCAGAGTTCAATCCACAGTTAGGGCATGAATCTTTTGCCTTTTATCAAGCAAGTTGGAGTTGTCTTACAAACTCCTGGAACTGTGGCCCATTCTTTGGTTTGGTTAGGCCATCAGCAACTATCTCTTTTGTTGGAACATATTCCACTGCAACCTTCCTTTGCCACCAGAGATGTCTGACATGGTTGTATGCAACATCAATATGTTTAGATCTCTCATGGGTGTGTGCATCTTTGACAAGGGTCAAAGCTGCCTGGTTGTCTCCCATAATTTGTACTGGCCTCAACTCTTTAACTGCGTCAGGATGGGCCTTTACAGTTGGTTGGAATGGGCATTCTCCCACTAACCCTGCACAGTCCATCTCTCTCAAGAGTGCTGCCAAGAATTGAGACTGCTTTGCACATGCATTCATAGCCATGTACTCAGCTTCCATTGTTGATGTTGCAACAGACTTTTGCTTCTTGCTCATCCAAGAAACTGGGGCTCCACAAAGGAAGAAGATGCTTCCAAGGATTGAGACTCTGTCTGCTTTGTCCATTGCATAGTCAGAGTCAGAATACCCAATCAGCTTTCCTCCATTTCTCCTGAACATCAATCCCAGGTCTTGGGATGATCTTAGGTACCTTGCCAGTTTCTTCAGAGCATGCATATGCCTCTTGGCTGGGTCTGAACTGTATGAGCTCAGTCTGCCAAGGGAGAAAGCAATGTCTGGTCTTGTCATAACCATGGGCCACATCCAGGTACCAGTTTGACTTTGGTACTCTGATCTGCTCCCTCTCTCATCATACAAGTCTGTTGGTTTCAGACTTTCATAACTGTCCATTGGTGAGAGAGTTGGGTTGGCCATTTCTCTGATCATTCCCAGCTTTGCAAGGTTCTCTTGGATGAAGTGTTCCTGATCAAGCTTTAATGTTCCAGCTTGTCTGTCCCTTGTCAACCTCATCCCAAGGATTTTCTCTGGTTCTCCAAGATCCTTGATCTTGAAGACCTTGCCAAGCTGTTCCTTAAACCAAAGCACATCCTTCAGCTTTGGTGCTGCAATTGGAATATCATCCACATGGGTCAGGATGAGAATGTTTCTCTCCTGGTGGATGAGGAGGCATGGGTCCACCTCTGATTGTGTGAACCCAATCTGTTTCAACTTTGAGACACAGAGTTTGTTCCAGTCTCTTGCTGCTTGCTTCAGTCCATACAGGCTTCTCAGGATTTGCAGGACCATGTTGGGTGGAATCTCAACCCCTGGAGGTGGAATCATGAAGATTTCTTCCTGAAGAGTACTCTCAGTGAATGCATTGTTCACATCCACTTGGTGAAGTTCCAAGTCCTTCTCACAAACCACAGCCATGAACACTCTTAGAGTGTCATGCCTGACTGTTGGTGCAAAGGTCTCTTGGAAGTCAACTCCAAACTTCTGAGAGAATCCTCTTGCAACCAGCCTTGCCTTGAATTTCTCAATGGCTCCACTGATTGATCTCTTCACATCAAACACCCACTTGGATGTAACAAGGTTTGCTCCTTTCGGGGGAACAACCTCTGTCCAGGTGTTGTTGCTTCCCAATGCAGTCAGTTCCTTTTGGACTGCATCTTCCCACATGTGTCCCCATTTGGGGTCCTGAATTGCCTCTTTGTAGGACTTTGGAATAGGCACCTCTTGTCTCAGTCCTGAGACTTGAGGAGCAATTGCTGCATAAGCAGATTCTTGAACCTCTGACAGGGCTTCCCAAATCCACTCCCAATCTTGGCCTTGGACTTGGCTGAGGAATGCTCTGTGGTGCTTGGCACTTGGCTCTTCCTCCTGTCCATGTTCTCTCTGTCTCTTCTGCAGAACTTGTCTTGTGACCATGCTGTGTGCCTTTGGCTCTGGGCCTGGTCCTTCATCTGAGACAGATCTCCTTCTCTTTTGGCCATGGGTCTGGTCTTGGTTCCCCTCCTGATCCCTGTGTCCTTGTGGGTCCTGCTGTGCAACAGTTGATCCTTTTGCTTTGGAATGCAGTCTCCCACTAGTGCCAGGACTGGCTTGTCCATTGATTTCCTGGCTGGACTCAGGTGGTTCAGTGGTTCCACTTTTCTCCTGCTGGGGAAGTGGTTCCCCAGAGTTTTCTTCTTCTGGATCCTCCATCCTCTGGTACTCCTCCTTGTCCTTTGGTGGAGGTGGCAACTGCACAAAGAGTGTTTGGCTGGGACCTGCAGCTTTCTTGGCACTTGGTGCCTGAGGCTGAATCAAATCACCAGTTGATTCAGGATCTGGTCTTGGCACTGCAGGTGCAGCAGCTGCAGGTGGTGCAACTGCTGTTGGCTTCTTTGGAGGTCTGCCCACTGGGTTCCTGACAGGTGCACTGCTTGACTGATTGAGCTTGGGAACATTCAGCTCCATCTCTCCTCCTTTCTCATGCTCAAACCAAGTTGCAGTGCTGTGAGCTTTGATAGCTCTCATGTCAGGCTCCCAAAAGAGCCACATTTTGGCAGTATCTGGAACATACCCAATGAACACAGCATCTTTGCCTCTGTTCATCAGTTTGTCTGATCTCATCCCAGCTGGCTGGGACCTTGGATCCATGTAGACTACTGCTTTGCAACCCCAAACTTTGAAGTGTGACACTGAGGGCTGAATGCCTGAAAAGGCCTCCTCTGGTGACACTTTGAATCCATCAATTTCTGGGCCATTTGGAAGAGAATTTCTGACAACCATGCAGGCTGCCAAGGCTTCTGGCCAGAATTCAATGGGCATGTGGGCATCTTCTAGCATTGCTCTCACATGATCTTCAGAGGTTTGGATTGACCTCTCAACTACTCCATTTTGGATGGAGTTGTATGCCTCAGTAGTGTGGAAGGAAATGCCATGTTCCTTCTCCCACTGCTTTAGCACAGCAAGAAGCTCTCTTGCTCCATCACTCTTTACAATCTGGAGGGGATTTCCCGATTGCAGCTCAGCTTTCACCTTCCAATCTCTTAGGATACTTGGTGCATCTTCTCTGGATTTCATTGGGAAAGCCCATTTCTTCCTTGAGAAGTTGTCAACAATCTCAAGCCACCATTTGTATCCTAGTCTTGAGACAGGCAAAGGGCCACAGACATCAACAGAAACAAGAGATAGCCTCTGGGGTTTTCTCTCAGTTTCTTTTCCTCTGTGCTTTTTCATCTTTGCCAAGGAACATACTCTGCATGGTTGATGTTCCTTTGGAATGGGAATCTGAGCCCTCAAGTCAGACACCTTGTGCAGGTTTCTGAGAAGACCCTCTCCAAAATGTGCAAGTCTCCTATGCCAAAGCTCCCACTGATCTTGGGATTTCTCCTGGGCTTCAAAGGCATAGGCTTCATTCTCTTGATTCTGATTAATACACGACATTGCAAGCTCCTGCAATGTGTTATCAATCTCCTCAATGAATGGTACTCCTCCTATTAATTTTGTCTGGACAACTGGTTTCCCAGACAATGAAACAAGAGTGAAACTTGGTGGTTGAACACCATACTGCTGGCTGAACTGATTCCAAGAAACAAGATTTACTCCCAATCCAGGCACTAAGAGAACATTCTTGAGGACAATCTGTTTTCCTTTTCTTCCACCCATTACTGCATCTCCCACATGTGTAGCTATTAGATAGCCACCTCCAACCTTGATCCACTTTTTCCTCTGAAGAGGTTTCAGTTCCCTGAAAAGTGATTCTTGGTTAGTCATGTGTGATGAGGCACAAGAGTCAAGCAGCCATTTGGATGGCATGTACTTGCCTTTTGCCTCAACAGTTGAGTGTGCAACTTCATCAACATCATCATCCTCTGATGGGGATTGAGATGCTTCAGATGCTGCAGAAGGCTCTGTATCTTCTTGGGCAGCATATGCCTTCTTGGAAAACTTCCTTGAGCTTTGTCTCTTCTCAAGGGATTGGACTTTCAGGTTGAGTTTCTTCACCATTTCTTTCAGTGCATCCTTGTCTGGTGATGATCTCCTCCTGAAGTTGCTCTCTCTGGGTGGTGATCTTCTCTTCTCCACCCTGCTTGTTTGTCTTAGGTTGACAAATCTCTTGGCTTTGTCAAGGTGTGGACACTTGGCAACACCTCCAAAATGCTCCTCTCCACAGAGGTGGCATTTCAGTCTTGTGTGCTGTATGCCTCTGCCCTTGGCAAACATTGCCGTTTCTTGGGACTGGCTCCTATGCTGCATTGACTCCTCTGCCTCAAGGAGTTGGAGGATTTCCTCAGGTTCCAAGTCCCTTTGGGCTTGGATGGCTTGCCTTGTGCTCTTATATTCTGCTGGAAGTGCAAAGAGCAGGTGCTTGATTCTTGTCTCAGGTGTCTTGTAGTGAGACTCCCTCTGATCAATCTCTGCAATTCTTCTTCCAAGGTTGCCAAGGTGAACCCATGATTTCCTGATTGTATCTCCTGGTTCCATCTTGAATGTCACAAACTCTTGGACAATAGCCATTGCATGTGCTTGCTGGACTTTGCTGTATTTCTTGTGCAGCCTTGTCCAAATGTCATATGCTCTGGTTTCATCCATAACCTCATCTTGGTCATCTTGCCCAAGGCTCTCAATCAAGATGTGCACTGCCCTTGCATTGTCTTTCTTCCAGTTTGCACTGAACTCTGAGAATGCAGTGCCTTTTCCCTTGCTTGATGATGCCTCAGACAACTCAGAGGATGATAGTGTCCCCTTGAGGTCTGAGATTGTCCAGAAGATTCCCTTTCCTCCAAGTATGTTTTCCTGCAGCTTGAACCATAGTCTCCAGTTTTCTCTTGTCAAGATTGGTGTTCTCCTCTTGTCAGACTCATTTGTTGAATCCATTTCTGCAAAATCAAACAAACAAATCCAAACTCCAGAAACACAAGCTCTTTTAATCTGATGGGCAGTTTCTGGATTTCTGCCTTCCCTGTGTGCTGAGACTCTTCTCTCTCAGCTGAGGCTTCCAAGGACTCTTCTCTCTTGGGGGAGTTGGCTAGGTTCTTAGGTGGAGAACCTCCAAAAGATCCACCTTCTCAGAAGGGCACTGCTGGCCAGTTCTGAGGTATTGGCAGTACTTGGTGCTTGGGCCCAGTCTTATCCACTTGGGTGCTGCAATCCAAGGCTTATCCTTTCCTCTTTACACTCCTTTGATGTGCTTCTCTTTCAAAGCAGAGTGTGCCTCACTAGGCTTTTCTCTGTCTTACCTGCCCTTTGGGAACTTCTGGTTTGCAACCAGGATCTTCCAAAGCTTCTAGGCAGTGCAGATGGGATCTGCCTCCAGTCTCCCTTATGCTCTTTTCCTACTTCTCTGTCTTGTCGATACTGCAGGTCCTACAAGAGGTAACAGGTGTTACTTTGAGGATGAGAAGGCTAACTCTTTCTACCTAGGGCCTCTCTGCAAACCCGGGCTCATAACCTGTCGAGTTATGTGGTCGGCAGGTCGGATCGTAAGGCGTATAGCGCAGTAGAAGTAGAGGCGATAGGTAGGAACCAACCGAGTTGATTGTGTTAGTTAGTTACAGGTTGCATCTCACTCCTGAGATAGGGCATCAGCTTAGTCATGTGACCTAACGTCACATGACCTATGTCACCTGATATGCTGTCCCAAAGTGTCTCTCAGAATGTCCAACTGGACTGCACTTTCCAACACGGAATATTAATATACGGCGGCACAAAACTCTTCGCACTAAACCTCCCAGGGAAAAAAGCATCATACCCATTAAACAGCGCCACAACGCTACAAAAGCAAATCCCAAACCAAGCCAGAAAGGGCTGAAAAGGCGCTTTCCACGGTAGATCGTTCCTCGAGATCCCATTATGGCGCAATCCAGCATGGAATCGAAGATATGTGATGCAAATACTACACCAAACAATCAATGTCGAAACGGCAGAAATGTTACTAAACCAGAAAAAGACTTGAGCTGAAGCATTGGAGACGTTCAAGTAAGCCAGAAGGCTGATCAGAGCTGTTGCTGCGACACAAGCGTATGGGACGCCAAATTTCTCGTAGCGGAGAAATTTGGGGGCTTTGCCGTCTAGGGCGGAGGCGTAGAGGACGCGGGTGCTGCTATAGTAGAAGGCGTTGCCAGCGGACCAAGCAGAGGAGAGGATTACGGCGTTGAGGATGTGAGGGAGGACGGGGATGCCTCCGTTGACGATTGCGATGACGAAGGGAGAAGCGGCGGCTCCTGGGGCGCTGGAGTCGATGGCGTTGAGGAGGCGGGGGTCTTCGGAGGAGATGCAGAGGCCGACGAGGAAGATGGCGAGGATATAGAAGATTAGAATGCGCCAGAAGACACGGCGGACTGCTTTGGGGATGTTGCGGCGTGCTAGTGAGATTTAGCTGTGTATGGATTCGAAGCTTGGGGAGAGGGTCACTCACGATCTTGTGTTTCTCCTGCTGCAATGACACACATCTCGCTACCACCATATGCGAATGTCGCTTGAATGAAGACCTTCCAGAATGCCAGGAACCTTCCCAGAGCTCCAGGCTGAAGGTAAGTATTCATCGGTCCTGGATCAATCCTGAATCAATTTCAGCAAATATCTTCATGCAGATCTGTTTCCTCTGCCATACATACCAATACCGAAATCCAATCCGATCCCCACTCGGCGCTCCTCCCAAATCAATAACCAACATCAAAACAATCAACCCCACGATAGTAATCAATTTAACCGCCCCAAAAACAAACTCCGCCTCCCCATAAAACCCCACCGGCAAACAATTCACCACAACCATCGGAATTGTCAAAACCGTAATCCAAACCCCCGTACTCACACCATTCGGCCAAAATCCAATAATAATCGCCGACACAGTCGTCTCAATCGGAACTCCAATCGCAAGCTGATAATAGTAATTCCAGCCTAACACGAAACCTAGAGCAGGATCGACGAAACGTGCGGCGTAGATGGGGACTGCGCCGGGGATGGGGAGGTAGGTTGCCATTTCGCTCAGAGAGTTTATGACGCAGAAGAGGTTGAAGCCTGTGATTGTGTAGGCGAGGAAGGCGGAGAGGGGGCCGGAGAGGGAGAGGATTTGGCCGGAGCCGATGAAGAGGCCTGTTCCTATTGCGCCGGAGAGAGCGAGGAATTGGATGTGGCGGCTTTTGAGGTTGCGGTTGAGGGTTCCGATGTTTTTGGTTTCGTGGGTGTGTTTTTCGAGATCGTTGGGGAGGGGCTCTGAGGTGGTGGTTTGCGTTCTGCTGATGTGGGAGTCTTTGTCCATTTCTTGTATTTCTTGACCGTTGAACCTGGTCGAGATGAGTGTCTTGTTTGTTATATTTGGTCGAGATACAGTGGGTTATTTGGAAGCGGAAGAAGAATGAATGGAGTTAGTCTCTTGAGAACACCAGCAGGGGAGAGGCATGAGAAATGTATGTCATGCTGGTCTGTGAAGGTCGGCAGGATGTGTACCTAGTAGACCTCCACTTCAACACCACCTTCCTGTTAGCAAGTGCTGTAGTACAGGTCTTCTGTAGTCGGTGATGATCGGCTGCCTTGGCATTCCTTCGAAGTGACCTCTTCCTCACAATGCAACGCTGGCAAAGATCATCGTAACGTGCGGCGGTCTGTTGCTTGCCGAACTACGGCCCCTCACCTCCCTGTGAGCTTGACCCTTTGCAGGCTGCATATATCATAGTCGATTGCAGTCTCCAGAAACGTCTTACGGTTCGATTGTCGTTCCGTGCAAGTCGTAAAGGAGTTTCAAATTTGGTAACTTTCGCAGCTGCACTGCTGGACTTTCTGGTTCTTAGTCAGCATGCGGCAGCGGTGTTGTGAGGAGAGCTGGCACGCGTAACATTCAGCACGACCTCGTCCAACGTCGTTCACCTTTCCCCCGTTTTCATTGATGAGTTCATCTCTTAGCGAATCGCATTGATCCGAAGCGAGGATCACTCTCACTACATCATTTGCTCGTTGATTGCCACAGATCTAACCAGAGTCTCCAGGCAGGAAGCAAGCTGGATGTGCCTGAAAGGAACACATTGCATGATCAGGACAAATGCAACAGCCCTGTCCCAACTTACACGGGCCCGCGGCTCACAATGCTACAAATCCTACGATCGAGCCACACGGCATCGTGATGAAGAACGAGGAAGCATCGCAGTGCCTGAAGAGACGTATACTTACCCGCTTGCCATCTTTCAAGTTTCTCTATCTCTCTCTGCTTCATTCCTCTAGTTTGGGCGGGTATGCTCGAATTCTATGCTTCAGTTCCTAAGTCGTCCTTACATCGCTAGGATACTACTTGCTCTCAGCATTCAACTTCCTCAACATGCAGTCACTCAACATAACCATCGTAGGAGCAGGCATCGGCGGCCTCCAGACAGCCCTCGCACTAAGCAGCTCAAACCACAAGATCACAGTTCTGGAAAGCGCCTCCGCGTTCGAAGAAGTCGGCGCCGGAATCCGCGTGCCACCAAATTCAGTCCGACTGAGCGAAGCATGGGGAGTAGACTTCAGCAAAGTGAAGAAAGAGCTTTCGCGCGGAGATCGCTTCAAGGACTGGAAAGGCAACGTCCTGCTCGATTGCGATTACAGCGATGTCAAGGAGAGGTATGGCACAGAGTACTACTTCATCCATCGCGCAGATTTGATCAATTTGCTTGCGGAGACGATCCAACAGCGGAGAAATGTGACGATACGGTTGGGAGCCCGAGTATCGACTTACGATTTCTATAAGCCGTCAGTTACGCTGGCCAGCGGCGAAGTAATAGCATCTAATCTTGTGGTTTGCGCCGATGGGATCAAGTCTGCCGCCAGGAATGCTGTCAATGGCTCTCCGATCGCTCCGCAAGACACAGGCGATGTCACATATCGCATCTTGGTTCCCGCTGCGCCTCTGCTCGCAGATCCGGAGATGCGCAATCTAGTGACTGAGCTCTGGGCAACGCAATGGTTGGGACCGGAAGGGCACGCTGTGAGCTATCCGCTCCGTGAAGGCGAATTATACAATATCATTCTCTATGTGACGCACAGTTCTGACAAGGGTGAGCCAGTGGGAGAGGACGTGTGGAAAAGTGCGAGAAACAACGGAGAGCTGGTAGAGAGATTCCATGATTGGTGTCCGCAGGTGAGGAAGCTATGCGCTATGACGGGGGAGTACTTAAAGTGGAGGCTGGCCGACTTCTCGCAGTTGGACAGTTGGGTTCATGCCAGTGGGAAGGTATGTCTGCTCGGAGATGCGTGCCATCCGATGATGCCTAGCATGGCGCAAGGTAAGAGTTACGATTCCTCATCTTGCAAGTCGCGATTGCGAATTCTGACTCTCGCACAAGGTGCTGCTCAAGCCACCGAAGACGCGGCTGCGCTGAAAGCAGTGCTCGATACCGAGACAAGTATACCAGCAGCGCTGGCGAAGTATCAGAAGGCTAGACTGCCCAGAGCGGCGTACGTGGCGAAAAACACGAGAGTGCTGCAGGAGTGGCTGCACCTGTACGACGGACCTGCGAGACAGGAGCGAGATGAATTGATGCAGCGGGACGATGCACGCAATCCAATCTTCTGGGGTTGTCGTGAAAGGAACGATTGGCTGTTCGGGCACAATGCTTTGCATCTCGATGATAACAAGAAGATACCCCCGCTACCACCTGTGCCAACGAAAGAGGCCTCAGTGTATCGAAGGGATGGGGAGAAGAAGTGGCGGCTTTGAGCTCTCACTGTCCATCACGGCGGAGGGGCCAAACTTTGTCTTGACGAGGATCATGTCAATATTTTATTTTGCAATAGCCATTTCGGCTGGCCCAATAGGCTCAATTGACACTGGCCGCAAATATCCGAACAGACTCTTTAGACTATGCTGGTGTAGGCGCGGCTGCGGTAGCTTCCACGAGGGCATCCACTGACGCCGTGCTGACATCCTCAGTTGGGCCAGCAGCAGCGGCAGCCGGGATGGTTGCATTCGTCTTTCGCTTCTTCCCGTAGAAGTTGCCTCTGGCATCGACACCGCCTGCGAGAGGAATGACCCTCCTTGCCGTGAGCACATAGCCTTCCGCTCCGCCTCTGCTTGTCATGAGAGGATGCGTCCGGCCTGGTAAAACCTGCCAATCTCGCACGCGACTGGTCTGTATTGATGGAGCAAGGAGGAGGCGTGGGTCTACCGGAAAGTCCTCTGCATCCGGCAGCTCGTCTCTAGCGAGATGCGCAATGTATGCTGCTCGTCGCTCCTTCGAGTAGAGATCGATAACCTGTACGAGGGGCTCGATTGTCGGGCTGTACATGACTAGATGCCCGCCGCCGCGTATTAGTGGCACGCCATGCTCAAGAATGCTGACTGGGTCCATCGGTGATGCTACCACAAGCCCATCGAACTCTCCTTGTCTGGTCTCGTCCACGATTGACTTGCAACGTTCCCATCGCCGACGCTTCTTGAAGTACGTTCCTCGTTTGCCGCTTTTCCAAGATGCGAGCACTTCTTCTGCTTGGCGTTCTGGCTCAGTATACAAAGGATCTTCTTCAGGCTGCAATAGCTGTAGCCAGGATAATGACTTGAAGTGGGTATGCAAAGGGTGTTCAGCTTGATCGGGAGAACCTGTAGGATTGCTCGTGTCGTAACCGAAATATTTGAGGATCGAGACATTGGGCTGGACAGCAGGATGCACCAACGTTATGGAATTCGATGATGCAGGTGTAGGATAGTCGCGATGTACAGTTTGACTCTTAGTCACTGCTGGTGCGTCGCTCGACTTCTCTGCGTTCCCATTCGTAACCTCGGTCTGCTCCGCAATGTCTTTCGGTGATTCCTTCGACTGCGAAGGGTAGAGAATGCCCATTCGTTCTGCCAAAGCTGCCACAATCAGACCTCCGGTATCTTCCGCAACGAGCCATCGTCCATATCCTGTGCCATCGTCTTTATGATCCGGAAGCCCATCGGTTCCGCTATAGTGCGCATGACTCCAGGCAGTGATCAAGCCTAGCGCTTCTTCGCGCATGTCCATGATCCGAGGCGGCTCCTTGTCCGTGATGTAGTCGATCAAGTTCCCTAGGTCCATTGGCAACACCGTGAACCTCTTCAGGTACTTCTTGTTCTTGCGCAGCATGTATTTCGCTTTCGAGAAGACTGTCTTCTCATCCAGCCCAGTGTGGCTGGCTAAAATCTTCTCAATGACCTCCTTTGCACCCGCCGACTTCTTCAGCTCCTCGATCTCAGCATGTGTGAGCGTCTGTCGTGTCGCATCGTCGACCGTCAATCGGTTGTTCTTCATCAGTATTGACCCATCTTCACCGAGCAGCTCGTAGCCATCGGGTAGGCTGGTTGCCCCATTGGGCGTTCCTGGCTCTGCTCTTGACTCCGAAGGTGAAGGCTCGTCCAAGCCTGCTTCAGCATTCAATTCTGCCTGCGGCACAATTCTCAATCTGGAATACGCCTCCCCATCTCTTTTCTCGAGAATCTCGTATGTGTGGTGGTATGGGCGGCCGAGTAGTAGATTTGAGGGAAAAGAGCCTAGTTTGCCAACCTCGATGATCCTGTGCCATTCTCAGTATCGTGTATGGCGGACAGGAGTCGTCGAATCGTTGGATGTGGCTCGAAAGCGCGAGAAGACATGACCTACGTGTTAACCTTGATCTCGACCAGTTTCAGCATCTCACTAGGCAGTCGCAAGAAGAGATACGTGTTGGGTCGGATGCTCGAGTGCATGGACGCCATATTGGCGACTGTGTTGCAGGATACTGCAATGTGGGTGACACGACGTTCGTGGGGACAGTCGAAATGCGATTCTGGCAGAGCAGGAAGTCAAACTTTCTTGAGAGCTTCTGCCGGCTTGTCCGATTCCGCACTCACGACCTCTTTCCGCCTTCGTACTTTACCGCACCTCATCATTCTTGATGTTCTCAGTACTGCGACCATCTTGCAGAATTGCAAGATACCACGTCCGAGTTTCTGAAGGATTGCGACAAGGTGAGCGTCGCGCTGACGCGAGATGTTTTTGGTCGACAAGCAGCGACGCGGAGGAGAAGCTGCCAAAAAAGGTCATATTCTCTGGAATACAGCCCACGGGCGTGCCGCACCTGGGCAACTACCTGGGAGCTCTGCGACAATGGGTCAGACTACAGGATGAAGCAGAGGAGTCGACAAAATTGATATACTCGCTCGTCGATCTCCATGCCATCACAATTCGGCAAGATCCAGCGCAGCTCCGACAGTGGAAGAAGGAGTCGCTGGCCATGCTGCTGGCCATTGGGCTTGACCCCGAGCGCAGTATCATCTTTCATCAAAGCAGCGTGGCAGCGCACTCAGAACTGATGTGGATCCTCTCGTGCCAGGCGTCGACAGGTTATCTGAGTCGCATGACCCAGTGGAAAGACAAGACTTCTAATGAAAAAGATGGAAACGAACGACTGAAGCTCGGCTTGTTTTCCTACCCAGTCCTTCAAGCTGCTGACGTGCTAGTGCATGGTACGACACATGTGCCTGTAGGTCACGATCAAGCACAGCATCTGGAGTTTGCCCGTGAAGTGGCCAATGGCTTCAACCATCAGTACGGCTCCAGCATTCTCACGCCGCCGGAGACTCTCATTAGTCCCGCCAAAAGAGTCATGTCATTGAGCGACCCAGCATCAAAAATGTCAAAGTCACATCCGAATCCAAAGTCAAGAATCTTGCTTACGGATTCTGAGGAAGCCATCAAGCAAAAGCTAAAGTCGGCCGTGACTGATTCATTATCGGGAATAAGCTATAATCCTCAAGTTAGACCTGGAGTGAGCAACCTCATAGACTTGATTTACTACTCCTCTGGATACGACACGACATCAGCTGGCAGTCAGGAGGACTTGGCCAAGGAGATGGAGAATCTGAGCCTACGAATTGTCAAAGATCGCGCTGCTGAAGCCGTGAACAGCCTGGTTAAGCCGATCCGCGAACGATACGCGGACATTATGGAAAACGATGATCTTGACGCGATTGCAGAAGCTGGCGCCCAGGAAGCTGCCAGCAACGCCGAACCCACAATAATTGCTGTGCGAAGAGCTGTTGGTCTTTCTTGACCAGACATTCGATGCAGGATCATTCGTATCCTTCATAATGCAGGATACTGGCCCAGATTATACCCTCACCATCTCACGCACTCTTCTTGCCCTCGTAGACGGAACCACCAACGTCTCCGCTGGTATAATATTCCTCATACGAGCTTTTGTATCCATACAACACTTTCCCGACGAACGCACATATCCACATGAAGCAAGCGTTCACGAAGCATCCGAAATAGTCTCCCAAAATCCGAGGCACGGGAATAATATCAGGGGGCATCCACGCATCGCTCAGAAATATGCACAGCTGCAAGACACTCGGCTCGACGCTCTGTACTCGGCAATCATCCAGATACGTGAGCGTATTTGCGAAGAATCGTCTCTCCATCTCATACATCTGTGCGTCAAATTTGTAAAGCACGACGAGTGGTTTTGTGCTTCCAGGCGCGTTGGTAAACGTGTGAGCAGTGAAGCGCGGAATTGTGATGTTTTGGCCTGCGGTCAGAGGAATTTCCTTGCCATAGGTGTACCAGATTCCGCTGCCAGACTCGACATAAAAGGTCTCAGTTTGCAAGAGATGGTAGTGCGATATCGGTGCCATGAAGGATCGTGTACCATTTGACCATTTGTTATCTGGTGGAAGAGTCTGTCGGCCGAGATATGCTTGCCCTGGGGCGAAGATCTCGCTAGCTGGCTGGTTGTCATAAAGTATGGGATTCTGACCATTGACAACGGTGCGCTTGACCTTCACTGGTGTGAGGAGAGGCATGGTTGAGCTTGTGCGTGAAGGCGTATACTTGGTCAGATGTCCTGACAGTGGGTATCAAGTAAGGTGCTTGTACTAGAGAATGGAGGATGTGAAGTTGGGCAGATATTTAGCTACGTCCCAACTGAGAAGAAGTGTAGCATCGAACCCTAATCATCCTACTGCGAGTGTGCGGTACCTCGTCAGCACAGCTGCATTACGGGAGGAGCAGACAGCCCGAGAGCCCGATTTGTAGCATCAAACCATTCTTCGAGACCGAGAATGACAAATTTGACGATCAAGGCTGTTGTCAGTGGATTTGTCCGAAAATCGCTGAAGCGAAGGCTGAGCGACAACAGAGCATCCGACCTCGTCGCTCACGCTGGAGCAGGAAGAACTGCAGAGTCGGCGATGGGCGTGAAGATATGCCTGAGGCAAAGAAGAGAGCTTGGCAAAGTGGTCAATGCTCCTCGAGATAATTTTCCCCAGAGACTTCCGAGCAGCTGCAAGCTTCAAGTTGCACATTGCGCTCAAAATCGGCTATAACCAGAATCACCTATCGCATTGCACCCGCTTTACGGTAGGCACCACTGGTACAAGCCGGACATTTTAAAGAGAAGGAGACAGTCGCGAACATGTCGTTGGTGAAGGTGAAGAAGGTGGAAGAGGAGGACGAGCAGATCATTAAGCCAGAGGCTGTCGCGCCAAATCTCAACACCTCAGACTGGCCTCTGCTGCTCAAGAACTGGGATCAACGTAAGTTTCTCACGAACACAATGCGGCGATCGGCACGCGACAGATTTGCGATTCGCTTCTCGAGGTGGTGCACGCAAATATTGACCTAAACTTTTAGTCCTCGTCCGAACTGGCCACTTCACACCCATTCCGAACGGCTGCGCACCTCTCAAGCGCGACCTCAAATCGTACATCTCATCGGGTGTCATCAACCTCGATAAGCCCTCGAACCCATCCTCGCACGAAGTCGTAGCATGGCTGAAGCGCATGCTGCGTGTTGACCGCACTGGTCACTCTGGAACCCTCGATCCGAAGGTCACAGGATGTCTCATCGTCTGTATCGATCGCGCCACGAGGCTTGTGAAGAGTCAGCAGGGCGCTGGTAAAGAGTATGTGGCAGTGCTGAGACTGCACGACAAGCTGCCAGGAGGCGAGGCACAGCTCGCGCGCGCTTTGGAGACGTTGACCGGTGCGCTCTTCCAGCGGCCACCGCTCATCTCTGCCGTCAAGCGTCAGTTGCGTATCCGAACGATCCACGAGAGCAAGCTGCTTGAGTTCGACAATGATCGTCAGCTTGCTGTATTCTGGGTTTCCTGCGAGGCCGGTACCTACATCCGAACACTTTGTGTGCATCTTGGTCTCCTTCTCGGAGTGGGTGGTCACATGCAAGAGCTGCGTCGTGTAAGATCAGGAGCCATGAAGGAGGATGACACTATGGTCACTCTTCACGACTGCCTGGACGCACAATGGCTCTACGACAACCAGCGCGACGAGTCGTACCTTCGCAGAGTCATCAAGCCACTCGAGACGCTTCTCACTACTTACAAGCGTATCGTGGTCAAGGACAGCGCCGTCAACGCTGTCTGCTACGGTGCCAAGTTGATGATTCCTGGTCTCCTTAGATATGAGGCTGGTATCGAGGTTTACGAGGAAGTCGTTCTCATGACGACAAAGGGCGAGGCTATTGCACTTGCCATTGCACAGATGAGCACCGTCGAGCTTTCATCATGCGATCACGGTGTCGTTGCCAAGGTCAAGCGCTGCATCATGGAGCGTGACCTCTACCCCAGAAGATGGGGCATGGGTCCAGTTGCAACTGAGAAGAAGAAGCTGAAGGAGAGTGGCAAGCTCGACAAGTATGGACGTACTAATGAGCAAACCCCAGCTCAATGGAAGCAAGAGTACAAGGACTTCAACGAGCAGAACGCCGTCAATGGCACCTCGGGTACCACAGATCCACAGGCTGCAGAAGGCGCTCCAGCAAAGGAGGGCATCACTGGCAAGGTCAAGGAGCTTCCTTCAAAGCAGGACATTGAGATGGCTGACGCTGTCAATCCTGCCACCGGAAAGGACGAAGACGAGGAGAAGGCCGAGAAGAAGGCCAAGAAGGAGAAGAAGCGAAAGCACGAGGGCGAGACACCAGAAGAGAAGGCCGCCCGCAAAGCAAAGAAAGCAGCCAAGAAGGAGAAGCGAAAGTCGACGGCGACTGCCGGTAGCGACGACAGCGACTGATCGACGTCTCTCACTTCTGCTGCTTGGACTGTGCGCTAGAGTCATCGATCATGACTGTTCAATGGCTCTGCGACATGTATTGGTTTTCTGCTTTCGAAATGCATATTGGCGACTGGGAGGGCAATGTCGGACATGACTCTGTATAGTACGCTATGAATGCTAGGCGCATGAGCGTTGGGAGGCGTACCTGGCGCTCTATGGAGTTGATAGCGAGCACGTCGACATGAAAAGTCGATGCAAATGAGACAATTGACAATGTTACCAAATCGTCATTCACTTCATCATTCGTGGAGAGAAGGAGCTCATTCCGTGTATTGTGCGCCAGGCATTGGCCCGCAGACGTCATCTCGTGCCCGCGCGGATCATTTTGTGCTTCTTCACATCTTCAGTCCTGGACCATGCTTCGATCACCACCTTGCCTACCCTTGCGGCGGCGCTGGTAGCTGCACATCATGTCCAAGGCCAAGTCACAGGCCTACCAACGTATTGCAAATCCGATTACCACCCAAAAAGAGACGAAAGCACTAACGGGCATACAGAAGCACAGCAATCTCAATACTACGCCTACCCACCACCCTCGTCCGGCTCCTTCTTCTGGGGCTTTCTCCTCGGACAACTTACTCTCGCCCTCATCCTCTTCATCTTCATCAAGTTCTTCATTTTCGGCGACGCGCCCTCCGCAGACGAAAGAGCCAGCGCCCGTGCTGCAGCCCGCCGCAACCGAACTCTCTCGTTCTCCCGGGCACGCGCCCTCTCTACCTCGACAGCCCTTCGACCACGTCCTTCAGCTCCTGCGATCCTGAAACCTCGGCCTGATGGAGGACTGACTGTGCAGAAGATTCTGGAGAAGACATACTACAATGTTCGAGGCCATCAGCCCGAGAGTCTGGATTGGTTCAATGTGTTGATTGCACAAACAATCGCACAGCTCCGAGCTGATGCACAGGAAGATGAGGCTGTCTTGGGAAGTCTGACACAATTGCTCAACGGGACGAGTAAGCCAGATTTCATTGATGATATTCGGGTCACGGAGATCAGCTTGGGAGATGAGTTTCCTATCTTCAGCAATTGTCGTGTCATACCTGTGGACGAGAATGGGAGTCCGTTGAAAGAGCTTACTGGGCAACGGGGAGAGAGATTACAGGCGAGGATGGATGTGGACTTGAGTGATGTGGTCACGTTGGGCATTGAGACCAAGCTGGTGCTCAACTATCCCAAGCCGTTCGTGATGGTGTTACCTGTGGCGTTATCTGTGAGCGTGGTCAGGTTTAGCGGGACACTGAGTCTCAGCTTCAGTCCCAGCAATCAGCCTGGACCATTTGAGCAAACAACGAAAGAAGGTGGTGTGGGCTTGGAAACTCCAGGCGGACAAGCGGAGTCGAATGAAGGACATCCTTTGAACCCGACAGGACGAAGTCCGACGACCCTAACATTTACTTTTCTGGACGACTATAGACTGGACTTGAGCGTACACTCGCTGATCGGCAGCAGAAGCCGACTGCAGGATGTGCCGAAGATTGCGCAGCTGGTAGAGGCCAGAATACATCAATGGTTTGATGATAGATGCGTCGAGCCTCGGTTTCAACAAATTGTGCTGCCTAGTTTGTGGCCAAGGAAGAAGAATACCAGAGGTGGCGAGGAAGAATCTGCCGTCGATGACACGGCCACTGCGCAGAACGATGGAAGTAGCGATCTGAGACCACCTAAGACAAGAACGTCTGATGGTGCCACAAAGGCTTCTCCTGAGACAACAGTCGCAAAGCCACCCAGCGGTCCTCAGACGACTGCCGAGCAGAGGACACGAGACTGGGCAGCACAGCAGGTGAAAGATGTCGCGGACAACAGCAGACCGAGCACTTCAAGTGGCAAACGCAAAGACAACAGAAAAGAGGAGTTGAGTGAGATCGAGCTGGCTGGACTGGAGATGCGAGAGGCTGATGAACGGGACCGCAGGAAACAGCAGAGGCTGAAGGCTGAGAACGAGCGAAGTCATGAGAATCTGCGAATGAGGACTATTCGAGAGGTCTCGCACGACGGCGCGAAAGCAAAATCATGAGTATCTGCGGTTTAGCACTGATTTCGGGGTCTGCTTAGCGAGGCGTTGGTGGAAAAGCATTCGGCATCATGGGGACCTGCCGCGCTCGGAAGCATACGGCGCAGACAGCGGAAGGGTTGACCAAAAGTCCTCTCGGCAGGCTTTCAATTCTGGCTGCAAGACATGTTTCATTCGCGAGGTTGGCGTGGGCGTCAGTGAAGACAACCCGGACGAAAAGCTCTATTCGAGAGTGTTTCTGATGCTCTCGTCTACATAATGAACCGGATTCCAAGAGGGTGTCTCAACACTCGCACCCCGTGCAGCGCAGCACCCGAGACCAGTCAAATGAAACGGCCATGGGTAAAATATTTGAACCCTTTGTCGGCTGTTCTTCTCAAGCTGTCCTCCTTTGCACCCCAAACACAACACCAGATGATCATATCTGACAACGTCACGAGCACTGTAGTGAACTGGACCACCATCTCCCGGGACAGTGAAGTGTCAGCACCTGGAAGTGAATGGTCCTTTCTCAGAGCTCTTCCCGCGATACTAAAGTGCTTTGTTCTCTTCCTTGCTGGTGATCACTCAAAGCAAACAGAAGGCATCGAGAACACCATGGGGTACACGACACTCCCCAACTGGGCAACATCATGCATCATCGGGGACTGGTGCGAAACGATCGACTCACCTTGGCTCAACGGCGGCATTTACTTCGAGGGTATACATTTCGGCGACTTTGCCCTCGTTGCGATCCTGGCTACTTTCCTCTGGACGTTCCACTGTTCGATGCAAGTGTTCGTAACCAATGTTGAACCTGGACGACCAGCGATCCCCTTCCGAGTGTGCTTCTGGGAGCATCTCCAATCGCGACAATTCTGGCTACCAGTTTCGGTTGTGATGATGTGGTACCTTTGCATTCCCAAGAGAGAAGGAGACGCAGTATGCGCTTTTGGCTGGCTCTGGTGGTCTTCGGTCATACTCGGGGCAGCAATATTGACTTGGTGGGCTACTTGGTACCTTATCTGGAGAATCTACGGAGTTTGGCAGTACTGTCATGCGGAAGTCCGTAAACGGAGGATCATTCCCAAGGCAGCGCTTTAGTACATCGCCTAATCGACTAAGACTATCTGGAGCTGGTTGAAGAGGCCGGCCTTACTCACTCGCCTCGTCGACGCTTTTGTTCTTACACAGACGAGCTTTGAGGAAGGAGAAGGCCGATCCCAAAATATGAAGTCGTCGGCAGCACGTTCTCTTGCCATCCCTCTCGACGGAAGCAGGCACTTGTGCATCAGCCTCAATGGTCTGCGGCTCGATAGCGCTGGGCTCAGCTTGTGGCATCTTCACCATCGCCATTGCTGGCAGCTCTTGATCAAGATACCGCTTGTAGATGCCAGACCCAAGTTCTCTCCTGGAATAGTCTTTCGATAGAGGAACCAAAAACTTCTTCAAACGCGGATCCAGCGTCGACGATCCTGCAATAATCGTAGGATGCTTGTCGATCATTCGCAAAATAAATGTGTTCTTCAAATTGAGCGTCATCATGTCTTCGTAATCTCTTCGCTTTCGACTATAATCCTCTTCTTTGGATTGCAACACGTCGCTGAGGGTTTCCTTGAACTTCGGCTCGATCTCGGTGACGAAGCAGTTGAGCTCTTCGCTCATGTGGAACAGCGTCGCAGCGATCCTGTCGAGCTGGGCATTTCCGAGCCCCTTCTTCAGCATGTAGTCCGCGCGGGCGAGGCAGCGTTCGTGCTTGTAGATGTGGACGATTCTCGGATTCAGTCGCTCCATATATTGGTCCAGCGGTATGATCGGACTGCTCAGACCGATTTGTGCTCCGGAGAGATCGATGATGTACGAACTTCCGTCTGTTGCATCGATCGCGAGCACTTCGTGGAGCACACTAATTGGAAGGCTCTTGTCAACGACTTTGTAGCTTCCTTTGGGAAGCCACAAGTATACGCATTCTATGCTGGTCGTAATATCTGGATCAAGACGTCAGATCGAGTCAACGTAACAATTTCAAAAGCATCACTTGCCACCAAGCATGCTCTTGACAAGCTGATACGACATTTGCGTCGCATCATTACATCCCATATAGCTCAATATGACCTTTTGCTGCTGCTCGCCGCCTGCTAGCTCCCTCGGAAACATAGTAAAGGGGCCTGGATACACAGCGATTTTCTTCTCCTTTCGTACACTCCTCGAGAAACGAGAAATGTAAAGCGTGCCATCGATGTTTTCGACCTGGTCGAATTCTCGATGCCATGAAGCTCGCCTCCAGGCATAGAAGACTGGTTGCAATATGCTTCCTGAACGGTAGAGGCGTTTTCGAATGTTGCGTGCGAGGCATTGGCTGGGGTGAGTGTGGTCGGATCCGAGGCATCGGTGACTGCAGTACTGGATCGTTGATCGGGATCCGTCGACTTCGCGGCCTTCTTTGCACTGTTGGCAAGTTATAAGTCGCGCTGCTGGGATCGAGACACCACATGTGGTGCAGCAGTGGTTTGCCATGATGTGGCGGACAGTACAAGGTGGTATAGATGTTTTTCGAATCGAGTTGTGTTTGGAAAGATCTTATGTTCAACCTCCTTGAAAAACTGAAATATGTTGTGTTGAAGAGGTATTGCATATGATACACATGTAGCATGTGAATGTTCGCGCATGGTATTGTCAGTATACAAGCCAGAATGCTGAGCTCATTCACTCCACTTTCGACTGAGATGTCACATGCCTGTCAAGTGAGTGGAACGTGCTGAAAATGCGCATGGTTACAGTTCTACATCGGAAGAAGGATGAGACCTTCTCATCTGCCTCTCATCATGGCGTTGAAAAGATGGTTTGTCAAGATTTGATTCTCAAGGGACCGCAAGGAGCACGAAGACAATGTGCTAAAGGAGTCCGTTCGCACAATAGGCATTCTAGCTCGTGCGGACTTTTCTTGCAGGTTTCTCCTTCTTTCCAGGTCCCAAGACAATCTACTTCGCTACACGCAGTCTTGAGAAGACAATCTTGCAACGATCAAACCGTGTTCGTTGGCCAACAGCTGTTGCCACTTGAGAGGCACAGGTCCAAAGCATCGTACCAGTCAAACTCACACTGAGTTTGAACCTCGACCATCATACTCCCGACGATACAACTCGATAGCTTTGAGCAGTACCTCTCGTTCCATCAACCCATTTTGCTCCGCCAGTCTCCTTCTACGATGGCGTTGGCTGCTTCAACTGCCGCCTTTTCATCGTTAGGGTCATCGTCAATGTTGAGTCGGACGATGATACTGCCACCCTTCTCCAGCCGTGGCTCGTACATGTCCCACCACAACGGTCCCCGCAGTGCCTGTAGTCGCGCTTTGTGCTGTGCTACCCACACTCGATGCATTGCAGTGCCTTCCCTGCTGTTGGTGACAAGCACCATTGAAGGCCGGGGGATCAGAGGAACTCGCTCGAGCATCTGGATGAGTTTTCTCACGTCCACTATGTCCTCGGACGGTCCGTACATGACACGCATACCCCTGATTGTGGCAAGAGAGGCCACGCTGATGAAATTGTCGCGAAGCTTGAACCAGCGAGATTGCGGGCTGTCTACCATCTCATGGAAACTGATTTGGCGTTTCTCCTCCCATGGTTCGAGGCAATCGTCGAATGCCGCAGCCATGTGGGCCTGCAAAGCCAAAGCAGCGATATCTTTTCGTGGTCTTCCGATGCGTCTTTCCATCATTTGGATGTTCCTACTGTGCGCGCTGCCGAATCTGCTGATTACGCTGATGACTGGCTTTTGATAAGCCTCCATGAAGGCCTCGAGAGGAAGGACTGGGCAAGGCTGTCCGAACTGCGCCCCAGCAATGTCGAAAACGAAAACATCTGCGTCGATAGTCTCAACCGCGAAGACAATATGCATTGGGAAAACGGGAACGGTCTTGCCATCGGGTGCAATCCGCTTCACTTTGCAGAGCGAGTGGTCGACGAGTAACTCGACCTCTTCTATCGTACGCGAAGCTCCTGAACTTTGAGGTTAGGCAGATCACCAGAGAAAGCTTGATAGTAGGTACCCATAAGGAGCTTCTTGCTCAGCTTGTAGAAGTGGATACACGCCTCACTGCAAGCTTGATAGCTGAGTAGCGTCCTGCCGTCCTTGTTGTTCACCGATAGGCCCTCGGGCAGATCGTCAGGCATCATGGACTCTTTCTTGGAGAATTCAGCGTCGTATATGATCAATAAGTTGTCATTGCTCTGCACTTCAGCGATTTTCAGGTCGAACGACAAGTTTCGAAACTGGTAGAAGATCGTCTGCAAGAGCTGGCCGGCACGATAGATCTGCTTGCGTCTGTTGGCCTTGTCGCACTGCTTTTGGTGAGTGGTACGATCGTGCTGGCGACACAGCGCGGTACAATACGGTGTCCATCTTTTTCTGTCGATGATGTCCACTCCCTCACTGCAGTCGCCGCAGACCAAAGTCGGACGTGGCGGTGGTTTGCCACAAGTAGCGCACTTCGAGCCACTGCTCTTTGACGACATTGTGGTGACACGTTGTCAATTTTTGGCGGTTCCTGTTGTTGGCGTTGTGGAAGAAGTTGAGGAACGAGTCAGTGAGAAGGAAACAAAGACTCCTCAACGAAACTTCGCGCTAATGCACGTGCGCAAGTGAAGCTTGATGCCGCACTGGAGCAAACGGCCTTTTGATCGCTTTCGCACGCTGCGTAGCTGAAGTGTGATGATGAAGTGGTCTTTTCGTTGTTTTCTACGAGTCCATTATTGCTGATATACGGTCGATTCACAGCCACCTGAACAACACCAGCGGGTGCCTAGACAAATTCGCCCAAGACAAGCCACCCGCAATGTGAGTACAGTCCATCGACATCTCCATCTGCATGTATCACTGACACAA
This sequence comes from Cercospora kikuchii, assembly GCF_019650295.1. NCBI lineage: Eukaryota > Fungi > Ascomycota > Dothideomycetes > Mycosphaerellales > Mycosphaerellaceae > Cercospora > Cercospora kikuchii. The sequence goes on from NW_025408588.1 coordinate 2,041,771, forward strand.
AACGAATGTCGTCCATCGATATTGCTCGTTCTGCCACTGATCCTTACCTGTGCCAAAAAGCCTCGCCGCTACGATCCTGCCTCGATCAATTCGCCAAAGCTTCGAAGGTCCAGAAGTCTGCAAGCTTCTTCGATTTGGCCAACATAGCCGATACGACTGGGTTGCCGCCGCCACGCTCGAGAATCTTCAGTGCTTCGCGACCTGCGTTTGTATGCTCGAAGTTGAGGATGATCGAACCATTGTTGGCCAGCATTGGCTGGAATACAGTCCGCCATCTCTCCGGGTCAGCACACTTCTCCATCCACATGTGATACTCATAACAGAATTTGCCAACGTCGGAGCCAGTGTAGACCTTTGAAAGAGTTGAGAGGACCGGCTGGTTCAGCTTGCCTTGATCGTTGTTTGCAACCTCGATCAGAGGGATGACCTTTGCTGGCGGACTCTTTCTGAGCACAGCTCGGCCCTGTACACTTGAATCGACGATCAATCCATCAATGGTCGTCTCCAAGAACTTGTAATCTTGCTTGGATTTGAGCAAGTCGCAGACTTGGATGTTTTGTGTTCTCTCCCAGGAATCCAATTGCTTGTTGAAGAGGGTGGCCAAGTAGACTGGTATAATGCGGTCGCGAGGGACCAAGATAGTATCACCGGCCAGTTCCTCCTCAATCGACGCCAATTGTTGGCATGAGTGGTGGCCATGTGGCCACATGAGCATTACTTGACGGCCGTAAAAGCTCAAAGCTTCTCCCAGGCAAAGAACCGCCTTGGGCTGACCGTAACGGGCACCAGTCACATCAATAATGTAAGACTCGTCGGCGTGAGTTTGGATACAAAGGACTGTGTGTTTGCCGGCCGCACGAAGGAACTCGCAGCCAGGATACAGTTTCGCCTTCAACGTGACGCCGGTGTTGTCAATCGTGACCTCTTCGATATACTTTGCGATACCTGCGCCTCTTGTCAACGGTTGTGTCCGTCATTGGATAGCATTACGCACCTGAGAGCAGCTTCTTGCTCAGCTCGAACTGAAGAGCTAGAGCGAACTCGCCTTCGACTCCGCTCATGATGGCGTGCGCATCGTTGGCGTTCTGAGTGACCCTGTATGGGGAAGTCTCGAAAACGGTGGTCCGCTCCTCCAACTCAGCTTGATGAAAGTAAAGAACGTCTTCGCTTTTGTATACTTGGGTGATCTTGATGAGGAAATTGAGGGAGCTGGACCGATAGAAGGCTGATTGAAGCAGCTGTCCGGCTCGATAAACCTTCGTGCGGGTGATTCTCTTCCCGCAGTTGCCCTTGTGTTCGGTGGCGGCCACGTCGCGGCAGCGTACGGTGCAGTATTGAATCGGACTGACAGCGCCTTGGATGTCCACGCCGTCGGCGCACTCAAAACAAGTGAGATGCGGGCGAGGGGCGGCAGAGCCACAGGCGCTGCAGTTGGTGTTGCTCGTAGTGCCACCAGCGGGCGGAGGACTGGTCGTGGTGCTCGCCATGGTGCTGGAGGCCGATGGCGATGTGCGGGTGAAGAAGGTCAGTCAGCAAGCTTGGTGGCTTCGAACGCTAGAAGTTCGGTGGAGCTCGCGTGAAGCCACTAGCGTGTTTGCCTGCGAACGAAGTGAAGGAAACGGTTGCAGGGGTCGGATTCTGTTTGGACTTCAGTTTTCATTACACAATACTAGACAATTTGGTATCTTAACATTACGATTAAATGATTCCTTCCCCTGGCTTATTGGGTACGTACAGACTGGTGCTTGCAGATCTCCAACTATTGGTTCACCCGCGTGCTTCAGATCATAAGCGCGAACGATCGGATGTCGAACTCCGCGTGCTCCTGCAAAGCCTCCTTGGGGAATGGCCAGTCCATTTCGCTGAATGTGCTGCTGCGGACAGAAGCAGAACTCTTGCTGGAGACACTGCCGAAATGGCTCGCCGGAGCGCCATTGGTAGCTGGCGACGAAGGCGCCGTGACACTCGTCGGGGTCTTAGGAGTAAGATTGGAAGCATTGGGGTTGTAAGGCACGTAGCCGCCCGAAGTCCCCGTGGATGCAGATTCTCCGTTGCTCTGAGCAGATTGTATCGCTTCTGCCTTCATCTTCAAACCCTCGAGGCGAACCCATTTCTTGTACAATACCGGATCGTACGAGCTCTCCTTCCATTCAACAAAGAACAACGTGAGTGCTGCCCATGCGCGAGTTACGGCCTTCGTCTTAGAGCGCATCAGAAGCAGAGCAGAGAGACATATGGCTGCAGAATCCCATTCAGCTTGAGGGGTGGTGAGCCAAGCCCAGCGGGACAGGCTTGGGTCTTCGCGTACAGTACGCAAATTCTCCAGGATCACAGCTGAGCTTGTCAGAACTTCGTCCATTTCTTCCCTGCTCAATTGCGGGTTTCGGTCGCGAAGGATCGCAGTCAGCTTGAGCCTCGCAACCGTGATCTTGCTAGATGCAATGGCTAGCCGGCATGTGGAAGAAGAGCAATCGCAAGCACGATGATACTTGTCCTCCAATATCTTCTCGAGGTACTCAATGACTGACAGCTTTCCATCAACAGGCAGTATTGGGAAACCATTCTCTTCCATGAAGTCTTCGGAGAAAAGGACCGTTCGGAGATAATATGTGATCTCGAAACGTAGCAGATTGCCGAAAGTATCAGCATTGTGCTCGGAGCAATTACGCTTGGCGTCGACGTCTTGTACAGATTCGAAATCAGCATCTTGTATGGAGATCGGAAATCTAGCGGAGCACCTGCGCTCGTATATGAGAGGGTCGGTGTTGTTGAGCTCCGCGATACGCGCATCGAGGGTACAGATATGCCACCACAATCGACGTCGATACTCGGAGTCCAAGAAAGTCAGTCCTTGGCTATCTGGATCCTGATTGAGTTTGAGCTTCATAGCTATCCGCACGAGAATAGCCAGTAGGGACCAAGCATATGCTCGATCGAGAAAGCGTTGTCCAGTGATCAGATAGAGTGCAAGCGCTTGGACTGCCGCCACTGTCGGCTCCGTCATGAATTGCGATTTAACGAGCGATGCTTCCACCTTCGTTGCATAAGTACGCAACAGAGCTTTGTTGGTCAAACATGATGTCGTTTGTCCTGGCGGTGTCTCGAGACTCGCTGCAGATGCGAAGCAGATAGCGAATTTTAAACTCTTTGCGTCTGGCTTGAAGTCTTTCGCTTCGTCTTCTGTGGCCAAGAACAAGTGTTGGACTGCAGTGGTGTGTACAATCTTGATCAGCGGGTCTACGTTGGACCGATATTGTTGCCACATGGCCCAGAGTCGCTTCGGTGTCACATCTTCCCCTCGTGCAGTATCGGAGCCAGCGCCAGTATGGAAGGGAAAGCTTGAAGATCCGGATGATTCGTCAGATTCTTCGTCAAGTTCTGGTATCGGGGGCTCCACTGCGCTGATTCTGCTACTCGTGCTCAAGCCCGAACCGCTTCGGCGATGTGTCCGTGCCTGTGTCTTCGATTCCGCCTCATTGTCTTTTGTGTTGATCGCCGCACTTGACTTGCCCTCAACTGCCGCCAGTCTCGCTGCTAGCTTCTGAACCTGCTCCTCCATCTCGCACAGGCGCGAGTCTTCATTGGTGGACACATCTCTCAAGCGTGAAGGTTCGCGGACGGCAACAACAGATTGTTGCCCATAACTCGACCCGCGTCCATTGCCCGAAAGAATCTTCCGACGCTGTATTTCCAAATACGATTCCATCTGGAATGGTCGAGTAAAGTTACGATCAAGCAGCTCAGCCGTATTTTCCGTGCGAAGGACGTCCATCCGGCGGCAGATGGTAGACGGAATGAGTTATGATCTCTTGCAACAGCGAAATTAGTTATCAAAAGATCTTTTGCCGGCACCGCAGAGTGTGGCTGTAGCCTGTTGCACTCATGCCGCAGTCCAGGCTCCATGGTCATTTCGAGGCGGCAAGTCCTAGGGCGATTTATCATTGCTTGCATAAATAGAAACGGACAGTTCATCATTCTTGGAAACATCATAACAAACCGGAAAGTTGGCAAGGGTGTGCTTGTGCTGACAGCGAGCTTGGACTGTCGATAGAGTTTTCCTGATTGCGAATGAGCGTACTTCAGACAATCAGGGTCTCCTATATTTCATACAGTAGAATAGATGCTCCTGCCGCCACGATACGTACGCGTGGTGATGCCTCTGCCGAGATAGCTTCAACTGCAAGTCAAGCGCTAGTGAGATATGCCTTAGTCCACACGCCGGGAGGATGAAGTGTATGTGTAGGAGATCACTTTGAACCGAGCCTGAATATTAGAAGACCGCATTGCGATGGCTCACCTGGCCGCTGGTCGCGTGTCGCTCAATCTGTACGACTCAGAGAGAAGCAGGACTTGTACGATGCGCAATACCACGGGCAACATTGATCGTGCCTCATGTGCCGCCTCGCGAACGATCGTGGCCGCAAGAATGATCAGATTGCCATGCGGCATTGGGCATAAGTGCCTGAAATGCAGCGACTGACTCAAAAGATAGCAGAACAGAAAGTCGTTGCCGGCTCCGGCACCTCCTGCTGTTCCAGCAATATCGGCTACGGCAGGTCCAAACATCTGAAATCCCTCCGGAAGCGCCACTCCATCATGGGGATCGCACCATTGTCTTCAGCTGCATGAACTGCTACAGGAGAACTTCGCTTATGTGGCCCTGAGATGAAACTTGCAAAGACACAGGATCCAGTTCGTTGCAAGCGATTAACGCTACGGGCAGTTTTGGTCTCGAAATCTATGCGCACTCGATAGCATGACATAACGTCACACCGTTGAGCGCTCGCCGTGCCTTCATCGTAGATCCAGACGGAGATGGTGAGATTCCTGAAGAGAAAAGAGAGAAGAAGAAGAGTCGTGGAAGCAGAATTTCACAGCCGCGAGAGTGTGTTCCGGAAGCACCCGCGTCTGCCGAGGGAGCATATTCCCGACGAATCGTTGGAGGGCAGTTGACCAGGTCGACATCACGACTTTCACTCGCGCGATACTGTTGACGCAGCACAGCACTTCCACCAGCGCTGCCGGAGAACGCAATCATGTTGGCTCAGAGGATCGCGCAGAACTCGCTGCGGCGGCGTACGTGCCCAGGAAATCACCGCCAGCAACACCCATACTGACATCACAGCAGTCGCCGCGCAGCCCAATGCCCTCCGTTTCGCAGCTCCAGCAGCCGTCGCAATGGGCATGCACACGAGCCAGAAGAGGTGAGACCCCGTGTCAGCCAATACTCATATCTCACGCGAGTCCTGCTAACCCACCTCTCCTCCCAGACTCTCCGCAGCCCCCGCGCAACCCATCTCCGACCACGAAGCCCGCAACTCAATCCTCGCCAAACAACGCCTAAACCGCCCCGTAGCACCTCACCTCGCCATCTACCGGCCACAAATAACCTGGTACCTCTCCGCCCTGAACCGCATCACAGGCGTAGCCGTCTCCGGAGCCTTCTACGCCTACGGAATGCTCTACCTCGCAGCCCCATATCTCGGCTGGCACGTCGAGACCGCCGTCCTCGCGGCTTCTTTCGCCGCGTGGCCAGTTTTGCTGCAAGTCGCTGCGAAGTTCACTGTCGCGTGGCCGTTTGTGTTCCACTGCTTCAATGGTGTGAGACATTTGGTTTGGGATACGGCGAGCATGATTACGAATAGCAAGGTGAAGCAGACGGGTTGGTTTGTGTTGGGTTTGACTACGCTGAGCTCTTTGGCGCTGGCTTTCATTTGAGTGGGGGACTTGTAGCTGTGGACATGTATAAACACAAGAATCCAGTCAGTCAGAACAAGCAATAGAATACCCGTATATGCCAGACTTCTTTTGTGCGTGAAGCTTGTTCACTAGGACAGGAAATGATCTTTCATAGATGAGATGACAGTGTGCGTGGCAGCGTTCATAGTTGCACATGCGTCTAACGCATGCTAAGATATGCTTCTAGCCAGTCCTGACAAGGGTCACAGTCAGACGGCAACCACAACAAACATTACTAGAAGCCTTATCATGGAGTCAATCCTCCAGATCTTCCACCACAGGGCAACACTTGTGCCGAAATGTGTATGTGCATGACATGCTTCGTAAGCGTTCCTTCGGCCGTTAGCTTCGTATCTCTCTAGGTCGCAAGACCCTCTTTGGCTGAATAATAGCTGGTGCCAGTCGTATCGTGACCTCGAGGTGGATGCGCTCTGAGTGGATGCTCGCCTCGTGGCATACTGAGCAGACTCTCCGATCTCCTCCTGACGCGTTGTGTTGAAGACGCCGCGCCATCCATCATGGCCTCAGAATGCCTGCGTGCCCAGACCCGTGAATCAAAATCGCCTTGCGCTTCCCGATCCCAGCTCGGTGGATCATGACTCCAATCGACCCACAGACTGCCGCACTAGAACACTGTGCCGTCGGATAGGATCATGATTGGGGGCTCTCTTGTATTGGGTCTTGAGACTTCGGCGATCTCTCGTCCGCCCTATGATTTAACATTAGTTTAACGATCAGGTCCACAACATGCAATGTCAGCTCACCTTCCATGTGCCAGCCTCCAGCACTTGTGCTAGGCTGAGCTTGTCATCTCCAGTCAGACCCAAAAGTGTGTTCACTTCAACGTGTAGTTCGTCAAGGAAGCCCACAGTCAGAGCACGCCACTCAACGATAACATCATCATCAGCCGTAAACAAGGGAACAACTTCCACATTCGGCTGGCCAGCTCTTGTCGCATTCATTTGGTACTGTGCAAGGCCTCTTTGCACATCGTCTTCTTTCAAAGTCAGAAGGCCTGTGTCCACCAATAGCCCGCCGTTTCGATACTCAGGCAGACCGGTCATGAGTTCAACGCCGACAAAATGCACCTTCGCCAGCTTCTGCATGGGTACCATCAATGAGTAGGTAAGCCATTGGGTTAGCTTGTGGAAGGGTACGATATTCTCCCATGGCGTGTTCGGGTGTGAAGGCATGGATCCACATGGCCAAGCATCACCCAAAGGTACGCCATCAATTTGTGTCCTGGTGGCTGGCCAGATGTCGACAAGACCTATCATGAGCGTGTCCCACAGTGTTGGCAATGGGATGACAGGAATAGAAGCAGCGTGGGTTGTCGGATGGGCAAGCAGAAAGTCGAGCATATTCCCTGGTCTTGCATCCAGCCCGAAAATCTCTCGATTGAGCAGAGAGTCACCCAGCTTGATGAGAAGGTTGGTGCGACCATTGAGCCCATCGATTGGATTGTCAGGGGTGACTTGCAATCCCTTAGCCATGTTCTCAACAGTGAGCTTCTTCAGACCGTCGCTGTCGACCTGGTAAGGCTGGTTTTCGTCACTGGAGAAGAGTCCAGTCTTGAACATCTCCAAGCTTGCGACTGCTAGTCCTTCACTGCGCTTGTAGATCTTGCCGCTTTCCTTGGACTTGTACTGCCATTTCGTCCCAGCACCTGCGTCTAAGAGGACGGACACAAGGAACAGATCGATTAAGCGGCGGGCACGCTCCTGATTGTCTACTGTGCTCGGCCAAGTCTGCATGAGCTGATCGACCCGCGGACGACCACCCACGTCAAAGTGCTGCCATCTCCCATGTGGGGGAATTTTGCTGTAGTCGGGATCAAAGTCCCGCTGTGTGAATACTCAGCATCAAGTACTATTGTATGCTATACCTGCTAGGCATACCTTTATGATGGCTACGACGTAGGCAGCCGTATCGGAGAACTTTGACATGTCCACATTGAAGTGGCGTAATTGATTCCTCTTTGCCTTCTCCAGCACAAGCTTGCTTCTTTCTCGAACGGCATAGATGCTTCGTAGATAGGCGACCGGGTTCACCTGCGGATCTGGGGCTTTGGGCAGGGGAACATCAGGTATGCTCGCATCGTGCGCGGCGGTGCTGTTGGTGCGCTGCATGGCGAATGTGCGTTTCGAGTTGGTGTAGGCGTCCGCGTAGTGTTCGCCGTTGGTGGGATGGTGGTTGGTCTTGTCGCGTCTTCTGAAGAGGCCCATTGTGGCAGCCGGCAGCTCAACCTAGGAGCTCCCCGCGGCGGCGAGATGCGCTACCACCCAGGAACAACCCTGACGTCGGAAGTCGATTCGGCGGCGATATCAATGGGTAGTGGCTGGCGATAGGCCGGGGAAGACGTGGGAAGCGGGCAGAGCAAGCGGGCATCAGGCAGGGCGGCGATTGGGAGAGCATCTTCGGCAGTAGCAGCAGCCAGCAGCATCTATACTAAAGTCGTTCCTGTCTTGCGAAGGCAGCTTGCGGGCGCGCTCATGCAGGTGCAATTGATCATCAAAACTAGGTACTTTCCGCGCTGCGGATCCAAAACGTGGCTGCCGCGCCTAACCTTAGTGCCGCCCTTGCGCGATACTGGAGAACATCACCGATACCACTCACTTCCCGGCACAATACTCGAGGATGTGCGAGGACCCTGTGCGATATGCGTCGTTCCGCTGCCTACCTCCATACGACGGCGAGCCAGTGCCATAATACTGTTCCTCGACGAGCGAGATGCACGACTGCACAGCAGCATGCATGTTTGACTCGGCGTGCTGTCACGTCTCCTGCACTTCCAACGGCCGGTGGCTGTCTCCTGAATATGTCCTGCAACGACTTTGCGGGACCGACTGGGGAACAGCATCCGCCGGCTCATCTTCAGCCAATGTCGGGCGTCTGCACACCAACACCGCCGTTGAAACGTTGAAACGTCTGGCTGTCGCTGCATGCGAAATGACTTCGCATGCGGGATGCAGCGACGCTGGTGGACACACAAGCGCTGAGTTTGACACACCGCGCGCCTGGCTTTTGTCCATCAACTTGGACACTGCTCGACGTCTCTCATTGCTCGAAAGAAACCGTCTTGATCCAGAGACCAACATGCAATCCATTGGCCGGAAGTAGCAGGCGATTCGGAAATACCGTATATGGCACGGCGTGTAATCCCGCATCCAAAGCATCATGATAGCACGGAGTTCTCTCCGTCGTTGCGCACGATGGCTTTCTTCACTGCAGCAATGCACAATGGTACGGGGTGTGCAATCCCGCTATCACCACGCGGGCCGACGACTTGTGTCGGCTTCGTGGGAACACAAGCGGAGGCTCAAGCTATGAGGCACCGTCGGTACGATCAAGTCGATCATAACTCTGCAAATTCGACACCGCTACACATGGTCAACTCAACAATCAGCAGAGCCTCGACGTCATTGCCAAAACATCATATCAAAGGCCCCTGCGTCCTCGCTTGTACTTTCTACAACGAACAACGCTGTTCGAAGCACCCCCGATTGCTCCTCACCATGCCAAAGTAGAATCTTGCAAATGATGTCTTATTGCTAATCTTCGGCAGGCATTTAGTGTGGCAAGCGTCGACTAATCCGAACGCACATCAGCGAGCGGCATCGTGTTCCGAAGGCGTTGATCCACCGCCATAGCGACGAATCCGAGGCAGAACAATTTTCATTCATGGGAGTTCCTGCGTGATTGCGATCGGAGTCCGAGGACGCTGAAGGAGAATCTAGACTGGCACGACAACCGCGACTTTTCCTTACATTTACATCCTCGCCTTAAGTCCTCGCCTCAACTCCAGCCCGCCATCAATTACGTCGAAATCCCTACCACGATCCCAACCCATCCATTTGCCAAGGACTTCCTCACCTCCTTCACCTGGATGCATGCCAGCGCTTGCCCAACCACTGTCTTCGACACCAATGCCTTGACCAGTCGCTGGATCGCGTCCATCTGCATCCGCCTCGTGGATTGCGAATCCTGGGGAAGATTTCAGGGTCACGATTGGTCGCTGATCGAAACCCTCCTTCTCGAGCTCCTGTTGCGTTTTCACAGGGGTGACGCAGGCGTCAGTGCCATCAAAGATTGCCTCCCATTCCGCTCGCGTCTTCTGCTTGAAGATCTTCTCATATGTCTTCGCTTGTGTCTTCCAGGTCTTCTTGTCTAGCCGGTCCTTGACCCAGCTGGTTTTGGCCGGATCGATCTGCAAGCCCTTCAGAAGCGCGGCGAAGAACTGCGGCTCCAGAGCGCCAACAGCCATGTAGCCTCCATCCTTCGTCTCATAAGTCGTGTAATACGGTGCACCTCCATCGAGCGTGTTTGTGCCTCTGGCTGCATTCCACATTGGAGTCTTAGTACCGAATCTCGGCATGCTGGCCAGGTGTGCTGATCCGTCAACCATATTTGCCTCCACGACCTGTCCCTGCCCGGTCCTCTCTTTACTCAACAAAGCGAGCAGAATGCCCATGAAGCATACTGCGCCTCCTCCAGCGAAATCACCCACAATATTGGCAGGAGGATATGGCTTGTCACCTGCGCGACCGAGCATGCTCAGCACACCCGAGACGGCGATGTAGTTGATATCATGCCCAGCCATATCTTTGTATTTCCCGTCTCGTCGGAAACCCGTCATACGAGCTACAATGAGACCGGGGTTGATCCTCAACAGCACTTCCTGTGGTCCAAGACCCATCTTCTCGAGAACACCCGGTCGGAATGGATCGATCACAACATCGACGAACTTGACCAGATCTTTAATCAAAGCAATGCCTTGAGCAGTTTTCGTATTCACAGCTATGGAAGCTTTGCGTCTCGTGAGCTGGTCGGACGTCGGAGGTGGAACATCGTCTGAGCTGGATCCGTGAGCTTTGGGGTGAGCGCGATCAACGCGAAGGACTTCGGCGCCGTAGTCTGCGCATAGCATGCCAGCGTAGGGACCTACACATGATAACCATCAGAAACGCTGCCAAACATGTTCCTCTATGTCAGCAAATACTAACCCGGAGCCAACCCAGCAAACTCCAGAACACGCAGTCCCGCAAGCGGAGGTGTATTCCCCAGCGCACTCGCTCCTCCATCGACATAAACCGGATTCCTGTTGAAACTCATGATTGATTACTTTTTTGCTAATGCCCGTTGGCACGAAATGTGTATGGATGTCTACATCATGAGAAAGGGGAGAGAAGTCCACGGAAAGAGTTGTCGTGATGTGCGAGTCCTGGTGAGCAGGATAGCCTCGGATCGTGTTCGAAACAGCTTGTTCCCGGTAAACGCGGGGAGAACAAGGGTGAGAGTTTGAGCACAGGCACAGGCACGACAGGGTCTGTCAAGTGCAAGTCAAATATTTGATTAATTTAGGCTTGACTTCTCCAAACCCTTTCGCGTGTTGTTGGCATCTGCAGCTGATGCTGATGCCTGGGAATTGGGGCCTCCAAGTGGCAAAGCGATTTCGAAACACCTTTGTAGCACAAAGATTTATACAAACAAGATAAGTCCCATCTCATCATCACAGCAGATTCCGATTCTTTCCTCATTCTTCTTTTTACCTTTTTCGTGCTTGCAAACTGTACGGATCATCACTTGATCCAGGATGTCAGACCTAGCATTCCGATCCCAGTCTAGCAATGAACCAGCCTTTGAACCCATCAGGACAAAAGGCAACCAATTTTGGAGAGGGGACGAGAGGGTGAGTCTTGATCTATTCTCCGCTTTCTTACTGTCCACGTAGTCCTTGTTCTCTCCATTTAGTTGCTAGACTCTGATGGATTTCTGACGCTTCTGCAATTAGTTCCTCATCAAAGGCATCAATTATTTCAAGCAGAAACTTGACGGCGAAGCCAGCAAGTATGGAGTCCGTAGATGGACATTGCAAGATGCGCTTGCGAATGAACAGCTTGATGAGCTGCGCGAGGATCTCGAGATCCTTCAAGAATTGGGGATGAACACGCTTCTTGTTTCGAACCTCGATCCTACGAAAGACCACCAAGAAGCGCTTAATCTGCTAGCTGAAAAGGGTTTCTACCTCGTCGTCGAAATCGGTACTTTTGGTCGAGAGATTCTGAAGAAGGGGAATGTCTACCGAAATACGGACATCGATCTCGATGCATGCTATACATTCGACGCGATACAGAATGATCTTCGAATCGTGGACCAGCTTGCAGATTTTCAGAATGTGCTAGGTTTCATGGTCTCGGGGGATTGCATTAATCGCAGACAAGTGACGGGATTTGCAGCAGTTCTGCGCACTTTCGTTCGCGATACCAAAGCTTTCTTGCGACTACGAGGAGGTCGTATCGTGCCGGTGGGGATTTCCAATCCTTGCGTGATAGAATTGCGAATGCCGGCGCTGAAGTACTTCACCGCTGGCTCGCAAGAAGAGAGAGTGGATTTCTTCGCTCAAGAAGATTATAGCTGGTGCGGGCCAAGTAATTTCCAGATGTCAGGCTGGCAGAGAGCAGTGGAGACGCTAGAGCGTGAAGATGCTCGCGTGCCGATGTTTCTGGCAGAATTTGGCTGCAACGCTCGTGAAAGGATCTGGGATGAGATTGCTTGCTTGTATGGGACAGAAATGCTGGGGAAGTATAGTGGGGGTTGTGTGTATTGCTATGAGGAATATTGGAACGGATATGGAATTGTGAAAAGAGGAGAGGATGGACGTGTAGAGAGGAAGCGTGAGTTTGAGAATCTAAAAAGAAGATTGCAGGAGGCGAGCAAAGTGTTGGCGACCGCTATGTCTGGCATGGAGCCCAGAGATTATGAGAACTGGACCGGAGAGTTTCCTGGCGAGACGAGAAAGGATTTGTGGTTGGCTACCAGCGCGTTGCCTCGCTGTCCTGGAGATCTGGCGGCTTTTGTGCAGGAGCTCAAAGATGAGCGAGAGTGGGATGTTGTTGACAGAGTGGAAGGACTTAGTCTGGAGGATAAATAGGGTAGTCTGGCCAAATTGAAGCTCGATCACTAGAGCATCCGATAATGTCAACTTGGCTCAACTTCCGTGCCCTGTGAGACATGCATGTGACTCCTGTTCACGGCAATGTATGGATTAGATTGGATTGCCTGGGTATTGTGAGTAGCGAGGGGCGAGGGGAAGTAGGATACACTGTGGAAGACCCCTCAAGCTGGAGTTGGCGCGAGTCGATCCTGCCGTGCTCATGAGTGCCAAAGATAGAGGAGAATCCGGGTCTGTGGTTCAGGCTTATCGTGCCCCTCCTGGCTAGTCAGACGCTCGTGAATGGATCGACCAGGCGGCGAATGAACCAAGGTCAGGTGGACGTAGCGTGGAAAGTCAGTTCGGGACTGCAGTGTGCGGAGTCGGCGGTGATGTGCTGTGTGAATGTGAATGCACCAAAGCGTGCCAGCCCCTTGCATGGAGTCAAGACATAGCTCGTCTGTCAGCAGGACTTGCGTGTGTGTCAGAAGCAACGCAGCGACAGAAGGGGAGTGGTGAGGAGGGGACGAGACGAGAGGTGCGGGAGGCGGCTGTGACATCGGGCCTTTGAGCTTGCTGCTGCTGCTTCGCCGGAGTGCATGAATGAGATCACGAATCCCAGATCACGCGTCTGCCTTTCTCGAACCAACCCTTCCGCTCTCTCGCACCCGGCTCTGCAGCCATCTTGCACGCATCTGACACCATCGCCGCTATCTGCACTTCCCGTCGTCAACAGCGACCCCGTCCACCGATCGAACTGCCCCTTCTCCGAATCTCCCAAGTCGTCAAGTGGCGCTCATCAGCCTGCTCCTTCTCGGAACGTGTGATATCGTCCACTGCTGCCTCGCCTACACACCTGCCTGCCAACCACCTTGCTGGTCACAGATGCACCGCAAGATAACATCCTTCAACTGAGGATACTACACATTACTGCCCTTGGCCCCGCGAGGCCAGAAGCGGCAGTATATCCTCCAGCACGTTTGCTACGTGCTAGTCATCGCGCTGGAGAACGACCACATCCATCCCACCACCTCCCCACTCAACACCGCCGGCCCACACGACCCCTCCGATTCCCTTGGTCCTGTCCGCCAGGAACCTCCATCAGCACACGACTCTACTGCACAAGCCACCCCTCAGCATACCTTATCTGCTCCCGAGGTTCACACGGCGAACACCGCCAACACATCGTTTGAGATCAGCTCTGAGCCATCGAATCGATCACGCAAGCGAAGACGCCGCTCTTCGCTTCCAACGACCGCCAGCCGTCTTGCTTCACCTTCCACTAGGGACACTGCTTCGGGTCCGCAAGCCCGCAAGCGTGTCAGAGTTCACGACGACATAGCGAGTACCGAGGACGAAAAGACTATGCGGTTAGATCCCGCCGAGCGAACACAGCAACGGCCTTCGACCAACGGCTCCTCGCAAAACGGCTCCTCTCCTCCGCACACATATGGCTCCGTCAAGAGCGATACGAACGGCTATCATACGAACGGTCATGCAGGTGGAATGGTAGCACGGAATAAAGAGCCATTCTTCGGTCACGACAGAGAAGAGGTTACGCGGATACTCTTGCAGACGCTGAGCGATCTGGGATATCGAGATGCGGCGAAGCAACTGTCAAGAGAAAGTGGCTATGAACTGGAAATCCCCAGCGTGGCAGCATTCAGAAGTGCTGTATTAGGTGGGGAATGGGACGAAGCCGAGGCGTTATTGCTAGGGACAGATGCCCTCGAACTCGATGGAGGAGTTTCTCTTGGTAACGGGCACGGATGGTCGAAGGCTGACAGACTGTCCGGCAGCAGTCAGAATGGGTCGTCAAGAAGAGGACTGCCACTGGCGGAAGGAGCGAACCTCACGTTGCTGAAGTTCTTGCTGCGGCAACAGAAGTACTTGGAACTGCTTGAGAGACGCGATTTGAAGTCGGCACTGGAAGTGCTCCGAAGCGAGCTTACGCCTCTGAGAACCGACACTGGTAGATTGCACTTCCTCTCAAGCCTCGTGATGTGCGTCTCGACCGATGATCTCCACGCGCAAGCGGAATGGGATGGCGTGGAAGGCGAAAGTCGAAGCAATCTGCTTTCCGAGATATCGAAGTCGATATCGCCCTCTGTAATGATACCAGAGCACCGCCTTGCGACCTTGCTGTCCTCTGTGCAAGAAGAACAAATCCTGAATTGCAGATATCACAACACCACGGCGCAGCCAAGCCTGTACACGGACCACGAATGCTCAGTAGACGACTTTCCTCTACACACTCAGCTTGAACTACGAACACATTCGGACGAAGTCTGGTTCGTGGAATTCAGTCATGATGGGTCCATGCTGGCCACTGCAGGCCAAGATGGCCTCGTTGTGGTGTACGATACAACACGCTGGCGACCAATACACGAGTTCAGGGAGCACGAACGCAGCCCTTTTGCAAACGCCGCCAATGGGGCAGGAGCCGCTCGCGATACTAGAGGCATCACGTACATCGCATTCTCTCCCAATGATCAGTATCTGATCTCTTGTAGCAAGAATCACGAATTCGTTGTTGTCAACGTGCGTGATGGGCAGAGAGTCTGCTATGGCGACCACTTTGACGATTCAATCACCTGCGCGGCGTGGCTTCCAGATTCGGAGACCTTCATAATCGGAACGATGAGCTTTAGGAGACCTCTCGGCATGTATTCACTGCGATCGGCCGGTTCTACGAACAGTGGTTCGGTGCTCCGAAATCCCGAGATACACTCATGGCGGGACCCTCCTTGGGATCCCTCGATGAAGAGTGATCAGCCGCTCACCAAATTCAGACTCACCGATTGTGCAGTCGACTCAACTGGGACACGCATGGCTGCGACTACCACTGACCACCGCATCATGCTCTTCTCCCTTAACAGCGTGGATAGGTACCGCAAGCTTGCGGAATGGCAAATGGACGCGTGGCTCACATCAATCAATTTCTCTGCAGATGGCGATCTCCTCCTCGTCAATATGAACGAGGGGCGAGTGCTCGCGATCGACTCGGAGACTGGCGAAATCGTATGTAGATACGAAGGGGCAGTACAACGAGACTTTGTCATCCGCAGCGCTTTCGGAGGTGCTGGAGAGGGCTTCGTGATCAGCGGCAGCGAAGGTGAGTTGTAGCGTGTCTTCCGTACGAACCTTGACTGATAACCAGCAGACTCTCGAGTGTACATTTGGCGGAGACAGACGGGCCTGTTGGTCGCTGCGCTTGAAGCCCATCACCCTGGTCCCGTGAATTCTGTTGCGTGGCATCCTACCAATCCTGGCATCTTCGCAAGCGCTGGCGATGATCGCCGGGTCAGAATGTGAGTACAATGCTTCCTCAATTTTCAAACCACGCTGACTTTCCCAGATGGACATCTGCAAATGCCAGACGAGGAGCGGATTCGACAGAAGCATCATCAGGCGCAGTGCGACCCCTCAGCAGCGGCCTGGGGAGAAGCTATTACTAGATGAGCTGATCGTGGCTCAATGTTCGTTGCATTATGGACACGCAGGTAGCGTCGGCGTCGGCGGACAGCATGGGATTTAGGGGACCACCAGTGGACATGAGATGGCATGGCATGACCTATCCACACGTAGATATTCGGAAGCTGGAACTATCGCCACTACTACAATACAGTGCATGGCCACACAAAGTGGTTCATGAGACTCTGCACATTCACTATGGTCGCATGGACAACTGTCATTTGGCAGAGCGGATCAAATTCATATTCTCACGCTTTGCAGCAGTGGGTCTGTTATGCAATCTCGCTCTGCAGTAACGCGACTGAGCAGGTTGAGAGCAAAACCTGATACCAATTCATCGCCGACTTTTACGCGCATACAAATTCGGCTTCACGTGCAGCCGTCTTCACACTCACCTCGGCCTGCCCAGACAAAAACTATGCTCAGCGCGCGGCGTTGGTCCTCGAGTGGGCAGTCTCTGAGAGTGATTACATGAAGGAGATGGGTTGGCAACGCGAGAACGAGCGAAAAGTGTAATGTCATTGGCTCGGAAGTTGACGAGTGGAGGGCAACGGCAGCGGCTCTTTACCAAGACCAAAGTCAGCAGCAGGAAACAATCTCCGCGTGCCATTAGATTAGGGGCCGTCGAAGGATGCTCGCGCTTCCCTACAAACTTTCCCTCGTCCCCAGAAACATCACACATTTCTCGTCGCGTGCCGTTTGATCGTGTCGCCTTCTGCTCAATCACCTTCTCGTCACTCCTTCTGGGTCGCTGCTGCAGAGGCCACACATCTTTGGCGTCGAGAGGACAAGAGCCGCGGCATTGAGGCTCCCGATTTTCTCGACTGCATCAGCTGCCACCAACACGCACGTACGCGACGCTGAGGCTTGCAGCGCATCCGCCACGTCCCGGCATCCATTGACGTCGACTTTTCCTCCGCCGCGCCCCCTTCGACTTTCCCTTCAATCAGCAGCACAATGTCAACTCCAGACTGGTTGGAATATGGCGTGCCCACGCTCGACAGACCCTTCGGCGTGGCACTATGGCCCATCTTCGCAAAGGCTTTCACGGCCGTGAAGGGCTACACGCCAGATGAGTTCCGCTTCATTCCCGGAAAGACGCCAATGGCGACCATGGCTGAGACGGCCATCTCGCTCATTTCCTACTACATCATCATCTTCGGAGGGCGAGAGTTGATGAAGGACCGCGAGCCGTTCAAGCTGAACACTTTTTTCAAAATCCACAACTTTTACTTGACGGCCATCAGCGGTACTCTTTTGCTACTCTTCCTCGAGCAGCTGATTCCGACGCTCGCGAGGCATGGCGTTTTCTACGCCATCTGCCACTACAACGGTGGCTGGACGCAGCCATTGGTTGTTCTGTACTACGTGAGTGCCGAAATCTGAGAAGCGAACGCCAGCAACGAGCGAGAGGAGAACTAACGTGGAACAGCTCAACTACCTGACCAAGTACCTCGAGTTGATCGATACCTGCTTCCTCTTCCTCAAGAAGAAGCCGCTTACCTTCCTCCACACTTACCACCACGGTGCGACCGCCCTCCTTTGCTACACCCAGCTTCTCGGCCACACTGCGGTGTCCTGGGTGCCAATCACGCTGAACTTGATGGTTCACGTTGTCATGTACTGGTATTACTTCCAGTCTGCGCGTGGAATCAGAATCTGGTGGAAGAAGTACATCACCATGCTCCAGATCATCCAGTTCGTGATTGATCTCGGATTCGTCTACTTTGCGTCCTACACCTACTTCAGCGCTCGATACTTCCCATGGCTCCCAACCTCCGGCATCTGCGCAGGCGAGGAATTCGCGGCATTCGCTGGAATGGGTATCCTCAGCTCCTACCTCTTCTTGTTCATCGGTTTCTACATTTCGACCTACAAGAAGCCAATCAAGAAGGGCCGCGCGCGTGCTACCAGCGCTCTCGTGGAGATGAAGGATGAGCAGGTTCCAGATGTTGGTCAGGTCAGGAGAAGGATGAGCGGTAATGCGCAAAACATGAATGGCTACTCGACTGGCAAGGATACCAATGGCACTCCCAACGGCAGAGTCACCAGGTCGAGGAAGGCGTAAGCGATTGGCGCGATGTCGCTGACACGAGCAACACCGTCAAATCGTGTGTAGGAGCAAGGGAGCAGGAGCGGAGTGGTCGGGATCAAGGACAAAACTTGGTCGGAGTGGGCGATCGAGCAGCGATATGAAGCGGCGTGGAGGGACACAGCCCAGTTGGCCGGTCCACAAAACGAAATTCGTGTAGATTTTCTAGGGAAGGTCATCAAAGGTGTAAAACGGCGTACGAACCAACAAGGAGGGCTGAAGGTGCATAGCAAGAGAAGATGTTTTGGCATGAGAAAGAACAAGCAGTGGGTTACTACAACAACAAACTGTAAGATACGAAATGCATGTGAGCGGAATGTGTGGGTTGCGTGCTTACACGCGTGGTCCAAGGTACGCCGTACAAGAGCACGCTTTTTAGATGCATATAACAAAGCTATGAAGAAAAACATAATCGAAGTGTAGGCTTTGTGCCATTCGCGTGTACGTGTCAAAGCTAGGTCTGCCACAGATGGAAGGCTTCGCCAATGCTGCCTTCCGCGGGGACAACGAGAAGCGAGCAGATTGTAGTTTCGGCGCCGGCATAGCTGCCACACACCACACAAGCACACACACAGCCACGACTCTCGAACGACCTGCCAATGCGACTCATCCTCATCCTCATTGAAGGCCAAAGCGCATCGACCTCGCAAAGCCCAGAACCGAGTCAAAATCTGGAGCGCTTGGAGCTCCGGTAGGAAAGCCGACCGCCAGTATGTACGCTCAGTACGTCTTGGCGACTTCGTCTGCCGGACTGCGTAGCCTATG
Organism: Cercospora kikuchii; assembly: GCF_019650295.1. NCBI lineage: Eukaryota > Fungi > Ascomycota > Dothideomycetes > Mycosphaerellales > Mycosphaerellaceae > Cercospora > Cercospora kikuchii. Next base: position 2,060,772 of record NW_025408588.1, read on the forward strand.
TGCTCTCCTGGTATGCCACTAGAGTTTCCAAAGAGGACACTTTCGTCTGCGGTACAATGAGTCGCGAGGTACCCAGAGGACCAACTAAGGCATTGCTGCATGCGCTCAGGTCACCAGAGGATCTTGTCAAGACTGAGGAGTAAACCTTTCGAACGCCTGTTCCTGATCGACTTGTGCGTTGCATCACCAGAGGTGGTGAGAGGAATGCGTCATTGGTGCTCTCCTCGTTGCCTGTGCTGAAGTGCGGGCAGTGAGGGTTCAAAGGGACGGAATGCCCTCGAACTCCTGGGGAAGCTTCCTTTTCTGCTTATCCTTCCACTCACTGACGATGGACTTCTTTTTTCGCTGGCATATTGAGATCGATTCTTGAGGCGACCACGTCGGGAAGACTCCACGCTAGGGCTCCATTATGCAGGATAGCACCTGGTAACCCAGGCCTAACTATTGCATGACCGGACGATATTTTGCTCCATTCATGTCGAGCACGATTTTGTGCATAGCGAGATGCATACGTCTGAATCACCGACATGTGGTCGCGACATACTACACGAAAGTCTACATTCTACGAGGACGGTTGGGTCCACAATCACAACCATCTTGCCTGGCCAGACATCACTAGACTGGAGACAGTGTTGCTGCGATCGTACGATCTTCACTGTGCGAAGAGAGCAATGGACAGTATCGAGTGGACTGGAATGAATGACATCAACAGGCGCCGGGCTCTTCATAATATATTCATGCAAGAGCTGGAGTATCTCCTGATCATATCTGCCCACTACGAAAATGAAAGAGCAGGCGGCCGACTTCTGGCCGCAAAGTAGCATGCAAAACAATGTATCTACTGGGCTTACAGTGCCGTCATGCCTGAAGGATATGATGCACGCAAGCTCAATGGATCGACCGAACATGTGTAAGATCGGGCTGAGAATAGCAGTGCAAGGTCTGCAGTCCTACAGGCGGAGCCCATGCGCAATTTTGAGAAAGTGAAATACGCTGCTGGTAAGTGATCCATCCACTCGTTCACACTGTCGGGTTCACATACGAGACAGTGGATTCCTCGTTCAAGAAAAGCTGAACGATTCCACCAATGTACTTCGAAACAGCAGAAAGAGCACCAAGGGAAAGGATCCGATCCTGTGTTGCGCATGCATTCAATCATATGCGCGGAGAGAAGCCCGTGCTCGCGGACTTCCCAACGGACGTCGGAGGACGCCAGTCTTCGGCAGCAAAAAAGTGGATGGCATCACGCCACCTCACACCACATTCCTTGCAAAAACGACGCCTTAATCAATCGATTACTGTCTGACTAACGAAGACATCCAATAAGTGATCCGCGCTTCGGACCTCGACGGTATAATGCTCGTTTTTGCGGAGCGTCCCCGCTGGCTAGGCTGTAGCACAACGGCACCGGCCTTCACTTGCGGGAACGTTGATCGCGAGACTCTGCCCAGGACAGAGTCTGGGCTCGTGTAACAGTCGGCAAACATATATACTGATCCTTCGCTGAGTTGTGTAGGACGTACATAGTTCACCACATATCACGATATCCAAGTTTGACGTCAATTGCTATACCATACCAAGACCAATCAACGCTGTTGAACACAACTCATATCAGACCACTCATCAGGTCAAGATACACACAATGGCAGACATGGACACCAAGTCCACGGAAATTGTGAACTGTTTCCCTTCACTACAATGTATCAGCGGCAACATCCCAGATGAATGCAAGACGGGCAATATTGTTTGTCCAACTCTACCACGATCAACAAGCGATTCGAATATCACATTTCCCAAACCTCCCGCAGGAATCGCCTCAACAGCAGTCAGCAGCGACTCCGAATCCGGCTCCGAAGCCACCAAACAACAATTCCAATCCCAACAACAATCAACTCTTACAGAACAACAACCGCCAACCCGCCCCATCCGCCCCCACCGCCGCATCCCCCACACCATAATCGAACGACGCTACCGCGACAACCTCAACACGCAAATCGAAACATTGCGTCTCTCTTTACCTTCTCTCAAAAACGCCTACGTCTGTTCCCCCGATGTGGAAGATTCGGCCCTGCCGCCGAGGTTACCTTCAAAAGCGATGATTATTGCGACGGCGGCGACATATATTAAAGAGTTGGAGCAGGAGAGGCAGGCGGCGATGGAGGCGGTGGGGAATTTACAGCAGCAGGTGGTGGATTTGCAGAAGTTGATTCAGTGTAATGATTGTTCGATTTTGCAGTATTTGCAGGCTGTTGGTGGGGGGCAGGGACAGCAAGGGGGAGGGCAAGGAGGGGTGGTGGCGTGAGATGTTCGTTTTCTTGGGATGGTTGGGGTGGGCGTGTTGGAGATGATGGTGTTGATGAGGAGGAATGGATGGGATAGATTTGCGACTGCTGTGACAGGGCTGGACAGGACTGGGAGGAGAGGCGCTTCTCATTGTTGATGATTATCTTTTCCACGAAGTTCATGGGATACGGCTGTCGGCGTTTTGAAATGGCGTTTTTAGAAATGGTTGGAAGCGATTCATGGTGGTAATGATGATGGAAAATAGACCCCGGGCGAAAGGGTTGCCGCAAGAGAAAAAAGGACAGGCCATTGGCATCGGCATTGGGATTTTGTAGACATGCAGGCCAGACTCTCAACTAAATTAACTGCAGCCACGATCGTGTGCTGCGAGAGACGATGATCTCTTTCACGGCGAATCTCTCACCCATTCGGCAGGGCAGACACCTCAATGCCGTAGCACATGTGCAGCAACCTGGAAAGTGGAGTCGTGACAGCGCATCACGCTCAACAGGCCAGCAACCAGCATTCAAACCCAATGCCTTGACGTGAAGTATGGTACGCAGGCGGGAAGTACTCCGGCTAGGAGCGGTTCGAGAAGCATATTCGAGGCTTGTAGATTGTAACTTTCTCTCTCCCCAGGCTCCAAGTCAAGGCATCCCTGGGAGTCGGTGACGTGTCTGTGGCACTTGGCGTGCCTGAATGTCGTGATACAATGTGCAAGGCATCGTTCGGAGAGCCCACCTGCCTCCTAGCAGGGCGGAGTGCATGATAGTCTACTGTGAGTGAGTGAATGGCGGTGACGTCGACCGCATTTTCGCATGAACGATGGAGGTCTGTGGGTTTGGAGAACGCTCCTCCCGTTCGCAAAGTTGCAGTAGCGTTGCTGCCACATGTGCGAGTGGAAGCCGAGTGGACAACCAGATTCAGGGACGAGAGGCGGGCGAGGCGGACAGCGAACACGTCGAGGTCAGATGGTTCGCATGCTTTTGCTGCTGCTGCGCGGATGATGATGCTGCGCTGGCGACTGGCTTTGCCGTTGCAGCAGCGGAGCGCCCGTTCGCCACGACTGACTGCCTTCGCTGTGCAGCTCGACTCGCCGGGCGTCGCGGAGCTTTTGGATCTCGTCTCACCACGGCCGGCTGCATTTGCGCGAGGCGTTGTCGCGACACGGCAGCAACAGCAGCAGCGCGTATGCAAGTCGCGCGACCATTGAGATGGACGTCTGGCGTGGTCGGGCCAACAGTTGATGGAGCGCTGCAACTGCCCTTCTCAGGCTAGGCGAGCTGGCCGCAGGAGAGTGACCGCGTCGCAGAGCAGTGTGACGAATCAGCAGGGTATGCGTGGTGAGGCCAGCTCACTACCCGTCCTCACATTGTGCCAGCATCCAATCCGCGGCCAGCGCATGTGCAAGCTAGCAGACGCATCGCCAGTCAGCTCGCCAGCTGTGCACTGCAGTGACTGCACGCCGCCAAATGCAGCACTGGGGAGCTTGGGGAGGGTGTGTGGGTGTGAAGCCGCCTCGCCAATCATCGCCGGGCCTGCCAGCGGACCGCGACTCGTGCGCGTGCTGAGGCTACCGGTGGAGGCAAGAAGCAGTGCGATCAACGGCGATGAGGTCTCATTACACACGCACACACATCTTCCGTTCAATATTCCGTCCTTCAAACCCACTCTATCGACATCCACCGGTCAAGGCGTGCCTGCGGGACAGTGCTAAGTAAGGTAGAGCACGCCCGGGAGGCAGCATAAGCTCGGCGCAGGCGTCAGCGACTCAGTTGCGCCGCAGCTGGCAGACATGGAATGACCTCTGCGCGAAACACTGCGACAATCCAACCACGTCGCCGCCGCGCAGGCCATGCCGGACACGCGCTCGCCACCAGACGGCGAGGAGAAGGATGGGCCATGTATGTTCGACGTGCTTGCTGCCGTTTGCTGCCCGTGATACGCCAATCGTACCGCGCGCCGCTCCAGAAGCATCCTGTATGATGAGCTGGCGAATGCTGGCTTCTGTCAACCGCAGCGCTAACTCATGTTGCTCATGCAGCCTCCGACCTCGTGTCACCGTGCACCTCGCACCATGCCTCGAGGTCTTCCACTCCCGGAATCTCACATCTGGATGGCTCTCCGCGCTATCTCGACTTCATGCCCAACCCGCCAAGCCCTGGCCCTCCATCGCAACCCAACATGGCCCACGAAGCGGCACCACCGTGGGAGCCCAACTCGCCGCCCACCACATCCGGACAAATAACCACCCAACAGGCGACCTCGCAACAGGCTCTGCCTTCCACAATGCATCGACCCCAGCTCCCGCGAGACACTGTAGTCAGGTCGACTGCTCCTTCGACGAATGACTTCGAACATGTGGCGTGCCTGTCCGAGATCACTCACCTGCTGCGTCTGCAGAAATATCACAAACGCCGCTGCGTTCACGCCCAGGAGGAGCTGCACAGACTCCAGATTGCAACTGCCAAAGCTGCGAGGCTCCGTCTAACCGCCCACTCAGTGCAGCGTACACTCGCCGAGTGCATCAGGTCCGAGGACAAATCCAGCTTTGCGAATTTGTTACACGCCTTCCAGGATGTCTGTGAGGATGCGGCCAAAACTTCACATTCACCGGTCCCAGGAGCGAACCAGAGTCCGGTGGCAGCCAAGCCGTTTGAGTCGTTCCTGAACGACATCTCCAGCGCTTCTCGGAATGTAGTGCTTGACCTTTTAGCGAAGCTAAGATACGATGGTCATTTTTTAGCAGAGCGAATATCGGCACTAACGCCGAAAGAGCTCAACGCGCTACTTCCCGAGCGTGTTGTTGCGCGGTCTAGCGACTCCGTTTTTGCATCCTCCACCAGGACTTCGCGGAACTCCAGGCCACTAGGATTTGCCGTGGACGCCCAGGTGGATGTGCTCAATGCCTATGCATATGGAAGTCCGCTGGAGGCACTAATTTTCGGCCCCGGATTGCCACTGCTTGACGACCACGCGGATCGCAAGAGGACAACAGAGGTATGGGCCACAGTATGCGCCAAGGTCATCACAGAACAGAAACCTGGCAGTGAGAGACTTGTCCCAGCACTTCTGGACATTTGGTCCAACTTCGAGCCATGGCTGGGAAAGGACCGGCTCGAGACGTGGATGCTTCAGACTCTCCAACGTGGTGCATTTGTTTTGGAACAGCCGACTAAGCAGACCTTTCGCGCCCGTGTTGAAGGCCGGCCAGATGTCTCTGCCCAAGATGAGGCTCGCATTGAGGCTTTCTACACCGAGGCCACGGATTCCCTCCTTGCGCTGTTTGGTGACCAGCACTCGCCGAGTGTGATTCCGCCTGGTGCTCTTTCTTTCTGTCAAGCTGTCTCCCAGAAACTCCGAGACTCTCCACAGCAGCGTGGTTTTCCATCGTTCATCCTGACTAGATGGCTCTTCAACTCATTCATCATGGATGTAATCAATTTGCCAGAGGTAATATCCGACTCACTTTTTTCGATAGACAGGGAAAGTTACTGACAACCCATGGCAGGCTCATATGATGACGACCGACCATTACACATCTGATTTATCTCGCCAACGCATACTCCGAGAAATCGCTGTTAGAGCGCAGAAAGCAGTCTTCGATGTTGCATACTACTTCAAGCATGGCAATCCGATCATGCTGGAGACCGCGAACCGCGTCAACTCTATCATGGCCCGGATCTCTGGTCCATCATCTCGTTCCACCCTCCGCAAGGCCCAGCCAGTCCCCGAACCGTCTCCGTTTCTTGTCCTAACACTACGAGATGTTACAACTATTCTCTCAGCCCTTTATCCGCGGCGAAGACCGATCTCCATTTCTTCTGATAGCGACATGTCCAAGTCTGGTCTGCAATCTTCGGCATCCTCAGTGTCTGGTTTCTCATTGTTCCGTAACACGAGGACACCTGATCAACACACCGCTGATCCCTTCAACCCATTCCTAAAGTACGGCGAGACCGCGAATGCGAATGTCAGTGACATTTCATTGGTAGACGATGATCCAAACGAGATCCAAGTCAAGGATGCCTGTATCGAGCTCGAAGATCTGGCCACTCGCCGGACCGGAGCCATCAAAGAATCTTGGGATATCGTGGCCGTCGAGACCAGAACTAAGTCGCTGTGCAGCATGCGTGAGAAGTGCTCCGAGATCAGGCTTGCACAGCGGAATTACTTCCTGTCGACAAACCAATCCGTGACGCTTCTTGATTCTCTTGGCGATCAACATCGGGAAGTCGCTCATCAGCTAAAGCCGTTACTGCACTTGTACGGTCATCTTGATTTCTCCAACCCACTGGAGAATGGTGCAACGCATTCTTCCCAAACATGGACAAAACTCGAGCATCTGTTTGAGAGCGCAGTACAGGATTGTCAGACCGCCGGAGACTACGCGGAAGCACAGCGATGGTTTCAACGCCTGCACGACGTTCATGCCGCTATTCTCGCTGGCGACAGTGCGCACGTGCTACAACGCATCTTACACGCCCTGCAGGGCAGCGCACAACGCTCGATCAGCGAATGGGCTGAACTTGAGACCGTTTGCGAACGCTGGGTGGCCACCCTACAACCAGGCACGTCCATGCACAGCATGTATCTGAAGCCAATCATGCAGCAGAATGAGGCACTTCGTGACAAGATGTGGTACGTCGCAGATGTTCGCACTTCGGCTGCCTACGAAGAAGCCCGTCTGGTAGCGAGTGCCTTGCGCATCATGGGAAAGCCCAGCAAGACGCCCAAAACGAAGACAACCCAGCCATTGCGACACTGGCCGACGTCCAGATACTCCATCGGCAGTCTGCACATCAAGTCAGAAGCTCAGATCTTGGACATCCTGTCGGCTCGCTCTGAATATTGTGGTCCTAACAAGTTGAGCGACGACCAGGCTCGGGCCACCCTGCAGTGGATGCAGCGCGAGAACATCGACAATCTTTGTCGAGGAGAAGAGCGTTTACACAAACTGTTTCTGGAGATCCGCAAGTGTGTTGACCTTGTGAGCAACAACTCGCCCTCTGACAACTCCCTACTGTGGTCAAACACATTGTTCGCTCGCGACACCTCACTGCGAACACGAGATTCGCCCCCACGAAGATCGCACTTCCTGCCAAACTTGTACGGGAACACCCTCTCATCGGACTACCTCTCGCTGAGTTCTCAGCTTCGAAGCAATGATTGCCTTTCGAACACGTCTCACACTTTGTCGAACTCTAGCTCGCGGGACTACTTGGACGCCAGAAGTCCGACCCTGACGAATCGGTCGTCTGTACCCTTTTGGTCTCCGGCCATGTCAGAAGTTGATTCGCCGTCTAGTGCTACTAGTGTCGCATCCTCTCAAACACAGTGGGCTCCCGATGTTGCTCCAACACCGGAACCTACCAACAGCCTCTCGACCGATTCGCAGGCTCTTGAGAAGCTTCGCCAACGTGTGACTAGCCTCATGCTTAGCGACCTGACCTCGACACTCTTCAATGATGGCAGCGAGACTGATCATGCTTTTTGGACTGGGTTGGGCCTCGAGCTCGCTGAGAGATACTTCCGGAGCATCCAAACTTGGCACTCTAGCGCAGGCTCGCAGACACCGACAGCAGACTCGGACATTCCTGCAAAGCCGACAATGATGCGCTTCGATTTCGACAACGCCTTCGAGAATCTGATGCAGAAGTTTGTCGCCAGTAGCAACCCTACCACGAAGCTGAAGTGTCTCTACGATATCGATCGCCTCCTGGGCCCTTACATGAAAGAACAGCGCCACAACATGTCACCTGCGGCGTCGTTTGTGAATGGTGTCCAAGATCTCAAGCTGCATACGGGCGCTGACGATGTGACTGAGACGAGTATCGCCGGCTTCCGCAATCTGTTCGCTAAGAGCTCTTTGAGACCCAAGACCATCTTCAGGGACATGCAAAGCATAGCTTCGTTACTGCCTGCTGCCGTTCTACACAACACAGCAGAAGGCAAAGCTTTCGCGAACGCTGCTGTTGCTATCACGCGTCTCAAGACCGATGTGCGAACGATCATGGTCGAGACAGCAGACAGCATCATCGCCTACCATTCCAACAATCGTGGGCATGGACGTAGCTCCTCCATCGCACAGCAGGAGCGCGATTCTGCCACATTCGCGGCACCAAGTCCACCAGCCGAAGACGTCGCCCGCTACACTATGGCAGATGCTGCACACCTCTTGCAAATCACAGCCAAAGAAGGCCACATTGTCGCACAGCGTGAACTGGGAACACTATACCTCACCCATCCCGAACTCATGGACCGTATCATCGCTCCATTTACACGACCAAAAGACGTCTTCAAAGAAGAACTCGAAGCGAGATGGAAGAAAAACCAAGACCCTCATCGTTTGGATCCACTCATCATGTGTGTTGCGCATCATTGGATGACGCTGTCTAGCAAGGCGAATGATTCCCTTGCGAAGGAGACTTTGAAACAGTTGGAAGATATGTGATGCTTTTGAGATTTTCGTTTTTGAAGAATTTGTGGATATGGTTTATGGGCGTAATTTGTCATAAGATCTCTCTGATCTTTGTTGCGTTTGAGCGTGGAGTTGGTGGGAAAGGTTTTGCAGGGTTTCCTTCAACATTTTTATGTACAGGTAGATGATACCCAAGCACGATGGCCTATTGAAGGACCACGTGAGTTTGAATTGAGAGGATTAGTTGATTGAAGTTGAGATGGGAATAGAATGGTACATTGGGACTGCATCTCATCATCAGTTGACTTTCTCGAGTTGTACCGAGCAATATATTGTTGCTCATTGTGTTGGCTTGAGACTGCGCGCTCGTAACAACAGAGCCCTGCATGCTGGGCTGCCGATTCGCACCAGGAAATAATAAGCAAGCAGAATGAACCAGCTCTCGTGAGTTCTTGAAAAAATGGAGAGGCACGTTTCCACAAAAGTGGATTACCGAAGCACACATTGCTATGTCTTTCCATTCCTGTACATCGCCGAGTCTGTTTCTTTCCATCTGTCAGCGCCAATTGTTCACAACCAAAAGTCCCCCTGTGAAAGACCTGAGCCACCGCGTGACAATGCTTTCCGCCAATTGGAGTGCCTTCGTAGACCCTTGGTCTTTTTCGCGTGTCCTTCCAACACAACTCTGACCCTGCTATTTCATCTCCTTGTCTTCTCACCATCTACCCTTCCCCGCTTTCATCCCTCTCCTCTCTCCCACTTTATCACTGCGGCAACTCCGCAAAAGCACTCAACGCAAACATCAATCCAAAACTAATCTTAAACGCAACATTGTCTTGCACCGCACTCCTCACATCTACGCCTTTTACGTATCGTCCAATCGTCTTATATGGTACGAGATGGATTCCATAACTTTCTGCGGTTTGAACGCCTGCGATTAGGAGACCGATAATAAGGACGAGGGATTTGGAGAAGGTGGAGATTGCGAGACCGGCTACGAGGCCTATGGGCCAGATATCAATATTCGTTCTTCGAATGAAAATGTGTATTGCATACCAATAATACTCCCACTACTCAACTGTCTCACACTGCGGACATTAAACCTCCCATCTTTGACGACGGGAACTTGCGCGTCGTTTTGGTATTGATTGAAAGACCAGTCTTTTGGACTTATGGCCGCGGGACTCGAATCGAGGAGTAGAGGTTTTCGGTAGAAGAGTTTGGAATGTTGTTGTGCGAAACAGAGGCCTGCGCCAAAGGCTGCTGCGCTGCCGAAGAGGAGGGGTGTGCGGAGGGAGTGGTTGAAGAGGCCCGGTGTGAAGCGGAAAGCCATTGTCGCGTTAGTCGCGCTGGAGGAAGGGAGCGGTGGTGGGAGGAGGCAGAACGGGAGGAAAGGAGGTTTGTATTGTGGTGTTTAGAAAAGACGCGTGCGACAGTAAGTCACTTTAATGTCTCGTCATGTATTCACTTACCGCGGTCGTTCCTGACGGGCTGCGTGGTTTAACGTGCAGGAAGGAGGAGCTCCGGCCAGCGAATGACGCACGTGGTGACGAGCTCCCAGCTTCAGCACGGTTCACTTGGCGATTGTTCAAACGAAAGCGAGAGCTGCGCCAAGACAAATGCCAGTTCGTCTGTCTCATAGAAAGCTAGTCGAGACTGCAGAAAGGCTACAACGCTGGGTATCTTTCGATTCAATGTTACAAGTATGATTTCCAATTTACAAGTTCCCCATGCTCAGACCGCTCGCTCATGCTGCTGAAACGTCTACACAAAAAGTGTGCCTTCTACGGCTTAACACGCTATGGTCTTCCGCTTCTTCTTCTCTTTGACGGGTCGAAAGATTGCTGAGGATCCTCATGTCGACGCTTCCGAACATCCAAACTCCCTGGCGGCCCATTGTCTTCACGTCCCATCGTCCTGCCGCTCGGGTCCCTCCGCTCGTCTTCACGTCGTGGTGGCCCACCTCGCATGTCGGCTTGGGGTCCAGACGGCGCCATGCGACCACCTCCGCCTTGTCGGGGATCGTTCTGATATTGTGCTGATGGAGGACCGCCGAACGAGCCGGATTGATAGGGTGGTCGACGTGTATGAGCTTCATCTGGACGAGGTCCCTGACGCTCCGGACCTCTCTGGTCGCTTCGAGGCGCCTCTCGAGGTCGATCTTCACGCGGATGGCGCGAATCTCGTGGTCCATCCCGTCTGCTGCGTCCCTCATCGACTGGGTTGGCGGGTGGTGGAGGAGCATGGCCTGGACCGAATGTCGACTCATTGTGCGATCGCTCACGGCTGGGATGACGACTGTTCGACTGTCGCGTATCATCGCGATGTCGGTGACCACGATCTTCTGCACGATCCTGTCGACCCTGGAAGAGATCCGAGGACGGGGCAACAGGAGGCGCCATAGACGAGGCAATTGCAGGACCGCCGGATATGCTCGATTGTCTGGAGGATGCACCTCGGAATTGCACACCTTGACCCGGTTGCGTGCCATTGTCTTGCAGCGTAGCATTGATGCGGTCGCGTTGGCGATTCCTCTGCTGCCTCTCCGCAGCCGTTGCGGGACCAGAAGGTGGTAGAGTAATGGAAGGGGAAGGTCCCGTTGGCGTGCTGGATGAAGGCCCATTGCGCCCTGGTCCACGAGGTGCTGATGGAGGTGCTGCTGCCGGAGAGTTCAGACCTCCGCTGCGAGGCCCGTTGGGTGCAAAATTGGTCTGGATAGGCGAAGGCTGTTGTCCGAGGTGCGCAAGTCTGCTGGGGTGAACTGGAGGTCCGCTCTCAGTTGCAGGTGTGCTCGGAGCAGAGTTAGGCGTGGGCCCGCGATCCATCTGTTGTATAGAGCCACTAGGCTGCCGAGATGGCCCGCGAGGGGCAGGCTGATCGGGTGCTCTGCCCATCGTAGGTGATTGTGCAGATGCTGGGCTCGCTTGTGGAGTCGTGAAGTTACGTCCGCTTCTACCTGCCGGGCCATTCTTAGGGCCCGAAGGCGGATCAGCTGGGGCGTTCAAACGGCCATAGGTCGATTCCTGGGAGGGTGGTGGCATTTCTTGCAATCTGCCACCGCGGGACCTAGGACCGCGCGGAGCCAGGTCTTGCTGAGAATCAGCCCTGCTCTGAGAATCGCGAGGACTGTCGTTATGGCGGGCGTTGGAGCGACTGTCAGATCGTGGCGGGAAGCTTGTAGCGCCACCATGCTCGTCTGGTCGCCCGCCTCGCTCGCGGCGTTGGTCATGATCCGCATGTGGTCGATCTCTACCTGATCGCGGACTCGCAGTTGCCGAAGAGTCCTGATTGATCAGTGCCAGGCGGGCGGGATTGACCGGCACTTGCTCCTGTTGCAGTGCAGGGGCGGAACTGGATGTGCTCGCTGGTGTGCGATGTGTATCAGGAGTGACGGCGACTGAGGATAGATGTCCCATCCGGTCAGGATGCATGCCGCCTTCCGAAGAGCGATTTGAGGGACCCACCCGCTCTCGTGGATCGGGCGCATCTCTGCTGTGGTGAGAACCCGGTTCTCTGCGCGACACATGCTGTTCGTCACGAGCATAACGACCATCTGAGGGTCCACGCTCGTACGGACGTTCATCGCGATAAGATCCTCGGGCACCCATCGGTGTTGTTCTGCCCGTCGCTGTGCGGTGACTTGGTGACTGGTCTCGAGAAGCAGGACGTGCCTCACCTCCTCTATCAACCCTATTGTAATGATCTTCTTGACGGTCACCGTAACGACTAGCATTTCGATTGTTGGGCTGACCGGAGTGTGACCGACTGTACGCGGATTCTTCGGGTCTTTGGGGCAGATCTCGCGGTGGTCGTGAGCTTTCCGTCCGGCTCGAAGCATCTCTTGAGTCGGGACGGTGCGGTAGCGACGGCGGCAAGGCGGTCCTCGACTGTGATGGTACCGGCGTTGATGGCTTTGACTCACTACGAGGTGCATCGCGTGCGGCCGTTGGCCGGGACGACCTCGATTCCTTCGATTTGGGCACTTCTTTGCTGCCGGACTGCTTCTCAGCGGGCTCCTTGACAGCAACAGAAGCGATATTCGCTGCTTTGGCGGCAGCAATCTTCTCGTCCTCAATCTCGCCGTCTTCCACAGCCGATTCCTTCCTTGACGCGCCATTGGTGGTCGATGGCTTGAACTCATGAGCAGTTGCATTGAGCTTGTTGGAAGCTGACTGAGGTGTCTCCGGCCGAGAGGACGATGACTTGCGGCCCTCCTTGGAGACTTCGCCCAGCCTGAAGGCTTGCGGCAGGACCCACTGCTTCTCCCTGCCCAGGAGGGGTCCACGCAATGACATAGCAGATAGTTTCAAGTCGCTTCGTGATTCCTCCTTGGACAGCCTCTCGACCTGTTCCATCATGTTCTTACCCATGAACTTGAGGGCCGGGAAAAATTGATGAATGCCCTTGAGAACCGTCATACCGTTCCGGATGTGCATGTACTCTCCAGATTCGAAGCAAGTCTGAAGTGCCCCATTGAGTGCGGAATGAAAGTTGAAGAGCATCTTGCGGAACAACTCCCAGTCCATTACCAGCTTCGGCTCGCCATTCTCCTCAAACTGGCGAACGAAGCCAGGTAGCTTCTTCTTCAGTCCCAGAGCCTCCTTTTCATACATTGACTTATCCGAATGCCAGCGGTGCAGAAGCTTCAAAATTTCCAGCAAAAAGCGTGCAAGGTGCTGAGCTTCATTCTGTGTGGCTTCAAATATCAGAGAAGTGAGTTGCCTCTTCTTGAAAAGATTGATGAGAAGATGCATCAAGCTGAACCCGGGAGTGCCGTTTGTGTGCATCAGTTTCAGCATTTCGAAAGCGTAGTGCGAGTCAACGGCGGACATCATCGCTCGAGGAAGGAAACATTCCTGCAACAACGCTTGATGCTTGGCATCATTCTCAGCTTTGATCTGCTGCTGATCTGTGGCCGTTGATTTTGGAAACCAGTACGCGTTTTCGCCCGGAATCACCTTATTGCCAATTTTGCTGCCACTGATTCGGTTACGCACGGCCATGTATGCAGCCATGTGCTGCATTGGCTCTGACTTGAGACTGTCAAACCACTTTTGCAGAGTCCTCTTTCGGGCATCGCGCTCCTTAGCCACGATGCTGGTGACATCACTGCGATCAGCATTGATCTGCTTGATCTCCTGTTCAATGCGGTTCGTCTCCTTCTGGTAGCTGTCGGTTGGCACAAGAATGTCTTGATGTGTGAGGGTCCAGAAGGTAACGTAAAATGGAACACTGACTCGTGTCGCGAGATCTGGCAGCGCCTCGGTGAGTTGCTGGATGACTGCTGCGAGTACAGGATGCCAGGGGCTGGGAGCTGATTGCTCGGAGCTGTCATCGGCCGCAGAGGACTGCGAATCCGCATGGTGAGCATTGTCTCCATCCAGGGTGCCAGCAGTACCGTCGTCATTCATTACGACATCACCGTGCTTGTCAGCTGTGGAGCCTTCCGTCTTCTCCTTTTTGTCGCTGTCCTGCTTCTTAGCCGTGTCGTGTTCGTTCATACGGCTACGAATAGCCACACGCCGCATCACGAGCGCCACATCGGGATCGATGCCAAAGTCTCGCACGAGTGCCCCAACTTCGGGCAATGCTGCTTCCAGCTCCTGTGGTTTGAGGTGCCACTTCAAAGTCTCAAGATATTGAGCAAAAACGGCAGAGATCTTGTCCAGGTTGTTCGCGATCACTTTGAGAGGCGCATAGTGGAGGTCATCCCCGTGCGCGTACAACTTGCGATCTTGTGCCATGGCGATTAAGAGCTGACCGACCAGACCAGAGTTGTTGAGACACTGGATGAGACGTCTTGACGGCTTCTCTTTTTCCTTGGTGTGCCTCTTGTCGGACAGCTGCTCGAGGATATAACTCTGCAACGAGACACCACCTGCCATTGCCACCACTTGGGCATCGTTGAACTCCACGTCAGCACGAATGCCAGCCATTTCGATCAATATTTGTTCGAGCATCTCCAGGTCAGTCGTTTCGCCAATACGTAACCTCGATGCCAAGTACTGCAGTATCGGCGTGGGGTTGAGGTAGGTGTACTTGGTGAAAAGATTGGCAACAAAACGTGACGATGCTTGAAGCCAAGGACTGGTCAACATCCCATCGCCTTGCATACGGCTTCGACCATTGCCACTGAGCGAGTTGATGAGCGCCCAAGTGAGCACTTCGAAAGTCATAGGCGAGAAGTACCGGGTGCACTCTACCAGACTGGGAATCATGTTGGAGTAGACTTCGAGTTGACTGATCATCTCAGTCACAACGATGCCCGGAGCTGCCAGAGACACTTTGCCCAAGGCTCGGCCTTGCTTCCTGACAGTATCGTTGGATACCCGACGGAGAACGTCCCGAACCTCTGCTTTGTTCCGCGCAAATGCGACACGCACGTCGGGCTGCCTCGAAGTGGCACCCTGAAACCACTCAGCATAGACGTTGTAGCGAGTCGACAACGAATATGTCTTGAGAAGGTCGTAGACCTGCTGGCTGTGCTGAGGATTGTGTGTACCACAGCTCAAAGCTGGTAGGAGTAGGCGACGCAACAACGATAGACAGCGCGCCCGATTTGCAGCTGAGGAATCGTTCGCCAGGCTCTGTTCAACAAGACGGAGAAGTGTGCCATGAATCTGCGTATCTTGTCCGATTTTTGGTCCCAGGAGGCCGATGAATGTGTCGCACAGGAGGAAGACATCTTCTGGCGTCTGGCAGACTGGTACATTGTCGCTCCAGTCGCTGTAGTAGTGCCTGTACTCTTCACCGGACTCGCTGAAGACATCGTTGTGCAGCCACCGTATTGGTTTTTTGACTGACCAAGAAGCCACTGGTAGTCGGCCATCCGGTTGCGATGTGGTGTTGATGAGACGATCACGTGTCTGTCTGATAGGATTTGTGTCCAAACTCGGTTTCGTGATCTCAGTCATTTTGCTCAACATGTGTCGTACTATGCGGAACAAGAACGGGGGCAGAGAGGTATCCACTTCCGTCAACCAGGGAAAACGACCGAGGATGTAAAGAGCTTCAGGGAGTGCCCCGATAAGCAGAAGAGCCTTGAGGAGGAAAATCTTCTGGTTTGTAGGGCTAGGCAGCTCAGGCTTGTTGTCGTCTTTCTTTTCTTGTGACGGCGTTGCGCCACCACTCTTGTTGAGTTCGAGGCGAGGATTCTTCGAGACCGGCCCTTCGTCTGGCAAGGCACCAGCCGCCAGAAGAGCATTCATCCCACCTCCGGGACGATCTTTTGCCTCTTTTTCTGCCTTCTCTTTCTCGAGTCGTTTCCGCTCCACTAGCATATCATCATCACTCGGATGCAGGTGAGGGTAGAGGTCGCGTAGAGACACGAATCCAATTTTGATGAGAAGCGCCGTAAGATAGATCAGATTGTCTGGTAGTGTGTCATCCGGATTGCGTGCATCAGAAGCATAAAATCGCAGTTTGAAACCGAGGAGCTGAGCCGCCTCGAAGTTGCCGGGCGGTGGGAGGTATCCAGTTTCTCGCATGTATTTGCGGTCTTCGTTCACACGTTGCCGTTTGTTTGGATTCGATTCCTTGCCCCTGGCATCGAGCTCCGGCGCAGCTTCTTGTTCAAGAAGCGGGCGGACAGTATCGAAATCGACAATCTTTCTTGCCCCGAGCTCAAAGAAAGCCTTGGTGCGAGTTTGGCGCACATACTCCCAGAACTGAACGTCTCGTTTCTGCCTTAGCACTGCCAGTTGCTCTCGCTCAGTCTCGGTGAATGCAGATTTTCCGGATCCTGGCAGGCACCACGTCGGTAGCGAATTGAAGCCTTGGTCTTCCCACGGGATGTTGTCGACGGTTTCGTTGCTGGGCCACCACGAACTCGCACGGTAAAACTTCATGAAGAAAGGGTACGCTTTTACAAGTAGGTCCGCACTGACGTCGAGAGTGATGTCCAAGACACGGCCGACATCGAGGTCAAAGGCTCCTACAAGCGCTTGAACCCGTTGAACCGCATCCTCGGCGATGTAAGGATCCCCGTCGCGTTTGGCGAATGCCTGTTGTGCTGTGTTGAAATATTCTGTGATCAGCTTCGCATAGCCTTCGCTCTCCTCTCGCAACAGATTGAAATTCGCCTGACGATAGAGCATGTTGGTGGTTTTCCGAGTCTTCATCTTGTCGAAAGTGCTGCGCACGAGGCCTAGCTCTTGGAGCAATGGTATATCGAGTTCCAGTCGCATGGTTTGTTGATTGATACCGGTAGCGGCCAGCAGGGCCTTCAGGGCATTGCCACGATGACCGGCTTCAAAGAGAAAGGATAAGTTGTTGAGGAATAGGAATTCGACATCAACGCTTTCGTCTTGAGCCCTCGCTTCGATGAGGTCCCTGACGAAATGACCAGCTTGCTGTCCAGTCAATCTACCGTCCAACGCCGACCGAATAAGCTCCTGAACGAGATCGCTCGTCTCGAGTTCTCCTAAAGATGAGGCCAGGTCCAGTGTTGCCTGGCTGCCGGATTCCGCCCATGCTGCCACGGTCTCGTCTCGAAGGAAAGAATATTCGTACGGCGATCGCGAGTCCACGGCCATGTCATCCCCAGGCGCCTGCCCGTTGGCGTTAGGGGTAGTCCCAGGTACTGGTGTATCGCCATTCTCGGCTGGCCTAGAGTGTAGTGTCCTGGTCAGCTTGTATGTCTTTTCTCGCCGCGCGCCAGCAGGTCGACTTCGGGGATGTACTTGTGACTAACGTTTCTAGGCGCGAGGCATCTTGCGTGCTCCCGTTCGTGGGCATGGGTGCTGTCAACGTGTTCGACTCTTCGGTACCATCCTCCATGGCAGCGCTGCTTCTTCTCGATGCTCCTCGTGATGCCATTCGTGATTTCTCAGGACGAAATGGTGATGCACGCGACGAATCATCGGAGTGCTGTCGCTCGGGTCGTTTCCGCTTGCCGCTCGCAGGAGGCATTGCAGGAACGCGAAGTCAGCGCGAGCTGAATCGGGAAGATGTCGACGTGCGGTGGAATGATTGTCAACATAAGGGAATATGACGAAGGAGTGGTTTGAAGCTGTGGTGCGCACGGCGGGCCCGGCGGGGGCCGCTTTCGGTCGTTCAGAGGGCACTCATGCGAGTTTCGCGGACGACCAGGATGGTGTGATGGTGGTTCTCGCGCGTCGATGGTTGTCGCCGGTAGTGGTTTGTCAAATGCTGAGCTTGTCGCTTGGTGTTGCATCCACCATCAAGTCTGTAAGCGGACTAGCCAAATAAGCTTCCCGGAGGTGCGCCGCCTCCCGCTCTCGCTGTCTTGTCCAAGGTCTTCATGAAAGCACCAAAGTATGATGACATGCATACAGTGTCGCGTCCTTCTCATTCACGTTCGATTGCGGAATATCGTATCCAATGCACATGGTTTGCTGCGTGCGAGTTGTTCGCGTACCAAGCCAAGAAAGATGTTCAAAGTCGCGGCGGTCCACCGCTTGCTCCGAGCCCTCTGTCAGAGCACTCACTTGCGACGTTCTCGATATGGAGCAGACATCTTGACATAAACATTCCATGACTTCAACGGACGAGAACTGGCCTTCGGGACGCTTGTGCCAACAGCCAAGATAGGCCGGGAAGCGTTGACAAGGAAGGAAAATTTGGGACGTGCTTCGAGAAGAAAGAGAGATCTAGATGTGACTGGGGAACTGCAGATTTTCTCTGGCTACATCTTCGGATCTTGTGAAGTCTCACGTTGATTTGTAGCGGATGCAGTGTCCTTTTGTACATTTGCACACTCACAGGCATGCGTAGCCGCGACCTGCTTCGCCGCGAGAGTGCCGTAAACATCACAAAATGTCCTATGTCAAATACATAGCTGTCAATAAAGCGAGCTTGTTCTTCGAGCATAGGTCGATATACTCGCTAGGCATGATACAGTCCAACATGGCCTGGCAAATATGCGAAGAAGACCATGTCGTTGCCGCAGCCAACTCGGCAACAGAACGACCAAAATCTGTCGAAGGTACCCGCCTGTTCCACCATGAAGCAGACATGCTGGCACGTGGTATGGCCGTGTGAGGAGGGTCGTCACGTTTCTCTGATTGAGTGAATGGCACGTTGCCACGTGCAGCACTTTACGCGTGAAGGGCGACGCGTCAATTTGGCTTTCGCTGCCTGGCCCATGACGACCCCTCTCAGGGTTCATCAGCACCCTTGCTCGGATTCCGCAATCGACGAACGTCGCAACTCGATCAAAGCACTGCTTACTGCATCGCGACGGCGGTTCGTCCTCATTGACGAGCTGGACAGAACGACGCACACGGAATCGAAGCTCGTCGGTCCAGAAGGCGCGACGCGCCAGGACAACGCGTTCCACATTCGCCACAGCCTTGTCGATCTTGCATTGTCCCCTGCATGAATCGACCACTCAAGCTTCTCGAAAGCCTCCTCGGACACGCGCTTGGACCGCGACCCAAGATCTGTTAGATGTGAGTGCTCCATCTTACTCCGAACTTCATGCCACTGTCGAGCACTTTTGTCTTCGCTCAAAGAGCCCTCCCTCGTCCTTTGCCACCTGTCTCTCAGAGGGTAAAACAGCATAAAGCAGAGACACCTTTCTTTTTGCTTTTCTCCTCAACCTAACCTCAGATGGCGAGACCAAAACGCCAGTCCGCCACCGGACAGAGTTGTACGATTCCCTTTGCCCACAGCGTTCGCCTGCACATTGCACTTCGGCACAATAAGTCCGAATGGGAGCGCTGACAATCTAGTAGCCGCCGTGGCCTCGCTGAGCACGCCAAAGCGGACAACTCGCACGACCCGAGGCATTGTTGCCACATCTATCGATCGTTCGAGCGTCGGAACGCTACCTCAAGGGGAGAGCGACAACAGCAGCGACGAAGAGATAGTCGTTCGGCCAACACGAAGAGTTGCCAGAGGCGTCGTCCTACCGCAGATATCAGCGATGGAGCGTTCAGCGTACAAGAAACCCGCCACGAAGCGCCAGAGCCCAACCGATTCCTCTCTCTCTTCGACTGACGGACTCTCGCGCGACTCGTCCGCCGAATACGAAACACCAGCGACTACCCCAGCGACCTCAGTGCGTGCTGGGCCCTCCAATGCCAGCAAGCGCAAGAGATCGACGCTCGGAAATGTCATTACAATCAATGACTCAGAAAATGAGGACGATCTGACACTGGCAATCCGCCTGCAGGAAGAAGAATATGCTGAGGCCGGGGCCGAACAGCCAGCCAAGAAGAAAGCTAGAGCCGCGGTGGTAGACGATTCTGAGGACGACGTCAGCATGCTCAGCGAACTGGACACAGACGACTCGATGCCTATGAAGACATCGACGAGGAATAAGATATCCAAGAACTCGTCATCATCAGTATCCAAGATGCCGGTCAAGGCCGAAGCTAGCTCCAGTCGCAGTGCTAAGAAGACTCCCACACGAATGGCCAGCTTCAAAGCCAAGAGCTCTATCAGCAAGACTGTGAAGAAGCAGATCCCAGACAGTGAGGACGACGAGCTGAGTGAAGTTGACAGCGAAGACTTTGTTGTTGACTCCTCAGAGCCAGCCGAATCAACTGGTGTTAGTGACACTGAGTCTGACATCCCGCTTGCTGTTGCTCGCCCCGCGCCAGCTCTTGTCAAACGTGGCGCGGCTAGAGGTCGCGGACGACGTACTGCTAAAGCGGCTCGGCGACATGGCAGAATCACCGCAGAGCAAGCAGCTCAGATCGCTGCTGATCTCGAATCTATGGTCGGCCTGGGCAGAAAGGAGCGCGAACGTAAGAAACTGGAAAAAGCGCACCCAGGCATCAAGACCATGTGGACGGACCTGGAGAAGATTCCTGTCATTCAGCCAGAGGCAGCTCTTCAGCCTGATAGTATCAGCCGCAAGCTCAAGCCGTTTCAACTTGAAGGTCTCAACTGGATGATCAAGCAGGAGAAGACGCACTACAAGGGCGGACTGCTCGGCGATGAGATGGGCATGGGCAAAACGATCCAAGCCGTGTCACTGATCATGTCCGACTATCCACAGAAGGAACCAACGCTTGTTCTCATGCCGCCTGTCGCTCTGATGCAATGGAAGACGGAGATCGAAGAGTACACAGACGGCAAGCTCAAGGTTCTAGTCTACCACGGGCAAAACAACAAGGTCAAGAACATGTCGGTCAAGAAGCTGAAGGAATTTGATGTCATTCTGATATCATACAACAGCTTGGAGTCGTTGCATCGCAAGGAGATCAAAGGCTGGTCTCGTGGTGAAGACATCGTCAAAGAGGATTCGCCCATCCATGCCATTCATTATCATCGGCTCATCCTCGACGAGGCTCACAGTATCAAGTCTCGCACCACAGGAGTTGCGAAGGCGTGCTTTGCCCTGAAAGGCACCTACAAGTGGTGTCTATCAGGCACTCCGGTGCAGAACCGCATTGGCGAATTCTTCTCGCTTCTCCGATTCCTTGAAGTACGTCCTTTCGCGGATTACTTCTGCAAGAAATGCCCCTGTGCCATGCTCCACTGGCAGCTGGACGATGACCATATGTGCAAGGAGTGCAAGCACGCCGGGATGGAGCATGTGTCGGTCTTCAACCAGGAATTGCTCAACCCACTCACGCAATCTGAAGAGGCAGAGGACCGTGCCGAGGCTATGGCCAAGCTGCACCTCATCACCGCGCGCATCATGCTTCGTCGCATGAAACGCGATCACACCAGCTCTATGGAACTACCGCCCAAGGAGGTCATCATCCACAATGAGTTCTTCGGACCGATTGAGCGTGACTTCTCGTCCAGCATCATGAGCAACACGACTCGTACTTTCGACACATACGTTGCTCGGGGTGTGATGCTCAACAACTATGCCAACATCTTCGGTCTGATCATGCAAATGCGGCAAGTCGCCAATCACCCTGATCTTCTCTTGAAGAAGAACGCCCACGAAGGCCAGAATGTTCTTGTTTGTAACATCTGCGACGAGGTGGCTGAAGAGGCTATCCGCTCCCAGTGCAAGCACGACTTCTGCCGCGCATGCGTCAAGTCTTACTGTCAGTCGATCGAGCAGGATGACGGCGAAGCTGATTGTCCTCGCTGTCACATTCCGCTTTCGATCGACTTCGACCAGCCCGAAATCGAGCAAGACGAAGACGTGGTCAAGAAGTCTTCGATCATCAACCGCATCAAAATGGAGGACTGGACGTCTTCCACGAAGATCGAGATGTTGATCTACGACCTTTACAAGCTGCGCTCCAAGAAGCAGACTCTCAAGTCTATCGTCTTCTCGCAGTTCACATCGATGCTGCAACTCATTGAGTGGCGCCTTCGCCGTGCTGGCTTCAACACAGTGATGCTCGATGGATCCATGACGCCTATTCAGCGCCAGAGGAGTATCGATCATTTCATGAATACGCCAGAGTGTGAGATCTTTCTCGTTTCGTTGAAGGCTGGGGGTGTCGCTTTGAACCTTGTGGAGGCATCGAGAGTCTTCATTGTCGACCCGTAAGTTCATCCTGGCTTCTGTGTTTGTGCTCATTGCTGACATTATCTTAGCTGGTGGAACCCCGCAGCAGAGTGGCAGTCTGCTGATCGTTGCCACCGCATTGGGCAGCGTCGCCCGTGTGTCATCACTCGTCTCTGCATTGAGGACTCCGTGGAATCTCGAATTGTCATGCTTCAAGAGAAGAAGGCCAACATGATCAACGGCACCATCAACAATGACAAGGTGGCCATGGAGAAGCTCACGCCGGAGGACATGCAGTTCCTGTTCCGCGGTACTTGAATACTTCCCCTGAAACCTGGATGCCTTTCAACAACAGGCGTTACTCTCTGGAGCTCGCATATTGACGCTTTTCCCAATTGCCGCAAATGAGCTTCTCATTGCTGCACCACCTACTTTCTATGCTTGTCTGCCTGCAGCGGCTGTGGCAGGCATAACATTGCTTCGCAAAGACTCTAGCGTGAACAGTAGCTAGAACAAAAGACACGAGATAGATGCTGATATGATACCCGCGACGACATTGGTGCGCCGCTTTTGCTCTCGTGCCCTATGGATCCAGCGTGGCAGCGATGTGCAGGTGCCTCTCATCCACCACCGTACGTACTCAAACGCCTGATAGATAGCAGCAGGAACGAAAGCTTGCGCAAGCTTGCGTACCAATCGAGCTTTCTGACTTGCACCGCGCAGCCTATAGCTTTACGCTGACAAAGAGGTACAGAAAATCAGATCTCATCATCAGCGACTCAGCCGTGGGTAATTCTAAGGCGAATCTTACACGCTACTCTGGTCCCGCAACACATCGTTCACACATTTTAAAGCCTCCACGATCACGACGAGTTTCTGCGATGCCATTCGCAGACACAGCAACTCCCAAGCGAAGGCGTTCTAGGCCACCATCCAGATGCACAGGCCCAAGCAACTTGATGATTTGTGTCGAGACCAGCTCGGCACTCGACCATTTGCCACGAAACCTCTCCCAGAATGCTTGAAAAGCTTCGGTGGCTTCATGGCCTGCTGTCTCTGCAACCGAGCAGGCGGACGACTGACGCCTCGTGACCATGGGTTGGTTTAGCTTCCACGAGTCTCCGCTGGTTCTCATGGCATCTGCAACTCAGACAAAGTGCTTCCGGATCGTTGCGTTGCATTACTTTCAGTGTGCGTTACCAAGTTTGTCGCTTTTGTCAAGACACCACATGTTGGCACTTCGCTGCTCAAGCTTTGCCAGGTCCAGCATTGTTTTCCATATTTGGTCCCATCTACATGACAGGGAACTACGGTTCAACTTTTCGCCTGTCCTGAGTGATTACGCTATCCAACAAGTTTCTGACAAACAGTCTTTTTGAAGTTCGCATCTCTGGCCACGTACCGGAGACCCAATGTGCTAGGAACTGCATGTGAAGTCGCGCATGGATACTTTGTCATTGGTTTTGTACCAGTGTTTGACTTCCTTCGAATTTCTCAAGGGGCCAGTTCAAACAACTGACAGCGCTGCGAGCGAGCCCTCAAAACTGATCCTGGTACTGTAGACCGCAGACTTTCCAAGCACAAAGGTACAGACGAGAAGGACATGGGCATGAACAGAAGCGGCCGCTTGGTCGATAATCTTTCATGAGACGAGCGCCACGCGGAAAGTATGTTGCGCTCTCTGGGTTCATGTTCCCCGTGAGTTCGCAATCCTAGCACAACCGCAATACCGCCTGTCAGGCATGTGTGAAATAGCTAATATGTTGTCAGGATGCCATTTTCTGTAGCTCTACATCAATTGAGCTACTCGCTCATTCTGCCCCAGCCACAGATGTTGTTCTCGATATGGGCACTGAGTGTGCTGCCCAAAGTCTTTGCCACCACTACACCAACCCTGACAGGCTTTGAGAAGAATGTGCAATGGCAGCCCTGCCTCGACGCGAAGCTGCCTCTATTTTGCGCCAACCTGTCCCTCCCGGTGGATTGGAACAAGCCTGATGGCGAGCATTTTGACCTGTTTCTCAGCAAGATAGCTGCCAAAAAGCAGGACGCCAAAATTGGAAACCTCTTTTTCAATCCTGGAGGCCCAGGTGAGGGCCCTGGCAAAGACTTGCAGCAGTCCGACAAAGCACCGTACAGTTACAATTACTGGAACCACAACCCACTCACAGAACATTTCGATTTCATCGCGATCGATCCACGAGGTACTGGAAACTCCCGCCCCGTTCTTTGTGATCCGGAAGTGTGGCGTAAGGAAACCAGATACTTCCCTCAAACGGAAGATGAGTTTAATCGCCTCAAATCCCAGTTTGAAGCGATGGGTCAGAGCTGCTACAATCAAACCGGCGACTGGTTGCGATACATCGATACAGCAAGTAGCGCAAAGGATATCGAGGCGGTTCGTATCGCTCTTGGTGACGAATCAATGAGTTTCTTGGGAACGTCTTATGGCACACAGTTGGGCGCACAATATGCGGAGCTGTTTCCTGGAAATATCCGTGCTATGGTTCTGGACAGCGTTCTCGATCACTCAGAGCTGGACCCATTCGATAATTGGGTGCGAGAAAGTGCTGGGTATGAGATGGTTGCAGAAGGGTTTTTTGACTGGTGCGAAGGGGCCGGAAGGAGCTGTGTGTTGAGCGGCGTGGACAACCTGCCGGCATGGTTCGACAATCTCGTTGAT
The DNA here is from genome assembly GCF_019650295.1 of Cercospora kikuchii. Classification (NCBI taxonomy): domain Eukaryota; kingdom Fungi; phylum Ascomycota; class Dothideomycetes; order Mycosphaerellales; family Mycosphaerellaceae; genus Cercospora; species Cercospora kikuchii. The sequence goes on from NW_025408588.1 coordinate 2,085,546, forward strand.
CGCCTTAACGAGCATCCGGTTGAATTTTTTTCTCCCGAGCCATGCGATGGCGATCCGATCGACTGCGGCAACAGAATTTATGGTGACAAGGTCACGGATCAACTAGCCAACTTCATCGCCTTCCCGAACCCTGGTCCCACTTGGCAGGAAACTGCATTCCATCTGGCTATGCTCGAATCTCGAGGTACGCCAGGCAGGTTCCAAGACACTCCAAGGCGAGAAGGAAACGCATCGCAAACGTACTCGTTCATTGCAATCTTCTGCGCCGATGCAATCTCGGACCAGACGAAGCCCGATTATGCCACAATCCGTGAGGGGGTTGAATACGCAAGATCGGCCTTCCCACATACACGAGGTAATACCGGGGCGTGGACACGTCTCTTCTTCTGCCCTTTCTGGCCCGTACCATCCAGCAACCCACCACATGAGCTCACGACCTTCAAAGATGGCAATCTGAAGCTCGCAACCCCCATCTTGATCGTAAATGCGTATCAGGACCCTTTGACACGCTACGATTCAGCAGTAAATTTACAGCGTCAATTCGGTGACGCCAACGCAGTTTTGTTGAGCAGAGACGGTTTTGGGCATCTAAGCGAACCGTTTCCAGGAGCAGTCAGCGATGCGATATATGACTATCTCATCGACCTCAAAGTTCCGGCCCACGGTACAGTCTTGAAAAATCTTGGCTTGTAAGCATAGCATCTCGAATCCACGGCGCGTCTAAATCTTCTTGGAGTGCGGACTTTAATGTAGTCATTGAATAACGAATCAAGGTCTTCTTCCTCTCAGCGAACATGTTCTTTACTTGCATATCGTAGACAGGGTGTTCAAGGATGCGAGTGGGGCGGTGACCAAGGTTAGCCTCAATCTTGACTAGTCTACCACTAAATCAATCGATGACGATCGGAGAGGACAAACACGATATAGACAAAAGTGACCATATGTGACGATGGGTGCTGAAGCATCAAAGCCGCAAGCCGGCGCAAAAGTGCAGGTCATCGGTGCAGGTACATTCATTTGCCCTTCTTCCCGCGAGCAACATGTCTGAGACATTGATCAGGACTATCACGAACCGGTACTGCTTCCTTCTGCGCTGCTCTCGAGATTCTCCTCAAAGGTCCAGTCTACCATGCCGGAACCCAATGCGTAATCTCAGACGATGAAATCCACATCAAAACCTGGATGGAAGTCCTCGCTCGAACCCCCTACCGATCTCCCGCAGATAAAGAATTCGCGCTCAAGAAGATTGGAGAACGCACAACAGGCTATGTTGCCACAGCAGATACGCCACTCGCACAATTCGTGCCAGAGCTTCTCGAACTCTACCCATATGCGAAAGTAATCTGTACAATCCGCGACCCTGACGCTTGGGCGAAATCGATTTATCAGACCTCTGCAGCAACTTTGCAAGCATTCTTGGGGATCATCATGTTCTGGGTTCCTTGTATGCGGTACTTTCCACGATTTCTTACACTTCTAGCGGATGGAAGGTATGGAGAACTGTATTTGAAACCTGGAGAGCCACAGGAGGTTCTCCGTGGTAGACCTGTGTGGGACAGGCACATTGAGCATTTACGGAAAGTTGTGCCTGAAGAAAGATTGTTCTTTGTTGATATCAGAGATGGTTGGGAGCCGTTGTGTGCGGCATTAGATATGGAGGTGCCAGAAGGTGTGGAGTTTCCTAGAATCAATGATGGTAAGGCGATAGAGCGGCTTGCAAAGGAACAGATACAAAAGGGCTTGCTGAGGTGGGCGTTAGTCCTCGCAGGGTTTGCTGCCGTGGTCGCTATCTTTTTGCAAGCCTTGCAGTAAGGTAGTGGAGCTGATCAAGGCTCACACATGAAATCAGCATGTTCTTGTTCTTGTTTCTTCTTGTGAGTGCCTTGAACAGATGTTGAACGCAACATTAAGCTGACCTAATATGAAAGTCAGGAATTCATAAAGCTACGAGAGCAACAATCAAAATCAAGCTTATTCTCAATCAACGCACCAAGCAATGGCGACCCAAGGGCGACTATTTGCACAGCCTGGCCTCTTTGCGGGCACACTCTGCTTTCTCCTCCTCCCACTCAATCCTGTCTTCTTCGCACTCTCGCAGCTCCTTCTGCCAGTCCCTCTCAAGCTGACCGCAGCTCTTACGGCTCGCTTTCAGGGCGTCCTCGCGACGATCACATTCATCATCCTTGGCTTTCTCAGCGGCTTCAGCCCTGTGGCATTCAGCTTTCTTGGAACCGAGCTCTCGGGTCTTCTGATCGATGCAAGCTCGGTTGCGAGAACGACGACAGTTTCTCAGCTCACGCTCAATGCGGTCTTCCTGGTCGTCGCAGAGGTCTTCAGCCCTTTCGAGAGCACGCTCCTCGCGTTTACATTGGTCGTATTCGCGCTGGAGCTGAGCAGTCGCCCCAGCTGGGCGGCTGGTACATGCGTCAAAGAGAGCCTTCTTCTTTTGGGCATCTGGAGGAAAATGTCAGTCATGGCCATGACATTCTAGTCTGCTGGATAGCGACCTTGCTGGCACTCCTGAAAGTCTTTGAGCTCGTCGGCCTCGTCACGTTTGCATTTGTTGAAGTCGCGCAATCTGCTGGAGCACTGCCGAGCAGTCTGCCTGCTCTCAAGGGCAACTCCATCTGCTGGGGCGGCCAGAGCAGAGGAGCTTACTGCAAAGAGAGCAGCGCTCAGCAGGGAGAACTTCATGTTGGAGTGCAAATGAAGAGAGGCCGGAGGCTCTCGTATAGGCAGATGAGATCTTGGTAGATGGAGCTCAAGTTGCTGGCGTTCGTACTGAGCTCTTTGGGAAGGAGGTGCTGGAAGCCAACTCTTATATAGTGCCGTTCGTCATGATCTCAATATGATTTCCTCTTCTCCAAATCCAAGTCTACAAAGTCGACACCGCATTCAAGCTGGTCATTGATGCCCGCCAAGTTGGAAACAGAGCCATTGGCAGAAGCGGGCCAAGTACGCGTTTCCTCTCACAAAAACATTTGCGCATGGTGTGCCAAATGCTGTGCAGCCTTGGATTCCTTGAGCAGGCGTGAGGAATGGCAGGTTGAGGCGTACATGCACACCACGCTGCAGTAGCAGCCCGCGGAGCACTACCACGACTGCAGCGTGTCGTATGCGTGCGGCGATCGTGCGAAGTGTTGGAGAGCGACAAAGCCAAACCGACTAGACAAGTTAGCTTGTATGTTTGCCTCAAGTTAGTTCGACGACGGGCATCGATTCTGTTCGAGCGCTTGGGGACTGTGCAACTCGACGACAGGGAAGGCTCACATCCACGCCTAGAGCTTCCGCTAGAGTTGTTATTCGACCCTCAGGCTTGCAAAAGCTGATGATAGTGTCGTTCTGAGCATCTAGCCGCTTGAGCTCGGGATCGACCAGCGTGAATGGCGTTAGCGTGTCCAAGCAATGCCCAAGCTGTTCTTTGCATGCTGATCGTGGGCATGGTCGTCACTCCCAGTTTTCGGTACCGTGCGCGCGGAGTCGGCTTGCACCAATGTGCTGGATATGGTTCTACACGTGGCAAAGGTTTAGTGCAAGCGTAATTCAGTGAGAGGCGATGTGCTGATCGCCAAAGGCTTGGAGTCCGTGTACCAGGTTACCTACGAATGTGACCAGTTCTCCAGAGCTGCGTGGTCTCATTCGTAATCTGCGCCGGAATTAGACACATGTCTACAGTCATACGGCCGACAGCAGAAATGCTCCAACGATGATAGCATACACGCCTGGTATTCCTCACTTGGTCCGAGATAGCGCATGGTTCGTGATCCGGGTTGAAGAGGATTGGGGCCGTTCTCTAGATCGGTGGCCCACAAGCGTTCTGCCGAACCAGTGTGAGGTCTTCCTCGTCTACTGTTCTGTCACATTGTTGTGACCGATATTCACGGGGTACATTGCCGTGCTACGTTTGCTGCTTCGGCGATGCGCTTGTTCGTGTCTAGCGTTGGAAAGCTCTCTGGGACCGTCGAAGGCTTGTCGCCATTGATTGAGCACATCGTCATCCTCACGCTGGCATTGCTGGGCTCGACTGGGCAACTCTCTTGGACTTGGCTTTGAGCAGGCGACACTCAAACCGATACATCTCATGAGTGCGCTGACTACGTTGAGATTGAGTGAAAGTCGGATAGCGATGCCATTTCGTTGTGTCCGGTGTGGAGGATGTCGGAAGACGACAGAATGCACGCGAGATGCGTGAAGCGCGACATGAGGTCGCGACTTCACAAGCCACTGCCAAGAACTGACCACGAATGGCGTGAACGTGGGGCAACAAAGTGCTCTCATGCCTCCGCGGAGCTTCGAGTTTCTGCAGGAAAGTCCACGTCTTGAGAAATTGTTCATCGACAAGGAGTCCAAGTTAAGTGTGCTTTGCACGAGCCACGATCTTCAAAGACCGGAGTCGGGTCCGCTTGATCCTAGCTTCATCTTTGTCAGCTAGGCATCATCGCCACTGAGCGGCACTCACACGATCTACTTTGTACATTGTCCATACAGTCCATACAGACTGCACATCGCACTCGCAGCTGCTAGCCACCATGGCCGGTACCGAGCGACCACGAACACCGCCGCGGAAGGCTCATGTAGCCTCGGCGCACTCTCCCATAACTCCAGAGCAAGTCCGTCGTATGGAAGAGTCTCGATTGCGAGCCAAGGCACTTCGAACACAACAGGAAGCACAGAAGAATACATCGACGAGACCTTCCGCTCCCACAACACTTGCAGGACAGAAACGAACGCACGCTGCGATCACACGGGACATACCAGCAACATCTCGCGACGCACGAAATAATGTACCGAACAGCAACAACGGCCTCGCCGCTGCACCAGACGATGGCATTCGAGCTGCTAGGAAGTTTCAAAAATACGTCGAGTACGACTTCAGCAAGATGACAGACACAAAAGGAGGTTTTATGACAGCCGACGATGACCCATACAACAAAGCATTGCACGCACCCGATCCAGACGGGAAGCCCGCGAATATGACATTACGAGAATGGGAGCAGAAACAACTGCAACGTAAACTCCAGACTACAAGATCCGGACCCTATGAGCCCGGCTTGTCAGCTCTTGACGCACGGGACGCAAAGAAATGCAGAGAATGTGGTAGTCTCGAGATCGATTGGAACTGGGATGAGATGCTGAAAACACAAATCTGCCACACATGCAAAGACAAATATCCAGAGAAATACAGTCTCTTGACGAAAACGGAGGCGAAGGAAGACTACCTCCTCACGGACCCAGAGTTGAAAGACGAAAGTCTTTTACCACACATCAAGAAACCTAACCCGCACAAGAGTACATGGAATGACATGATGTTATACCTCCGATACCAGGTCGAAGAGTACGCTTTCTCGGAGAAGAAGTGGGGCAGTGCGGAAGGGTTGGACGTAGAGTATGAAAGGAGGACAAAAGAGACGAAGGATCGCAAAGAGAAGAAGTTCAGAAACAAGCTGAATGAACTCAAAAAGAGGACACGAGTTGAAGCGTACAAGAAAGCGAGAAGTGGTGGTGGAGGGGAATTCGGCGATACGATAGGGAATGGACAACATGAACATGAATGGGGGCGAAGTGTCGAAGATCCTGAAACGGGCATGACGAAGAAAGCTTGTGTGGAGTGTGGGATGGAGGTCGAAGAATTGGAGTTCTGAGGTCGGGACCGTCTCACCGCTATTGTTTGATTGTAGTCCTATGCGCAAGATACCCCTTTGATGTTTGGATAGAACGAGCGAATACTGGTAGTCCAGAGATTATGTAAATATAGTGTGCGACCGTGCCTGTATTGCTCTATATGTATTTGTACGGATTCATAATACCATTCTGCACACTCAGTCAGTTCACAAGCTCGATCAGATATAATTATGTGGTAACTCACCGGGTCGTAAAGCTGCTTTATCTGCTTCATCAGCTTGATCATCGTTTCACTCCTGCTATATCCAATAGCTTCCTTCTTCGCAAGTCCCAACCCATGTTCGGCAGAAATGCTACCATTCCGTTGCTGAATCCATTCAAAGACCCATGGCTCCAGCACCTTCTCGACCTCCTTGTCGTATCTCCTCGTGCATACGTTCAAGTGCAGATTTGAATCACCCATGTGACCGTACCCAATCACATCGATAACCGGCTTGCTGTCGTCTTCGGGATCCATGAGCCCGCTATCCTGGAATCTCTGTCTCGCTTCTGCTACAAGGTCGTATAATTGTGGCAGAGGTATTGACAGATCATACTTGTATACACCTCCCCAGTGCTGTGACGCTTCACTGACACCTTCTCGGCACGCCCAGAGATTTTGCGATTGCGTCTCGTTCTCGGCGAGAATCCCATCTGCTACGATCTCTTCACCCATGACGTGCTCGAGGAAGGCCTCGACCTTTTCGCGATCGTGATCGGCGTTGGATCCGGAAGTTTCGATAAGACAGTAGAATGGGTATTCACCTTCGAGAGGTAGTTTACCACCGGAGGCGCGTGTGTAGATCTGCTGAGAGTTGCCATCCATAAATTCGAACGCAGACAGGATTTCCTGAAGATGTTTCTTGGCCTCCTTGAAAGCGTCTTGCACTTTCTCGTACGACTCTAGACCGAAATATGCCACGTTCACTGCGGGTGATCGTTGTGGTGTCAGTATTGAAACGGCCGTAACAATGCCAATAGTGCCTTCGCCACCAATGAAGAGCTGCTTCAGATCATATCCAGTGTTGTTCTTGCGAAGCTTTCCCAGATCATCCACAATGGTGCCATCAGGTAGCACTGCTTCCAATCCAAGGACGTTCCCGTGCAAGCTGCCATATCGTAGTAATCGCAGGCCTCCAGCGTTAGTCGCAACATTGCCTCCAAGCTGACAAGTTCCCTTGGCACCGAGATCGAGAGGGAAAATGTGCCCACGCTCAGCAAGATGGTTGTCAGCAGCTTCCAGTACGACACCAGCATCAGCAACGAGAATGCCGGAAACATCATCAAAATCCCTGATCTTGTTCATGCGTGCCAAGTTGATCACAATCTCGTCGAAGACAGGTACAGATCCTCCCACGAGTCCAGTGTTTCCACCTTGTGGGTTGACAGCGATCAAGTTATCGTTGCAGTATTTCAGAATCTTGCTGACTTCCTCAGTCGATCCTGGCTTCAATACCAATCTCGTCTGACCCCTATACTTCCTCATCCAATCCGCATTGAATGCTTCTAGATCACTCGTGGAGTCCTGAGTGACGCCGTCAATGATAGCATTGTCTGCTCCTAGCACTTCCTTGAAAAACTTGACGTCGCCTTCGTCGATTTGCTTGAAGCGGGAGTCTCGTTTGATGTTCGGGTATGAATCGGTCGTATACTTGATCTTTTTGGGATCGCTAACACCTGATCGTGACTCGGGAGGATTATGTTCGGCATTGGAGGCAGTCGTGGTTGCTTGCGCGTAGCATCGTATCGACGGCGCTTGGTATACAGCTCGGAGGTGTGCTGGCTGCTGGAAAGCCTTGTTGGCGACTCGGATGCGCCTTAAGGCCGGCAGGCAGCGATTTACAGGAGACATTATCGCGGTACAGTATAGCCACAAGTGAGGCGAGGAGCGGACGGGAGGTGTCGAGACAAATAAAAGAGAGGCAATGTTTTGTGACGTCTTGTTCGGGCAGCTTTCGGAGCAATGCGAGCGCCGTCCCGATGGAGACAGAGCTTCGTGCTTGACGCGCGCCGCCAGTGCCTGGAGCTCTCCGACTGCTGCATCAAACAATCCACCAAACCGCCTTTCCTGATCGACATCATCTGCTTGAACTCAACACATACTGCTCACTGATATCATCCGGATAACGTCGTCAACATGGCATCCGGCTACGACCGCGCCTTGTCCGTCTTCTCGCCCGATGGCCACGTCTTCCAGGTCGAATACGCCCTCGAAGCCGTGAAGCGTGGAACATGCGCCGTAGCAGTCAAGGGCACTGCCAAAGATGACCAAGTCGTCGTCATGGGCTGTGAGAAGAAGTCCGCTCTCAAGCTGCAAGATACCCGCATCACGCCTTCGAAGATCTCCATGGTCGATACCCACGTCTGCTTAGCCTTCGCTGGTCTCAACGCCGATGCACGAATTCTGGTCGACAAGGCACGATTGGAGGCGCAATCACATCGTTTGACAGTGGAGGATCCGGTCACCATCGAATACATCACGAAATACGTCGCCGGTGTGCAGCAGCGATACACGCAGTCGGGAGGTGTGCGGCCGTTTGGCATCAGCACACTCATTGTTGGGTTCGACCCGGGCAGCAAGGATGCACGATTGTACCAGACGGAGCCTTCTGGTATCTACAGCGCATGGTGCGTCCGATCCTCTTGATCATCTGTACCTGCCGTCACTAACCATCACCACAGGAAAGCAAACGCCATCGGCCGCTCTTCAAAAACCGTCCGCGAATTCCTCGAACGCAACCACAAAGACGACATGACTCGCGCCGAGACCATCGAGCTGACGATCAAATCCCTCCTCGAGGTCGTTCAAACCGGGGCAAAGAACATTGAGATCGCCATCATGGCACCAGGGAAGACAGTGGAAATGCTGCCTTCAGAGGAGATCGAGAAGATCGTCGAGAAGATCAACAGCGATAAGGACGCTGCGGCTGAGGCGAACGCCGGGCGGAGAGGAGGTGCCCGACAAGGCGGTGCTGCAGCTGGCGATGCAGCCAGCAGTGCTCAGGGGCCAGAGCAGGTCCTGGCATCGCGACCAGCGGGTGAGGGAAGCGGTGCTCCTCCGGAGTAGGCGCGTTGGATGATGGATATGACAATAGAGCATGCGCACTACAGTGGAGCGAGAGCTTGGCGATGAGTATGTACAATAAGTGCTTCGCTTGAAATCAAGAAGCGGAGGCACCCCGAAATGCATGAGATACCACGAGGCACGTATGTCATCAACGAGATCAAGCACGACGCTTTTCCAGACTCTGGAAGTCTCCACAGATGATCCCCACATAATGGTCCAAAGTCGTCTGATGACTTGTCTAATTGTCTCATCAGCCACAAAGGCGGCTGCAGCTCAAGTACGCAGCCAAAGCATCTCACAACGGAGAATGAATGAAACACGCACCAAGCGATCATTTACCAAACTGTCTTCATTTCGAATGTCTACGGTCCACTTTACAGACCACTGAATGAGTCTCCCTCCTCGCCCCCCTGCGAACTACGCGCGACAACGTTCTGCTACCCGCCGATGATCGTAGCAAAATGCCACTAAGAGTACAGAGTGCAGTGAGGCCTCTCTTCGAACTCCTTCCCGTGACACCACCATGATGCAGAAAACCCTGACGCTTGGGGATATCACACTGAAAAAACAACCTCTCGACCCAAACACCACAAAATCACAAACGCCCCAGAATGAAATAATGTCTTTGCTTGTGGGGTGAACTCCGTCCGAATTAGGCACTTCCAACGTGTGCGTGTCGCCGTACACTGCGCGCTTTGTGTGTTGCTGATACTGTTTGCCCATAGGCCATGCCCGGAAAGAAAATAATGTCTGTGGTGCGGTGTTTTGTATGCTCTTCTGTTGCGTCCTGCGACAGCCACAGGAACAAGATTAGCCATATTGCATGGGGCCACACGACTAGGTCTGATATAGAAGAGCCGGGTCTATAGCATCGTCCATGTCGTGGTACATCAGCTGCTGAGGGTAGTTAGGAAAAGCATGCTATGCGTCTTGCTTCTGCTCTTCAGGCTGATCGGCCATCTCGACCGGCGCGGCTGTCTCTTTGTTGTCGATGTCTTCTGGCGCAGCGGGTGCAGCAGGGGTGGGAATTTCTTTGCTGTCGCGAACATCGGTGGCACTCTCGAGACCTGGTACAGCAAAGCTATCCTCGGTTTCATGCACCAAGTCAGCAAAGACGTTATCCATGTTCGCGCCAGCGCTCTGCTGACTGCCGCCAAAGCCAGGACTATTGATCCCAGCTGTGGTCATGAATCCGGTTGTCGAGGCAGAAGAGACATCTGGCTGCTTAGGGGAGTCGAATATTGCACCAGGCATACCGCTTGGGATCATGCCGTTCCCTCCACGGTTGCCGAAATCAGGACTGGTTCGACTTCCATTGTGGTTATTGCCCGCTGACTGAGACGTGGGCGTACTGAACATGTCGTTCATCCCGAACATCTGAGACCCGAACCCAGAAGGTGGGGGCGAAGGACCGCTGCTGCTATAGCCATGAAACATTGCAGGCGAACCAAGGCGCTGTTGAGGCTGGGTTGTTGCGGGCTGGTACGCGTCGCTCGATGTATTCGGTGCCGCTGATTGTTCTCGCCCCTGGCTTGTCTGCTGCTGCGCTCTCAGAGAGGCCAGGTGACGTTCTTGAGGTGTCTCATAGCCAGGCCCCGGTGCATGCGGAGCTGGCATCGGCATCGAATTCACCTTGGCTTTGAAGGTGTCCAAGTCAGTGGTGAAACTTGAATCGTTCAATTCAAGAACGGCCTTGACTTTCAATAGGCGGTCGCGATTGGCGTGCGGTTCCTGCGCAAGGAACTCGTCGACTATGGGGTGGCCGGCTGTTGTACCCAGAACCTGAATGGCGAGTGCTGTAAGATGCTTGCGAACCTTCTCTGGAGGCACTGGTGTCATCCCAGTGGGATATGGTTGCGCGGAGCTCGAAGATCCCGGCAGTCCAGGTGTCATTGAGCCAGATGGTGATGTGCTGTTCATTGCTGGCTGCAAAGGCATGCCAGGCATCGATTCAGACTGCTTGCGCTTCGCAACGTGTGGCTTCATCTTGTATTGCGTTGGCAGATCATCGGGATTCGTAATACCGAGTTGAGCCATCAGCTTTTGTTGCTTAGTTGGTCGTGGCTTGCGTGTTGAGTGTGAGGCATCAGTCATCGGCGGCGGCTCTGGTGCGACCTTCGCTAGTCTGTGAAGCTGCTGGCGCAGGTAATTTGTCTCATGTGCGAGCAAGATATCCGCGCCCTCGACTTTGCGCAAATAGAACCGCAGGATGCTGACTTCCTCCGGCGTGGGCTCCATGGCTGGCTCGACATAAGGCCGAATGAAGTCTCGGAAGTTCTGGCCGTACTCGCAGATGTTTGACAAGGTCTTCTCTTCCACGGGCTGAAATGGAAGTGTTTCCAGTTCGTCGAACCAGGACTGCAGATCTTCCAATTTAGGTCGGGCCGCATCGCGAGGAATTTTGACTCGCCAATCGCAAATTGGGCAGGTGTACTTGTCATCCTCCTTCACCTTGCCACGGGCAATCTTGAGGCACTTGCCGTGATACCACTCATGGCAAATCTCGCACTCAATCATCATGCCAGCCTCGGACTTTCGGCAGATACAGAAGACATCTCTGCTTGAGGTGCTTCCTTCTGTCACGGGAGCTTCGCCCTCTGCTGGAGATCCTGCCCTTGAAGATGGTTCAACAGGGCCTCGTGGCTTGTCTTCAATGTCGAAGCACGCCTGGTTCCGCAGATCGACAGTGTTCATATGCTGTTGCAGAATGTGCAATGGGGCATTTGCTTTGCCAAAGAGCTTCTTGCCACGTCGCATCCAGTCTTCGTGCCTCTTCGACTCTTTTTCGAGATCGATCGTGCCTTGGGGCTTGCTCTGCAGTTCATCGAGAGCGTCCATGACCTCTTTCATTTCATTGTAGTGCGGTCGCTTTCTGAAGTCCGGATCTTTGCTGCGGTCAACAAGAGAAGCTATTTTATCTTGAATTTCGCGCTGCTTCTTGAGAATCGCATCTACTGCTGCAAGAGTCTCTGGAGTGACCGGTAAAGTTGACGCTTGCCTTGAGAGGGCATCAAGCTGTTGGTAGTGAACTTGCTCGACCGCCATGAGCTCCTTGGCCTTTTGCTCCCACAATTCACCTTGAGCCTTGTGTTCCTTGAAGAAGATTATGTCTGGATTCGTGTCCGGCACTCCGATATCTGCACCCTCAGCGAGGAACTTCTCGATGTCTTTCAAGGTCTGTGTCTGCTGCTGTGTTTCAAGATTCGGCTTCTTTGCCTTCGCGGCATCATTCCAGCGCAAACGCCTCAGCACTTTTTCAATGCTTTCAATCTCGGGCATGTCGACGTGGAATTCCTTGGCGCGCTCGAGCAGCTCCTCAAAATCTTCTGTCTTCTTGGCGAGGATGTTGCCCAGTGCAGCATGCGCATCCTTTTGAAACTCTTCAATATTGCTAGCTCTCTCGCGCAGCGTGACGATCTCTGGGCAGTCGAAGCCAATCTTGTCTGCACTCTCCAGCAAGTTGTAAATGTTAGAGATCTTGCGCAGCTCTTTGTCGCGCTCTTCTTGTTCAGCAGCCTTGGTGCCTTTCCGCCATACTTTCTCGCTCTTGCGACGATTCGTCTGCTTGCGTGTAATGTAGTTCGTGGCTTCTTCGACCCACTCATTGCATTTATCCACGAAGCGTCTCAGATCTGGCAATTGCGGAAGATCGTACTGTATCTTATCACCTTCAGTGAGGAGCGTCCTCAGGTGCTTGAGTGAAGGTCGGGGGCTATCCTCAAGCTCTTTGTCCACCTTGGCAGCCCACAGCTCAGGGATGTTGGCCTTGTCTACGACTTTCTGCACTGTTGATGTGAGTACATCATCGGTCATCCGGTACTGCACAACGTGGTCTCCGTTCTGGCCAGAGTGACGTTCCGTCTCCAATGCATCACAACACTCGTAGCTCCCAGCGTGAAGAAGACACAGCACCTTCTTCGTCTTCATGCAAACGTAGCGTGACAAGTGACAATACGCTTTGCAGAATGTGCAGATGACCTCCTCTTCTTCAACGGAAGCATCGATGGCCTCTGGCTCCTGGGCATAGCGCGGACCAAGATATGGTTCTGTTTGCTGCGTTCCTGCCTCTGCCGCAGGCCCACGCAAGAAATGTTGGCGAGTGGCTAACTCTTCATCCCGCATGCGCTCTAAGGCTGGTGCCAGCCATTTTGATGTCCGGATAGAGTTGTCGCGGGAGGCTGCTGTGAGCAGCATCTCGTCGTGCGAAAAACATGGCTGTTTCCGGTAATCTCGCAGCCTCCTAACGCCCTCCTCGCCAAAAGGCTCCCAGTCGTGAGGCGCAAAGTTGACAGCTTCATTGAAGTTGAATCCTTGGTTGAATCCGGCGTGATATGCACGGGGGAATGTAATGACAAATTCTCCCGCGTGCTGGTCTATCGCATAGACACGAACGCCAGCTCGCCTGAGCTTTTCCGGTCTTGCGAGGGTGACCAGCTGGAAAAGCAGATCAGGCTGTGTTTCAAAAAGTTCAGGGACTTCTTGCTTCATCGCTTCTTCGAACTTGTACGAATCTTCTCCAGGTATACCGTACCATGTCTTGGTTTCGCCAAAATGTTGGTAATTAGCCGAATAGGTATAGTGGTCCTCGTTGTGCCAGCAGAATGTTGAGAAGATCATGCCAACGTAGAGCCAAGGGACAGTCATGCCCGAGACGTCGGACTTGATGTGTCGGAAGAGCGACTCCTTGTCGAGCGGCATGATGTTCAGATTCCAAGGATCCGTAGAGTAGGGATCGCGTGGATGCTTCTCGATCGTTGGGAACCCGCTTCCGTGGGTGGTAGAATGTATATCTGCGCCATACTCCACCTCGGTCGTGTCAGAAATGTCCTCGACAAGTCGCCAAAATTCGCGCTCTATGTCTTCTTCTTCTAGGTGATGCTTGTGCTCATTGAAGGGGCTGAACTGTCTCGGAATAGTGTTGAAATGGTGCATTTTGAACTCGTTGGCCTTTCTCTGGAATCCGGAAAGCGAATACACGTCTCCTTCGTCAAAGCCGTATTCATTCGTCCCGACCAGACATCTCGGACAATGCCACTCGTGCGCTGGGGCTTGCTTGAGCGGAGGCTCGAGGCAGTACATGTGATATGCATCGCCACAACTCTCGCATCTGAGATGCTTATGTCGTTCATCAGGCTTGAGGCAATTCTCACACACTTCTCCAGGGCTATAGTGGCCCCGCTCCCGATTCGCATGCAACTGCTTCATGCCCATGCGAGAGTGGTGCATGTTGCTACCCGCTACCGTCGGCACATCCTTGCGCAGGCGCTTGCTACGACGCTCGAGCGACGAAACCTCATCTGGTGTCAATTCGGAGTGCGGTCGCTTCAAGGCTGCAGTCCCGTTGGGATTGACCGAGAGATGTTGTGGGGTCATGTGTTGCGGCGTGCCCTCCAATGGACGCTGCGGAGTACTACTATTGGAGTGATGCATTCCATTCACGCCGTTCACGGCAGTAAAGCCTCCGGAGGGTGGCGGCGGCGGCGGAGGTTGCGCGCTGTTGACTGGAGTGAAACCTCCCGCGTTTACTGGGGTGAAGCCACCAGTGCTAGGCGGCGCTGGGTGGCTTTGAGGAGGCTGTGGGGTGCCAAAATGAGGAGGACGAGGCGCCTCGTGCGGATGCACAGGATGCATGATCTCGTGGTTGCCCGGGAAAGGAGGGTGTGGACTTTGGCCATTCAGAGACGCATGAAGTGCAGCAGAAGCTTGCATTGTGGGTGCGTGTTCTCCAGTTATCGGTCCATTTGGCCGCTTAACAGGAGATGGTCCCGGCGAGGGCGTGTAAGGTCCGCCGTTCATCATCTCCAATTGTTGGTGCACGCCCGGCTTTGCCAGCCTGAGATATTCCTCGTATGGCAAAAGCCATTTCTGATATGAGTTCTTGAGCGATGTCGACAACGAAGACATGATTTTGCCGCTGTAGCCCAGGTCTCTTCCCACTTCAGCCCATCTCTTGCCCTTGCACACCTGCTCGAAGCCACCCTTCCTCTCGACGGTCTTCTTCAAGCGGTACAGGTCCAGGGGTCGCTTGTCGACACTTGGGAATCGATTGAGATTATGTCCGTTCTGCTTGTGGAATTTGGCAAGCTGGTCCAGATAGTCGTTGTTCACTCGGTTTCCGCCTTCGACCGAGTTCAACTCTTGACGTCGCGTTCGGAAGTGGAAACGCTATTCAAACATCATGTTAGTCAGATTTCAGTGGATGCAATGCGTTACTGTCATTGCGAAGGCAAGGTTGTCGCATACCTCAGTGTTGATAGCGAACGGCGGATTCCAGCTTTCCGGAGGCACGATCTTCACGATGCCGTACTTGCTCCCCTCTGGAGCGATCTTGCGCATATATTCCATCGGGTCACGAAACTCCTCTTCGGTTGGTCGATATATGGGCGCGTTCGGTATATCAAACAGCCGCGACCTCTTCTCCGGATACGGTCGCATATTTGGTTGTCCTCTTCGCTCCACCGTCGATAGGTCCAGCGCCTCGGCACGACGTGCGCTGAGCGGAATGGCATGGTTGTTGCCTGAGGGCGGCCCGTTCAGAGTGCCCGGCACTGCTGGAGCCTTCATCTGCTTCTTTGTCGACGGTCCGGGAGAGTCGGTGGACGGGGCTGCCACTGGCGACGGCCGAGCAGGCGGCATCGCCATGACAGCACCTCCGCCACTGCTGGAAGGCAGCACCATTGCGTCCTCTCCCTATGAATACATTCGGCAAGCAAAAGATCGAAGCACTACTGCTGCGCGGTAGTCCGAGGGATCGTCGCGGGTGTGGAAGGTGTGGGAGGTGGTGGAGAAACGGAACAGCGAAGGTATGCGATGGATCCAAGTCCAAGCCAGAGATGCGGGTAGCAGATCGGCTCGAGCCTTGACTTTCCGGTACACCTCGATCTTTCACATTTGTGGGCGCAACACTGACAGATGTTGGAATACGTCGTAGGCGAGTGTTTGTGGCCTCTCGCGGGCAGATGAGATGTATGTCGCGTGCAAATATCGGCTGTGGAAAGTGAATAGCGTGAGCAGTACAGCGGCGACCCAGATTACTCCTGCACTGACCACTGCCCACGCTTAGCCCAATTAGGCTTAGCAGGCAGACGTGAAGTCGAGCAGATCGCTTGGGTTGCGACTTCAGGAAGAGCGTTACGAGTGACAGACGCCAAATCGACTGAACAAAGCCGCACGTGTCATTCGCCGGCTGCATTGCATTGGTGCGATGGAGAAAGGCATTGCTCCCATTCCCGCCCTTTACGCGTGCTATTTGCTGAGATCCATCGCGCGACACGCTTCGCTGTATATCGGCAGCACGCCAAATCCCCCACGTCGGCTGCGTCAACACAATGGCGAGTCGAAAGGAGGCGCGGTCAGGACTTCCAAAGATTCGTTGCGGCCGTGGGAGATGACATGTCTCGTCACAGGTTTTCCGAGCAAGATTGCCGCACTGCAATTCGAGTGAGTACGATACGATCAGAACCGCCGTCGACCACTTTGCGTGTGCCCAGCTCTCATTTCCATTGTGCATGTCTCCGTCGTCTCTAGGGCGTGTGTTCTAATCTGATATAGATGGGCATGGCAGAATCCACAGTTAACGCGACACATTGCACCGGATTCACGAATCACACAGGCTACAATGACCACACGCATATCGCCCAAGACGGGAAAGGCTCGAAAACGCTCAAAGCGTCCTCGCCTATCTTTGACGGATCGCTTGAGAAATCTACATCTTCTACTGCGGGCGAGAAGTTTTCGGCAATGGCCCCTCAAACTTACCTTCTACTGCGAGGATGTGTTTCGCGTATGGAGCAAACTCATCGAGCAGACAACAGAAAGATTGCCCAGTGGTCTTGAAGTAACCATCGATCAATCTTCAAGTAGTTTCAAGGACTCGAAACACCCAGATGGCGACCATGCTGCAATCGAAGGAATCGGCATACATGGCCTTGTTCTCGATTATGCAAGACGTAAAGGGCATTTGGAGAAGAGCCAAGCTCTTTTAGCTGCCGGCGAACACAGTCTTAAGTGTTCCATCTGCAAAGAACGGTTGCCGTCCAGCGGCGCTGCGACATTGGTCTGTCCCTCCGATGACTGTTCTGCCCTTTCGCATCTGCAGTGTCTAGCCGCCCACTTTCGCCAAAGTCCCCGAGAGGATGAGATTGTTGTTCGCTCAAGCGGACCTTGCCCGTCTTGTCATTCTAAGGCACAGTGGACAGATCTCGTCACGGAGCTGAGCTTGCGAATGCGTGGAGAGAAGGAGATTAAAGCATTATTCAAGCCAGAGCGAGCCAAGAAAGGCACTTCTGCGGCACGCGATGTACTCGATGACGGATCCGAGCAGTCTGAAGTCGAAGAAGACTTACGAGACATTGCGGTGGGAGATGAGTGGCCCAGTGTCGAGGACAGCAGCGATGAAGATGCAGCTTCGGTGCATGTTCATCAACAGGCGTTCAGGAGTGATCCGACGCCAGAGCGAAGACCGTTCAAAAAGACAGTGCAGCCACAGACGCCCCATTCGGAGCCAGTGATTGAAGACAGCGAGTGGGACGAAGCTGAGCTGCTGACATGAGCGCTAGTAGTATCAGTCGCACTTCATATAAAGTGACAGAAACGTGTGAACGATTCACACGCACTCGCGCACTAGTCAACTTGCTCTTACCGTTACACCTCACTGCATTGCCCGCTTCCAGGAAACGCACAAGACATAAATGAAGCTGAGTTGTGAAAAGTTGAAGTTGCCATCTCCGCGTACCAGATTCCAGACGAAAAAGTAAAGTCTTGCGTGAGCCATGGGAGTGCGTCTCAGCTGAGCGATGCCTCAACCATTTTCGTGAGGCACATCCTCACTGGACCCAACACTTCGCCTGCCGTACATTTGCATGCGTGAACGCATTGTTCCTGCAGGGCGGTACAGTGGAGGTGTTATTGGATGCGGCAGTCGGACGCGTCAATGCCCGTGTGCTGGCCCCGAGCATGTGAAAGGAGTGTGGTTACTGCGATCGGGCAGCGGACCGACAATCTGCATGGCGATCACCCGCACAACGGTCTCATCGTGGCAGAGGCGTATCTTGGCTGCGGTGACTGTGATTCGACGTGCACACTCTGCGTGACACCCAACTGATGTGTTGTGCGCTCATCGCGTCCGAAAGGTGGGCACTGCGCGAACGAGAAATGGGATCACCTGCCGATGCTTGGCGCGCCACGCCAGAAGCAATAGACTTCCCGACCGCAGAACAGCAAGCACGACCAGTGCAGAGCCGCGGCGCCAGGTTCGGAGCGTTGTGGGAGGACGCGGGACTGCAGCAGATGGCGGTGGTCGGGTCTGGCAATGACCACACCTCGCTGTCACCAGACTCCACCCTGCCCGAACAAATGCGCCAGCCTTATACTTGACTCCCCCAGCCGTCGCGCGACTCGTGCGAGAGTTCCCATGAGACGCGACGTCAGCCCACGCCAGCATGGCCGACATTGAACCCAGACCTCCGGCGAGAGCGGCCACCACCTCCACCACCGCGGCGAGGAATGCAAGCACCTCAGCAACACCAGCCAATGCTGCGACGATCCGCTCGCGTATACCCCACCGACAGTCCAGCGATGGCCTATCGCCCTCGCCGCGGCCGTCGCTACAGCCTCGACGGCGATCATCCTTGATATCGCTCTCCAGCATTGACGAAGCGACCCGATTCTTCACCGACGACTACATCAACCCTCGGACGAGCAAGAGACGCGCGGATGACGAAGAGAACGAGATGACGAACTGGCACTCCTCTCCGCTAGCGTTTGCACTGCTGCCAGCGCTGGGGGGACTGTTCTTCAACAACGGAAGCGCCTTCGTAACAGATGTGCTGCTGATCGGGCTGGCGGCTATATTCATGAACTGGAGTATACGGCTGCCTTGGGACTGGTACTACTCTGCTCAAACGCTGCGGCGGGATACACTGCCGGACCTCGACGAGGATGACCTTGAGGATGAGACCGCTATCGAGACTGCCTCGTCTGCTGGCGAGTCGCCAAAAGCATCAACGGAACACAAGGAGCCGTCAAGTATACGACAGATCAGCAGGCAAGAAGAAGCTGCTGCTAGTCTTCGCAAGCAAGAGTTGTTGGCTCTGGGCGGCACATTTGTCTTCCCTATGTTGGCTGCCTACCTGCTGCACGTTATTCGTGCGCAGCTTTCCGGGCCGAGCAACGGATTAGTCTCCGACTACAACCTGTCCATCTTCTTACTTGCGGCCGAAATACGTCCAGTACGCCAAATCGTACGCCTGATCACGAATCGCACGCTACACCTTCAGCGAACAGTCACAGGGGTAGACGACCCCTTCGCATCAGCACTTGGCGAGAAGAGCACAATCAACAAGCTTGCCGAGCGAATCACAGATCTAGAGGCTCGACTGTCTGACCACGCCATCGTCCCTCCGACGATGAACATGGCACAAAAGACGGATATCAACGACATGTCGAATGAGATTTCCAAACGTTACGATAATCGTCTAGATAGCCTAGACCGAGCCTTACGACGATATGAGAAACGAACCCTGACGATGGGCATGAACGTGGAGCAACGATTAGGATCATTAGAGACGCGCCTGCAAGAGGCTCTCAGTCTTGCTGCTGTCGCCGCACAGCATTCGCAGAACCCTGGCATAGTTGCGACTGGGCTGTCGACGCTGAGCAGTATCATTGCCTTTCCTCTGAAGATGGCGTACAGCGTTTTCGTTTGGCCATTCTTGGCAACAGAGCAATTGTACAACAAGACCAGATCGATACTGCTTGGTCCCGCTGCACCTCGCTCTCCCAGACGCAAAGGTAGTCGCACCGAGGCCCGCGGGAGAGAGGATAGTCGGTCGCGTGAGAAGCATACAGCGCGAAAATTGTCTCGCGAAGCCAGGCGTGGCCAATAGCATCACGCTGAGCATCGATGGAACGACCTGATTTATGGTGGACGTGAAAACTCAGCAGCAAGCATTGATACCCCTGGTTGGAATTCGCAGTCACTGCAATATTGACGTATGTATTCGAAGTATTAGCCCTGTAATTCTTGTCCTATCCTACAACCCGTCATCGGGTGTCCAGACGCCTCGCATCCATCTTGTATCGAGGTCACTGCCTTCTTCGTAGAATCTGAGATCAGTACTCAGTCGAATCCTGCCCGCGGGGTCATCGTTCTTGATGGCTCCATGGATCATGTAAGGGTTGCTGTCGTAGCATATTAGCACATGTTCGTGACCACTGTGCAACGATCAAACTTACTGAAACACCACATCCCCAGCTTCATAATTCGCCACGATCCACCTTCTCGCCCTCCTCTCCCCACCATGTCTCCCATCTTCAATCTCCCTTGTCAACTTCGCCGCGTCATGCGAGAGCTGCCCATCCCTCATCATGTTCTGATTAAACCCATTAATCCTCTCCTCCTTCGTGAATGACTCCGCTCGTTTGGTGAAATCTGCTTCCATCGCGAGTCCAATATCTGTGCTATTCTCCAAATACATCAATCCTCCCCCCGTGGGCGAGCAGTCACCGATCGGAACCCAAGCAGTCAAGAACTCAGCTTCACCCGCTCGGAGGAAGATCTTATCGTAGTGGATTCCAGTACTGAAACCGTTGGGGACATTATGTCGTAGTAGAGTTCGGGTAACAAGGACATCTTTCTTCCAGCCCATGAAATCTCGAACAAATTGGCGAAGTTTGGGATGTTCGAGAAAAGCTTTGTAGATCGGATGAGTGTGAGCTGACACTAATTTGTCGACTTTGAGTCGATCTTCTGGCAGGTCTCTTCCGCCTACGCCGTGCTGTGCTATGGGGTCCTGGGTGTCGTCGAAGATTCCTTCGCGGGGTGATGTGCCTGGTTTCAGAATGCCAGTGGGTTGCATGTGTGAAAAGTAGGCTTCCCGCATGTCGAGAACATCTTCACGAGGCATGACGCCTTTTACGAAGATGTAGCCGTCTTGTTCGAAGCGTTGACGCATCTCTTCGACTGGGGTATCGATTGTGGTTTCTCGCATCCAGGCGACGGAGTTATGATCGAGGAAGTCTCCATAGTTTGATCGAAGCTTTGGTAGGCTATTTGGCTCGTACACTAATTGGTGTGCAGGCACTGGAGTTGTTTGTAATGTAGCCATGGTGCTAATAAGGGATTGAGATCAATTCGTGAAGAGAAGGTAAGACTGTGAAGCGCATGCAACTTATAGGCATGCTCGTCGGTTGCAGTCAATCGGCCCTGTGGCAATCTTGACCTGCGGACGGCATGCACGAATGCAGACTGCCGCTGCTAGCTTTGTCCCTGGTGCATTCCTGCTTCTGTGGACAGCATGTGGAAAGTGGTCAGGGCCGTGATCCTGTCGGGCAAATTGTGGCCGGTGTTACTCAGTCCTAGACCGTGAGCCCAATCACAGCATATGTTAATAAAACGGCACACCAGTGCGGCTCCAGAAACAGAGGAACTCATGCACTCCATGTTGTGGAGATAGTGCTCCTACAGCAATTTGCGGCGGTTTCGGCATCTTTTGGAGCTGGTAAGGCAAGTTACCCCGCGGTCGCTACTAGGAGTAGTGACGGAACGGGGTCATGGAGAGAGAAGCCAGTTCTTGAATTGGAAAGCCAGTCCCAGACCCCGCACAATCCACCCTCCCGTGTGGGGACAGTCCAGAAATTCTCCAAGGCTTCGTGCTATCAAGCCTGATCGTTTACCATAAATCGAGACAAAGTGCTCTGTGGATGACCGGGATGTGGTGTAGTAAAGCCCGAAAGGTTGTCGCATCAAAGCCTCGCCAGATCGAATTGGCAGATTGCTCGATCGTCGACGAAAATTTTGTCCGCAAAGGTCGATGACGACTTCAAGGACTTGATGGAAATTTGTGTCGAGACGCGTTTATACACTGAAATCCCGAAACGGAGAGCCCTTGACCTTCATGCTGGAGTCAAACTTAACACCTTCGTCTTTGAGCAGCTGGTGCTTTTCGTGAGCGTATTTCCCACTCTCTCCCCATCCACCACACTTGAAGCCGCCGATCGTGCGGTCAGCAGCAAGGATTCTGTGGCAAGGCACTTCAGGCGCAAATGGATTATTCTTGATCGCACTTCCCACTGCGCGAGCACAGGTCTTCGAATGCTTGTCGTTCAGATAATCTGACATGGCTCCATATGTTGACCAGCGGCCGCGTGGAATCTCAGTCAACATGGTTAAGATCTTCTTTTTGAACGCAGTCAAGTCTGATCCTTGGATGCGCTTGACTTGGACAGACATATCGTAATCCTCTCCAGCCTTGACTTTTGCTTCCTGCAACTCCTCGTCGCTGATTTCTGCTTTCGTGTTGCGCATAGGGCTCGATACCGGGAGGAAGTAAGATGAGACCGTCGGATCAGTGCTCTTGTTCTTGCTCTTCTTAGCCGGCTGTTTCACAGTCGCGTCCGCATCATTGGAGGTATTGTCTGCGGCCTTTCGTTTCTTGCTCTGCTTCCCGCGTAACTGTAGGCTGTGCTCGTCTAGCTCGACCAGATTTGCACCACCTTGAGCTATCTTCTCGGCAAGTTCAATTGCAGTCCCTAGCTGCTCTTCGGACATGTGTTTGTAGGCCGGTGACTTGAGCACTTCGGTCCATGGCTTGTCCACACCGACAGCATTGTCCAGCACGATTCGCGCAAAGCAATGATCTAGGAAGACGGGCCAAGTGGGCTGGGATTCGTCTCGTGCTTTGGCTAACGCTGGAAGGTACTCTTTGTAGAGATAATTCCAGCGCTCTTGCAGCTGTGTTTTGCTTTCACCTGCCATCGGAGGCCTATGTCATATCTATGCAATTTCCTTGAAGTCAACAATGATGTTTACAAGACGATAAGACGATGCAGCATTGGGAGTCGCAGTGGTCTGACGCGTCCCGAAGATCTGGGTTGTCCTGGCAGAAGATTCGCGCTAAGACGCGAGCACGGACGTTTTCGCAGCAGGGTGTCCGAACTTCACACCCATCCTTCTCCCAAGGCCCAGTCTCCAACACTGTTTACAAAGTGCCGCAATGTACATCTGGTGTTTTACAGGAGTCGCCGCGGCGAACGGGAGAGGGATGCTGACAAGCATGGCCGTAGAGTGATGAGGACCTCGTTCACTTTTCAGTCCTCTTAGGAGAAAGCACCAGACTCAACGGCTGTGTGGACGGCAGGACAGCGAAAGGCCTCTGGTAGTAAGTGGCAGCAGTTCGGTGTCTTTCATGCGATGATCGACTCAGGTGAGCGCGCTTAGCTTCCATGTGTAGACACCCTTAGCCGGCGGCAGATTACTGTGCCAGCAGGCCCAGCACTCGGGAGCACGCTGTGGTGGTGATTTCTAGGATTGATGCACCTCACTTTCAGGCGACCAAAGGGCTCCGGCTGCTCTACAACCCCGATCGTTGTCCGCATCCGCAAATACCCTCATGAGTTGAGGTCCCAGCAGCTGCCCGCCACTCTGCGCCCTGCTCCATCATTTTGCCCTGCGATCGAGCGACGTCTGCAAGCTTAGCAACAGTTGGAGCTCCAACACTTCATGGCTTGCTATCGCGGACAGACCTCAAGTGAAGTTGCCCCTGCGCCGTTGAAGCTGGTGTGCTTCACTTCTTGATCTTGCATCGCCAAAGCTATAGCAAAACGACCCCCTTCCACTTCCGACGCGACACACCGACTATCCCCACCACCATTCTAGTCGAACAACATATCCCAAATCAGCACTGCCTCTTTCACACCGTAAGCCCCATCAATCGCTGCCACCATGCCACCAGCAAAGTGGGACGACGCTCGTCACAAGCAGCTGCTCCTGGCTGTAATCCACCTGTCGACAATCTCAACCCCCAACTGGGACAAGGTCGCAGCTGCAATGAATGAAGGCTGCACTGGTTCGGCCGTTCGGTAAGGGAGGATCGAGATGCGCTGCCTTGCGCCGCTAACTGAGTGGTAGTCAGCAGTTCAACTTCCTGAAGATCAAAGCGAAGGAGGAGTTCGGAGAGGCTGGCGACGTTGGCAACGGTGAAGAGACCAAGCCCAAGGCCGGGGCCAAAGCTGGCAAAGGTCTCACGAAGAAGACGACTGGCGAGGGTACCGTCAAGTCGGGTTCGAAGCGCAAGGCTGACAAGATGGCTGTGGACGATGCAGAGGGCGATGGCGGCGTCGAGGGCGAGGAGGAATCGATCAAGCGTGTTAAGGAGGAAGAAGACCATATCTGAAGGCTCGCCCTGAGCAAGCCAAAGAGTTAGCACACCCGATTCTCCCCCATCATTGTACTCACTGCGCGTCACTGCTTGTAGGAGCCATCACTTCAGAGGGCATCATGTGGCATTAGAGGGGATTTGAGGGAGCAAATTGACCGATTGGTCAGGGTTGACAGGACTCAGTCTTGCTCACTGTAGCACACCAAAACCTAATTTGGGGCACAAAATAATTTCCAGCTGCTGCTCTCCCCTTCTCTCTCTTTCTTCTCACCCACAACATTCAATCGCACAACTCTGCGCCCCAAACACAACACTCAACCGCACACCAACACAACAACACAACAGCACACATCCACCATGCCTGTCACCTGGGACGACGCGAAGGAGAAGCAGCTCTTGCTGCTCATAATCCACCACACCCAGCCGTCGCCACCATGGGCCCAAGTCGCAAACGACATGGGCGAAGGCGTCACGGAGGAAGCCATCAAGTAAGTCCATCACTGATCATTCCCCATCACCGCCGAACCATTGAAACTGACCGTCGACCTCACAGGCAAAAGCTCAAGAAGCTCAAGGCTGCCGCGAAGACCCAGTTCGGTGAGCCGACCAGCACTGACGGCGCTCCACCAAAGACACCAGCCAAGCGCGGTCTCTCCAAGGCTGTCACCGAGACACCTGCTAAGCCTCGCAGCGCCGCTGGCAAGCGCAAGGCGAAGGAGGTCGAGCGCAACACCGAGGAGGAGGACGAGGACAAGGCTCCGGCCAAGAAGGTCAAGTCTGAGGTTGAGGATAGCAATGGCGATGACTAGGCGGATCGCTACGTGACACTTCTTCGTCAGGCGCAAGCTCTACAGAACTGAGGATTGGGCGTCTTGGACGGAGAGTGCTTGGGGCATAAGGACGGCACGAAACGAGCAGCTACAGGACATACGAGCAGATTCCGCCGTGCGGATCTTGAGTAGATGAAGATGACCTGACGGTCAAATTGATACTGAAAACCACATCTTCCCTCTATGTATTGTGCTCTTTGATTCCCACCGTAAAAATGTGTCGGAGAAGGCCCCGGAGGCATGTTTGTGTGGTTCATCGTTCGCGTGACTTCTCGGGGCCCCCATGATTGATCTGCGCGTCTGCTCCACAACACCCAGCATGTGCATAGCTAAAGTGAAGCTCATTTTGAGCGCGTAAGAAAGCTACAGAGCATCGTAGAGCCCGCTCTATGCGTCCCCATTGGCCAATATGAGCTCTCCTGGACATGTGAAGGCGTTCTAATCCCGGTTTCACGCGCGTGCGGACCTGCTCTGCCCGTTAAAATAGGCAAACAGTGAGTCCTTATTGGCCGTGCATGCTCAGGCAATAGCACGTGTCACACACAGGCAGAAATTTTGCTCGTGCTCCACTTTGACCGTGCCCCGACTTTCTTCTATTTCTTCTGCTTCAGCTTTCTTTCCCCCAACACCCAAACATCAACACACAACCGCGCCTCCTTCCACCACAACACTACTCCAACACAACCTCGTCCACTTACAACAACACCAACACACTACCATCATCATGCCTGTCAACTGGGACGAGACCAAGGAGCGCCAGTTCCTGCTGGCTATCATCACTGCCAACCCCGTCACCCCAAACTGGGACCAGGTCGCGCAGATGCTCAACACGCAGAGCGGTACCGACGACTACGTCGGAAACGCACTTCGGTACGTGCTTAACATGTGTGCCCCTGACCGTCACCTTACCACATGCTAATCTCATATGTAGTCAGAAGTTTGCCAAGCTGAAGAAGACGGCCGAAGAGCAGTACGGCGGCTTCGCTGCCGCTGACCCAACTCCAATCAAGAAGACCACCACCAAGCGCAAGGCCCCGAAGAAGGCTGCGGAGGACAAGGAGGACGGTGAGGAGGAGGCTGCCGCCCCGAAGACCAAGAAGGCCAAGACTACCAAGAAGTCTGACTCGGTCGTCAAGGATGAGGATGACGAGTAGCGCTCTTCTCTATCGCACTCCATACAACATACATCTGCTTGCACTAGAATGCAGTAGATTTGGTCTGCTGCTTGGTGTGGACGCCGCCTGCGGGCAGATGCCTCCTACATGAGCTCACGAAGATACGACTGAATGCATGAATGTTCCCCTTGATCGGGGATCTAGCAGTAATTTCTCCCTGTTTCACCATGTTGTGTTGTTCTCTATCTACTGTGTCACATGCGTTCTCTACTGTGTCATACTCGTTCTCTACTCTGTCATGTGTGTGCTCTACTGTGTTTAGATCCGCTGTATAATGACCTGTGATGGCTCACATGCTCGTCCCTTACAAGCCAATAAATCATTGAAGCCTTCACATGCCTTGCCATATGTCGATGCATATGCCTCAGTTAGCCTCAGTTTGCTGCCTTAGACTGCCTTAATCGTCGGCTCTGGCCCATATCTCTGGAAGAATTTCCCGTTGGACGCTGCTCAATCGACAAATGCGAGGCGACATGAACCACATAATTTCCTAGAGTAAGTGTCTTGGGGACCGGACATAGCGAGATTTGAACGAATTTTCTCGGTCTCTCTAGATGTTTTGCACGTTGGATGCTGCTCAATTGAGAGATACACAGCGACGTGGGCCACAAATGGTTCCAGAGAGGCGTCTTTGAAGCATTGGACATAGCGATTTTGATCGAATCTTCGCTATTTTGGAAACAATTTGGCCTCTATCTCTGAAATAATCTCCCGTTCACTGCGGCTCAATGTACATATCCGCAGCGATGTTGACTGAATGTTTTTCCAAAGTGACGTTTTTTTGAGCACTAGATATAGCGACATTTGAATCATTTTCCCTATTTTGATCGAATTCGGCTTGTGTCTCTGGAAGAATTATCCGTTCAACGCTTCCCAATTTACAGATCCACAGCTAAATCGATCAAATATTTGTCCAGAGGGAGGATCTTCAAGCACTAGACATAACCACTTTGGAATTAAATCTGTCATTTTCATGCGATATTGCTAGTATCTCTGGAAGAATCTTCAGTTCGAAGGTCTCAAATCTGCAGATCCGCAGCGACATTAACCAAGATTATTTTCAGAGAGAGGGTCTTTGAGCATTCGACATAGCGATTTTGGAATGAATATCGCTATTTTTGAACGAATCTTGCTAGCATTTCTGGAAGAATCTTCAGTTGAAAGGTCTCGGATCTGCGGATTTTCAGCGATGCGGACCGGAACGATTCTTGGAAACAGGTTTTTGAGCGTTTGACATAGCCATATCTGGGCAAATTCTGCTTGTTTCTCTGGAAGAATCTCTCATTGAACGCTCTTGAATATGCAGATACTAGGCGATGCGGACTGAAACGAGTCTTGGAGACAGGTTTTGGAGCGTTTGACATAGTCATTTTCGAATGAATATTGCCATTTCTGGACGAATTTTACTTGTTTCTCCAGCTGAATCTGTCTCTGAACGCTCTTGGATCTGCAGATCCGCGGCGATACAGACGACAACGATTCTTCGAGACAGAGTCTTGATCGTTTGACATAGTGATTTCTGAACAGATTTTGCCATTTTTGTACGAATTTTGCTGGTCTCTCTTGAATGATCTGCCGTAGTACGCTTCTTGATCTGCAGATCTGCAGCGATGCCAACTGAAGCCGTTCCTTGAGACAGGTTTCCGAGCATTGGACATAGCGATTTTCGTATGGATTTTACTAGCCTCTCTAGGAGAGTCGTCCGCTGCATGCTTCTTAATGTGCAGATCCGTAGCAATATGGAGCAAAGTTATTCTCAGAGAGAGTGTTTTCGCCGTTGGACATAGCGATTTTTATGCTGTTTTGAACGAATATTGCTGGTTTCTCCGCTCAGATGTGTCGTTGCACGGTCCCCGGTCTGCTCAACTGTGGCGATGCGGAGTAGAGATGTTTCTGGAAGGGGTGTTAAAGCGTTGGACATAGCCATTTTCGGACGTTGATTTGCTAGTTCCTCCAGAAGAATGCTTCGTTGAAAGGAGCCTGATCTCCAGATGCTTCAGATTTTGACCTAGAACTCGTCTAGAGAAAGATCGATAAGCGTTGGACATAGCCATTTCTGATCAATTTTTAGCGCAGATTCGCAGTCTCTCTCCAAAATCTTATCATTTAAAGGTGCTCAATCTGCAGATTGTCCAGACTGTGGCCAGAAATAATCTTGGAGAAAGTTCTATAAGCTGTGGACATAGCCGTTTCTGAACGATCTCAAGTGCAAATTGGTATGCTCTCTAGGAAATCTTGTTATTATAAGGCGCCCAATCTGCAGATACTGCAGAGTCTTACCAGAGCTATGCTCAGAGTAGGATTCTGAACGGTGGGACATACCCATTTCTGAGGGCATTTTGTCGTTCTCTCTGGCAGATTCCATCGTTCGATGCATCTCAACCTGCAAATGCCCCAGAGCTTGGCCAGAAATATGTTTGGAGAAAGGTTCAAGACTGTAGGACATAGCCAT
The DNA here is from genome assembly GCF_019650295.1 of Cercospora kikuchii. Classification (NCBI taxonomy): domain Eukaryota; kingdom Fungi; phylum Ascomycota; class Dothideomycetes; order Mycosphaerellales; family Mycosphaerellaceae; genus Cercospora; species Cercospora kikuchii. The sequence goes on from NW_025408588.1 coordinate 2,113,889, forward strand.
TTTCCAGCAATTTTGAGCTAATGTTGCCAATATCTCCACAAGAATATGATGTTGGACGGTCTCTGAAATATAGATTCCCCAGAATTGGCTCAGGAATATGTTTGGAAACAGCTTCGAGATCGTGGGACATGGCGGTTGCTGGACGTATATTGACAGTCTCTCCGCAAGAATCTGTCGTTCGAAGGCGTGCGTTCTCCCGATGCCCCGGACTGCGGACCACATGTGATGTAGGACTAGCTGAACTGAGCGTGGACATAGCGATTCGAGAATGAATATTGACAGCTTCTCCGCCAGAATTTGTCTTTGGAAGGCCTCCAGTCTCCGGATGCTCCGAATGTCGGACCACGTATGTTGCTGAATCAAGGCGAAGAGACGGGGACGTAGCGATTTGAGAACGAATATTGTCAATCGCTCCGGAAAAATACCTTGCTGGACGGTTCTGAATGTGCAGATGCGCGAGGGTTGCGACTATACATGCTGTTTGAGAGATGTTTGAAGCCGTGGGATACAACGAGAATCGATGGGTTTTGCTCGTTTCTCCGGCAGAACTCACGCTTGAATGGTTCTGAATGTGCAGACGTCTCGGAATGCGGACCACACCCATCGCCAGAAAAGACGTTTCCAGCGAGGGACATGGTGGAAATCGATCGAAAATCGCCGTTCACTCTGTCATAAAGATGCCCCAATGCCATCCAATGTGCAGACGACCCTGACTTTCGACTATTGGCACTCTTTGAGAAAGGCTTTGAACCATGGGACATAGCGAAAATCGACCGTGTTCTGGCCAGTCTCCAGCAAAATCTTCTGTTCAGAACCGACGAATGTGCAGATACTCCGGACCTGCTACTATACGTCTTGCTGGAGTAGGCGTTGCAAGCGCATGAAATGGCGAAATTGATCAAAATCTGTCAGTCTCGTCAGAGAAAACGCTGCCTTGAAAGCCATCTGATGTGCAGATTTCCCAGCCTCTCGACTCCTCTTGTTACCGGAGAAAGCTCCTGAACTGTGCGACATAACGAAAATCGATCGAAATTTGCCTTTCTCTCCGCAAAACTCGGTCGCTGAATGCCATCCATTATACAGATGCAGCGGACTTTCTGTCATGCCTGCTGCTGGAGAAAGCTTCAAATCATAGCACATAGCCGTAGTTGATCGGATTTCGACAAGGTCTCCAGGAGAAAGGTCTTTGGAATGCCATCTGATGTACCTATCGGTCCGATCGAAGCTCAAGGTGTTGATAGAGCGACGTTTCGGAGCACAAGACATAGCGAAAATCGATCGAATTTTGCCCATCTCTCCAGGAGTGAGTTGCCCTAAATGCCAATTCATGTAAACATCCGCTCGATCAAGGCCGAAGCTCTTGATAGAGCGACTATTCAAACCATAAAACATAGCGAAAAATCGATCGGATTATGCCATGCTCTCCAGCAGAATCCGCTATTGCACGCCACCTGATGTGCGCATCTGCCCAGTCACGGCGCAAGCGACCGATGGAACGACGGCTCAGTCTATACAACATAGCCAAAATCAGTCGAGTCGTGCCATGCTTTCCGAGAGAATCTGCCGTTAAATGGCATCTGATGTACACATCTGCCCGATCAGGGCTGAATGTGGTAAGGGAGCGACGGCTTGATCTCTGCGACATGGCGAAAATCGGTACAAATATGCTAATCGTTCCAGAGGAATCTGCCATTGAATGGCATCCAATATGCAACCGCACCGGAAGTCCCACTGCAACTATTGCTAGAGATAGGCTGCAGACCGCCGGACATAGCCATTTCGCGGAAGAAAGATTGCTTGTTTCCAGATACAGCTATCGGTCAACGCTACGAAATCCGAAGAAGCATCGCAGTTTGGATGAATGTGTGTTTCGAGAGAGAGTTCTGAGCATGGGACATAGCCATTTGTTGGTTAGGCAGTGGACTCCTCTGTAAGAACCTGCTGTTGCCAGCCATCTAGTGTGTTTGTCTGCAGCGAATCGAGCCGGCACTGTTGCCGGAGTATCGTTTCAATCCATGGACATGGCCATTTCGCGCAAGGAATGGTGTTCTGTCTCAAGATCCACGGAGCGGTCAGCGCCATTGGATCCGAAGAAGCTTCGCGTTGGGGATTCAATGTACTTTCCGAGAGACAATTTTGGCCATGCACATTGTCATTCTCGCGTATGCAGTGGATATTTCTAGAGACGTCTCGCAGTAAGAGCCATTGGATCTGCTTGTCTGCAGCGGTCCTGACCAGAACTCCTCTCGGAGAGAGGCTCCAGACCGCGGGACATAGCGATTCCAAGAGTTGTGCAATGGATGTTTCTGAAAAAGCCGAGCGGACAATGCATTTCAGTGGAAAGATCCGCGGCGGCAGCGACTGAACATATGTATGGAGTAAATCTTCCGACCGTCGAATACCGCCATTTCATAGATAATGCAGTAGGCATCTCTGGGAAAATCTGTGCCTGAACGCCGCTAAATTGGCATCTTCGTAGTATTACGGGACGCCGACTTCTGCTAGGAAAAGGCTCAGATAGTGAGACATAGCGGTTTCAAGGACATTGCAGCGGATGTCCCTGAGATTATATGTCGTTGAATGCTCGTAGATGCGCAAGTTCGTGGCAAAAGCAAGCAGAAATACTTCTGGAGAAGGGTCAGGCCGTAGGACATAGCGATTTAGCTGGCCATTCCATGGGATGACTCTGGCTCCAGCTAGACATTTACTGCATTTCAATGTGCCAATCAGCTGCGATGTGACCCAAAATTGTTGCTGGAGAGCGGTCCAGATGGTGTGACATAGCCATTTTGCGGATAGTGCAGCGGATTGTTTCAGAATGTAGCTTGTTGTCAATGTAGTTCAGTCTGCAGCTCCGCTACGGTCTCTAGTATAACCGTTTCCAGAGCATGGGTCAGAGCATTCGAAATAGCCGTCTCACGGATAGCTCAGCAGGATGATTCCGGACACAGCTTGCCAGTCAACGCAACTCAATCTTCAGATCGGCGGCAATTCTCGCCAAACGTTTTCGTGGAGAGCAGTCGAGATCGTGGGACATAGCCATTTCGCAACTGGTTCAGTAGGATGTTTTCCAGCAGAGTTTGGTCATCGATGCAACTCAATCTGCAGATGGTTTGCGATCTGAGCCAAAAGTTTCCGTTGAGAAACCGTCAAAAGACTTGAAGTAGCGATTTTGTAGACAGCGTAGTGCGAGGCCTCCGGATATGGCGAGACGATCAACGGCATTCAGGCTGCAGCTCCGCGGCAGTTTGGAGCAAGAATTTGCTTGAGAAACGGGTCAAATCGACGAATATGGCAATTTCGTGAACAGCGCCGTGCAGTGGCTCCAGCTTTAGCGGGACGGTCAACGCCATTGAATCTGCAGCTCCGCTGCGATCTGAATTACCTGTTTCTCGGGAGAAATAAGTCGTAGCAGAATTTGCAGCTGTCTCTCAGTACAAAGCAGGCAGGTCAACGCTGTCCAGTCTACAGCTTCGCTGCAGTTCGACCCAAATTCGCCCCTGGAGACACGTTCTGGAGGATTTGACATGGCGATATTCTGAACACCGCAGTGGAATGTCTCTAGATTCAGCTTTGCTATCAATGCCCCCTCATCCGCAGTCGCGCTTTGAGTCGGTCGTAGCATTTTCATGGAGAAAAGAACCAAACCATGACTTGGAGCTGCATCTTCGTGTAAATTTGACAAAGAACGCCATTGCAAACGCAGAAACGCTGGGAGTCGGACCAAAAATGCTCGTGGAGAAAGATTTGAGATGTCAGAATGGACTTCGTCTCTAAGACATGTAAGCGGTCGAAGCCATTCCATCCGCAGATCTGGCGCGAAGCAGACCATATTTGCTATTGAAGAAGGATATCGATTCGTTAATCTCAGCCAGTTCTCCGTGCAAGCTGGACAGTCAAGGCCATTCCAGCCGCAGATCCGCCAGACTTGGAGCCAGATGTGTTCTTGGAGACGAATTCCGACTACGCAAAGGATCCGTGTCTCCAGGTTCAGTCCATGTCCAGCGCAATTCGGCCCGCAGATCCGTAACAGGGTGAGCTGAGTAGCGCGGTGGAGAGGGAGTTCGAACCTTGTGACATAGCGGTCTTGCTAGCTGGGATGATTGAGTCTCTCGATCAGCTTAGTGCTCAATGCTGTTTGATCTTCGGATCTTTAGCAAGCTGAAACGAAAGTATTCGCGAAGATGCGGGTCTGCCCTGTGCGACATAGCTGAATCCGTGCCCTGAGTGGTTGTATCTCCGGCACAGCGTGGTGGCCAGTGCCTCTAACACCGCAGATCCGGAGCAAGGTGAGCGTGGGCGATTTGTAGAGAGCTACTTTAGACCTTGTGACATGGCGGTTTTCGGAGCTTTGGTAGTTGAATTCCAGAGATGGTTGAGCGATAAATGCCATTAATGCTGCTGATCCTCCGCAAGCTGAACTAAATGCACTCGTGGAGACATAGTCTCAACCCTGCGACATAGCCATTTCCGCGGCTTGCGTAGTTGCCATTCCAATAAGCGAGGAGATCAGTGCCATCGAATCTGCAGGCTCTTTGCAAGCTGAGTAGGATGGATCTGTAGAGAGATAGTTGGGACCCTGTGACATAGCGAGTTTTGCAGTCTAGGATTTGGCCTTCGAAGACAGCTCAGAGCTCAATGCCGTCCTTTCGGCGAATCATGCGCATGTTGAATGGAATAAAAGCTCGGAGATATCATCCGTGGAACAGCAATTTGGCAGTTTGCGAACTGGAAATCCAAGAACGGTGCGAATGTCAATGCTCCCCAATCTGCAAAATTGCAGCGCTAGGAATGAGACAGATCTGTAGAGACAGGCCCAAATCATGGAACGTTTAGCCGTAGCTCCAAGATGTCGAGTAAGCCGATGCAATCCAACGTGCAGATCCGGAGCAATTGGCCTTGATCACATACGTGGAGACGTGTTTCCCGTCTTACGGACATGACGGTCTCGCGCTGAGGTTGTTGTATCTCATCCAGAATCTCGGCGTTCAACGCCCCTCAATCTGGAGCTTGGCCGTATTGCGAACAAGGCGGGTCCATAGAGAAAGCGGCAGGACTGTGACACGTAGGATCGTAGCTCTGGAATGTTTTGGCATTCAGCGGTATCCAATGTACGAATCTGGAGCGATTCGCCTTGGAGGTATTCGTTGAGAGACTCTTGAGCCCACCTGACATGGCAACTTTTGTGGCCAGTATGGTTCCAGGATAGCTTAGTGGCCAACGCGATCCAGTCCGCAGATGGGTGGCAAACCGGATCAGAGTTGTCCTCGGAGAGAAGCTAGGGATCAGGTCGAATGCGTGCGTGAAGAGAACTCTAGAGAAAGTCCATACCATACGACATAGCGATACTGGCTGCCTGTGTGAAGAAATTTCTAGAAGAGCTGAAAGGTCAAGGCGATTTTGCGTCCAGACTGGTGATATTTACGGCCAAAGTAGTCTTCAGAGAGAGGTCGTTCGGAGTAATTACCATGTCGATTCCCGAGGAAAGTGTAGGTCATTTCCCAGAGCAGGTTGGTGGTCAAGGCCATCGATCTGGCAAATTCGCAAGATGTCTGATTGATATTTGAGTCAGAAGGAGAAAAGCGTATTGCTTTCCGAGGAAAGCGCGGGTCATCGTCTGGAATATCTTGGCGGTCGCAGTCATCCATAATGCAGATTGGCGAGGACTCTGATCAGTAGTTCATCAGAGAGAGGTCATTTCGAAGAAGCGACCTGTCTTTTCCAGTTTCTTGCTCAATGAGGGCTCTCGATTTACTGAGCGGTCAACGCGGTCCAGTTCCCAGACTGGGGAGAACTTGGAATGACATCTTTGCAGAGGGGCCTTTCGGAAGTTGAGAATCTCAATGACAGTGAAGCTCTCAAAACAATCGAGGCACCAGATTGGCGAAAGCTGTGATAGATATACCCAGAGAGTGACAGTGCGGTAGTTAGATGTCTCCAAGATGGCAAAGCGGTCGATGCAAGCTAGTTGCCAGATCGGCGGAATATCTGACCAGTATCTTGGGAGAAAGGAGCTGTTCGGAATCAAGGACATAGCGAATCTCGCGATGGCGTAATCAAATATTTCTAGAACAGTGAAGAGGTCAACTCGACTTGACTGCCGGGTTGATGAGACAGCTGCTGAACATCTCATGAGAGAAACTGTTGAGAGGAGGGGATGTAGTGAGTCTCGAGGAAAACGTAGCTGAAAATCTCCAGGACGGCGAAGCGCTTCACGCAGTCTGATGTAGAGGTTGGCGAGGGGATCCTAAAGATATCTGGGAGAGAGACTGCTCGGCGGAAAGAACTTCGAGCATTCGTAATCGCGTCGTCAAATGTCTCCCGGACAACGAAGCGGTCGACGCAGTCTCGTGTGCAGATGAACAGGAAACTTGATTTCCAGCTTTAGAGAGAAGTTCCATTCTAAGGGAAGGACGTGTCGATTTGGCGATGGCGAAATGTCTCTAGGACTGCTTGGCGATCAATGCATTCGAATCTGCAGGTGGGCCAGGGAACTGGTGTTCTTTCTCACAGAGTGGCCGTTCCCGAAAGAAAGGACAGAGAGATTTGAGAACGTCTGGCAGTGCCTCTCCCCGGATGAGAGCCTGCTGCGTGACACCGATGGGAAAGGAGTCTCCAGGCCCACGAACTTTCATGCATCTGGAAGCGTGTTGCTCACGTTCGTATGTTTCTTGAAGTACATTCAGAGACGCAGTTCCTGTAGTGAAAGTTCGGCTTCGGCATGCTCGGTCCGCAGTACGGAGAGCATGTTCGTTCCTGCCATTGCGGCGAAATCGAAATACAGCCCAACAGGATATACATAGGAACGCCCGCTGGGTTTGGAGATGTGCTAACCAAATCAAATATAAAAACATGTGGGAGTCCAGCATCAACATCAGTCGGGCTTCTTCAAATAGGAAGCCGATGCTTACAACAGAGGGGTAAAGTCCATGGGCTGAGACGGCGAGGGGCCAACGACCAGATCTTGGGAGTCGGGACAACTTACCGGGGCTTGCTCCAGACAAAATACGCTCGGGCTAGGGTGGGCTGTTGGGCGGCTGGGATGGAATGGAGTTTGGGTCGCCAGCGGAAGCTAGACATCGGTCCTCGAACTGCCAGACCGAACAGATGCGAGGCCACGGCGAGTGTTGCAGCTTGAAGGTTATGTGCAGCCATATGCAAGAGTATACGTGCTGAAGCGGAGGCGAGACCGCGGGGAGAGTACGACAAGATGGTGTCTGAATCTCGCTTGAGACGTCGACTCTGCTGGGGCGTCATCATAGTAGAACATTCTGAAACATTTTATCTCTGCGCGGCCTGAATAAGGCTCTTGAGAGAGAAGCATCTGGGGCCAATGGTGGTGGCCATGAGTCGCATCGCGGGTCGCTGCAGCGCGGGATGCGATGAGGGGTCACCGTCCTCCAGCATGGCGGGAGGCGAGTCGCTGGCGACGAGCAGTGAACGATGGGCGGGAAGCGGTAAATGGAGGTGAAATGAAGAAGCGATGGGTGTCTTGGAGACGGCGATGACAATACGAGACAAGCTTTTCCCCCTAGACAGCACTACTTGGGCTGTGTCGGCGTTGATGCACAGGGTGATGGGCGGGCAGGTTTGTGAAACAGCAGAGCGCCATCCATGCTCCCTTTGCCCAAGCACGCGACGTCTCGAGATCTGTTCGCCTGTCGCACACCTCCACCACCGCCGCCGCTCGCTACATTGTTCACGCTCGCCGCCCAACGAGCCCGCCGCCGTCTGTCATTGTCGCCGCCGATCCTCATTGTCGCTCACGCCCGCTTGCCGCCCAGCCTCCAAGTCCGTCAGCGGCTTCAGAGTTCAGGGTGCCGCTCACCCTTGACCTCACTGCTACTCGAAGACCAACCACCACCGCACTGCGCGACTGTCAGCGTGTCGGCCACCGCGCACCGACAGCGTCACCGAGTCCGACGACTCTACCACGACCGCGCGGTCACGCGCCCGCTCCTTGCGCTCCGCCCACCTGCTGGGCAGCCCACCACGCTCGGCGCATTGTTGGCCACCGCTGCCAAACGCTCCCGCCATGGCCGGCAATCAGCCCAATACGTGAGTACCAGCCTGCAGACATGGCGACACTGTTCCACATGCGTGCAGTCGGCGACGAGGATTCCTGGAAGCATACCTGTGGACATGCAACCTCGATCTCCAACCGCGACGGCAGGACAAGGCATTACGCCGCGATGCAATGAGGGCACTGCTGACTTACGGCGACAGACTCTACAGGCCGGACCAGTTCATGAATCCAGGACCTGCCCCACCGCCGCCCACAGATCGTCGCCCGAAAGTCACACTGACTCCAAACGTCTACAACACACCAGGCAATCCGAACTTGAAATATGTCGGTAACGACTCCGACAGCTCCCTCAATGCTTCGCAGTCGTCGCTCGGCCGCACAGCAACGAGCAATGGCGAAATGACGGTGATCAAGGATGGCTGGGCGAAGGTCAAGGAGGAGGGCGGAGGCTTTATGAAAGCATTCTGGAACGAGCGCTTCCTCGTCCTGCGGGAGAAGCAGCTTGACTTCCTGAAATCCAGCTCTACCAACAAGACCACAAGCGTCATCTATCTCAAGGACGTGTCGCATGTGACGCGTTCCGACAACTACCCCTACAGCTTGGAGATCACTCGCGACGGGAACAAAATATGGATTCTCAAATTTGACACAGATACCGAGGTCTACAACTGGATGGACAATATCTACGATCGCTGTCCTCAAATGGGTGGTGTTTCGCACCCCACAGGCTTTTCGCACCGAGTCCATGTCGGCTTCGATCCAGTGACAGGAGGCTTCGTCGGATTGCCAGTCGAATGGGAGAGATTACTCAAAGGCAGTGCCCTGACCAAGGACGATATGGCCAAGAACCCGCAGGCTGTCATGGAAGTCTTGCAATTCTACACCGACAAGCTCCAAGTCCGAGCAGACGACCCGAAGTCCTACCCGTCACTCACACCTACGCCCAGTGCCGAAAACAACGCGAACAAACAGCTTGGCTATTCTGCGGGCAATGGCGTGACGCCACCTAGGCCGCAGCCCCCAGGAGCGAGTCGGCAGGATAGCAACTATAGCGCCACTAGCCAGTCGAGGGCACCTGGCAGCGGTTATGGATCTGGCGCGTCCAGAGATCAATCGTCCGATCGCCGAAACGAAGACGAACGCAGACGGCGACAGGAAGAGCAACGTGAGCGTCAACGAAGACTTGACGAAGAGCAGGAGCGCAGGCGGCGAGAGCAAGAAGATCGCGAGTATAACGAGTCTCTGCCAAAGCACAAGCTGCCCCTTGCGAAGCAAGAGGTCGGCGGGGGAGGTTACAGTGACTCTTCATCGCGCGATGCGAGTCCAGGTAATGGACAAAGCAGGTATAACGCATCTAGACCAGCGCCTCCTGCACCATCACAAAGCAAGAGCGGCAGCACACTACCGATACGGAATTTGCAGGCACAGAGAGCGGCGCCGTCGCCTCCACAGAATGGTGGGTCAAACCCTGCAAAGAAACCTGGCGCACCTGCTCAATCACCTTATGCAGTCAAACAACCTTCGCCAGCAAACGGCGGGCAGTCTAGGAAAGATGAAGCACCGCTCACGCGGAAACCATCTGAGACTGGCCACCAGAAGCAGCCATCGGCCTCGGGCCAAGTCAAACCTCTGAATGTTGCGACTAAGCAGCCTACCGGCAAACCAGATGCCGTGAAGCAGGCCGAAGCCGCGCTCACCAAGAAGGACCCAGAACCGAAGAAGGAAGTTCGAATGAGTGCCATGTCCGATGCCCAGGTTATGGACCGTCTGCGATCAGTGGTCACCTTGAGTAACCCTCTTGAGAGCTATAACAAGCAGAAGAAGATTGGTCAAGGTGCCTCTGGATCCGTGTACGTAGCAAGGGTGCGCGAGAATGCTCCGAGCTCGACCGCGCAGAACTTGATCAAGCAGTACGGACCCAAGGCTCAAGTGGCTATCAAGCAGATGGATCTCCGATCGCAACCAAGGAAGGAGCTGATTGTGAATGAGATCATCGTCATGAAGGAGAGCCGCCACGACAACATTGTCAATTTCCTCGATGCCTTCTTGCAAGAGGAGACCTTTGAACTCTGGGTCGTCATGGAGTTCATGGAAGGTGGTGCACTGACTGACGTGATTGATAACAATGCCTCTATTACTGAGGATCAAATTGCGACGATATGTCTGGAGGTGCGTAAGAAGAAAGAATATTGGATCGTGAAGATTGTGCTAACCATTCGCAGACTTGCAAGGGCCTGATTCACTTGCACGCCCAAAACATCATCCACCGAGATATCAAGTCCGACAACGTTCTCCTGTCCTCCCGCGGCGCAGTCAAGATTACTGATTTTGGTTTCTGCGCAAAGCTAACAGAACAACGATCGAAGCGTGCTACGATGGTCGGCACACCGTACTGGATGGCTCCGGAAGTCGTCAAGCAAAAGGAGTACGGGTCCAAGGTCGACATTTGGTCTTTGGGCATCATGGCTATCGAGATGATTGAGTCCGAGCCACCGTATCTGAACGAAGAGCCACTCAAGGCTCTGTACCTCATTGCAACAAACGGAACGCCGAGACTGAAGAAGCCAGAGAAGCTGAGCAAGGAGCTCAAGGCTTTCCTCAGCGTCTGTCTGTGTGTGGACGTCAAGTCCAGAGCAACAGCGGAAGAGCTCGGAAGACATGAATTCTTGCAGCATGGATGCTCTTTGGCCAGCTTGAGCGAGCTTTTGCGGTTCAGAAAGGGAGGCGGACACTAAAACTCGGTGAGAAGAGAATGGCACAAATTTATACCCACATGGCTGCATGCCTGAGCCGAGTCGATTGCCAGACGCGTTGCGAAGCGCGACGGACGTGAGCGCGCGCGTGTTGAGGCTAGCCCTCAATTGGCAAGGACCACAGGCCGAGTCGCGCAGAGGGCAAGACGAGAGAAAGGATCTTTTTCGGAGGAGGAAACGCATTTTCGCTTAAGGCAAAAGAACCAAGATACCACTTTTGACGGCTGGAATATGGGATGGGACTGGGAGGAATTCAACAGTGAGGGTAGTACTCGCTATCGGCGTTGTCTTTTTCACGGGTATGAAAAACATGAAGGTAATTGACTAACGCCCAAAACACCAACAAATTACTGCAAGACAGTCACGTATGTAGCGACGCGGTGCGATCGAAATCAGTCCACATAGACGAGAATGAAAGTTACGGCGGTTAGTAAAAGCGAATGCTGTTTGGTGCGAAGTGCATGAGCGAATCGGGAGGTGCGCACTTGCCGTTGCACGTGTGAAGTGAAGGAGAAGGTGGCGTGGAGACGGCAGGAACAGACTACTGACTTCATCGCCGACCGCAACAACACATTGTGCGTCCCGACACCAGTTCGCGACGCGCTCGACGGTCCCACGCCAATACTCGATCACAACACGACGGCCGCAATGGCGCCCGACATCATCGACACCAAATACCATCTCGTCCGCGCCATCGAGGAAGCGACGACTGCTGGTTCTGGACTACACACTTTCGTGCAAAACACTTGCGCCCTTCTCTTGGGCTACTTCTCACTCCGGAGGGAGCGCGACTTCACGAACAAGATCGCCGACTATGTCCTGTTGACCAACTTTCCGGACTTGTCGAGTCGCTGGTGTATCGCCCCAGGGGGCCAGAGGACCTCACGTCTCCAGGATACTCAGGACTACTATCTGAGATTGGCGCTCTTGGTGACGGGGCTATTGCGTTGGCCTGGATGGTATCTGTTCGGGTTGCCGTTGTTCGAATGTGTAAGTACGCACAGAGAGTGGAGGTGGTGGAAGGGCAGTGACTTCTCTGGAAACTGACTTCTCTGAAAACAAGACCGAAAGAGAATTCGAGTAGAGAGTTGGCTGACTTGTACGTCTCCGAATAGGTCCGCTACACGATCATCTTGTACACTATTTGCCAACTCCTCATCATCGGCCTCCTGCTCATCATACACGGCTTGACATGCATTGGCCTTGATCTGGCCGCCTTAACTGAATGGAAACCCTCCGCTCCCACCGAGAGCAACTCCAGAAAGGAAAAGAAAGTCGTTCACTTCGACTCTCCAGCGATTCGCAAATCCAAGGAGACCGAGATGTCACGCAAACACCCCAGTTCCGTCAGCATGGGCAGATTCCTTCAGTCCCTTCCACCAGGCCCACTCGAGAGAGCGAACTTCTACTCACCTCGCAAGCGAAAACAGGTGGACTCCGAGATGGAGAAGAACCAGCAGCTCAGCTGGGACAACCTTTTCCAGTCGCTCCCAGAGGCCGCCCGCTCCAAAATCGGTCCCTTCTCGCCTCGCACGCGGGAACAGGAGGAGCCCAAGTATCACGAGTCCAAGGTGCAGCAGCTGCAGCGAAGCTTCCAGCAACCGGCCTCATCAGACCTGTTCATAATCCGCGAGCTGAACGTCAGGACCCAGCAAACCGAAACGATGATCTATCACTCCATTACCACGCACGAGAACTTGCGGGAGACGAGTTTTGAGGAATTGAGAATCGAGCACTACGCCCGTATCGAGGGATTATCGATCGCTTCTCTTCCTTCTCTGGACACCTACATAAAGGCAATACCACTGCCAATCACGGAATCTCAGACAGAGACAGTAGAAGAAGAAGACGAAGAGCCAACCCGTTCTACTCTCGCGAATACGCCACCGCCAATCGCCGAACCTCAGGTCGAAGCAGAAGACAGCTCGATTTCAGATCTACTCAAGTCCAGCATGAGACAAATCGCTCTGCCATCGTGGTTGTCGAGTCGGATGTCGCGCGATGCAAAGACGACGAGTGTTGCCACTTCGCCTGCTGTTACCGATTGGGAGAGTCCAGCAACGACGCTCGTCCCATCGAGCACGCCGCCAGGACTTCCGCCAATTAGTGCACAGCAGTTTTGGGGACGAAGCTTTACTTGATCGGAAGTGGCATACTGGAACAAGAGCGTTGAAGGCAAAGGATATCTGGCTTGTTGGCGAACATGGCAGTAGGGCGAGAATAGCATGTTGACGAGAGATGAATCGAGACAGAGGCAGAGACAGAGAAATTGACAAGTTGTGCTTTGTAGCGAACTCACAAATGAGACCGGAATTGTATGTCTCTGATATCTATCCAGTGCTACTTCTGTACCAGTTGAATGTTCCCTGTGATGAAATGCGTTCTGCTACGATTTCACCCCAGGTCCCTTGACTTGTTCCACTTTCTCTGTCGTGTCTCTGCTTTCATTCAACAACTCATCGCAAAGCGCGATCGCCGGCCCTAGGATGGAGTCGCGGCGGTTGGGTCCGCCATCCGCAACACATGAATTCCGCAATGGAGACTTGCAAGGCAAAGCGGGAGGTGTCGTCACAGAATTCGGAATGGGGGAACATCGGCTCGAAAACTCAGTCAGAGAAGGGACTGATTCGCTGCTCCTTTCAGCCATTGAGCTGCATCGGCTAGAGTAGAGAGATAGTGGAGCGACTGCCTGCGTGGAAGAATTTGTGGCCGGGTATGACACGCGCTCTTCCGGTGCTGAATTGGTGCGATTGGACCGTGGCCTGAAGCAACGTTGGCGTGACCGATGGAGATCTGGCGGGGAGCACGTTCCCGCTTCAGTCGAATTGCTTGTCCTGACAAGTCGTTGATGAAGGTGGTGCAGATCCATCAGCACCCGCAGTGTTTCATCAATCAGAGCTTCGACTGTCTCAGTATCTTTTACTGGACTTTTGTCTTTCGTCTTCGCTGGGAGAGATTTTCTCTTCAAGCATCTGCCGTACTTTGAAACTTCAGGCGTTGTTGCATTGGAGTGACTGTACAGTCGTTGGCGTAGAGATCGCCTTTCTGGATGCGTGCGGGTATTGTCCATGCTTGTCGTTCTATAGACCATCTTCTCCGAGCTTCACAGCCTTATCGTTGCAAATTGATCACTGAGTGGTGGTGTTGCCTTCCATTACTTGTAGTCCGGCCAGCAGAGCATCTATGTATAACTCTGCATGGTTTATCCGAACACACCTGGTCTCGCGAAAGTTAAGGCAGAGTCCTCGGCTCCAGAGTGGTCGGAGCAGGTGACAAGCATTTAGACTTCGACCGGTCGTCATGCGCGCTCTCGTAAGACGATGGCCCATTCTGGAGCAATTCGCGTGGAAAGTCTCTCTGTTGTGGAAGTTGTCACCAAAACTTGATGCCAATCCAGGCGAGCCTTGCAGCTGCTGTTGGCGACCACCTCGCTGCTCCTGTTGGTTTAGGCGGAGTGGAGTGGCCACGTAGCTGCTCGACGTGGGATGCGCGCATTCTAAACAATACGCGCAGATGCATGTGCAATTACGGCTCGTGTCTGTTGATCAATTCATATTCTGAATGCGCTCGTCGTGACCAGAAGGGAAGGCGCTGTCGTATCGTTTTCGTCTTCCATCGAGGGACATCGGTCGGCGCGAGATAGTGGCGGTGGTAGTACCACCAAACCAGAAAGATCACGCCGAAGCCAACAATGAAGCCAAAAATGGTCACAAGAACCCAGTTGCGGGCCATCTGGATGCTGTTAGCGAGACCACGCTCGATCTGGAGGGCGGTGTTACTTACCCAGAAGATCAACTGCACGTCATAACCATGCCAGCTATTGCCCAAGTGGTGCGTGAAAAAGCTCCAAGGCTGGTTTTGATATTCCTGCGGGAAAATGATTCGAACTCGTCCTCCATCAGGCCCATCTCCCACATTGAATCCCTCGTCGCTGTAGTGCCTCCAGATTATACTGACGAATAGTGGACCGGTGCTTGCCATGACCGAAATGTACGGCAAGATCCAGCTGCGGTCGTAGTTGGGCAATTCTTCGATAACGCGTTGGAAGAATGGATGCCCCGGAACAGCGCCCATGGCATCGTTGCTCACGCCAGTAGGAATTGTCTTCCGCACGAACGCGGGATACCTCAGCAAGGGCTCCAAAGACCTGTTGCAGCCATCGTCCAAATCAATGTAGATACCGCCAAAGTGCTCGAGCACAAAGTATCTGATGGCATCTGCACGCTGGATAGGGTACTGGTAACCTCGGAAGGTGTCCAAGAACTCTGGGTACTCTTTTGCGACGAATTCATCTGACATGGCATCCGTCCACAGCATGTACTTCCACTCCGGCTCTTTGTGCAGGTCGAGACAGCTCTGTTGTGCTTCCTGCCATACCACGGGAATACTGGTGTTGATGTATGTTTGATGTATGATTTTCGGAATCATAGGTTTCGTGTCGAGGTCATGCTCGGAGCCCATCGGCGGCAGCTCTGCCTTGGTAATTGCATCCTCGATCCCGTTGATCACCAGCAGCTCCAGGAGAGTCCATACGGAGTGCACGAGGAAGGCAATCAGGGCGAGATTGAGAATGAGGAAGATCAGGACCGGTCGGCGCATGGCCACGATGGCGCGCGCGGGCGTGGTGCAAGTGGTCGCGTGGCCAGGTTTGCAGGTGCGAGGTGGTGGTCTGCGGGAAGTCGTGTGTGTGGATTGCTTCTTCGAGCGTGTCGAGTGTCGATCGCGGGGATTTGATGCGGCGACGGAGCGAGGAAGGGTCTCAGGGGCGCCTGCTTTGCCTGTGATTGTCTTTCAGCCTCTGCGACGACAACTATGCGAGCATTGCAGAAGGAGCGGCGGGTGTGGAGAGAGGAGGCGGCAGGGTCGGAGGGAGTGGTGTATATTGTATTGTATTGCAGAGGCTCACGCACGGAGAGCATAAAAAGGGCATCGGCTCGTCGACTTGATCCTTGCGAACGGACGCGAGGCTGTGCTGTGCTTCAGTGCAGCTGTGCTCTCTGTGCTCCGACTCGCTTGCACATCTTCATCCTTCATTCCCGTGCATCGTCATTACTCCCGCATTGCATGACACGCCGCTTCTTTCCCTCCGTCTACCACACTGCTACGTGCAAAGCATCACCTTCAACCTTCGGACGGGCGAGTCTCTGTTACGGCCGTCCACACCCAGCACGCGGCAACGCCGGCAGCGCGGTATCTCGACATGCCGGGGGCGGCCAAGATGATACGCCAAGCCAGAAGCGCTGTCTGAGCATATCCTTCGTCACCCGATTCAAAACCGCCGCATCACACGCTGACACTGCAAGACGGTAGGGATGCAGTACACGCAGTGAACGCGTCGGCGGCGACCACTTCGTCCTGCAACACACGCAGATCCATCTAGGCTGCCATCGCTTGATCCGGAGCTCAAGCCGATGACCGCTGCACGTCAGACGCCGTAGCTATACGATCCGAAAACGAGGGAAACGAGTACGCTGTACTACCTCTCAGCGACATCTGCATACAGCATGTCTGGCACAGATACTTTCTACGTTCTCTGGTCACATATTCAATCATCAAAGCTTCAAGTCGAGCATCGTTCACTGCAATCTACTCTACGCTTTAGGTCTCCGCGTCCCAGCCCCAAGCCAAGACTACGATGACCCCCCTACCCCACATAGGGAGGCGGTACCTTTGGTAGCCTGCGATACCAGCACAGGTCTTCTACCTCAGGTACCTAACAAAAAGAAACCAGAAAGTCTATATGGGGCTCAACTTCCTTCCAAGCCACCGCTCTCCCGTATTACAGCCAAAACATGACACTCATCCGAAGACGGTCAAGCGTTGCCTAGACAGTGAGGAAGCTGTGGCTCATATCTTACACACCTTGCGATTGTAGCTCTGAGGCTACGCAGAAAACCGAACACGGAAGTGCAAAGAGATCGTCGTACTTATCTTACAAGAAAGCGACTGGTTGAGCTTATGTGAAGTCACCCTGACCCAGTCCATTTGTCGGGGCTGAGCTGCGCGCCTTCTTATCCTTCTCGTCGTTCCCCTCGTAGCCACTGTCGTAGTCGTCTCTGCGACGGACTACCCAGTTGCCGTCTACTCGGCGTCCTCGCACCTGGCGAGTCGATCCACCATCTGTGTGTCGGCTGAAGCCGTTGATTGAGGAGCAGTAGCTGCATGGAGAGTGCCCGCAGCGAGAGCATGAGCTCCCGCTGCTGCATGTTGTGTCGCATGAGCAGCAACTCCACATCTTTGCTGTGGGTGTTGTTTTGTGCGTTTGGTCGGTTGTTCGTGTGGGGTTCGTGTGTTTTGTGCTTTGCTTCTTAGTCTTCTGGTTGTTTGAAGTTCCGAAAGCTCGTTGCTGGAAAAGGGCTCCCAAAGAAGGTAAGCAACGAAGGTACTTGACCTTTTCGTGAATGCATACAGTGCTGCACTCGACAGAATGCTCTTGTGAACGCGTGCGGCAGTGGGCTTCGCCAGTGAGAGACAAAGGAATCCGTATATAATGGCCTTGTCAATGCGTACACGAGTGTCGGACGACAAAGAACAGTAGGCTGACCGGCTGCGATACTGCTTTCGAGGGGCATCAAGAAGGTTGTGGTAGCACTGACTGTCGACGAGACTGACATGCCATGTTCTCTGCTGTTGTACATGTTGTCGTTCTTGATATTGAGCATCAGACTTTATAGAGGATGATGCACACCCTGTGAAGAATGTTCTGCTCAGTGTGAACGTCCTTGTATGTTGACCATGAGGTAGCAAGTGCGGGATTCCGAATAGTATGATGCATTTCTATTAAGAATAATCTTCTTGTTCGCCCCTCCGTTGCCACGCCAGCTTCAATGCTTCGCAATTCTGCCTGGGAGTTCGAGGGAGGCGTCGTTTGCGGTGTGGAGTGTAGCATAGATCTGCTTGGCCGGTTCCATTGTAAGATGATGTCTCTTGAGTTCGGTTCGATGGGTCGAGGGAGTGGAATTCCTTGTTGGTGTTCATGTTGGAAGAGCTCGCTGCTGTTTGGGCGAGAACGTTTGTAGGAGATTTCGCGGATGGTCTGCTGTCCCGATTGAAAGGTCGATTCGTGGAGATATAATATTCTGCTTCGCGAGCAGCTCCCACAAATCTTCCCTTTCGTGACCTTAGCGCTCGTAGTCGAAACAGATCTAAACCTTCTTCGTAATGTATCAGAGTGTTCCATCTATTTCAGTAATGTCTTTCCTAGCCATGACCTTTGTGGCTGATATGTCAACACCATGTCTGTCACAGGGCAGAATTCGAACGCCATGTCTGAGGCACCTGCAGACTGATGCGTGAATATAAGTCCCATGCGAAGTCGCCTTGTGGTCTACAGCAGCAGCAGCAGCATCAACCTATTCCAGCTCCTCAAGACACAGCTTCGCACTATTGCTCAATCCAAATCCAGCCGGCCTGGACATACAAAAATCAACAGTCCAACCCGACTCAAATCAAATCTTCCACGATCAAATCCTTTTCAAGCACTACTACTCAACTCGTCATGCGTTCCTGCATCAACTTTTCCAGATCGCCAAACGACCCAGAAGACAGATGCAGATGGGTCCCAGCCGAAGAAGATGACAACATGCCTGAGACTGGGTACTCCGACCTACCTCCTCTCTCAATGCCGCCTCCGCTTGATCCAGGCGCTGGAAGGCGCCGAGTTTGTCCGCTCTGCAGGAATCCGTGGCGGTGCTGTCCGGTCTGCCGTCATTGGGGTTGATGCGGCCTTGAAGGGGTTGGCGGAAATGGAGGGATTGAAAGGGGGAGGGTTTGATGGGGCTGATGGAATCGAAAGGGTTCGGTTGAGGAGATTATGGGAGTTGAAGGATTCAAGTCCTGACTTGGTGGGCGGAGATGCTTTGTACGAGGTGTGAACTTGTTCAATACATGGGACAGGTGCCCATAGAGGATCTGGTAGAGAAGAATTCATGGTTTTCGCGTTGCTGTAATTACGTGAGGTGTTTACGTCGGAGCTGAAACGGAGTATGAAGTGGCGCATAAGAGCTTCCTTGTCTGCTCGCAAGCACCTGCGTTTGGGAGCGGTGTTGTACAGGTGATATAGACGTACGTAGATGTGGTAGCCAAAGCATTGAGGTGGTCTACGCGTAGAAGCGCACTCACCTTCATCTAGATGTTTTTGGCCTACCCGGTTGTACTGAGTGCCTGGAAACGGATAGACGAAGCCACAATGCTACACCCAATCAGTTCGAAGACTTCACAGAAAGTCAATTGCGAACTTTGCACATCTGAGCGATTCTGACCGAGCAACGCCGGGAGGAGTCAGCGCACGCATATCTAGCAGCGCTGACCTGGCCACGTCCAACTGCTCTGCAACAATATATCTCGATCTGCTTCTAGCCAGCAGAAGCTTGTCGCTAGAAAGGTAAGTAAGTTTCACTTTACTCAGTACGACAGCCTCGATTTCGAAGGCCTGCTGTTTCGTTTCCTCGGGCAATCCGCTGCCTTGTGTCCCTTCTCTCCACAGCCGTGGCAGGATAGATTCGCCATTGAAGGAGAGCCGCCGCCATTTGATATGCTCGTAGGCGTCCGATTCAGATTCAACTCTTTCTTCCTTCTCTGCTCCGCAAGCTTCTGCGATGCTTCCTTTTCTGCTTTTCTCTTTGCCTTACGCTCTGCTTTGGCGCGCTCGGTGGCCTCTTTGCGACCTTGCGCAATCAGCGCGTCTACTCCAGTATCATCGCCAGCCTCGCCTTCCTCTTTCTCGTCATCTTCATCTTCGTCAGATTCTGAATCGGAGTCCGAAGAGAGGTCTGGATTGTTTTGCTTTTCAATGACTTTGTTGAACTTGCCAAAGCTCTTCCTGCCTGGCATGGTTGGCCGCCGTGGCGCATCATCCTCGCTATCGGAACCGTCGTTGCCCCGGCTGGTGGAATCGAGAGTCGCGTATCCTGCTTGCACGATGCGCAATGGCGATTCGGCCGCAGGGATTTGAGGAGCTCGGAAACTGAGGTACCACTTCGAATCGTCATGCGAGGCTCCTGAAGAGCCTTCCGTCGGTGTCGCTGGGTTCGACGAGGTGGGGGAGGGCGCTGCTCTGCCGCTTGACAGTCGCTGTTTCTTTGAAGGCGGTTCGCTGGGAGTTGCTGGAGAAGGAGGTCCCGAGCGCTGCATGAATTTCATGCTCGCCAGTCGCGAAGACATGGTCTTGTTTGGTCTGCCATTCGTCGCCATTGTGCCTGCAGCGGTGTGTTGTTGCAAAGAAGGTTGTGAATGAACTGGAAGTGGTAAAAGAAGTCGCGACTACGGCTGACGGAAGTTGCATGTGCGACCAAATTTCAGCAGATGCCCTACCTTGGTCTTCAACCTTCTACAGTGCCTTCTCGTAATTACCTTCTTGTTTCGCGCCACGAGCCCGCCGCATTCGCGAAAGAACGATACTTCCGTATGCTCCACTGTATCACAGCAGAAGTCACTGAAGCATAGCAAGCAACCATCGGGAATAAGCGCGATTCGCACTCACAGCAGATTGCAGCTACTGTTCATCAAGCCCGCAGGCCCCACCCTGGCTTAGATTTCAACCAGACGAGGATCTCTCTTCGGCTCTTCAGAAGACTGTACTGCACGTGAAAATGCAATGACAATGTCCCGGTGGCTGGATGTTTGTCCGCCCTCTCGCGTGTCTCCGGAAGAAACAACACATGAACGCGTATAAAGAGCTAAAGCCCTTCCAGATTGCCAGGAGAACTTGCGCGTAGATTGCCATGCTCACGCACCCCGAGATAACCATGCACACCGACTACGTTTCCTAGCATGTCGTCTACGCAGCGCGCGTGTGCATAGGACACCATGCTGCACGCTAGGAGGTACAGACGGCCGGAAGTCCTTCACTATAGCGAAGCCAAGTAAGTACCTGACGCCAACTATAGACTTGTCTCGCGTGAAGTCAGGGACAGGGAGCGTTATACATTTAAGGGCATCAGACTACAGAGTGCTTTGAACATACGATTGTCACTGCAGGAATGTGTCAACTGCTAAACGATCCAAGCAGAGTTTCAGAACAGCAGCGTAAACCTTGCAATACTAATATTGGCGCTCGTAATTCTAGGCCCGCATATCTCCCGCGTCCAGGGGAAGGCCAATACATGGAACTCTGACTGGGGAGGCATCGACTGGTCTGGAAAGCTTGTAGTCAAGGAGACTTCCTATTTAAGTGCCTACTTAACGTTGTCCTGATGCTTTAAGCCCTTCAACGCCACCAAACAATTACAAACCAAAGGCCTCTCTCTTATCAGACCACAGACCAAGTCAAAATGCGCGCCTCAACACTCCTAGTCAGCGGCATCGCCACTCTGGCAAATGCATACCACAAACCTCAAGATACACCGACATGGGGCGCACTTCTGACCCCGAATGGCGATCTACCAGTCACGCGAGGCAAACCCTTTGACATCACCTGGAACCCAAAGTACTCTGATCCAAACTATGATGCCTCTCAACAGACCGTGAGCTTGGTTCTCTGCCGCGGAAACTCCAATACCTGTAATCCGGACGCAACAGCTATTGTGGAAGGCGTCAAGGCAACAGACAACAAGTGGACGTGGAATGTACCTTGCGATCTGCCTGCTGGAGAGAAGAACACGGATTCGGGCTATGGCATGTTGATTATTGTGGATCAGGATGGGCAGTTTCAGTATTCGACGCAGTTTTCGGTGTTGCAGGGTGATACTTGCCCGTAAGGTGGTTTTATGGGAGGTGTGGCAGAAAGATAATCTGGTTCACGCCAGGCTAGTAGGAGCGAAAGTGTTGGAGGTTCGGATTGTCTTTCTGGCGTGCCAGCGAGGTTCAGTAGATATGATTGCCATTGTATTTCAGCGGGCGTCACTTGTATATACCAGAACATTGATTCCACGCACGGCTCATAAACACGGCGAACGTTGACCGTAGGTCGTCAATACGTATGAACTATCTATCTTGACAGCCAGGAAGCTCTGTAGGGGTGACATCGTTGCTGCGATAGCTGCTCACATCCGACAGTGCAGCGATCCAAGAGTACCCAATCAGATTTGCATACTAAACAGGCCCACATACCATGAAACCTTGATCGAAAACAGTTTTGGGACTTGAGGTGAAGCTTGTGGGCAGAGTCGCGACGGTATTTCCCCGACAGCTCTCTGCTTGACCTCTTTCCTGCATTACTGTGCCAAGACCAAACCACATATTTTGAGAATTTTTCACAATCGACCAATAAGAGTTGTCACAAGGCGAATCCATGGCGCCGATGGTCTAGTGGTTAGGATTGCTGCCTTCCAAGCAGCAGGGGGGGGTTCGATTCCCTCTCGGCGCAACATTTTTGGCCAGGAGAAAGCATAGCTGCAATAATTAGGACGATTGGACTTGGTTTCGTTGAGATATGGTGAGGTGAAGTGAATCACTAGAGCGCTAAATTTTTTTCTTTTGGGTGCAAGATCTTGCTATTTTGAGTGCATGCGGTCGTTCTGTGGGATTGGTCCTATGAGCCCTGCAATTTCTGTTGCTGCTCCAGTGCTGTAGGAAACAAAGTCGTGAAGTGAAGGTGGGCGCTGTTCTTACGGAGAGGGTGTACGGAATCTGTCTGAACACTGAGCGCAGCAGTCCGTTCTTTGACTTGCGCCTCTTCTTTGTTCCTCAAGAGACGGGCACACTGTCTGGGTGATGACCTGCTTGGACTGCAATGCCGGTTTACAGGGCCTTCTTGCACTCTGGCAAGATGTAAATGTCCACGTTAATTACAGCTATCACCGCAAATCACTCAGGACCTTCTCAGCAAGTGCCAATATCTTCTCTTCTTGTAATCGCTGTCCAGTCAACTGCAGGCTGACTGGCAAGCCGTGCGATACCTCAGGATCGTACTCTTGCTGCGTCTGAGCATCAATCTCGTTATGTGCCTGAACATTAGCGTTTGCCACGTCTTTCGATTTGTCCACAGTGATGCCGGTAGGGAAAGACACCGCACTATAATCCAGAATATTGAAAACGCCAGTATACCCAACATGTCTGAATTGACCATTCTTTGGCGAAGCATATGGCGTCGTGGGACCGAGAATGGCATCCAATCCTCCAACGGCATTCCATCGATCCAGATAACGCTTTGCGAGTGCTGTTCTTTGTTTCTGAAGTTGCCAGAGGTCGTAAGTTCCGATTTCTTGTGCTTGCTTGTAGGGTTCCATTTCAGGTCTGACGGGCTCTCCGACTGGCTCAAGGACCTTCTCTACGGATTTACCGCCGTCAGCAACGAAGAATCTGCCCAAGAGCTCAACTGCTTCAGGATGGTCCTCAGCTGTCCAGTTAATGACTTCGTAACCTTTCGCTTTGAGCTTCTCGGAAACCTCCTTCAGCGCCCGTGTCACGGGCGGGGTCGGTCTGACTAGGCCATTGTCCCATAGCACTGCGATCTTGGGCTTCGCATTGATTTCAACCTGTCTCCAGGGAATTTCAATGCATTTCGGATCTTTTGCCCATGGCTGCGTCCCAACGACAGTCTCAGCATACAGGCGAAGATCCGCCAAACTTCTCGCCATCGGGCCATGCACACTGGCTACAGCTTCTTGTCCAGCTAGACCAGATCGTGCATCGAAATGAGGAAATCGTCCGAAAGATGGCTTGAGTGTGAAAGTGCCTGTACAAGCCGCTGGGATGCGAAGAGATCCTCCTATGTCTGTGCCTACGCCTAGTGCCGAGCCGTTCATTGCCAGGAGTGCAGATTCTCCACCGCTTGAACCACCTGATGTGGTCTTACGATTTCGAGGATTGACTGTGCGATCATAGCAGTTGTTGACAGTTTCGGCAATCATCATAGCAGTCGGTACATTGGTCTTCACATATGGAATGGCGCCAAGGGACTTCAGGGTAGTGACGATCGTGCTGTCTTGTTGCATTGGTTCTTCAGCCCAGCTGCAGAAACCCACAGACGAAGGGTAGCCTTTGATGTTGAAGTTATCCTTGATGGAGACTGGCAGTCCATGTAGCGGCCCTGTCACTTTTCCAGTCTTCTGAAATCCTGCATCCAGGTCCTTTGCGCGCTGCAAGGCATCGTTGAACATGATGACTGTAAGGCAATTCGTCTGGTCGTCTCAGCTAACGAAGAGATTTGTGGCATTCTCACAACATACCAATTGATGAGCAATAGCAGCCCGTTTACAAAACGCCCTAGTCACATCTTCTGCCTTCCATTCGCCCTGTGCGATCTTCGCAACGATATCGGTCGCCAGAGACTCCGTGATTGCCAATTCCTGCTGGTCCAGGATGCCACACGTGGCAGGTATGCCAGTAACGTCAGTAACATCATCACCAGGTAATTGGTCCTGAGGAATCTTCCATTCTGCTGGGATATCGTCTACGACTTTTTGTCGAGCTCGCTTAGCGATTGTCTCCCACTGAGATGACATTATGATGCTGTCGTGTTATTGCAAAGATTTGAGTGGAAATAAGTGTAGGTATACGAGAGCTGCGAAGTTATGACAGACGAGGAAGTTGAGTTAATCGCTACTTCACCTGCATGCTACGATCAGCCGCCTCATTTAGCTCTGAGTTGGCCGTGAGCGATGATGCTGTGGCCTACACGAGGAGGGGCGGCGGAGGGAGGCTCGAACCGGGAATCGGCGTTGGCCTATCGATCTTGGCAAGGCATGCCGATATCGTTGCTACGGCAGGCTGTAGTGGTCAATGGGACCATAATTGCACTTCACTTGGAGTCGCTCAAGGGTTCAGACAGTACCCATCACAAGCACCGGCAAAAAGGGAAATGGGACAGAAAGATAGCTGAAAGCAACTACAGCCCACAAAGGCAAGATGCCATCCCCAGACGATCAAGATCTCGCCACCAAAACCTCAACGCTCTCCATCAACCCATCTCTCCACAGTCTCCTGCTTCTCTCAGACTCTGCCCTCCCACTTGGTTCCTTCGCTTTCAGTTCCGGTCTGGAATCTTTCCTCGCGCACCACAACATCTCAGGGCCCAAATCCTCCACAACCATAAAGCTGTCAGCCTTCGACACATTTCTCGAGCAATCTCTCCACAACATTGCATCAACTTCACTCCCATACGTACTCACAGCCTACCATGATCCCCCGAAGCTGCAAGAACTGGACAATGACATGGACGCCAGTACGCCTTGCACTGTAGCTCGCCGGGCTTCTGTCTCGCAAGGTCGGGCTATACTGGGAATCTGGGAGAGAGCATTGTCACTTTCTTGTGATCCTAATAGTCTCGCAGCGAAGGAAGTGATGGGCTTTGCTGCCCAGATGAAAGACAACGCTCCAGATGTCTTTGGACTACAACTGCAAGCCCATTTTGCGCCTCTCTTTGGTGCAGTCGCTAATGCCTTGAATCTCGGCGCGCATGACACTGCATATCTCTTCTTGCTAAATCATGCAAAAGCTGTTTTGTCAGCTGCTGTTCGAGCAAGTGTCATGGGGCCTTATCAAAGCCAAGCAGTGCTTGCGAGTGTGAAGCTGCAGGACATCATTCGCGCTTGCATAGCATGCTATTCCAAGATGGAGCACGACGATGCAGTGGTCACTGTTCCGACGATGGATCTCTGGATGGGGAGACACGAATTGCTGTATTCGAGGATCTTCAATTCATGATGCGTTGCCATGTACGGCCTACAATAATGCTACCTGGGTATCTGGAAAAATGCCAATCAAAACGCGGATGCAGAAGAAGGAAACAGGAGCTCATCAACCGATCTTCACTGGAACGTGGCTCTTCGGTTTCGTCTTGCTGCCGAATCTCGCCGGACCAAGTCCAGACCGGATCTCGTCGAGCTGCTCCATGCCATTCTTTGGCGCACCTCTTCTGACTCTCTGGCCATACTTGCCGGCCTTGTTGTGCGAGCTGAGGAAGTCGTCCATCATGCCATCGAAGTCGGTCCGCACCAGTTTGGGCGCCTCTTCGTCGTTGGCACGCGAGTAGCTGGAGATCCCACTCACCCCACTCATGCCAGAGGCAGTGCTGTAGGCCTTACTCACTCGAGAAGCAGAGGACATACCAGTCATTCCGGTCATGCCCGATGCCATCGATTGCGTGTCAGCATTGTACGCATCCTCTTCATCCTCAGGAAACTCAGCCAGACTATAGTCGTTCTCCATCTTGTCGAAGCGCTCATCGAGCGTTCGTAGGGCATCTTTCCGGACGAGAGCTGACGAGGACATGGAATATGTGCTTGGGTTGGTCATGGCGCCTTTCCTCTTCTTGTGCCTGCCGCTAGCAAGGGAAGAGATCAAAGAGGCGTTGTTGAAGGAAGGTTCTGGTGCTTCAGCTTTCGTAGCCTTCTTAGTAGCTTTGTGCTCTTTCATGAAATCCCAACCGCCAGCTGCTGGGTCTGCTGTGGGCTGGGCCTGCGGATCTTCGGGAGGCAGAGCAATTTCCCCATCTCCCAACTCCACTCCATCAGGCAGCCGTAGTTCGCGGGGCATTTCTCGCGGACTGGCAGGCGCTTTTATCGTATCGTCACTCTCCCAGCCATCGCCGTCAAACGATTGCTCCACTGCTCCCTCCCACTCATCCCGTTCCACTTCGTACCCGTCTCTTGTGAGCTCGCCAAAGATGTCCTCATCGTCATCCACATACTCCTCATCTTCTAGTGCCTCCAGAACTTCCCGCAATCGTGGATCCATGTCAGGCTGGAAGCCTGCTATGTCGTCCGGCACATCTTGCTGATCTTGGTACGTTCGCTTCGTCACAAATTCGCTGGGAAGAATCTCCTCGGGGAACAGACTGCGTGCAATGCTGCTCGTTGTGCTACTCGCAACACTGCTCGCGTCGTCTAAGTGCAGACTGTCTGCCAGCATGTCTTCCAACTTCTGCTTGCCTTTCTTCTTGTCATCTGGCTGCTTCGCTTCAACCCATTGACTGCCCATTCCGCCCAGGTCTCGCATATGTTGCATATAGTCGTATTGGGTATCGTCGTAGAAGACTCCGTGCTGTGCTGCCTCTCCTTCGTTCTTCCTCACATTGTCGCCAAACTCGCTTTCCAACTCCCCTCGCTGCTTCGTCTTCTGCGATCTGTACGATTTGAACGAAGCGCCCGAGTACACGGAACCTGCAGCGGAGTATGCATAGTCGTCTTCTGTGGGCCGCCGCGACTGCCCTCGCTCCACGAGAACCATGGATGGAGCATTTTCGTCGTGGATGAGCGGGTCATTTTGGGCACGATGGACCAAGTCGAGTTTGATCGCATTCTGCTTGGAGAAGGGGCGCTGGCGAGGCATTTTGGTCGATTCCACGCGCAAGTCGTCTTGGTGAATGATCTTGGGAAGTTTTGCCCAAAAAATTGAGAAGTCAATCAAATGCTTGGCGTGCCGCCCATCAAAGTTGGCGCGTCAAAAAGCGCCCCCTCCATGCGTCACAGGGTCGCTTATCAAATCATGTGAAGAAGTTAACTGCGGTGCATCTTCTCTCTGCTCCTCTTCCCCTCCGCACAATCATACCAGATTCCCATTGCCCAACATGGTATTAGCAAAGAGCAAGAATGCCGTCGGGCTCGGCAACAGCCTTATGAACGACCGTTTCGGAAAAGGGAAGAACACCAACATGCACAAGGGCAGCGCGCGGCAAAAGAATGACGGCAGTATTGTGCGCAAGGACCAGAATGGAGTCGAATATGTCACAAACTCGCGGAAGGAGGCTGAATGGGTCAAGATGCGCTCGGTCACAGAGCAAGGCGCTCTCGACGAGTTCTTGAGCACGGCAGAATTGGCTGGCACAGACTTCACGGCGGAGAAGTTGAACAACGTCAAGATCATCCATACCGACCAGAAGAATCCATACTTGCTGAGTGCAGCGGAAGAGAGAGGTGTGCTGAGAAAGCAGAATGCAAAGCGGGCACGCTTGACAGTTCCACGACGACCAAAATGGGACAAAGACACGACCGCAATGGAATTGGATGCGCGCGAGAGGGAAAGCCTGCTGGAGTGGAGACGAGGACTGGCCGAGGTTCAGGAAGTCGATGATTTGCTCATGACACCATTCGAGCGGAATTTGGAAGTGTGGCGGCAGTTGTGGCGCGTTGTGGAACGATCAGACCTGGTCGTCCAGATTGTGGATGCGCGAAACCCGTTGCTGTATCGCTGCGAGGATCTCGAAAAATATGTGAAAGAGCTGGACGGTGGAAAGAAGAGAAACTTGTTGTTGATCAACAAAGCAGATATGATGACCCTTGAGCAGAGGAGATTATGGGCAGAGTATTTCCATGCCAAGGGAATTGCTTTCCGCTTCTTCTCGGCTGAACTGGCAAAGGAAATGAACGAGGCCAGAGCTGGATCAGAGGGAGAAGAGAGCTCGGATGCAGGAGAGCGGGACGATGACTCTTCAGATGAGCTAGATGAGGAAGACGTTGAAGAAGAGATTGACCCCGAGGGCGATGTCGACGAGCTGGCAAAGCAAGCACAGAAGATCAGGGTGCAAGATCAACAAGATGATGACGAAGAGTGGTCAGACGAGGAAAGTGTGGACGAACCGTATCTAATTCCTGAGCCGCCGCAACAGCAAATGTCCATTGAAGAACAGACCCGCATTTTGACCACAGACGATCTCGAGGCACTCTTTCTACAGCACTCACCAGCAACACCGAAAGACAAGGATGCTGTGACACGAAAGACGGCCATCGGTCTTGTAGGATACCCGAACGTGGGAAAATCGTCTTCAATCAACGCTCTTCTTGGCGCGAAGAAAGTTTCGGTTTCTGCCACGCCTGGAAAGACGAAGCACTTTCAGACTCTTCACTTATCCGACAAAGTGATATTGTGTGATTGTCCGGGTCTCGTGTTCCCCAACTTTGCCACAACGAAAGCAGAGCTCGTTCTCGCTGGTGTTCTGCCGATTGATCAACTCCGAGAGTACACCGGACCTGCTGGACTGTTGGCCCAGCGCATTCCTCAGCATTACCTGGAAGCGCTATATGGTATGAAGATCATAACTAGACCATTGGAAGAAGGAGGCACCGGACTTCAGACGGGCGAGGAAGTACTTCGATCTTTCGCGAGGGCTCGAGGGTTCTGGACACAGGGTCTTGGACAACCTGACGAAGCTCGCGCGGCACGGACAGTATTGAAGGACTACGTAAAGGGCAAGCTACTATTCTGCCACCCACCTCCAGAACCACAAATGGACCCTAAGCATTTCAATCGCGAGCTGTACGACCTCGCGCATTTGCCTCAAAAGCGCCGAGCACGACTGGCAGCACAGGACATCACATCCATCGCCGGCACCGAAGACGTATCTTTGATGGACGACGCCAGTGAGCTATCATCTATGCCCCACGTGATGGGCAAGAAGGGTGCTGGCCTCGACAAGGAGTTCTTCAAAGCTGGTCAAGGTAGCGGAAATGTCGTGAGGCCTTTCCACTACAAGTACTCACAGCAAGGTAAAGAGATGTCAGGGAGAAAATTGAAGGAAATGACGGCGCTGGAGAACAATATTGACCCAGCAGATCTCAGATTGAGCAAGAAGCATGGCAAGGCAAACAAGCGAGCACAGAAAAAGGTCAGAGCTCCTGGTGTAGCGGCGTATGATGAAGGACATGCTGGTTAGATCATGATATACGCTGTAATGAAAGGTAGGACGTCAATGCCTAAATGGAATAGGCGCAGCACTGAGGACAAATGCGGAAGTACGTTGTTGCAGACCAGTTTCATACTGCTTTCTCTAGCTATCTATAGCAACAACTCAGTGCGCCGTACAACAAAATTCCACCCCAGGTCATGTCAATGCTTCCGTTTCACAAGCCCCTATTCCAAACAATCTCCTAGTTGTACACAACCCCACGAACAAGAACCTAGCAGCACAATTTTCTCAATTCCGTCCTTAGAATCTTGCCAGTAATCGACTTGGGCAACGATTCAACGAACTTGACCTCCAGCGTTGAGACCTTGTAGCTAGCAAGCTGACCTCTCAAACGCAATTTGATCTCCTCCGATGTGACTTGCGGGTGCGCACGAACTACAAAAGCAACAGGATGCTCGTTCGTATCCATGCCGTGACCCACGACCCCCACGTCTGCGATATCTGGAGAAGACAGGAGAGCGTTCTCGAGTTCAGTCGGAGAGACTTGAAAGCCGTTCACTTTTATCAAGTCTTTGCAGCGATCCACAAGGTAGACTTTACCATCGACGATGTAGCCCACGTCGCCTGTCTTGAGCCAGCCGTCTTCGAATGCGTCGACGGTGGCCTGTGGGTTTCCAAGATACTTCGTCATGAGCATTGGTCCACGGACGAGAATTTCTCCTGTTTGTTGACCTTCGAAGCTTTTGAAGCCTTCGCGCTCTACGACGCGGATCTCGTAGCCTTTGATGGGACGGCCAATGGAGTTTGTGGTGTCATGCTCGTCATACTTGAATGTTGTGTACCAACCACCTTCCGTCATACCGTAGACTTGAGTGACTCGTGGTGGGTCATTGGGGTCGTTGTCGTAGATGGCATCGAGACGGCTTTTCAGTTCAGGGACGAGAGGTGCACCACCTGAGTAGATGTTTCGAAGGGACTGGATCTGGGAGTGTGATCTCGAGTCCTCGACGAGTTTCAGGATGAGTGGCGGAGGTGCGAAGGTTTCGGTGATGTCGTAGTCTTGGATCGCCTTTGGGAAGAGTTCTGAATGGAAGCGCTTCATGTAGTAAGTCGGCTGACCGAGGCGTAGACTGTTGATCACCATTTCGCCGGTACTGAATGCGTGGAATATTGGAGTGCAGAACAGTCGTCGAACTTGGTATGGCTTCGCTTCATGGTGGTCCTCCGTAGCAGCGGCTTCGAGAACGAGCGACTTGTGAGTCCGAGCGGCCATTTTTGGTAGGCCAGTAGTTCCAGATGTGCTGAAAAGGGATGCGATAGAATTTTGATCGATCGCATCGATCGCATCGTAGAATCTAGCGGCGGTGGTCGTTCGTTGTAGTTCGTGGAGCCATCGGTATCTATGCGGCACATCATCGTCTCGTGGGTTTGGACGTACTGCGCAGACTTCTTGCCCTTTTGCCGGTCGTGACTCAAGGAGATCGGAGAAGAGGATGATCTCGATGTCGGTGTCTTGAACCGCGTTGCGGACTTTTTCGAGTTGCTCCTCTCCTGCAATCACGTATTTGGTTTCCGATACCGTGAAATGATGCTTCAATTCTGGCGTTGAATACGCTGGGTTGACTCCCGTCCAACGACATTGCGATGTCCAGATCCCCATACATATGACAGGATATGTGATGTCGTTTGGAACCGCAAGACAGACGGTGGAGTTCCTCTCGAAGGCGCCTGTCAAACTTGCGGTCAATTGCAGGGCGCACTCTTTGGTGATGAATCGAGCAGGGTTCTCAGCGTCAATCAGTACTGGTTGACGGGAATTGTAGTCCCCAGAGAAGGCGAATTCCACAACATTGGCACTGCCGACAGTACAGGTCGGCATTTCTCCAGTGTTGTTGATGTTCATCGTCGGGAAGGGATTGGTTTTCTGAGAACCTCTGCTCCCTAAGTGAGCTGAATGTCTTCGCCCCATAATTGCTGCAGCAAGTTCCCCACCTGGGCAGAGATTGGCAAACAAGTACGACGAGCGTACGAGTGATACTCGGAGTGAAGGCGAGTCTTCGTATCCTGGGGCTTGTGATTGATATTTTCGTGTTTTGGAGAGACGGCGTTCAAGTTCGTGAATGATTTTGCAGTGAGATCTAGCGTCGTTCGATGTATGATTGTTGAAGTTGAAGTCTCGAGTTGCTAATATGTTGCAAGAGCACTGCAGAAAAGCCATAATCACTTCGTTTTCGAGAGTTAATCTTCGGTGTGGCACACAAGGCTATTGTGTGCCGAGAGCTCGAGTCCGTATGGTCAGACCGTTACTCGAGATTCGGACAAAGGGCGGCATAAAGTAGAAGTGATAGTGAATCTCCTTAGTTAACAAAGAATTCTAAGATGGATTCTAACGGATGGTCCAGGAAAGGTGATAATGAGTGGGCATCCACGAAGAACGATGCATACTGTCTAACAGAGTCGACACAATTGCGACTTATACCTCAGCGAAATGCCGACCTGCGAGCCCACCACATTAGTCCATAGCCGAGCCACATCCTCCAGGATTTAACGAGGCAACAAGTGCTGCAGCATGCGAATGGGATCGCGTACTGCGGCATCGGGGCTGAACGCTCGGAAGTATTTGGGAAACTGGCTTTTCCGTGATCGACGACAACAGCATACTTAGCGAAAGGCCGCACATACACAACCATGACGCCTGAGGATCCAGCCCAACGGCCCAATAGTCCAACACAATACTTGATGGCATGATCACGAGGCGACGGCAAAGATCGACTGACTGTCAATGAACTGGTGACCTGGTAAGCTGACATCTTCATGCCGAGCATGTGCGTTCTGTGGGCCAAAGACGCCCGGTGTGTCTTCTTCGTGGACATGAAGGCTGTCGATTGCAGCCAACACAGGTTGCCGTCTATTCGCTTGTAGTGACTTCATTGGACCAGCTGTCGCGCAGCCCACTGCACCACTTAAAATGTTGATGATCGCCGAGCCGATGGACGTCCCTTGCTTAGCTAAGGCCATAGCATCTTTTGGCCAAAGCCTTTTGACAATCGGCAGCGAAATTCAGGCATTGCGAAAAAGCTGATCCGAGAAGAGGCAGTCCTGATGCCGTCACAACTCCCGAAACGTTCCAACCTCGAGTATTCTGGCCCTAATTGTATCCAAAGCACCGACAAGAACCGGACGGTGCAAGCCACATACCGCATCAGGCGACAGGAACGTCAACTTAAGCTTGTGTGCTTGGTTGTGTAACACATACGAGCCATACTCCGCAGCCACCGGCTCCACTGAGGCGCCTGTTTCCATTGCTTCGGGATGCGTGAGCGTGCGCTGGAAGGCATTTGTCGCGACATCTGGCGTACAGTCTCGCTGGGCCGCCTCGAACGATAGCCTCACTAGTAGTGATCAACAATGCGCCCTTCAGTGAATGATGGAGTAGGCCATATTTAGACCAGCCCGCTAACGCTCAGCACAGCCGATACTAACGTCCTCGGGTATGCATACTTTCAGGCTGCGGCGTCTGTCAGTGTGCGTACTTCGAAGTTTTGTGCGTACTTTGAAGTTGCGGCTACAGAGGCGAGCTGATCAGCTGAAGTCATGAGCCACCGATCACGCTCGACTCGATCCTATTTCGGGAAAATCCAATCGTCCTGCATCGCCATTCAGACCATGCGGACAGAATGGGGCACAAAGTTGTTATTTGTGTGGGGTGCAGGAGTACGCGTTTGTCCCCGAGAAGAAAGTCTTTGACCTTCGGGCTACTTTGTTCCTCCGGCATTTCCCCAGTCTCTTTTCTTTCTTATACTGCCACGAAACTCGGCTCCTGTCGAGATGGAATCGTCAATCTCGCTCGCGCTCAAGTCTGCCACACCTGAACGAGACTCAATCTTCACAGAATCTTGCTCGACAGCTTCCTTTCTCTTGCTCCATTCACCAACGTTCGTCGAGTCATCAGACGAGAAAGAAATTTTCGTCAGCCCTTCGACTGACGCAGTGGGGAATAGGTCCCTGAAGCACAAGAGGTGCTAGGGAGAAACGCAAAATGTTCAGACCAACGACTGCCCACGAAAACATGGTGGAAATGCAAGACAGACCATGGCTGTCCTCTCGACGGCATTCAACATATGCTTACGCGCCTGGAGCGCCGCAGCCTCAAGGTTTTGAACCAACGCCAGCACAACTTGAAGCCGGCCTTCAAGTACAGGAACCATGTCCAGCTACAGTGGCGCCCAGCAGACAGCCTCACAGACAGAGATCGAGGTCCTCTCGACCACAGGGGGCAGACCGCGGGCATTCCGGCTTCTCGATAGCATCTTCTGATGTCTCGATCACGGAAGTCCCTCCATCAGACGAGATTCTCGCCAAAGGTGAGAGCCACGGTCTAGGAACGTATCGCTACATCATCGCCGGCGTGACTCGAGGCCAGGAACATTCTGGCGGCGCCGAAGGTCAACCAGCAGACTCAATTGGTGTGAAATTTGGACTCGAGCGTCTGGACTGCGCAGACGACCAGATCGCTGCGAAAGAGCAGCTTCAACAACTCGCGGATGAATATCCAATGCCCGAGCCCCGACATGGCGAGACACACAACCAGATCCGCTATCGTCACTTTGCCGTCTATCAAAGGCTCTTCGCGATCGTCATCGCAATCAACATGATCCTTATCATTGCTTTCGCAGTGGTGACTGGAGTCAAGGGCCAGCAGAAAATCTTCACCTACGCCGATGCATTGACAGCAGTATCTGCCAATATCCTGGGAGCTCAACTGATGAGGCAAGAGCATTGCATCAACATGCTGTTCCGAAGCGTGCTCAGTCTTCCCCATTCCTGGTCGGTCAAGGTCCGAAGACACGCAGCCAAGATCTACTGCCATGGAGGCGTGCATTCTGCTTGCGGTGTATCCTCGATGGGATGGTACATCTTCTTCGCCGTCCTGGTGCAAAACTGGCCAGCAAGCAACGCAGCGTACAAGTACACTGTTCTGGCCACCTCTGTCATCATTCTTCTGATGTTCGGCGTTCTCACGATCGGCTCGATTCCGTGGTTCAGAGCACGCTTCCACAATCAGTGGGAGCTGATGCATCGATATTCGGGATGGACAACAGTCGCAATCGTCTGGGTCCAACTGTTCTGCATCAGTGCATCGAATGCCGCCACGGAGTCCCAGACCCTTGGGATACTTCTCGTCAAGACTCCATCATTCTGGATGCTGGTCGCCACGACACTCCTGCTCATCTACCCGTGGCTGTTCCTTCGCAAGGTTACCTTTGTAGCGGAAAAGCTCTCCACGCACGCCACTCAGCTCCACTTCGACACCAAAAAAGTCCTTCCGACCTGCGCAGGTATCGCCCTGTCCGGTGCGCCCTTTGTCGAGAACCACAAATTCGCCACGATCCCAGAGCCAGACAAACAACCCGGTTTCTCCGTCCTCGTGGCCAACAACGGCGACTGGACCAAGAAGCTCGTCGACAACCCTCCCCAATACCTCTGGACTCGCGGCGTGCCAGCCCTCGGCGTAGCCCGCATCGCCAAAGTCTTCCGTCGAGTCGTTCTCGTCGCAACAGGCAGCGGAATTGGCCCCTGTCTTTCCCTCATCAACGTCCATCCCGAATGGGCAATGCGAATCGTATGGTCTGCTCGTCTTCCCCTCGAGAGCTACGGAAAATCCAATATTCAGAACATTCTCCGAGCTGACAAAGGCGCCATTATCATCGATACAAAGAAGACCAGTTACAAAGAGGAAGACATGCCAAGTTTGGTCAAGGTGACCTATGCGGCCTACCAGGACTTCGACGCTGAGGCCGTGATTGTAATCAGCAATCCGGCTGTTACGCACGAGATTGTTTACAATTTGGAAAAGAGAAAGATTCCGGCTTACGGGGCGATTTGGGATTCTTGAAGCCCTGTCTTATTTGCTTGTTCGTTTGGGAGATGAGAGTGTTCGTGCATCGCAATGTAGCCAAAAGTAATTGTTTGAACTTCTTCATGTTTTCAGTGTCTTCAGTTTCTCACCCTCCGGTATTGCTGGGAATTATGGTGATTATTGTGTCGTGGTGCAAATCGATAGCTGCTGTGCTCCGATTGACGAATTGAAGGTGAATTGATCCCAGAGGATCCCACAGTTGTACACTTCTGCATTGTCTTCTACTATTGAGTCCTAGAAAGTACTACTTCTTGTCCTGCTCAACAGCTGCATCGGCGTTCTCTGCCTTCTTCTCTTCAGCCTTGGCTTCGCCATTTGTCTTGATCTCAGAGACTTCGGGTACCTTCTCTGCCTCCTTTTCTTTCTTCGCCTCCTCCTCCACATCGAACTCAACAGAGACTTTAGCTTTTACCACAGCAACGAGCTCCTTTCCAATAGCTTCAAAGCCATCAAGCTTCCCAAGTCGTGCCTCGAGAGCTTCTGCATCTCGAAGAAGCCTCTTCTCACCAGCCGAAGTCTTGACATCCACGTCACCGAAGGCCTTTGTCCACTGCTCTTTGTACGCGGTAAAGATCTGCCGCATGATCAAACTCACGTCGATCTCTGACAGATGTCTCGAAAGCACCCTATGCAGCGTTGCAGTTTCCTTGGTAAGAGTCTCCATATATGCATTTGGTCTGTCTTCAGGAGCAGTCGCATCGAAGTCGATGTTGGACATGGCTTTGACGTGTGATGTGGATCGAGAAGTCATGATATCCACCAACTTGTCGTGTATTCCTGATTGATGTTCTTGATACAGACGCTTGGTCTTGTCGAAGTCAGCCAAAGTACTGCCTTGGCCAGAAGGCAGATGCCGGCGCACGCATTCACGCATGTATGGTATGAGAGCAATCACGAAGCTCAAAGCCTGAGATGCGAGCGCAAGATGTTTGGTGGTGATGTTCTTGAGGCCTGCGATTTTTGTAGCACCAGCACCCAGGATAAGCTGGTTCGTTCTCGAGTTAAATGTGCGAAGCACTTCCAGAAGCGAAGTCGCAATCTGCTGTGTCATGCTAGGAATGGCAGCGGTGAGGGAGAGGAATATGTCGATGCTTTCCAGGAGCGAAGACGCACTGGAGACCAGGATAAAGCGTGTTTCATCGATGTAGGCTGGCTTTGCGGCTGCGGCTTTTCCAGTAATGGCAGCTGTGCCGTTCACCGTAGTCCCAGAAGCAGACTCACTGGCACTGATGCCATTAGTTTGCATTGTAGGAGGCGCATAATCCTCCCAGATCGTCGTTGTGGATTGCAGCCACTCGGGGGGATCCTTGGTCATTGACGCGAGTATCCGCTGCAGGAGCTCGTTCTGCTTATCACTAAAGTCCTCGGCATTCCAATTGTCGCTGTCCAGTACATTGGCGATACGCTCAGTCTCCGAAGTCCCCAGCACTTGGACGAATCCAGAGATCTGCGCATTGATGATGCCTTTCAACGCGTTACCACCCCTGCCACTGATGGCCTCACATTCGTCGGCGAATAGCCGGTTCAGCGTAAAGTATCGCAGGAACAAGGCCTTAGGCAACCGAATAGTCTGCTCATTACGAACTTTGAGGACCCTTGTGATTTGCGATTGGGCGGTGTCCACAGCTTGGCCCAGCAGACTAGACATATCGAGAGCCTGTGACAGCTGTTCCTGTACCGTAGCTGGAGTCTCTGACGCAGTGCCGTTGGCAAGCTTTCTGTCCAGAATGGGTTGTTGCGATGAGCTTGAGGGCGATACTGGAGACTTGGCCTCCGGAGCGTCCATGCTACTTGTGACGTCCAGCAAAATTTTGGTCTGAGTTGATACTCTCCGAAGCGCTTCACCTATTGACGTGTATGCATTGATCAATAGTTTCTCCGCGTCTTCAGGATCCAGCGCTTTCAAGTTGCGAGCGAGGACAAGACTTTTCTCCTGCTGACTGCGCTTCCCTCCTCCTCTCGACATTGTGGTGGATGTCGAAACCATGCTGTCTGCGTCGTCGTCACTGCTGCTGGGCATAAATCTTCGGATGATGGCTTTGACCTCCTTGTTAACATCGTCGCGGTACTTGGAACTTGCTGGCGCGGTATGCCCGACACGCGCCAGCCCAGTCAACGCTGATAATAGGTCTTTGCGGAATTTCTCGTCCGTCTCCATGTACGTGGGTGGGATGCCTCGCTGCCGCGACCATCGTTTCAGAGTATGGCTGTTGGGCACTTTTTGGACATGCTGCCGCAGATCTTCGATCAGAATTGCCGTAAAGCGTTGTGCAAAACCGGTGCCTATCCGCAATTGCAGTTCTTGAAGACCAGAGTCCAGCCCTTGCAGTGCTTTCAGCGGACGCAAATCCAGGAGCTCCTGCTGCTCTTGCCCGGGTTCCTGTTGTCCGCAAACTAGTCTTCCGACACGATCCATCGGATCTGCAGCCTCGTCATAGGCTCCACGATCAACGAGCTCATCTGCCCTCTTCACGTTCTCCACCACGTCCTGTACTTGAGCCGTGGCTCTTGTCAGCTTTCGGACGTTCTCTCGCCGCCTTCGCTTTGCCGCGACCTCCAGCCCGGAAACCGCAACCTCTTGATCCAACTTCTTGAGATCCTCACGCAATC
This sequence comes from Cercospora kikuchii, assembly GCF_019650295.1. NCBI lineage: Eukaryota > Fungi > Ascomycota > Dothideomycetes > Mycosphaerellales > Mycosphaerellaceae > Cercospora > Cercospora kikuchii. The sequence goes on from NW_025408588.1 coordinate 2,151,703, forward strand.
CTTGAATCTTGGCTACGCTTTGCTCTGCTTCCGTCTGAAGCTCCTTTAATGACCCCAAAGCAGCGAAGAACCCAGAACTCGCCGTGCTAATACTGTTAATGAGGTGTACCTCGACGGTGTCCATGTACCAACTCAGCTTCTCTTGCAGAATAGCATTATTGGCGAGAGTCTTTCGAGGCAGCTGTGCGGCACCATTCGCAGCAGGAGTCGGTTGCGAGCCTGGCGGAGGCCGCACAATCTCTGAGCGCTCTGAAACAACATCGAATGTCCTAGGATTTTCGAGGTGAAAGTCTTCGTCGAAATATACGTTCGGTATCGTAGACAAGGGTGTGGGCTCGTTGCGATTTCGTCTGAACTGTGCTGATGACCTCCTTCGAGGAGGGCCTGGTGATTCTACGGGAGACAGTGCGCCGGTAGAGCTCTGCCTCGTGATGATGGGTGTGTGGGGTGCCGAACCATCTTGCCTGCTCAGCCTCTTCTCTAATGCTTCCGCCTTCTCCAGATCCTTGTCCTTCTTCAACCATGCTGGCTGCTCTGGTTCTGCCCTTCCTCTCTGGAAGCTCTCGAACAGTGGCCCGATGCGATTCAAATATTCACGAAAGTTCTCCGGCGGCACGTGAGGCACATTTGTCAACGTTACAGGAGGAATATCCTTCGTCGTGGGTGCTTTGAAGCCCGTCGCGGCTGCTTGGGCCGCTGTATGTGGAAGAAGACCGGTGCGCACTATAGGCGGTTGCAGCAACGTCGATATGGCATTTTGGGACGTTTCTCGAACTGCGCTGCCCCTTCGACTCTGGATATCTAGCGCGCCGCCTATGGAGCCTGCGGACATAGTGCTGACAGAGCTCCCCCTTCGTAGTCTACTCGATGCCGGTCGTGATCCATCCTGGGCAGGAAATGGGAAAGCAGAGCGCGCTGAGCTTGGTGAGCCGGCATTGGGACTGTCTGGCGAGAAGACAGATGACATGGCCGAGAGGGAGACGCAGTCCAGCCGGTGCTCGTGATCGACCGCATGAGGGTTGGCGGGGTGTCGAAGGAGGTGCTATATGTACAGACGCAGGGCTATGGTACAGGTGGCGGGATAGGTGGTGATGTTACATAGACTGTTGGCCGTTGATAACGAAATGTAGCGGCCGAGTTACATGTACACCTCCATCACGACGCAGCTGCCACGTTACTCGGGTAGCTCGTCAATAGCGCCGGATCCTTTTGAGCCGCTTCCGCCGGCCGGCGGGTGGTGCCGACGCGACGAAACCTTGCAAACACGTTCTGGGAAGTCCACTTTCTGGGAAGTCCACTTTCTACAGCACAGTCTAAGGTGAAGGAAGTATCCTAGCGCGAACCCGTGTATACGAAATTCTTAACATCCATCGCCTAATTCGAACACAGCGGGATATTCGCAGCTTTAATCCCACGCACCCAGCACCATCGAGCGAATCCTTTCAAGCACGATTTCCAACACGCCCATCTAAAGCACTTTGTATCTCACTCGTATATCCGCCCCGTAATGGCTCGCAAGATCTGCCCGACTTTCCCAGTCACACATGCCTGTACACAATTCGTTATCGACATATCCGGTGGACGCACGAAGTTGGGGAAGATAGCTCACCTGTACAGCTGAATGAGCCCTCAGGTCAAAGAGTCCAGAATCCACTATTCCATTTGCAGCCGATTTGCCCACCCTGATGCCACTAATTTCGAAATAGTTGTCCGCAGGAGAGATCAGGTCGTGCTGCTTGGAGTCTAGAACATTGGTGACTAATTCAACGGATCCTGTACGCTGCCCATTATTGTTGAAGCCAGCAGAACACTCCGTGATAGGCTTAGGTCCGTACTGGGCGTTGATAGTTGGAAATCAAGCCACATATACCATTCCACATCTGACATCAGTGCGGATTCGCACTTTTGTTAGAAACAAGTTTGATAATCCACTCCCGTACTTGGGTGCTGTCAACGCAGAAGATGTCTGTGACATCCTCGTTGAATTGGTTGACGCCGTTGCGTTGGATGCATTTTGAGTCGCCGGGACAGTTGCCCTCGACTTCACGCGTATTGGCTTGGTCGTTGCTCGCTGCACAGGTCACGACGTATGCTTGATCAGAGCCTTTCTGGCCGACGCGGCTGCAGTAGGCTGCGATCGCTTACGTCAGTCGATAGTTCGAGCAATGGGAAAGCTGCTTAGGACCCAGTGGAGGAGATGGACTTCCTCCGCTCACCTTGGTCAAATTTCCAAACTCCACCTCGCGGTCGATTGAGTATGCCTCGGCACACTCCAATTGTGAACATGCTGGCAGTCTTGCGCTTCACAAGAGCGGTGTGAACAGCTTCATCCGTTCCGTTATCGGGTCTAGATTCGCATCGTCCAGCACACCGGAGTCGACAGGTATGGCGAAGGCCCAGGCTGAGAAATGGAGGGCCAGGCTGACAAGAGGAACGTATGGCAAATGCATTGTGTTGAAAGTTGAGATGATCGAGGTTAGATTCTTGATTGATATGCTCTCAATTCTCGCCTTTTATGTGTCTGCGAGACCAAAAACTACATATCGCTCCGTGTCCGATGCAGGTCGCGTGTCAGCGGAAGAGCTGGAGGATGGCATCGACAACCTGTTCAACCGGATTATTTCTGTACCGATTTCTCAGTGCACTCCCGACGCGAGGAATCTCATGGTTAACAGACTTCCTCCAGTTGGATCAGATCTTCGAATTCGTTCTTGTCCAGCGAACCATGCGAAGCATTTCTTGTAAGCATTCGAGGCATCGTATCCGGCCGAGTCTGATTATTTTTGCGGCTAGACACAAGGGACAAACCCGAGGAACCTGGTATCATGGAGCACCGTTCTCAATTTGCAGCATTTTCAGCACGGCTCAATGGGCTCACGTCGCACTAGAGAGAGATAGGGCGCAGAGACAGAATTGAATCGCAGAGCGTCGAGTGTCAGTCATCGGGTGAGCCAGTGACCAGGTTAGACATTGATGTATGATTCTACTTCTCTACACGGCACCGGAAGTCGTAGCAAATGCAGCATGGAACAAGATACACGGGATAGACGGCCATGGGAGGAGCGCCAAGATTTTGATCCTGTATGTACAGATACGACGGTTACGACGGTCTGACTGCGTATGGAGAACGCGAGACAGGCCATGTATCGATTCATGGGCTTTCATACCGATTCCGACGACCGTATCTGGGCCATTCTCCACGTGGCTGTCGTTGGCTGAGGCTGTTGAAAGTGTGATTGAGAGCATACAGTCCGTTAGGTGTCTGGCGGCGTTAGTCAAAAGAATATCGCGGTCCAGAGTTGAGCTTATATCCGTGGGTTCCGCGTATAGTTTATGGTTATAGATGCTGATGTTCTTCAGTTGTACCAACGACGCGGGCGGGGTTGCGGACTTGTACTCTCTATAAATTCCGGCAATCCGGGTGCCGGAGCAGGTGTGTGGTTATGTACTCAATTGGGCTGAGTCGTAAGATGGCGAGGAAGCTTTCGATATTGGAGGCAGGGATTGTGGTGTGAAAGTAGCAAGTGAAGTCTAAGTCTAAGGTGGCCTGAGCCTGAGACTCTGGAGTCTGCAGCCTGGGGCAGAATTACGTTCCCGCCGCCAATGCGAACACTTTACGCGCGATCCTCAGAAGCTAAAGCCGTGGTCATGAACCACGACAGCTGACTTGCCGTGGTAACAGTACACCGAAGCCATGGCAGCGAGCAAACACTCTCATTCGATACACTCCCAGCTGCTGGTTGAACCTGGGCCGATGGCGATGCCCGCAATGCTGAGGAGGCGGCCGCATAGTCTTGCGTGTGAGACCAACCACGACATCTGCCACTCAGACGCGAACATGTCGCCAAAGCGCGTCTTCTCTCGTTTGGCGCCGAGATTGGTTTCTGTCCCGCGCCTGGCAAAGCGCATCTCTGCTACAACCCACAGCACGAACACCACACAATGGACCGGCAATCAGTGTATACCCTCAGTCTCTTCGGCGAGGAGCAGAGCGCCAACGGAGACTCCACCAACAAACAGATTCAGAAAGAGCTCATCGCATTCGTGCTAGAATTTCACCTCGACGGCAACTACATCTACCGGTATGCTGTGGTTTTATATGGACGGCACAAGAGGAGCGCTGACATGTCTCAGTGACCAAATACGAGAGAATGTATTGTCCAAGCAATACTACTGCGACATCGACATCGCGCATCTGATCGCATTCAACGAAGAGCTTGCGAATCGGCTGAACAACGAGCCTGGAGAGATCATCCCCATCGTACGCAGCAGCATTCGGCCGCCTGCATTCACCTAGCTGACATGATCCAGTTCGAAGCAGCGCTCAAGACATGCACACAACGCATCCTCTACCCCTCGCGCAGCAAGGAGGATCTCGACCTCGCGAAAGCTCTCCCGGAGCACCAACTCCTGATTCACTCCTCCGTTTCGCAGACTTCGATACGAGGCCTCACAGCGACGAACGTATCACACCTCGTCCGAATACCCGGTATCGTCATCGGTGCCAGCACACTCAGCTCGAAAGCCACCGCTGTTCACATTCAGTGCCGAAACTGCCAGCACGAGACCAATATCCCAGTCACGTCTGGCTTTTCGGGAATCACACTGCCGCGAACGTGTGGAAGAATCAAGGCGCCAGACGACGGCGGCGACAAATGCCCGCTAGACCCATATTTTGTCGTGCACGAGAAATCACAATTCATTGATCAGCAAGTATTGAAGCTGCAGGAGGCGCCAGACGATGTGCCTGTCGGTGAATTGCCTCGCCATATCCTGGTCAGCGCTGACCGATATCTCGCCAATCGAGTGGTGCCAGGAACAAGATGTGTCGTGATGGGTGTGTTCAGCATCTACGCCAGTCAGAAGAACAGCAAGAACAGCGGAGCAGTGGCCATCAGAAACCCATACCTTCGTGCTGTGGGTCTGCAGACCGATGGCTCACAGAACCAAGCCACAGGCATGGGCATTCAGTTCAGCGAAGAGGAGGAGCAAGAATTCCTGGAGATGTCGAGGAGGCCGGACATATACAATCTGTTCGCAGACTGCGTTGCGCCTTCCATCTATGGCAACGCCGATATCAAGAAGGCTATTACATGTCTGCTCATGGGTGGCAGCAAGAAGATCTTGCCAGACGGGATGAAACTGAGAGGAGACATCAATGTGCTTCTTCTGGGTGATCCAGGTACAGCAAAGTCGCAACTTCTCAAGTTCGTGGAGAAATGCTCGCCAATCGCAGTGTATACTTCGGGCAAAGGTTCATCGGCAGCAGGTCTGACAGCCTCTGTCCAGCGAGACACCAACACGCGCGAATTCTACCTGGAAGGCGGAGCCATGGTTCTTGCAGATGGCGGCGTTGTTTGCATCGACGAGTTCGACAAAATGCGCGACGAAGATCGAGTAGCCATTCACGAAGCTATGGAACAGCAGACCATTTCGATCGCCAAGGCTGGCATCACGACAATATTGAACTCGCGAACGTCAGTTCTCGCTGCCGCCAATCCAATTTTCGGACGATACGACGATCTCAAGTCTCCTGGCGAAAATATCGACTTCCAGACAACGATTCTCTCACGTTTCGATCTCATCTTCATCGTTCGCGATGACCACGACAGGAACCGAGACGAGACAATCGCAAAGCACGTCATGGGCATCCATATGGGCGGTCAAGGCGTGCAGGAACAAGTGCATGCTGGGATCCCCGTTGAAAAGATGAAGCGATACATCAGCTACGCCAAATCGCGATGTGCTCCGCGACTCTCGCCTGAAGCCGCAGAAAAGCTATCCTCACACTTTGTGTCGATTCGAAGACAAGTGGCAAGAGCTGAGCAGGACGCCAACCAGCGAAGTTCCATTCCCATTACAGTGCGTCAACTAGAATCTCTAGTCCGTATTACGGAATCACTGGCGAAGATTGAACTTCAGCCTATCGCAACAGAGAAGCACGTTGACGAGGCCATTCGGCTCTTCCTGGGATCGACGATGGATGCTGTGATGTCTGCAGGTGGCGATACATCAGCTCTCGGACTAGGCGGAAACAGAGAGCTTGTCGAAGAAGTCCACAAAGTCGAGGAGGAGCTGCGAAGAAGATTACCTGTGGGTTACACATCTTCCTTGGCGAATCTCCGGCGAGAGTTCGTGGAGAGGAAGAATTACAGTGAGCAGAGCCTGAACAGGGCGCTGCAAGTACTTGTGAGGCGGGAAAGTATACAGTTCCGAAGAGGAGGGACATTGGTGCATAGGAGTGGCTTTTAAATGTTGCATGCACTTGTTCAGATGCTAATGTGCTTAACGAGCGATGATATATCATTGGGCAGGCGGCGTGATGGCGTTGTCGGTGGGAGCTGAGATGTTGATACTGGAGGCCTTGAGCAGAGCTCCTGAGTGAGCCAATTGAATTTTAAGATATTCCCTTTCCCTTTCCTCAAACATCTCCGCAAAGCAGTTGATCCAGAGAGCATCAAATTCGCCAAGGCTAGAATCTTGGCGCGTCAAAAAAGTTCCAAAGCGGCGAGTCAAAGTTGCATGCGACATCGACACAACATGGCGACAACTAAACCTGTGCACACAGTTGTGCTCGATACTGGAGCAATAATCAAAAACGAGCCTCCTGTATCAACGCTTCTGAATCAAGCCGAGGAACTAGTTACCGTGCCCGCCATGATCTCAGAAATCAAAGATGCGGCCACTCGGCTTCGAGTCGAAACTACACTGAAGCCTTTCCTGAAAATCAGATCACCGAACCCAACAAGTATCAAGTTTGTTACTGATTTCGCACGCAAAACGGGTGACCTAGCGGTGTTGAGCAAGCCTGATGTGCAGATTATTGCTTTGACTTACGAGATTGAGTGTGAGCGAAATGGAGGCGATTGGAGGTTACGAAAGGTGCCTGGGCAGAAAGGGTTGAATGGTGCACCGCCGACCAAGGAGACCACAGAGAATCAAAAAGGCGTGGAAACTCAGGCCGAGCAGCCGGTCACAGAGCAGACTGCTGAAGTGACGAAAGAAAGCGATGAAGCAGTCGACGCAGAACCCGAACAAGTGGCGCAAGAAAGCGAACCCGCAGCCATAGAATCGACAGATGATGTCCACATAATCACTTCTGAACTACAGAAAGCAGACCTGGAGGCGACTGAGCCTGCGACAACCTCGGATGCTGCTCAAGTCGATTCTGCACAAAACTCCGCAGAAGATCAGGCCGAATCAGAATCAGACTCAGACTCCGAAGGCTGGATCACACCTTCAAATCTGAAGAAGCAGCAAGCAGAAGATGCCGGAGCGTCAACAGCGCAGACACCAGAACCAAAGACCATGCAAGTCGGAGTCTTGACTTCCGATTTCGCTATGCAAAACGTGATTTTGCAAATCAACCTGAACCTACTGTCGCCTTCGATGTCGCGAATCAAGAACTTGAAGACATACGTTCTCCGATGCCACGCTTGCTTTCACGTGTGCAAAGACTTGAGCAAGCAGTTCTGCCCACGATGCGGTCAGCCCACACTTACCAGAGTGTCATGCTCTACAAGTGCCAATGGCGAGTTCAAGTTGCATCTGAAAAAGAACATGCAGTGGAACAAACGAGGGAACCGCTATAGTGTGCCGAAGCCAGTGCACGGTACGGCGAATGGCAAGAATACTGGTGGCGGAAAGCAAGGCTGGGGTCACGATTTGATTCTCGCCGAAGATCAAAAAGAGTTCGAGAGGGCAACCGCACAAGAGCGAAGGACGAAGGAAAGGAGCTTGATGGATGAGGATTATCTCCCAAGCATTCTGACCGGTGACCGCAACCGAACAGGCGGGAGGACGCGTGTGGGAGCTGGGAGAAATGTGAACTCGAGAAAGCGATGATATCAACATGTTGGCTCAGAAGGGTCTGAAAATAAGGCTGGGTGTGGGCTGGCATTAGAGGCTCTGGCAAAGGCGTTTGGTGTTTTCGAAGGCCTCGAGAATCTTTGACGAGACTATGACCAAAGTGATGTTGTCAAAAGCGAGGTTTACATGGCAGAACTCCCGGGTGACGATTAGAATCAGAGCCGTTTGTAGTTTCGATTCAGGTGTTGAAATCATGTGAAAGTGGCGCACCTGCGCGTTGCTAGTTCCTGCCTCACCGTCAAGCAAGTAAAGACAAATGAAACATTGTCTTCACTCGACTTCGAGCTTGCCACGCGGGTACTCACATTTCAAAGACACCACAACAAATAAAGCCTTCCGCGAAAGTTCATAAACCTACGAGCCCTACTTAACACAACGTTCCCGCCCTTGACGGACGAGACCTCAGAGCCATTGCGAACGACCTCGACGAGGATCGAGCTTGCAACCACGCCTTCCTCACTACAAACCACCAGCAACGACCACCCTCCTCACCCACCATGCCTTCCTCCTCAACTTACTCCACCTCCCAAGAGTCCCTCATCATCCAACACTACAAAATCATCGTCGCGCGCGTCTGGTCCGTCGGCTACGACAAAGCCGCCCAGACCATCACCGACTGGTACGCCGAGCTCCTCGAAGCTTCTCCCAATGCCCTCTGGACAGAAGCTCGTAGAGACCAGAAGTGGTGGGACGACATGTCAAAGTACTCCAACAAAGTCGGCAAGCCGAGATCGGATAGTGCGTACGCTGCGGGAAACTTGATGGCGGATTCGGCGGCTGTGCTGTTTCGTTTTGGGAGGAACGTGGAGGCTGCGAGGTTCTGCGAGTTCGCGGATAAGGTTTTTGACTGGGCGAGAGAGGAAGAGGAAGGGGAGAAGGGGAGCAGGCACTGGACGGTTGGATCTTGAGGAACAGGCGGACGCTGAATGCTCACGATTTTGGAACCCGGAGGCCGCGAAGTTGGAATGACAAGAAGGCTTGGGTTTCGAGAGGTCGCGAGGTCTGATCGAAAGCGCAGGCTGCAAGACGATGCCACCAGAACAGCGCTGAATTCGGGCATCGAAGTCCTCTGGAACGCTAGGCAGTGGCTACAGACAATTGGCGGCAGGTCGCTGAGATGACTTACATTGGACATGGAAAGAGAGCGGTTGGAGGCCCTCATCGCTACGGACTTGAGAACGACTGTCTTCAAGAGCATAGAAGTGGACCGGCATCGCGCAGCACCTAATGCTGCAGCATGCCACAGATGTCCTGAAATGCACCCTCTCCTCCGCTTGCTCTTCTATTGCCCCAGAGCATCTCCAACATGACTCTTCAAAGTCTCCACAAGATATGTGATCCTTCGCAATGATATGTCCGGCACTTCTGACGCCGCCTACACAACCAGAAAAAATGCGTAGCCAGCTCTTATAGTACCAACAGTTCCCCTCTGCGCAACACGAAATCGTTAAGACAGCAATTGTAGAACCAAAGACCCAACATGACACCGGGTCAGAAGCTTGCTGGCAACACTGTCTAATAGTTGCGGTATGTGATGAAAAAGAGGAAAAGCCACGAAGTCCGTGGGAAGTTTTGAAGCATCGCGCTCGGGCCTCGTCGGACTTTAGTTCCGCCGACGCTATCCACTGTGCCTGTGCGATCAGGATGTGCGATACCAGTCCTGCGTTCCTCCTACCAAGACTGCCTCCAAATATTCTGCCTCTCAATTGGTGTATACTGATATATGGACAGGTCCTGCCTGAAAAACAGGCCTGCAAAGGACGATCTAACATCTCAGACAACATTCTCAGACGTTCTCGATCCAACCGGATAAGCTACGTCACTTCGATCCGGACGCCGGGATGCAGTCCGCCGATACCACAGTTCACTGAAGAGTTGAACATTGACCAACGCGCACACAACATGCCAATCCGACTTGCGGATCCCGGGGGACGACTGTTAGAATGGCTGTGGATGTTGGACATTATACAGTAAGTGTCGCAGGCTTGTGGTTGAAGTGCTACAGATGCCTGAGGACATAGAAGCTACTGGCAGCTTCCATCTCTCGACGCATGTGACGAGGTGTGGGTGGGACCTGCCATGCTTTCGCTTTCATGAATGCGTTGCAGTTGCCAGCCACTCTCTCCACAACCTTCGTGCAACGAACGAGCATTGAACTACCTTTTCACTTCTACACAACGACCCAATCACATCGCAACTCTCGTTGCCATTGGCGTCTACAGGACTAAGGCTCACGCCTTGTTTACTTCGATCGATCAGCCTCACTTCTTGATACTACGATTACGAACACACGACACTTGCAAACATGCCAGCCGATACGAAGTTGTACGATCGACTAGGAGTGTCTTCCAGCGCGACTGCGGAGGAGATCAAGAAGGCATACCGGAAGCAAGCACTCAAGAATCATCCCGACAAGAACCCAGCAGGTGCGGAGAAGTTCAAGGAGGCCTCGGAAGCGTATGAGATCTTGTCCGATCCCGAAAAGAGACGAAATTACGACAACTATGGCTACGACTTCATAACAGGCCAAGGGCCGCCGCCACAAGAGGCAGGTGGTGAGAACCCATTTGCTGGTGGTGGAGGTTTCGGCGGTATGCCTGGAGGCTTCGGAGGCATGGGAGGAGGACCAGGTGGTGCGCGAACATTCCACTTCAGCACAGGTGGAGGCCGAGGAGGAGGATTCGGAGGCTTCAGCGATCCAAAGGACATATTCGCGGAATTCATGCGAGGAGGCGGCGGCTCGATGGGCGGAGGAGACGATGACGACTTCTTCTCAGGCTTCGGCGGAAGTCCGTTCGGCAGTGCAAGACCCTCCGGCGGACGTAACGGCAGCTCACAATTCAGGCGGCGAGAGCCCGAGCCTGAGACGACAGTCGTGGAGAAGCCGTTGCCCGTATCACTGGAAGAGATGTACAACGGCGCACAAAAGAAGCTTAAAGTCCAGCGGAAGACCTACGACCCACAGACTGGCAAGCAGAACACAGAGGACAAGATTCTCAGTGTGCCAATCAAGCGTGGCCTGAAAGCCGGAAGCAAGATCAAATATCCTGACATGGGCGACCAAGTCGAAGGCGGGACTCAGGATCTCCACTTCATCATCAAAGAAAAAGCACACCCACTTTTCACACGCGATGGCGATGACATCAAGCACACTGTCGAGATTAGCTTAAAAGAGGCACTCACGGGTTGGAGTCGAACCGTAGCCACAATCGACGGAAAGCAACTATCAGTGTCAAGTGCTGGCCCTACCAACCCGGACTGGACAGAACGCTTCCCTGGCCAAGGTATGCCTAAGAGCAAGACACCCACCGTGCGAGGCGACTTTATCGTTGGCGTGAAGATCAAGTTTCCGACAAGTCTTACACCGCAGCAAAAGCAGCAGCTGAAAGAGGTTCTACCATAAACGAGAGCAAGTGTTACAGCGGTTGGTATGATTCTGTTATTAGTGATTTTCAGCATGGCGTGGCGTTGGTAGGAGGACTTTCCACAGAGCTGCCCCCGTTGCAGCGGGCGGCCAATTCTTGGCGTTCCAGCGCGGTTGTGCAGATACGATGCAATGCAGTAGTAGCATAGATGATAATGAATAAGAAGCATGACAAGCAATCGGAATGCCCAATTTTTCCTATATCTTACAGAACTTCGTGCCCGAGAAAGCTGATTAGAATTCTCAAGTCCTGTAGTCGCCGTTAATGGTCACGTACTCGTGACTGAAATCGCAAGTCCAGAACACAGCTTCATGTGTCATACGCTCCTTTCCATCATCATTGATGGCTGGCTCATCACGGTCTTCCAATCTGACGAGAATTTCCAAATCTTCCATTTCCAGAATCTCCTTCGCGCGTACTTCGTCTACATCTTGTGGCTCACCACGAATCAAGAGCTTGAGCTCTTCGGACCCATCTGCAGGGATGAAAGACACCGAAGTCATGCCAGGCTCGACTTGGTGGATTTTATCGTAGGGAATCTTGGTCTTTGTGCGAATCATCATTCCCTTGGTGAGATCTTTGCGGGAGATGGTCTGCGAGGACATGATACCTGGGGCGTAGCCGATTGCACAGAGAATGCGACCCCAGTTGGCGTCTTTGCCGTAGAGGGCGGTCTTGACGAGGGCGGAGCGGGCGATGGAAACTGCTGCGCGTTTGGCGGTCACTTTGGAGACGTCGGATCGTACGCGAATGGTGACGAATTTTGTGGCGCCTTCACCGTCGCGGACGACGAGTTTGGCGAGATCTTTGAGGAAGTCGCTGAGCACTTGTTCGAAGGCGGCCATGTCTGGTGACACTTCTGATTTGACGAGGCGTCTGTCGGGGTTGCGGGATTTGTTTTGGAATGGGTTCGGATCCTTGAAGGAGTATGAGAGTGCTTTGGCATCGGCTGGTGCGGCGGCACCATTGGCGAAGAAGGCGAGCGTGTCGTTTGTGCTGGTGTCTCCATCGATGGAGATGCTGTTGAACGAGTCGACGACGGTCCTTTGAAGGAGGACGGGCATTGAAGCTGAGTCGATCTTGGCGTCGGTGCACACGATGGCGAGGAGAGTGGCCATGTTCGGGTGGATCATGCCTGCACCTTTCGTCATGCCGGCGATGGAGTATGTGGTGCCTGGGGACGATGGAAGAGTGAATTGTCGAGAGATGAGTTTGGGGAAAGTGTCGGTCGTGCAGATGGCATTCGCCGCGTTGAGCCAATGCTCGTGAGTGCTGCCGATATTTGATTTCAGCTTGGGGATGGCACTGGTGATTTTCTCGATGGGTAGCTTCTGGCCGATCACGCCTGTGCTCATGACGAGTGTTGATGGGGTTTCCTGGTTCTCGCCGTTGTTGAATGCACTGTCAGTTGTTCTGGCCATGATTTCGGCGTGCTCTCGACCTTCCACGCCCGTCACTGCGTTGGCACATCCGGAGTTGACAACCACGCCTCGAAATCCTTGGGAGTGATTGTTACGCAGCAGTCTTTGGGACACCTGCACTGGTGCAGCTTTGAAGATGTTCTGAGTGAATACTGCCGTCGCGGGACATGGCTCCTCAGACACGACGAGAGCCAGATCATCGTACTTTGTGTTGCTCGCTTTCACGCCAGCAAAGGCGCTGCCGGCCAGAAAGCCTTTCGGATAAGTGCCAGACGTAGGTACATATTTCTGTTTTGCCGCCGGAATAGTTCTGTCGGCGGGCGCTGAATATTGGCGGACTTGGACTGCTGCGGCAAGCAGTCTTCTGGCTGCTGTGCCCTTCGGGGCCATGTTTACGGCGAAGGCAAACTGAGCTGTATCAAATTGAGATCAAAACCAATGGCCAGTCCAAATCGTGTTGTGCCAGTGTCGGCACGGCACCCTAAGCTAAAGTTCCTGCCCGTCTTATAAGGGATTTGATGCAGTGATGTTGAGTCAATGGTAGACTCATGGCCATTTCTGATACGCAGCTTTCGCCTCGCGCGACTTTCAATGGTTGTCCCGAAGTTTGTCCGATATCTGGCCATCGACTGGAGCTCTGCATCAAAGTGATCACATGTCACCATCGGGCTAGGTTATGTTCATCAACACCGCTCGCTGCTTGTTCAAAGGCGCTGGAACGCCGCTTCGTTCATTCTCCACAAGTAGATCACTTCGAGCCATCGAAATGGAAAAGGTCGATACCACGGAACGCCTAAAGGCGCTTCGATCGCTCATGAGCCAGCACAAGGTAGATCTCTACAGTATGCTTGATCAGTTCATATATGCAGTGATGGCTGACTGACGAACGACAGTCGTGCCATCTGCCGACGCACATTCCTCCGAATACATAGCGCCCACCGATGCGAGACGGGAATACATCTCTGGCTTCTCTGGCTCAGCGGGAACGGCCATCATCACACAAACGAAGGCTGCCCTAGCCACAGATGGACGCTACTTCAATCAAGCCAGTCAGCAGCTAGACAGCAATTGGGACTTGCTCAAGCAAGGTCTGCAAGATGTACCAACATGGCAAGAGTGGACAGTTGAGCAAGCAGACGGCGGCAAGACTGTCGGCGTAGATCCCACAACCATCACCGCTACGGAGAGCAGAAAGCTGGCCGAGAAGATCAAGAAGAAGGGCGGCAAAGAGCTCGTCGCCGTCGCTGAGAACCTCATCGACAAGGTATGGGCCAAGGAGAAGCCCGCGCGTCCCAACGAGCCTGTGCGTGTTCTGGGACAGGAATATGCGGGCAAAAAGTACCAGGAGAAGATTGAGGAACTGAGGAAAGAGCTGGACAAGAAGAAGGCTGCCGGATTCGTTGTCAGCATGCTTGACGAGGTCGCATGGCTCTTCAACTTGCGCGGCAATGATATCCCATACAACCCTGTCTTCTTCTCCTACGCTGTGGTCACACCAACGACAACAACGCTCTACATCGACGAGAGCAAACTTCCCGATGACGCCAAAGCTCATCTGAGCGGAGTGCACATCAGACCGTACGAGGATATCTTCTCGGACATTGCCACACTTGCGGCAGAGCAGTCCACAGCGGTCAACGGAGGCGAGGAAAGTGCGCCAAAGAAGAAATTCCTCATCTCGACAGCAGCGTCCTGGGCACTGCAGCGATCACTCGGAGGCGAGGAGAACGTCGATGAGGTGCGATCTCCCATCGGCGACGCAAAAGCCATCAAGAATGCCACAGAATTGGAAGGCATGCGACAATGCCACATTCGTGATGGCGCAGCACTCATCGAATACTTCGCCTGGCTTGAGCACCAACTTACGGCAGAGAAGGCAGAGATCGACGAGGTCACTGCTGCGGACAAGCTGGAGGCGATTCGCAGCAAGCATGACAAATTTGTTGGGCTGTCTTTTGATACGATATCCTCCACGGGGCCGAACGCCGCCATTATCCATTACAAACCTGAGCCAGGGAGCTGCTCCGTGATCGATCCGGCTAAGATCTACCTGTGCGACTCCGGCGCTCAATACCTCGATGGCACGACGGACACGACCCGGACACTGCATTTCGGCACTCCTGATCCTAAAGAGATCGAGACATACACACTAGTACTGAAGGGCAACATCGGTCTCGAACTTGTGGTCTTCCCCAAAGGTACTTCCGGGTTCGCTCTCGATATGCTTGCGCGGCAATTCCTGTGGCAGAATGGTCTCGAATATCGTCACGGTACCGGCCATGGTATTGGCAGCTTTCTCAACGTGCACGAAGGTCCAATCGGTATTGGCCAACGCATACAGTACTCAGAAGTGCCACTATCTGTCGGCAATGTCATCTCGGATGAACCAGGCTACTACGAGGATGGCAACTTCGGCATTCGGATCGAGAATGTAATCATGGTGAAAGAAGTCGAGACAAAGTACAAGTTCGGTGACAAACCATACTTTGGATTCGAACATGTGACAATGGTGCCGCTCTGTCGCAAGCTGGTCGATGTCTCGTTGTTAACGCAGAAGGAGCTGGACTACATCAACGCCTACCACAAGGAGGTGTGGGAAAAGACGAGTCCCTTCTTCAAGAACGACGAAAAGACGCTCAAGTGGCTAGAGCGGGAATGTCAGCCATACTAGAGCTACAACTCTCGCTTTACCTCGCGACGCTTTCACTGAGAGAACACTACAGCGAAGCGAGACTCTTGTACGTGGATGCCCCGTCAACGCTGCTCCTTCAGACAGGCATGAAGTGCCAGGAACTTGCGTCGATGCCTGCATGTGTAGAGACTTCAAGCATGTCGTTCTTCGGAACATCTCGCCTGCCAAGCATTACCGAGGCTCAGCTTCTGAACCCTGCCCGGCCGCAACTTCCATTCTCCCACTCCCACTGTCAACTGAGGCGCCGCGCTTTGCGCGTGTTGATATCTCGCAACTCATAGGACTCTCACTTCTCTTATAGCCATTATACAATAGAGTAGAGACCCGACACCTTTCCTTACACTCCTAGAGAGACATTCCTTATCCTTGCCCTCAAGATCGCTGACCACCATGGCACCGGACGATTCCACAGCCTCGTTTCGACGCATTCCATGGACCGCACGCCTCCTCAATGATCCCGATGTGATCGCTCGTGTGCCGAATTCCAGACTTCCCAAACGCGACACCGAAGACAGCCTCTACGCCGAAATCCTCAAAACCGACCGCACGATCCGAAACTGCATAGTCGTCTATCGCAAATCAGCCAATGCCGAAGATGAAATCTCAGAAGCTACGACATTATACGAAGTAGGCGATGGAATGAACGGGCATCCTGAAATCATACATGGGGGAATCACAGCGACGATGATAGATGAAAGCATGGGGATCATGCAAATGGAGAATCTTGAGCGGAAGAGGAGGAAAGAGAAAGAAGTTGCCGAAGAGGAAAAGAGGGAACCTTCAGAGGGGTTGAGTGCTTTCACGGCGTATTTGAATGTGCAGTATTTGAAGCCTGTCAGGACACCGGCTGTGATTGCGGTTACGGCGAGGAGGGTTAGAAAGGAGGGGAGGAAAGAGTGGCTTGTGGCTGAGTTGAAGCAGTGGCATGGGGATGAGGGGACGGGAGAGGTTGTGGTTTGTGCTAAGGGGGAGTCGTTGTGGATTACACCGAAGGCGAAGGAGTATAGTAAGCTGTGAGATGTGTGCCAGCAGCTCCTCTCGCTCGAGAGGGACAAGAGGTACAAGGAATTGTGAGCCACAAGAGCTGGACTTTCCGATTGGCGAGAGTGTTCGAAACGCGGATCGCTGTTCCACGACAGGCTCTGCGCTGGAGCAGGCCTGCTTGAATGTGCACAGCGAAGCTGCACCCTCGAGTGGTGTAGTCACCACCCTTGTCTTGCCCAACACTCTGCTCATCCTTGGTCGTCACAGCGAACCGAACACGCCTGTGCAGATCGGTGCGTCGGGTGGCATTGACTGCAAGTGCAGTCAACAGATATCATGAATGCCTCAAAGTTGCACATCCCAACGCCTTCAATCGTCCAAGCCTACTTCTTTCACATCCTAGCGCAACTCTCCCTCAAGCAATAACGAAGCCCAATGATATGCTTCCGAGGCTCATCCCACGCGAGCTAGTCCCACGAGCTCGAAAGCAGATCCTTGGCATAGCGCGTGGCTGTTCGTCGTCATCGAGAACGACACGGGAAGCAACGATCACAATACAACACTACAGCAACCAGGCTCGGACATGCAATTCGCTTGTACATACCATCATCAGCTGCATTACGTTTGCTCCCCGACATGAGATAAACACCATCTATCTGCGAACCAGATAGAGCCATTCCTCTTTGAGAAGGAACAGCCGAGAGAGCATCGTCAATCTCGCAGGTCGCTACTTTGTGCCCAGATTTGCGGAGGTCTTGCTTGGCCCATCCTTTGGCTGGGGTTCTTATCATCCTTTGCTGCTTGCTTTAGGTTTGTCGCGTGGTTCTTGATCTTCTTGCTTCTTCTTGCTGTGGTATACTATTGAGAAGCAGGAACTTACTCCCCAGCGCAGCAGCAACGCCCATCAGAAGACATGGACATCGAAGCCGACCAGGATAACAAGTCTGATAGGAAGAACTCCGTCCAAAGCGTCAACGATGCACACGATCTTGCCATCCTTGGCCATGTCGAGGAACTTACGAGGAAATTCGACCCGTGGTCTATGCTGGCTCTGGCTTTCAGTATTCTCGGAACGTGGAGCACATTAGCAGTTGGTCTATCTTCTGGCCTTGCCAATGGCGGTCCCGTCTCGATCCTTTGGGGCTTTATTGTCGTCTTCATTTGCAATATATGTATCGCTCTTTCGCTGGGAGAACTCTGCAGTGCTATGCCGACGGCTCTTGGTCAGGCGTATTACATCCATCGACTCTTTGATACGCCTATTGGCCGGTTTTCTAGTTACATGTGTGCGTGGATCAATACGTTTGGATGGTGGACTTTGACTGCTAGTCAGGCGGCTTTCATGACTGAATTCATGCTTGGGATGAAAGTCATGTTTGATACTGAGTGGAGCGGGGCTGGCAAAGGATGGGTCCAGTTTCTGGTCTACTTGGGTGTCATTCTGGCTTTCACGGCGACGAACGTTGTGGCTTGCCGCAAGGATAAGGTCTTGCCCATCTTCAACGATGTCATCGGACTTTGGTACATCGCCCTCTTCTTCATGATCTCGCTGGCGTTGTTGATCTCTGTGGGCACCCGAGATGGTATGTCGTTCCAGCCAGCATCGTTCGTGTTTGGGAGGTGGCTCAACGGAACTGGCTGGCCTACGGGTGTCGTCTGGTTCACGGGTCTCCTGCAAGGCGCATACGCTTTGACTGCTTTCGATGCTGTGATTCATATGATTGAAGAACTGCCAGAACCACGCAAGAATGCACCAAGGATCGCATGGCTAGCGGTGTCGCTTGGAGCGGCTACTGGATGGATCTTCATGGTGGTCTGCCTCTTCTGCATTCAGGACTTGGAGACTGTCATCGATGGTCCGACGGGGCTCCCTTTCAGTGATTTGGTTCTGCAGACTATTGGCAGGACAGGTAGCTGCGTGCTGTTATCCTTGTTGGTGGTCAATGGTCTGGGACAAGCTGTTAGTATGGCAACCACTGGCAGTCGCTTGACATGGGGTTTCGCTCGAGATGCAGGAATCCCATGGAGTGGATACTTCTCCAAGGTGGATCCATTCTGGAAGGTGCCCGCGAGAGCTCTTTGGCTACAAGGAGCACTGATCGCATTGGTCGGGATCCTCTACCTATTCGCAAACACAGTCTTGGAGGCCATTTTCAGTGTCGCCACCATTGCTCTGACCATCTCGTACGGCATGCCCATTCTTGCTCTGGTATTGGCTGGTCGGGACAAATTGCCCGCTGGCGGGACATTCAAGCTAGGAAAGCTGGGCCCTCTGTGCAACTGGGTGTCGGTCATCTATTGCAGCATCACCACCGTCTTCTTCTTCTTTCCGGGAGAGCCTAATCCAGCTCCGGCGGACATGAACTATGCCATTGCAGTATTTGGAGTCATGCTGGTCATTTCCCTGGCTTTCTGGGTCATCAAGGCCAGACGAACATATCTGAAGTCGGATGATGCCGCAATGCGGATTGAGCTCGCGCGAGAGCTGGAGCAGAGAGAGCTGGTGAATCCAATAATTGAGACTCACAAGCCGGTAGTAACTTGAGTTCAGCTCTCAAACGTTTCAATGACACATGCATAGCTCTCTTTCCTTCGCCGATTCATCCCCTGGGTCTGTGGCTGACGTGGTGCTGAGTGATGTACTCACGAATAGCTTCTGAATAGGTCTTCCGCAGCAGTCAGGATCGCCGGGGATGAGCAACACATTGGCGTGGCCGGTAACCGTTGTATG
Organism: Cercospora kikuchii; assembly: GCF_019650295.1. Taxonomy (NCBI): domain Eukaryota; kingdom Fungi; phylum Ascomycota; class Dothideomycetes; order Mycosphaerellales; family Mycosphaerellaceae; genus Cercospora; species Cercospora kikuchii. The sequence continues at coordinate 2,170,825 of NW_025408588.1, forward strand.
TGTGAGCACAAGAAGTGATCGAACGAATGGGAAGACCACCAGTGGAAGGCGCGCGTTGAGAAAGCCACTCGACTCCCTCGCGAAGGCACGCAAGATGCAGACCCGACCCATGAACCTCCTTGAACCGCCGTTGAGTACGACTGATGCCGCCTTCGAACTGCTGCTTGCCTCCACCGCCAGAGCAAACAAACAGGCGCACTGACCTGGACCCTCATCGCCGCCACCGCACCACCTCTCAGCCCTTCCCTCACTCCCGCTGAGTATTCATAAACCAGAGCCCCGCGGTCCCCTTCAAGCTTCCTGAGTTGGCTCAGTTGGAATCGCCACCTAACAGGCGTTTGTGGAAAAATGCTGAAGTCGCAGTTCGAACTTCAAACCACAGCAATTCCAATGAGTCCGCGGGACATAAACGACTCCGCGGTTAGAACGAAGCTCCCATCTTTTTTTTGTCTTTTGTTCGGACGGGTCAATTGTTTTGGCAGTCGTGAGTGAGGTGATTTGCGAGTGTTATCGGTGTTCAAAATGGGGTGAGGGGGCTGCGGGATGGTCAACCACTACTCTACAGATGCACCGCGTTGCGGCTGGTTGACTTCGAGTATTGTTTGATTGCTCGCAGGTCGCGATTCTTGTCGTTTCTACTACAGATGCTGTGCCTGGCGTGCAGAGATGTTCTGCTCAGGTTTCTCGTGGAATGGCACAGCGGTAGAAGGAGTAGTGGTTGAGCCATAATATCAAATTGCAGTCTCCATTCACATCATGTCTCATGGAACCGCTCAGATAAGTGATTTCCATCATTTCATTGAAACTGGTTCTCGTTGCCGACTCTGATGGCGACTCCCGCTATAAGGCCGGCCGGCCTCAAGAGCAATTCCTCCCGTCGGCCTTGCCTGCAGAACTTGCTCCCTGCCCACTTCATCGCCAATTCGGCTCGACGGCCTTGCACTTCCATAGTATCGCCCTTGATAGTGTCTGCGAATAGGACTCGATGCAGCTCTTCCACGGCTAACATGTCTCCGTCTCCGTTGCTAACAAAGCAGGTGGCTCTCCATGAAAGTCTCCGTTCGGACGCGGCTTTCTGCCCATATAGCGCTTAGGCATTCGCCGCCACGCAATCTGTTGCGTCATGTCTGAGAAGGGCGCGATGCAGGTCTTGCGCCCTTCATACCAGATTGAAATCTATCGGACCTTTCGGAGCGTCGAACGGTGAGCAGTGATGGATTAATTTATGCAATCTCGCCACCGCTGCTTTTGCGTCTTTACAAGTACACATCCTCGTGTATCATTCAACCGCCGTCATGCTCGTCTGCAACTTCATGCTCCTCGTCATCACCGCCATACAGAATCTCGCAGACGCCGCCAATTGGTATATCCATGACAGCATCAGTGCCTTCCATCCACAACGTCTTCCAGTCCAGCTCCGGCTCAATTTGAGCAGTATTCGTGCTCGACTGTCTGCTTTGCCCACCTCCTCGCGCTTTGCCACCACCTTTCTTGCCAACGCTCCCGTTGTGCTTGTGCTTGGACTGGTCATTCGCCTTCCAGCTAGACTTGTCATTTCGTACGATGTTGCCGTTCGCATCCACGACCGCGATACTAGCCGCCTCATCGACAAGACACTCCACGCTTTTGAGCGGTAATGTCAGATAGCCGACATTGTAAGATGCCAGCGCCACGTAAATGTAGACGATGAGCATGACGGTCCATGCTGGAATGGCGAGAGCCCACCAGCGGTTTGGGTAGTAATAGATGCCCAGCTGGTGCAGGAATGGAGAAGGTAAAAAGGACCAGAGCAGATACACAATGAAGGCCAGACTACTGGTAAGGTACAGAGTGAAGCCATAATACTCGTAGGTCGGCACTTTTGGGCTCGCCCGTGGAATAGGCTTTGCAGAGCGGAAGGTGCTCGTCAAAGTCGATGCCGCAGCCGAGTTTGGTGTCTGTGTTCCCGTCGCATGACCACGACCCTGCGGTCCACCTTCATCGCTAGACGGATCTGGTGTTGTTGGCCTACTATTGTGCGTGCTGAAGTTGGGTCGAAGCAGAGACGTTAGAGATGGGGATGGAGGAAGCGGAGTTGGCGGGCGGCCGTAGAAAGGCGGGGCAAAGGCGGAGGGACCCAGGTACGTATGGCTACGAGAGTGCTGGTGGTATATTGGAGGATGTGATGGGAGGTTTGCTACATGGCCATCTTCCTGCTCGCCATCGGACTCTTCATCGGACGACGCTGGTGACAAGGATGGCAGGTCGTGGGCGGAGTCGAGTGAGAAGTCTTCGATAGAGGCGGGTTCCGACGGCGAGGTGACATTGTCGCCAGACACTTCGGGAGACAGTGCAGCCGATTGCTGCGAGGATGTCCCTATGGTAGCATCGCGCTTCGAAGGACTGTCGCTCTTGAGAGTCGGCAAGTTCGGCGTAGATTTGCTCTGAAATCCGGAGGGCACCGGTAGAGACTTGGGCGGCGTGCCCCTACTCTGTGGCGGCATCCCAGCGCGGCGGCGATGCTGGCGGTGGCAGCGGTGATGGTCCGGTCGGGAAGTTCATCTCGAAATGAAGCTCGCGTCTCGGCAGCCACGCGATGGCCAGGATGACGCGACGTGTGCGCAGGAAGATTCGGCTCATCGGGCCGTGAGAACAGGGGCCATGGGCGAGATCGCTTATGGAGATTCCGTCCCATCTGAACTTCACGGACACACTGAACATCACAAGGACTAGTGAGGCTGTATGTTACGGAGAAATTCTCCCGGACACTTACCCCAGACCAATACAAAGCAAGTCACCGCGATGCGCGTATCAATGGGCACAATTAGCATGGCAAACCGCAGCAGCGATGCTTGTCTGGGAAGAGACATCATACCTTTCAGCGGCTGGCACTTCCATGCCATTCCTTCAAAGTCAACTCCTGGACGTTGAATATCTGAAGCCGTTGCCACCGACTCAGAATTTGCCTGTCCTCCCATGACGAGCGCCTTTCGAAATCGAGGTCAATGAATATCTCTTCATCATGCCTGTGACTACGAATGGACTGCAATACGATAGGAAGCACTCACGGCTGTCTCACGATTTTGATCCGGCCCAAGCGAGAGTTGACAGCTGCCAAGCCCGTATTCGAATGAATTCGCAGGACTTGGATGTTCCCAATCCTTCGCGCCGCTGAAGTGAAGTCTTGATATGTGGAGCTGACCAATCATAAAACGGTAGGACTCAATCATACGCCAAGGCGAGGTCAGATTGAGGTGAAGCAGGGATTGCACACCAACGATTTGTTATGCCAGCTCGTCAGAAGGATTTGAGCCAACCAGCCTTACGCAGTGTTGCAGAAAGCATGCAATTTATCAGAAAGCTAAGCCACTTAGGAGCCCCACATACCACATGCTGTGCCGCAAGGCTCAGCAAACGAGCGCACGAGCAAACGATGCACAGCACGATCCTGTGAGACAGACCGCGACGTTCAGGTCAGTGATCATCTCGCGACTCTCTTTGCCGCGAGTCTCAAATACAAATGTAACGATGACAACAGTATCGAATCGTATACTGCGCTTCGCAGCTGTGGTGCTGTTGCTCAGCCTCTTTCTGCTAATTTTCAGTTGGCAGTCCACTGCGAGTTGGCCTTCTAAGATCACAGGAACGCTGTCGACAGAGCCCCAGATACCACGTGTCGACCCCGGCAGCGACAATAGAGCCAGGCAACCCCGGATATCTTGCAAGGGCGTCAGAGGCGCTCTGATCGATGCTGGGAACAATGTCGATATCCCTCAGGCGTCAGCGGAGCTCTCAAGCGTAGCCTATACCGAGCCTACCTTTGGCTCGTATAAGGCTCTCAATCTGTCTCAAGGATGGATGACTTTCAAGCAGCGATATGGGCCGTATGGCTACAGCAATGCCTCAGCTGCACAGAGCGAGGTGGATTGGGATTCGGTTGACTGGGGTCAGCTACAGAGTGTTTGCGCAGAGAGCAACCGAGAGCGTTTCGGCCACCTCGATTTCTTCGAGCCAGGTCCACGATTTCGCAATGTCGGCGATACGCATCTACCTGAGGCCTCGCGAGAGAAGACAGGACGACAAGCCATTGTTTTAAGAACCTGGAGCACATACGAGTACCATCCTGAAGACCTTTGGAACCTGCGCTCCATCATCACCGAAGCCGCTCTTGCAACAAACGCAGACTATCAAGTTTTCCTGCTCATCGATCTCAAATGTAGCGACCAGCCTGAGTGCAAGGACGTGTTCTCGAACTACACCCAGTACAATCATGTCCTGGAGTCCGTACCGAAGGAGTTTCGCAGTATATCGGTCTTATTTGATGAGAGCCTGCAACGCAATTGGTACCCCAAAACAGAAGAGTATCGTTCAATGTGGCAGATTATGCAGCCACTTCAGCTGTTCGCCCACTTCTATCCTGAGTTCGACCACTACTGGCAGATCGAAATGGATACGCGGTTTACTGGGCATGTTGGCAAGATGCTACAGGGTTTCGATAAATTTGGCCGAGAACAACCCTATAAGCAAGCCCGCGAGCGAGCAAGCTGGGCCTACATGTCAAGCATTCACGGCACATACAGCGAGTTCTCGGCTAAGATCAATCAGTCCCTACACGGCGCTGCCACGATCTGGGGACCGGACACAATTAACAATGTCACACCATTCGGCCCAACACTGCCTCTCAAGCCAGAAGACGATGACTTCCAGGTAGGCGTGGGAAAAGATGCCGATCTCCTTTTATTTGGCCAGCTAAACGACGTGCGAAGATTTGAGAAGCAGGAAGACTGGGTGTTCAGGGATTGGTACCTCGGCGGCTTTGCAGACAATATTCCACGATACATGTCCGTACCCGCACAGGCGAGGGCCTCGTACGATCTGCTGGAAGCTATTCACCGCTCTCAGCATCAATCGGGATTAAGGGTGCCTAGTGAGGCTACGCTGCCCAGTTGGGCCCTTTGGCTAGGCCTGAAAGTTGTAGGCCTTCCACTACCATTGTACCAGTACCCCGAGCGGCAACACCATGAGCTCAATTGGGTCAGGAACGGAGGACTGCCTAATCGAATGCCAGACGGCATTGCCAATGGTGCAGGAAACTATCGAGGTAGTTCTCTGGCATTCTTTACCCGCCCGGTAACGTTCGATTGGTGGTCATCGCTGGCTGATCCGGTCTTTGAGCATTGGATGGGGACATATGGGGACAGGAGTCAAGATGGAGATCTTGAACACCCTGAATATGCTGTGGTGCCAAATGAACTGCCCACTTTCATGAGAGAGTTTGATGGAGAGGTATACATGCCGGAGCTGATCGTACATCCGCGGAAGAGCAATTCATACCATGCTCCTGGCTGAATGCAACAAACATAACGTTTCGCATGCACGCCATCGCGGAAGACATTGACAGCCGACAAAGTACAACCTCCGTCTGGTGCTGTGCTGCACATGGAGTAACCACCTGGCAAGGGGCTCTGCTGGCTCATCTGGCTCACCTGGCACATTGGATCTGTGCCAGCCACAACCAATTCAGAGCTGAACGAGGCTGAAACACGCACGCACAGTTCCAGTGGATGCATCGAGGCACGGGCTGGCTGGTCGGATTAGTAGCGCTGCATGGTCAGAAGTGCCACGATGCCTGTGACGCCTTCACCCCGAGGCATCCCAGCCTCATCACTGTTGCTATTGCCTTCAAAGAGTAACTGTCGGAATCAGTTCTTGGCAACGCAGCTCTAGGTCGGATCTCGCGCAGGACCTGGTAACCTGAATTCAAAACTCGTCAATTCATGATCGGTCTAAACAATTAATGGAATTGAGTTGGATTAAAGCCGAGACAGCCCTCAAACTTTAGCTAGGCGCATGACGCCACTTTCCCAAGCTTGTACAACCTTCAACCACCCTTTCTATTCTGCTCCGCCATTTCTCAGTCGGGTTTTGTCCAGTGATACTCTTCATGCACCTCGGATGTCACGGCATAGCTCGAAGTAGTAGCGATGTCACCTCATATGCAACCTCGTCACACCTCTACCGGGAGATCAGCCATGTGGTACCTGAGCAGGAAGGCGAGGATACCATGTAAGCGGGCAGATCGCATACCACTCAGACGGTACTCACCCAGCCATATCACCATATCTGCCTGGCTAAGCTTTCTTGTTCACTCATCAACCTCACACCGGACATGAAGTCAATAATCACAGGCATAGCACGCCTATTACTGCTGACAACCATCACTGCTGCAACCACTTCTGAGCAGCACAACTACGACCTGGTCGACCCGCTCATAGGTTCATACAATGGCGGCAACGTCTTCGCCGGAGCCTCTTTGCCCTTCGGCATGGCCAAGTCCGTCGCAGATGTTTCTGGCCAGAATACTGCAGGCTTTAGCTACGACGGCTCCAATGTGACAGGCTTCTCAGCTCTGCACGATTCTGGTACTGGCGGACAACCTAGCATGGGCAACTTTCCACTGTCGGTGCAGTACTGCGACGACGACCAGATTGCCTGTAAATATGGAGCCAAGATCGATCGAGCTGTGGATGTGGTCAATGGAAGCGTTCGAGCGCAGCCTGGATACTTTACGCTGAAGCTGGCCAACGGCATGGTCATGGAAACTACAACAACTGAACATACTGCTCTATATCGGTTTTCTGCTTCGAACAACCAGACGGATCCCTTGATTTTGTTAGATTTGACAGATCTACAGGATAGCAGACAGAATGCTTCTGTTAGCGTTGATCCAGACACTGGCCGTATCATGGGCAATGGAACTTTCCTGCCTAGTTTTGGCGTCGGTTCTTACCAGGCTTACTTCTGCGTCGACTTCCAAGGTGCAAAAGTAAAAGATACAGGCATTTGGGTCAACGATCGCGCAGGCAGTGGGCAAAAAGAGCTGTTCGTGAATCGTGGGTATAGTTTATTCTACATCCAGGCTGGCGCTTTCGTTCGCTTGAAGTCTCCGCAGAGTGGCAATTTCACAGCTCGAATTGGCTTGAGCTTCATGAGCACACGACAGGCCTGTAATAATGCGGAGACCGAGATTTCAGATTTCAATTTCGACCGAGTACGAGAAGCTGCTGCGGACGCATGGAAGTCGAAATTCACCAGCGTTACCATTGAAGCTGGAGGAGCATCTACATCGCTCCAGAAGACCTTCTTCACTGGAATCTATCGTACAATGATCTCGCCTCAGAACTACACAGGAGAGAACCCACTGTGGCAGAGTAGTGAACCATACTTCGACAGCTTTTATTGGTACGCATCCCTCTGCCTCGCAGCCCTTCTGTTCTGCTGACGCTTTCTAGCATATGGGATTCGTTCCGAACTGCATTCCCTTTCCTCGCTATCTATCAACCAGATGTGCTATCACAGCTCATCGGAAGCCTGCTAGACACTTACGTTCATCTTGGCTGGCTTCCAGACTGCCGCATGCAGCTCTGCAAAGGCTACTCCCAGGGTGGGAGTAACGCGGACGTAGTGATTGGTGATGCCTACGTCAAGAACATCAGCGGCATTGACTGGAATTTAGCCTACAAAGCAATCGTCAACGATGCTGAGAACGAACCATCCGACTGGGGCGTCAACGGCCGCGGTGGACTCATCAGCTGGAAGCAGTACGGTTACATTCCTTTCCAAGACTACGATTACCTTGGCTTCGGTCCATCTTTCCACAGCGTCAGCCGCACGCTAGAATACGCTTATGACGATTTCGCAATTGCACAAGTAGCTCGTGGTCTTGGTCACGATACTGATTACGAGAAGTATTTGGAGCGCAGCGCAAATTGGCAGAATCTCTTCAAGGCAGATCAAACTTCTATCTGGCCGAACGGGACAGATACTGGATTCGTCGGCTTCCTACAACCACGCTTCGCAAACGGGACCTGGCGATTCCAAGATCCCATGGAATGCTCGCCTCTTGATTCGAAATTTTGTAGCTATTCCAGTAATCCTCGGGAGACGTTCGAATCTGCTATCTGGGAATATGTGTTCTATGTACCGCAGGACCAAGAGGGACTGATTCGTGCTGTTGGAGGCGCAGACAATTTTGTTCGTCGCTTGGACTACCTTCACGAAAGCGGCCTCCTCGATATCGGCAATGAGCCAAGTGAGCTGACTTGTTTCCAATACCACTATGCTGGCAGACCAGGGCTTTCTGCGAAGAGATTACACACGTATATTCCGAGCTATTTCAATTCTTCCATTAATGGCTTGCCCGGGAACGATGACAGTGGGGCGCAAGGCTCTTTTCTTGCATTCGCGATGTCTGGGCTGTTTCCGGTCGCGGGTCAAAATGTTTATTTGATTACTCCGCCGTTCTTTGAGTTTGTGGGTTGGACTTCGCCTGTGACGGGGAAGACAGCCACGATTAGGAATGTGAACTTCGATGTGGAGTATGAGAATATCTATATCCAGAGTGCGAAGCTTGACGGGGAGGAGTATGCGAGGAGCTGGATAGGGCACGAGTTCTTCTTGGAAGGCGGTGTGCTGGAGTTGACGCTAGGTAGTCAGGAAAGTGATTGGGGCACAAGAGAGGAGGATTTGCCGCCGAGTGCTTCGAGTGGTGGAAGGTGAAGAATGGCCAAAGGCAGGACGTGTTATTCAGCGCTCTATCGAAACCCATAGTCTATTGACTCTCGTTTGCAAAATCGTGCTTTTACTCAAGCGAGGCAGGTCGCGCAAACTATCCCACCCAGCGCCTGGCACTCTTGAACATTCTCGTCCAAGGACCAAAGTCTCCCCATTCCTTCTTCTCCTCTCGTGGCAAGTAGCTCGCCACTTCCTTCAAGATCGTTCTCTCGGGATGTGGCATCAACGCTAAGACCCTACCATCTGGTGTCCTCACACCAGTGATACCCAAAGGAGATCCGTTCGGGTTGTATGGGTAAGCCTCAGTTGGTCGCAGATAGTTGTCCACATACCGCATCGAAACGAGTCCTTGATCAATCAGATTCTGCGCAGAAGACTCTCCCGACTGCGGGAACGAAGCGCGACCTTCGCCGTGGGCAGTCACAATAGGCAAGTACGAGCCATCCATGCCGTGCAGGAAAACAGAAGGATCCTTGTAGTTGTCCGCTTTCTCCGTGACTTGCACCATACACACACGAGCCTCGTACTGTTCGCTCACATTGCGTTCGAAAGTTGGCCAATTCTCTGCGCCTGGAATAAGTTCTGTCAAACGAGAGAGGAATTGACAGCCATTGCAGACTCCCAGGGCGAAAGTATCTTTGCGCTCGAAGAAGTTCTTGAATTCGGCGCGGGTGCCTTCGTGGAGCAGCACGGATTTGGCCCAGCCTTGGCCGGCACCGAGGACGTCGCCGTAGCTGAAACCACCGCAGGCAGCGAGGCCGACGCATGAGGCGAGGGAGAAGCGACCGGTGAGGATGTCGGTCATGTGTACGTCGATGGGACTGAAGCCTGCGACGGAGAAGGCGAAGGCCATTTCTGCTTGGCCGTTGACACCTTGCTCGCGGAGGATAGCGACGCGAGGTTTCTGTTTGATAGTGGCTGCGATCGATGTGGACCAAGGTAGGATGTTCTCTTCGGGCTTGAAGGTGAGCTTGTACTGCAGGCCGGGATTCTTGTTGTCGTCAATGTTGACCTTTTCGGCGTCGGCACAGTCTGGGTTGTCACGCAGGCGCTGCATCGCCCAGGAAGTGTGGTGCCACTTCTGTTGCAGCTCTGATCTCGACGCGCGGTAAATACAATCTGCTCCGTAGTGGATAGCGAGCTCTTGTCGGGAAGACTTGGGGACAGAGGCAATGGTGATGGGTGTCATAGGCGCGAACACGCCGCGGAACTGACTCTCATCCTTCTTGCGGATCTGGAATACCGCGCCCAATTCCTCGTTGAAGAGTGTCTCGATTACATCTTGCGGCCTTCCCGATTTGACGATGCGGTCGAGCATGAGATCCAAGCCGCAGCGACCTGCGAACATCATTTCCGCAAGCGTCGTGAACAG